>NC_072053.1:16877262-17478698 GCF_027791375.1 Indicator indicator | reverse complement strand
AGAGGCTGCTGTCTGTTTTCTGAACGCTTTTGAAGCAGGGGAAATGTGTGGTTGGTGGAGGTGTCAAAACGGTGGCAGGCAGTGCTGTGCTTGGAATGTGGACACGTGCACGATGTTTTGGTGTAGCTAGGCGCCGTTGCTGGCGGAGGTGGGGTGATGCGGGAGGTCCGTGGCTGGACATGGGGCACCTTGTCCTAGAGTAGGCGGTGATGCGAGGTGTTTCCAAGCAGTGGGAGGAGAGAGTTGTGGTGACGGATGCCTGCCTGCGGTGGCAAGAGTAGCAGAACTCGGCCTGATGCAAGCCACCTCTGCCGTGCCTCTCTTTCATCGATCCACGGAATGGTTTGGGTTGGGAGAGACCTTTCGAGGTCACCTGCTCTAACCCCCCTGCAGGGCACAGGGTGGTCTTGAACTCGATGGGGCAGCTCAGAGCCCCATCTAACCCGACCTGGATTGTTTCCAGGCATGGGGCACCTACCCCCTCTCTGGGCCACCTGTTGCCATGCCCCACCACGCTTGCGGTGGAAAGTGTCTTCCCTGTACCGAGTCAAGCCACTTTGAGTTGGAAACCGTCAGCCCTTGTCCTCTGGCTACAGGTCCCCGTCTTTTTTTATAGGTGCCCTCTGAGTACTGAAAGGCCACCGGAAGGTTTCCCTTGAGCCTTCTCTTTGTCAGGCCAAATGACCCCGACTCTCTCAGCCTTTTTTCCTAGGAGAGGTGTTCCATGCCTCTGATGCTTTCTGTGGCCCTCCTCTGGACGTCCTCCAGCAGGTGTGTGTCTTCCTTGTCTGGAGGAGTCCAGAGCTGACCATCGTTTGTTCTGAAGCGGCTTGAAAGGCAGAAAATGTTGAGGAGGCAAGGGCCGGAAAGGCGATGCTGATGACACGTGTAGGTGCTGGCTAAACCCTGGCAGAAGGCTTTGCATGAGATTGTGGCAAGGGCGTCGGTGGGGAGGTGCCGAGGAGCAGAGTGGGCATGGGATTTGCAGAGCCCTGCTGGGAGGCGGGCTTGGAAGCAGGTGCTGAGTGGAGGTGGCTTCCCCGTATCCCAAAGGCTCGTTCCCGCGCTTGTGAGACAAGAGGCACTGGCAAGTTTTCCTGTTTGTATTGTTTGTTTTCAAAAAGTGTCTTTATTTTGTGTGGAATAAATAGGTGAATAAATAGCTAAAAACTCTTGAGAAAATAAATAGATTCCTTAAATAGAGGATAGGTCAGGGGAGGCTGAGGCTGCAGGGCGCTGCCTGCAGCGGCTCGCGGCATGGGTCAGGGGAGTTGGACAGGGGGCGGCGGTGCAGGCGTAATGGGGGCGTCGTGGGTAGGGGTGCGCAAGGCGCCGTGGGGGCAGCTGGGGTCGTTGCGCTATTTGCGCGTGGTGCGGGTGAGGCTTTGGAGGTGCTGGAAGCAGGCACGAGCTTGGAGGCGGACACGGTCCCAGGCGCAGGCGCTGTGGTTGTGGGTGCGGAGGAAGTCCTGGATGCTCGTGAAGTACTTGTTGATGCTGAGCAGCAGGTTGCGGGGCCCTTGGCCTTGGAAGAGCATGCTGTTGGCTGGCAGGCATTGCTGGAGCCTCTGGATGTGGTGCTGGAGGTTGTTGAGGAGCTCATGCTGTGCCCGGGCGTCCCAGTGTTGGGGGGTGCCGGGGCTGCTGAAGATGGCGAAGAGGTGCTGGAGGATGCGGAGGGCGATGGTGGCGGCTTGCTGTGGGTGGCTGTTGTGGAGAAGAGCGCTGGGAAGGGCGGGCGCCTGCTGGTGTTGGCAGGGCTGTGTCGGGCTGGGAGCCATGGCCTGGAGGAGCTGGAGGCTGTCCCAGGGGAAGGTGGCGTCGTGGGCATGCGGGTGGAGGCAGGCAGAGGCAGTTGCGAGAGCCGTCAGGAGAAGCAGGAGCACCAGGGTGCTGTGCTGCAGGCGGGGTTGTGGGGTCGTGGGCGCAGCCATGGGGGGCCTGTGGATGCTGTGTGGGCGGTGCTGGGCAGGGGCCTGGCGAGGCTTGCTGGTGATGGTGGTGCGGGTGGGCGCTGTGCTTGAGGAGCTGCCGGGCGTCTGACTTTATGTGGTGCGGTGGCTTTCCCTTCCTCACTTTCTGTTGTCAGTGAGTTTCCGGCTGTGGTTTTCAGTTTTGGCTGGTGGCTGCGGTGGTCTTGGGGAAGTGCGTTGGTGGGGTGGCGGTGCTTTGCTGGGGAGAGGTTGGCTGTAGTGGGTTGTGTGGGGGATGCGAAAGCGCCGGGGCAGAGTCCTTGTGGGCAGCTGCGCTGGGGAGGCGCGCGAGGGTTTCCTTGTTGCCTGCTGGGTGATCTGCGGGGGAGCCTCTCCTCTTCAGCTGAAGTTTCCCTTCCTGCGCAAGTGTCTTTTCTCATTGGTGGTGCCGTGGTGTTGGACGGGGTCCGTTTTCCTTTTGCTCATCCTCACTGAGATGAAAGCCCAGCTTTAGCCGGTCTTCTCTTTTTGTCTTGGGAAGCGTTGTGAAGTGATGTCACTTGGCAGAGGCTGGGAAGCCCCATCCTGGAGCGAGGGCCTGAGGGTGGCGGGGGCTTGCGAGGAGGTGGCTCTGGGTGTAGGCCCTTGAGGCTTGGATGCCTTTGTGGATGAAGCTGCCCCAGGTCATGTGATGGGTGGGTGATGAGAAAGGGGAGGAAAGGCTTGATGGAATAAGAAAGAGTTTTTTGCTGCTCATCCTCCTGCTGCCGCTTCTGCACCGGGTGCGTGGCTGTGGTGCCAAGGGTGTACCCCCGTAGCTAGGGGCCCTTTGGGTGTCTTCTTTGCCCCAGCGGGAGCAAAACGCGCCCTGTGGGCGAAGGGTCTTGCGTTTGGGATGGCCTGAGTGTGTTGCGTGCGAGTGCTTCGGGTCTGTTGCGGAATTTGTTAAAGTGCGACTTGACAGAGGTGGCTGGCAGGGTTCGCTCTTACTGCTTACTGGGCGGAGGAGGTATGTGAGGGAAAACCGAGTTGGAAGTAGTTTGGAGTCAACTTTGATATGGTTTATCTAGATATGGAAAGTTTCAAGCATGCTTCCTCCCAGCTCGCTTAAGCTTCCAACCGGCTGTCTGGTGGTATGTCCCTCTGATGTTTGGATCCCAGAGTTGCTGAAGCAGACGCTCAGCCACGGCATTTTCTCGACAGAAGCAAGGTAATGGAGTGATAGAGCTGCAGGGTCACCTCTGGAAAAGGAAAGGAAGGAGGACCCAACTAAATGAAGAATTCCCTGGGCAACGATACCCTCGCAGACACTCCAGGCACCCCTCACGGCAGGGTTTGGTCCAGCAGTAATACTGGCATCTGGGCTCTTCTTGTTGCTCACTGGGTCCAAAAAGTGATTCCAGCCTGACATCTCCTGACTCCTTGTTGAACTCCTTCACCACCACCGTCCAGGCCGTTATGTCGTCTAGTTGCACCTGCCGTCGATGGCTGTAGCCTTGAAGCCTCCTTACGTTCTTGCTTACGCTGGATCCGCAGGCCCTGGTTTGACTAAGCAGGTTCATGTTCAGTAACTCTAAGTGGCAATTTACAGCTTGCGGCTGAAGGCTTCAGCAGCCAGAGCTGGTTGTGCTTAATCAGTAAAGCTCAGCAACCGCTGTACTGGGTCACACAGCGTGGTACCCCTTCAGTGGTTCATTCCAGGGAAAACGGACTTACTTAAGCTAAACAACCGGTATCTCCTAACGCCGAGAGGCATCCCGGCTCCAGGGGAGAGTCGCCTGGCGTGCAGTGCAGTTGGCATCCAGGGAGAATTCCCGTTGGGCTCGTCCGCTGATCTGTCGCTGATGAAAGATCTGGTTGCCAGAGGTCACGGCTGTGCAGCCCCGCTGCCTCCCAGGGAGAGCCAAAAGGCGGCTCACTTAGGCTGTCCTGTCATGTTTGTGGGATAAAGCGGTTGGCTCGTAGTCAAGCCTCCTACAATGGGAGAGGTGCGCACGAGACTCCTTGTACCCAGAGGTGTCTTTGTGCGCTCTGCTCCTTTGCGGGTTTCCTAGAGGAGTTCTTGACCCGGCCACGGGTGAGGCCCTTCCCTCCTTTGGACCCTGTACCTAACCGCTGCTGGCTTGGTTAAAGGGAGGTCAGGTGCAGCCGTCACTGAGCCTCTGTACCCCTGGAGGGAGGGGTGTCCCAGAGAGAGTCAGGTAGAGGTGGGGTTGAGCCAGGTGAAGAAGCTGTAGAGCTCTAGGCTGGGGGGGAGGAGGAGGCAGAGGTTGCAAACGCTTGAGGATTTTGCATCCCTTCCAACAGCAGGGCTGGGGTTCTGCTGCTGTGAGAGAGGCTGCTGTCTGTTTTCTGAACGCTTTTGAAGCAGGGGAAATGTGTGGTTGGTGGAGGTGTCAAAACGGTGGCAGGCAGTGCTGTGCTTGGAATGTGGACACGTGCACGATGTTTTGGTGTAGCTAGGCGCCGTTGCTGGCGGAGGTGGGGTGATGCGGGAGGTCCGTGGCTGGACATGGGGCACCTTGTCCTAGAGTAGGCGGTGATGCGAGGTGTTTCCAAGCAGTGGGAGGAGAGAGTTGTGGTGACGGATGCCTGCCTGCGGTGGCAAGAGTAGCAGAACTCGGCCTGATGCAAGCCACCTCTGCCGTGCCTCTCTTTCATCGATCCACGGAATGGTTTGGGTTGGGAGAGACCTTTCGAGGTCACCTGCTCTAACCCCCCTGCAGGGCACAGGGTGGTCTTGAACTCGATGGGGCAGCTCAGAGCCCCATCTAACCCGACCTGGATTGTTTCCAGGCATGGGGCACCTACCCCCTCTCTGGGCCACCTGTTGCCATGCCCCACCACGCTTGCGGTGGAAAGTGTCTTCCCTGTACCGAGTCAAGCCACTTTGAGTTGGAAACCGTCAGCCCTTGTCCTCTGGCTACAGGTCCCCGTCTTTTTTTATAGGTGCCCTCTGAGTACTGAAAGGCCACCGGAAGGTTTCCCTTGAGCCTTCTCTTTGTCAGGCCAAATGACCCCGACTCTCTCAGCCTTTTTTCCTAGGAGAGGTGTTCCATGCCTCTGATGCTTTCTGTGGCCCTCCTCTGGACGTCCTCCAGCAGGTGTGTGTCTTCCTTGTCTGGAGGAGTCCAGAGCTGACCATCGTTTGTTCTGAAGCGGCTTGAAAGGCAGAAAATGTTGAGGAGGCAAGGGCCGGAAAGGCGATGCTGATGACACGTGTAGGTGCTGGCTAAACCCTGGCAGAAGGCTTTGCATGAGATTGTGGCAAGGGCGTCGGTGGGGAGGTGCCGAGGAGAAGAGTGGGCATGGGATTTGCAGAGCCCTGCTGGGAGGCGGGCTTGGAAGCAGGTGCTGAGTGGAGGTGGCTTCCCCGTATCCCAAAGGCTCGTTCCCGCGCTTGTGAGACAAGAGGCACTGGCAAGTTTTCCTGTTTGTATTGTTTGTTTTCAAAAAGTGTCTTTATTTTGTGTGGAATAAATAGGTGAATAAATAGCTAAAAACTCTTGAGAAAATAAATAGATTCCTTAAATAGAGGATAGGTCAGGGGAGGCTGAGGCTGCAGGGCGCTGCCTGCAGCGGCTCGCGGCATGGGTCAGGGGAGTTGGACAGGGGGCGGCGGTGCAGGCGTAATGGGGGCGTCGTGGGTAGGGGTGCGCAAGGCGCCGTGGGGGCAGCTGGGGTCGTTGCGCTATTTGCGCGTGGTGCGGGTGAGGCTTTGGAGGTGCTGGAAGCAGGCACGAGCTTGGAGGCGGACACGGTCCCAGGCGCAGGCGCTGTGGTTGTGGGTGCGGAGGAAGTCCTGGATGCTCGTGAAGTACTTGTTGATGCTGAGCAGCAGGTTGCGGGGCCCTTGGCCTTGGAAGAGCATGCTGTTGGCTGGCAGGCATTGCTGGAGCCTCTGGATGTGGTGCTGGAGGTTGTTGAGGAGCTCATGCTGTGCCCGGGCGTCCCAGTGTTGGGGGGTGCCGGGGCTGCTGAAGATGGCGAAGAGGTGCTGGAGGATGCGGAGGGCGATGGTGGCGGCTTGCTGTGGGTGGCTGTTGTGGAGAAGAGCGCTGGGAAGGGCGGGCGCCTGCTGGTGTTGGCAGGGCTGTGTCGGGCTGGGAGCCATGGCCTGGAGGAGCTGGAGGCTGTCCCAGGGGAAGGTGGCGTCGTGGGCATGCGGGTGGAGGCAGGCAGAGGCAGTTGCGAGAGCCGTCAGGAGAAGCAGGAGCACCAGGGTGCTGTGCTGCAGGCGGGGTTGTGGGGTCGTGGGCGCAGCCATGGGGGGCCTGTGGATGCTGTGTGGGCGGTGCTGGGCAGGGGCCTGGCGAGGCTTGCTGGTGATGGTGGTGCGGGTGGGCGCTGTGCTTGAGGAGCTGCCGGGCGTCTGACTTTATGTGGTGCGGTGGCTTTCCCTTCCTCACTTTCTGTTGTCAGTGAGTTTCCGGCTGTGGTTTTCAGTTTTGGCTGGTGGCTGCGGTGGTCTTGGGGAAGTGCGTTGGTGGGGTGGCGGTGCTTTGCTGGGGAGAGGTTGGCTGTAGTGGGTTGTGTGGGGGATGCGAAAGCGCCGGGGCAGAGTCCTTGTGGGCAGCTGCGCTGGGGAGGCGCGCGAGGGTTTCCTTGTTGCCTGCTGGGTGATCTGCGGGGGAGCCTCTCCTCTTCAGCTGAAGTTTCCCTTCCTGCGCAAGTGTCTTTTCTCATTGGTGGTGCCGTGGTGTTGGACGGGGTCCGTTTTCCTTTTGCTCATCCTCACTGAGATGAAAGCCCAGCTTTAGCCGGTCTTCTCTTTTTGTCTTGGGAAGCGTTGTGAAGTGATGTCACTTGGCAGAGGCTGGGAAGCCCCATCCTGGAGCGAGGGCCTGAGGGTGGCGGGGGCTTGCGAGGAGGTGGCTCTGGGTGTAGGCCCTTGAGGCTTGGATGCCTTTGTGGATGAAGCTGCCCCAGGTCATGTGATGGGTGGGTGATGAGAAAGGGGAGGAAAGGCTTGATGGAATAAGAAAGAGTTTTTTGCTGCTCATCCTCCTGCTGCCGCTTCTGCACCGGGTGCGTGGCTGTGGTGCCAAGGGTGTACCCCCGTAGCTAGGGGCCCTTTGGGTGTCTTCTTTGCCCCAGCGGGAGCAAAACGCGCCCTGTGGGCGAAGGGTCTTGCGTTTGGGATGGCCTGAGTGTGTTGCGTGCGAGTGCTTCGGGTCTGTTGCGGAATTTGTTAAAGTGCGACTTGACAGAGGTGGCTGGCAGGGTTCGCTCTTACTGCTTACTGGGCGGAGGAGGTATGTGAGGGAAAACCGAGTTGGAAGTAGTTTGGAGTCAACTTTGATATGGTTTATCTAGATATGGAAAGTTTCAAGCATGCTTCCTCCCAGCTCGCTTAAGCTTCCAACCGGCTGTCTGGTGGTATGTCCCTCTGATGTTTGGATCCCAGAGTTGCTGAAGCAGACGCTCAGCCACGGCATTTTCTCGACAGAAGCAAGGTAATGGAGTGATAGAGCTGCAGGGTCACCTCTGGAAAAGGAAAGGAAGGAGGACCCAACTAAATGAAGAATTCCCTGGGCAACGATACCCTCGCAGACACTCCAGGCACCCCTCACGGCAGGGTTTGGTCCAGCAGTAATACTGGCATCTGGGCTCTTCTTGTTGCTCACTGGGTCCAAAAAGTGATTCCAGCCTGACATCTCCTGACTCCTTGTTGAACTCCTTCACCACCACCGTCCAGGCCGTTATGTCGTCTAGTTGCACCTGCCGTCGATGGCTGTAGCCTTGAAGCCTCCTTACGTTCTTGCTTACGCTGGATCCGCAGGCCCTGGTTTGACTAAGCAGGTTCATGTTCAGTAACTCTAAGTGGCAATTTACAGCTTGCGGCTGAAGGCTTCAGCAGCCAGAGCTGGTTGTGCTTAATCAGTAAAGCTCAGCAACCGCTGTACTGGGTCACACAGCGTGGTACCCCTTCAGTGGTTCATTCCAGGGAAAACGGACTTACTTAAGCTAAACAACCGGTATCTCCTAACGCCGAGAGGCATCCCGGCTCCAGGGGAGAGTCGCCTGGCGTGCAGTGCAGTTGGCATCCAGGGAGAATTCCCGTTGGGCTCGTCCGCTGATCTGTCGCTGATGAAAGATCTGGTTGCCAGAGGTCACGGCTGTGCAGCCCCGCTGCCTCCCAGGGAGAGCCAAAAGGCGGCTCACTTAGGCTGTCCTGTCATGTTTGTGGGATAAAGCGGTTGGCTCGTAGTCAAGCCTCCTACAATGGGAGAGGTGCGCACGAGACTCCTTGTACCCAGAGGTGTCTTTGTGCGCTCTGCTCCTTTGCGGGTTTCCTAGAGGAGTTCTTGACCCGGCCACGGGTGAGGCCCTTCCCTCCTTTGGACCCTGTACCTAACCGCTGCTGGCTTGGTTAAAGGGAGGTCAGGTGCAGCCGTCACTGAGCCTCTGTACCCCTGGAGGGAGGGGTGTCCCAGAGAGAGTCAGGTAGAGGTGGGGTTGAGCCAGGTGAAGAAGCTGTAGAGCTCTAGGCTGGGGGGGAGGAGGAGGCAGAGGTTGCAAACGCTTGAGGATTTTGCATCCCTTCCAACAGCAGGGCTGGGGTTCTGCTGCTGTGAGAGAGGCTGCTGTCTGTTTTCTGAACGCTTTTGAAGCAGGGGAAATGTGTGGTTGGTGGAGGTGTCAAAACGGTGGCAGGCAGTGCTGTGCTTGGAATGTGGACACGTGCACGATGTTTTGGTGTAGCTAGGCGCCGTTGCTGGCGGAGGTGGGGTGATGCGGGAGGTCCGTGGCTGGACATGGGGCACCTTGTCCTAGAGTAGGCGGTGATGCGAGGTGTTTCCAAGCAGTGGGAGGAGAGAGTTGTGGTGACGGATGCCTGCCTGCGGTGGCAAGAGTAGCAGAACTCGGCCTGATGCAAGCCACCTCTGCCGTGCCTCTCTTTCATCGATCCACGGAATGGTTTGGGTTGGGAGAGACCTTTCGAGGTCACCTGCTCTAACCCCCCTGCAGGGCACAGGGTGGTCTTGAACTCGATGGGGCAGCTCAGAGCCCCATCTAACCCGACCTGGATTGTTTCCAGGCATGGGGCACCTACCCCCTCTCTGGGCCACCTGTTGCCATGCCCCACCACGCTTGCGGTGGAAAGTGTCTTCCCTGTACCGAGTCAAGCCACTTTGAGTTGGAAACCGTCAGCCCTTGTCCTCTGGCTACAGGTCCCCGTCTTTTTTTATAGGTGCCCTCTGAGTACTGAAAGGCCACCGGAAGGTTTCCCTTGAGCCTTCTCTTTGTCAGGCCAAATGACCCCGACTCTCTCAGCCTTTTTTCCTAGGAGAGGTGTTCCATGCCTCTGATGCTTTCTGTGGCCCTCCTCTGGACGTCCTCCAGCAGGTGTGTGTCTTCCTTGTCTGGAGGAGTCCAGAGCTGACCATCGTTTGTTCTGAAGCGGCTTGAAAGGCAGAAAATGTTGAGGAGGCAAGGGCCGGAAAGGCGATGCTGATGACACGTGTAGGTGCTGGCTAAACCCTGGCAGAAGGCTTTGCATGAGATTGTGGCAAGGGCGTCGGTGGGGAGGTGCCGAGGAGAAGAGTGGGCATGGGATTTGCAGAGCCCTGCTGGGAGGCGGGCTTGGAAGCAGGTGCTGAGTGGAGGTGGCTTCCCCGTATCCCAAAGGCTCGTTCCCGCGCTTGTGAGACAAGAGGCACTGGCAAGTTTTCCTGTTTGTATTGTTTGTTTTCAAAAAGTGTCTTTATTTTGTGTGGAATAAATAGGTGAATAAATAGCTAAAAACTCTTGAGAAAATAAATAGATTCCTTAAATAGAGGATAGGTCAGGGGAGGCTGAGGCTGCAGGGCGCTGCCTGCAGCGGCTCGCGGCATGGGTCAGGGGAGTTGGACAGGGGGCGGCGGTGCAGGCGTAATGGGGGCGTCGTGGGTAGGGGTGCGCAAGGCGCCGTGGGGGCAGCTGGGGTCGTTGCGCTATTTGCGCGTGGTGCGGGTGAGGCTTTGGAGGTGCTGGAAGCAGGCACGAGCTTGGAGGCGGACACGGTCCCAGGCGCAGGCGCTGTGGTTGTGGGTGCGGAGGAAGTCCTGGATGCTCGTGAAGTACTTGTTGATGCTGAGCAGCAGGTTGCGGGGCCCTTGGCCTTGGAAGAGCATGCTGTTGGCTGGCAGGCATTGCTGGAGCCTCTGGATGTGGTGCTGGAGGTTGTTGAGGAGCTCATGCTGTGCCCGGGCGTCCCAGTGTTGGGGGGTGCCGGGGCTGCTGAAGATGGCGAAGAGGTGCTGGAGGATGCGGAGGGCGATGGTGGCGGCTTGCTGTGGGTGGCTGTTGTGGAGAAGAGCGCTGGGAAGGGCGGGCGCCTGCTGGTGTTGGCAGGGCTGTGTCGGGCTGGGAGCCATGGCCTGGAGGAGCTGGAGGCTGTCCCAGGGGAAGGTGGCGTCGTGGGCATGCGGGTGGAGGCAGGCAGAGGCAGTTGCGAGAGCCGTCAGGAGAAGCAGGAGCACCAGGGTGCTGTGCTGCAGGCGGGGTTGTGGGGTCGTGGGCGCAGCCATGGGGGGCCTGTGGATGCTGTGTGGGCGGTGCTGGGCAGGGGCCTGGCGAGGCTTGCTGGTGATGGTGGTGCGGGTGGGCGCTGTGCTTGAGGAGCTGCCGGGCGTCTGACTTTATGTGGTGCGGTGGCTTTCCCTTCCTCACTTTCTGTTGTCAGTGAGTTTCCGGCTGTGGTTTTCAGTTTTGGCTGGTGGCTGCGGTGGTCTTGGGGAAGTGCGTTGGTGGGGTGGCGGTGCTTTGCTGGGGAGAGGTTGGCTGTAGTGGGTTGTGTGGGGGATGCGAAAGCGCCGGGGCAGAGTCCTTGTGGGCAGCTGCGCTGGGGAGGCGCGCGAGGGTTTCCTTGTTGCCTGCTGGGTGATCTGCGGGGGAGCCTCTCCTCTTCAGCTGAAGTTTCCCTTCCTGCGCAAGTGTCTTTTCTCATTGGTGGTGCCGTGGTGTTGGACGGGGTCCGTTTTCCTTTTGCTCATCCTCACTGAGATGAAAGCCCAGCTTTAGCCGGTCTTCTCTTTTTGTCTTGGGAAGCGTTGTGAAGTGATGTCACTTGGCAGAGGCTGGGAAGCCCCATCCTGGAGCGAGGGCCTGAGGGTGGCGGGGGCTTGCGAGGAGGTGGCTCTGGGTGTAGGCCCTTGAGGCTTGGATGCCTTTGTGGATGAAGCTGCCCCAGGTCATGTGATGGGTGGGTGATGAGAAAGGGGAGGAAAGGCTTGATGGAATAAGAAAGAGTTTTTTGCTGCTCATCCTCCTGCTGCCGCTTCTGCACCGGGTGCGTGGCTGTGGTGCCAAGGGTGTACCCCCGTAGCTAGGGGCCCTTTGGGTGTCTTCTTTGCCCCAGCGGGAGCAAAACGCGCCCTGTGGGCGAAGGGTCTTGCGTTTGGGATGGCCTGAGTGTGTTGCGTGCGAGTGCTTCGGGTCTGTTGCGGAATTTGTTAAAGTGCGACTTGACAGAGGTGGCTGGCAGGGTTCGCTCTTACTGCTTACTGGGCGGAGGAGGTATGTGAGGGAAAACCGAGTTGGAAGTAGTTTGGAGTCAACTTTGATATGGTTTATCTAGATATGGAAAGTTTCAAGCATGCTTCCTCCCAGCTCGCTTAAGCTTCCAACCGGCTGTCTGGTGGTATGTCCCTCTGATGTTTGGATCCCAGAGTTGCTGAAGCAGACGCTCAGCCACGGCATTTTCTCGACAGAAGCAAGGTAATGGAGTGATAGAGCTGCAGGGTCACCTCTGGAAAAGGAAAGGAAGGAGGACCCAACTAAATGAAGAATTCCCTGGGCAACGATACCCTCGCAGACACTCCAGGCACCCCTCACGGCAGGGTTTGGTCCAGCAGTAATACTGGCATCTGGGCTCTTCTTGTTGCTCACTGGGTCCAAAAAGTGATTCCAGCCTGACATCTCCTGACTCCTTGTTGAACTCCTTCACCACCACCGTCCAGGCCGTTATGTCGTCTAGTTGCACCTGCCGTCGATGGCTGTAGCCTTGAAGCCTCCTTACGTTCTTGCTTACGCTGGATCCGCAGGCCCTGGTTTGACTAAGCAGGTTCATGTTCAGTAACTCTAAGTGGCAATTTACAGCTTGCGGCTGAAGGCTTCAGCAGCCAGAGCTGGTTGTGCTTAATCAGTAAAGCTCAGCAACCGCTGTACTGGGTCACACAGCGTGGTACCCCTTCAGTGGTTCATTCCAGGGAAAACGGACTTACTTAAGCTAAACAACCGGTATCTCCTAACGCCGAGAGGCATCCCGGCTCCAGGGGAGAGTCGCCTGGCGTGCAGTGCAGTTGGCATCCAGGGAGAATTCCCGTTGGGCTCGTCCGCTGATCTGTCGCTGATGAAAGATCTGGTTGCCAGAGGTCACGGCTGTGCAGCCCCGCTGCCTCCCAGGGAGAGCCAAAAGGCGGCTCACTTAGGCTGTCCTGTCATGTTTGTGGGATAAAGCGGTTGGCTCGTAGTCAAGCCTCCTACAATGGGAGAGGTGCGCACGAGACTCCTTGTACCCAGAGGTGTCTTTGTGCGCTCTGCTCCTTTGCGGGTTTCCTAGAGGAGTTCTTGACCCGGCCACGGGTGAGGCCCTTCCCTCCTTTGGACCCTGTACCTAACCGCTGCTGGCTTGGTTAAAGGGAGGTCAGGTGCAGCCGTCACTGAGCCTCTGTACCCCTGGAGGGAGGGGTGTCCCAGAGAGAGTCAGGTAGAGGTGGGGTTGAGCCAGGTGAAGAAGCTGTAGAGCTCTAGGCTGGGGGGGAGGAGGAGGCAGAGGTTGCAAACGCTTGAGGATTTTGCATCCCTTCCAACAGCAGGGCTGGGGTTCTGCTGCTGTGAGAGAGGCTGCTGTCTGTTTTCTGAACGCTTTTGAAGCAGGGGAAATGTGTGGTTGGTGGAGGTGTCAAAACGGTGGCAGGCAGTGCTGTGCTTGGAATGTGGACACGTGCACGATGTTTTGGTGTAGCTAGGCGCCGTTGCTGGCGGAGGTGGGGTGATGCGGGAGGTCCGTGGCTGGACATGGGGCACCTTGTCCTAGAGTAGGCGGTGATGCGAGGTGTTTCCAAGCAGTGGGAGGAGAGAGTTGTGGTGACGGATGCCTGCCTGCGGTGGCAAGAGTAGCAGAACTCGGCCTGATGCAAGCCACCTCTGCCGTGCCTCTCTTTCATCGATCCACGGAATGGTTTGGGTTGGGAGAGACCTTTCGAGGTCACCTGCTCTAACCCCCCTGCAGGGCACAGGGTGGTCTTGAACTCGATGGGGCAGCTCAGAGCCCCATCTAACCCGACCTGGATTGTTTCCAGGCATGGGGCACCTACCCCCTCTCTGGGCCACCTGTTGCCATGCCCCACCACGCTTGCGGTGGAAAGTGTCTTCCCTGTACCGAGTCAAGCCACTTTGAGTTGGAAACCGTCAGCCCTTGTCCTCTGGCTACAGGTCCCCGTCTTTTTTTATAGGTGCCCTCTGAGTACTGAAAGGCCACCGGAAGGTTTCCCTTGAGCCTTCTCTTTGTCAGGCCAAATGACCCCGACTCTCTCAGCCTTTTTTCCTAGGAGAGGTGTTCCATGCCTCTGATGCTTTCTGTGGCCCTCCTCTGGACGTCCTCCAGCAGGTGTGTGTCTTCCTTGTCTGGAGGAGTCCAGAGCTGACCATCGTTTGTTCTGAAGCGGCTTGAAAGGCAGAAAATGTTGAGGAGGCAAGGGCCGGAAAGGCGATGCTGATGACACGTGTAGGTGCTGGCTAAACCCTGGCAGAAGGCTTTGCATGAGATTGTGGCAAGGGCGTCGGTGGGGAGGTGCCGAGGAGAAGAGTGGGCATGGGATTTGCAGAGCCCTGCTGGGAGGCGGGCTTGGAAGCAGGTGCTGAGTGGAGGTGGCTTCCCCGTATCCCAAAGGCTCGTTCCCGCGCTTGTGAGACAAGAGGCACTGGCAAGTTTTCCTGTTTGTATTGTTTGTTTTCAAAAAGTGTCTTTATTTTGTGTGGAATAAATAGGTGAATAAATAGCTAAAAACTCTTGAGAAAATAAATAGATTCCTTAAATAGAGGATAGGTCAGGGGAGGCTGAGGCTGCAGGGCGCTGCCTGCAGCGGCTCGCGGCATGGGTCAGGGGAGTTGGACAGGGGGCGGCGGTGCAGGCGTAATGGGGGCGTCGTGGGTAGGGGTGCGCAAGGCGCCGTGGGGGCAGCTGGGGTCGTTGCGCTATTTGCGCGTGGTGCGGGTGAGGCTTTGGAGGTGCTGGAAGCAGGCACGAGCTTGGAGGCGGACACGGTCCCAGGCGCAGGCGCTGTGGTTGTGGGTGCGGAGGAAGTCCTGGATGCTCGTGAAGTACTTGTTGATGCTGAGCAGCAGGTTGCGGGGCCCTTGGCCTTGGAAGAGCATGCTGTTGGCTGGCAGGCATTGCTGGAGCCTCTGGATGTGGTGCTGGAGGTTGTTGAGGAGCTCATGCTGTGCCCGGGCGTCCCAGTGTTGGGGGGTGCCGGGGCTGCTGAAGATGGCGAAGAGGTGCTGGAGGATGCGGAGGGCGATGGTGGCGGCTTGCTGTGGGTGGCTGTTGTGGAGAAGAGCGCTGGGAAGGGCGGGCGCCTGCTGGTGTTGGCAGGGCTGTGTCGGGCTGGGAGCCATGGCCTGGAGGAGCTGGAGGCTGTCCCAGGGGAAGGTGGCGTCGTGGGCATGCGGGTGGAGGCAGGCAGAGGCAGTTGCGAGAGCCGTCAGGAGAAGCAGGAGCACCAGGGTGCTGTGCTGCAGGCGGGGTTGTGGGGTCGTGGGCGCAGCCATGGGGGGCCTGTGGATGCTGTGTGGGCGGTGCTGGGCAGGGGCCTGGCGAGGCTTGCTGGTGATGGTGGTGCGGGTGGGCGCTGTGCTTGAGGAGCTGCCGGGCGTCTGACTTTATGTGGTGCGGTGGCTTTCCCTTCCTCACTTTCTGTTGTCAGTGAGTTTCCGGCTGTGGTTTTCAGTTTTGGCTGGTGGCTGCGGTGGTCTTGGGGAAGTGCGTTGGTGGGGTGGCGGTGCTTTGCTGGGGAGAGGTTGGCTGTAGTGGGTTGTGTGGGGGATGCGAAAGCGCCGGGGCAGAGTCCTTGTGGGCAGCTGCGCTGGGGAGGCGCGCGAGGGTTTCCTTGTTGCCTGCTGGGTGATCTGCGGGGGAGCCTCTCCTCTTCAGCTGAAGTTTCCCTTCCTGCGCAAGTGTCTTTTCTCATTGGTGGTGCCGTGGTGTTGGACGGGGTCCGTTTTCCTTTTGCTCATCCTCACTGAGATGAAAGCCCAGCTTTAGCCAGTCTTCTCTTTTTGTCTTGGGAAGCGTTGTGAAGTGATGTCACTTGGCAGAGGCTGGGAAGCCCCATCCTGGAGCGAGGGCCTGAGGGTGGCGGGGGCTTGCGAGGAGGTGGCTCTGGGTGTAGGCCCTTGAGGCTTGGATGCCTTTGTGGATGAAGCTGCCCCAGGTCATGTGATGGGTGGGTGATGAGAAAGGGGAGGAAAGGCTTGATGGAATAAGAAAGAGTTTTTTGCTGCTCATCCTCCTGCTGCCGCTTCTGCACCGGGTGCGTGGCTGTGGTGCCAAGGGTGTACCCCCGTAGCTAGGGGCCCTTTGGGTGTCTTCTTTGCCCCAGCGGGAGCAAAACGCGCCCTGTGGGCGAAGGGTCTTGCGTTTGGGATGGCCTGAGTGTGTTGCGTGCGAGTGCTTCGGGTCTGTTGCGGAATTTGTTAAAGTGCGACTTGACAGAGGTGGCTGGCAGGGTTCGCTCTTACTGCTTACTGGGCGGAGGAGGTATGTGAGGGAAAACCGAGTTGGAAGTAGTTTGGAGTCAACTTTGATATGGTTTATCTAGATATGGAAAGTTTCAAGCATGCTTCCTCCCAGCTCGCTTAAGCTTCCAACCGGCTGTCTGGTGGTATGTCCCTCTGATGTTTGGATCCCAGAGTTGCTGAAGCAGACGCTCAGCCACGGCATTTTCTCGACAGAAGCAAGGTAATGGAGTGATAGAGCTGCAGGGTCACCTCTGGAAAAGGAAAGGAAGGAGGACCCAACTAAATGAAGAATTCCCTGGGCAACGATACCCTCGCAGACACTCCAGGCACCCCTCACGGCAGGGTTTGGTCCAGCAGTAATACTGGCATCTGGGCTCTTCTTGTTGCTCACTGGGTCCAAAAAGTGATTCCAGCCTGACATCTCCTGACTCCTTGTTGAACTCCTTCACCACCACCGTCCAGGCCGTTATGTCGTCTAGTTGCACCTGCCGTCGATGGCTGTAGCCTTGAAGCCTCCTTACGTTCTTGCTTACGCTGGATCCGCAGGCCCTGGTTTGACTAAGCAGGTTCATGTTCAGTAACTCTAAGTGGCAATTTACAGCTTGCGGCTGAAGGCTTCAGCAGCCAGAGCTGGTTGTGCTTAATCAGTAAAGCTCAGCAACCGCTGTACTGGGTCACACAGCGTGGTACCCCTTCAGTGGTTCATTCCAGGGAAAACGGACTTACTTAAGCTAAACAACCGGTATCTCCTAACGCCGAGAGGCATCCCGGCTCCAGGGGAGAGTCGCCTGGCGTGCAGTGCAGTTGGCATCCAGGGAGAATTCCCGTTGGGCTCGTCCGCTGATCTGTCGCTGATGAAAGATCTGGTTGCCAGAGGTCACGGCTGTGCAGCCCCGCTGCCTCCCAGGGAGAGCCAAAAGGCGGCTCACTTAGGCTGTCCTGTCATGTTTGTGGGATAAAGCGGTTGGCTCGTAGTCAAGCCTCCTACAATGGGAGAGGTGCGCACGAGACTCCTTGTACCCAGAGGTGTCTTTGTGCGCTCTGCTCCTTTGCGGGTTTCCTAGAGGAGTTCTTGACCCGGCCACGGGTGAGGCCCTTCCCTCCTTTGGACCCTGTACCTAACCGCTGCTGGCTTGGTTAAAGGGAGGTCAGGTGCAGCCGTCACTGAGCCTCTGTACCCCTGGAGGGAGGGGTGTCCCAGAGAGAGTCAGGTAGAGGTGGGGTTGAGCCAGGTGAAGAAGCTGTAGAGCTCTAGGCTGGGGGGGAGGAGGAGGCAGAGGTTGCAAACGCTTGAGGATTTTGCATCCCTTCCAACAGCAGGGCTGGGGTTCTGCTGCTGTGAGAGAGGCTGCTGTCTGTTTTCTGAACGCTTTTGAAGCAGGGGAAATGTGTGGTTGGTGGAGGTGTCAAAACGGTGGCAGGCAGTGCTGTGCTTGGAATGTGGACACGTGCACGATGTTTTGGTGTAGCTAGGCGCCGTTGCTGGCGGAGGTGGGGTGATGCGGGAGGTCCGTGGCTGGACATGGGGCACCTTGTCCTAGAGTAGGCGGTGATGCGAGGTGTTTCCAAGCAGTGGGAGGAGAGAGTTGTGGTGACGGATGCCTGCCTGCGGTGGCAAGAGTAGCAGAACTCGGCCTGATGCAAGCCACCTCTGCCGTGCCTCTCTTTCATCGATCCACGGAATGGTTTGGGTTGGGAGAGACCTTTCGAGGTCACCTGCTCTAACCCCCCTGCAGGGCACAGGGTGGTCTTGAACTCGATGGGGCAGCTCAGAGCCCCATCTAACCCGACCTGGATTGTTTCCAGGCATGGGGCACCTACCCCCTCTCTGGGCCACCTGTTGCCATGCCCCACCACGCTTGCGGTGGAAAGTGTCTTCCCTGTACCGAGTCAAGCCACTTTGAGTTGGAAACCGTCAGCCCTTGTCCTCTGGCTACAGGTCCCCGTCTTTTTTTATAGGTGCCCTCTGAGTACTGAAAGGCCACCGGAAGGTTTCCCTTGAGCCTTCTCTTTGTCAGGCCAAATGACCCCGACTCTCTCAGCCTTTTTTCCTAGGAGAGGTGTTCCATGCCTCTGATGCTTTCTGTGGCCCTCCTCTGGACGTCCTCCAGCAGGTGTGTGTCTTCCTTGTCTGGAGGAGTCCAGAGCTGACCATCGTTTGTTCTGAAGCGGCTTGAAAGGCAGAAAATGTTGAGGAGGCAAGGGCCGGAAAGGCGATGCTGATGACACGTGTAGGTGCTGGCTAAACCCTGGCAGAAGGCTTTGCATGAGATTGTGGCAAGGGCGTCGGTGGGGAGGTGCCGAGGAGAAGAGTGGGCATGGGATTTGCAGAGCCCTGCTGGGAGGCGGGCTTGGAAGCAGGTGCTGAGTGGAGGTGGCTTCCCCGTATCCCAAAGGCTCGTTCCCGCGCTTGTGAGACAAGAGGCACTGGCAAGTTTTCCTGTTTGTATTGTTTGTTTTCAAAAAGTGTCTTTATTTTGTGTGGAATAAATAGGTGAATAAATAGCTAAAAACTCTTGAGAAAATAAATAGATTCCTTAAATAGAGGATAGGTCAGGGGAGGCTGAGGCTGCAGGGCGCTGCCTGCAGCGGCTCGCGGCATGGGTCAGGGGAGTTGGACAGGGGGCGGCGGTGCAGGCGTAATGGGGGCGTCGTGGGTAGGGGTGCGCAAGGCGCCGTGGGGGCAGCTGGGGTCGTTGCGCTATTTGCGCGTGGTGCGGGTGAGGCTTTGGAGGTGCTGGAAGCAGGCACGAGCTTGGAGGCGGACACGGTCCCAGGCGCAGGCGCTGTGGTTGTGGGTGCGGAGGAAGTCCTGGATGCTCGTGAAGTACTTGTTGATGCTGAGCAGCAGGTTGCGGGGCCCTTGGCCTTGGAAGAGCATGCTGTTGGCTGGCAGGCATTGCTGGAGCCTCTGGATGTGGTGCTGGAGGTTGTTGAGGAGCTCATGCTGTGCCCGGGCGTCCCAGTGTTGGGGGGTGCCGGGGCTGCTGAAGATGGCGAAGAGGTGCTGGAGGATGCGGAGGGCGATGGTGGCGGCTTGCTGTGGGTGGCTGTTGTGGAGAAGAGCGCTGGGAAGGGCGGGCGCCTGCTGGTGTTGGCAGGGCTGTGTCGGGCTGGGAGCCATGGCCTGGAGGAGCTGGAGGCTGTCCCAGGGGAAGGTGGCGTCGTGGGCATGCGGGTGGAGGCAGGCAGAGGCAGTTGCGAGAGCCGTCAGGAGAAGCAGGAGCACCAGGGTGCTGTGCTGCAGGCGGGGTTGTGGGGTCGTGGGCGCAGCCATGGGGGGCCTGTGGATGCTGTGTGGGCGGTGCTGGGCAGGGGCCTGGCGAGGCTTGCTGGTGATGGTGGTGCGGGTGGGCGCTGTGCTTGAGGAGCTGCCGGGCGTCTGACTTTATGTGGTGCGGTGGCTTTCCCTTCCTCACTTTCTGTTGTCAGTGAGTTTCCGGCTGTGGTTTTCAGTTTTGGCTGGTGGCTGCGGTGGTCTTGGGGAAGTGCGTTGGTGGGGTGGCGGTGCTTTGCTGGGGAGAGGTTGGCTGTAGTGGGTTGTGTGGGGGATGCGAAAGCGCCGGGGCAGAGTCCTTGTGGGCAGCTGCGCTGGGGAGGCGCGCGAGGGTTTCCTTGTTGCCTGCTGGGTGATCTGCGGGGGAGCCTCTCCTCTTCAGCTGAAGTTTCCCTTCCTGCGCAAGTGTCTTTTCTCATTGGTGGTGCCGTGGTGTTGGACGGGGTCCGTTTTCCTTTTGCTCATCCTCACTGAGATGAAAGCCCAGCTTTAGCCAGTCTTCTCTTTTTGTCTTGGGAAGCGTTGTGAAGTGATGTCACTTGGCAGAGGCTGGGAAGCCCCATCCTGGAGCGAGGGCCTGAGGGTGGCGGGGGCTTGCGAGGAGGTGGCTCTGGGTGTAGGCCCTTGAGGCTTGGATGCCTTTGTGGATGAAGCTGCCCCAGGTCATGTGATGGGTGGGTGATGAGAAAGGGGAGGAAAGGCTTGATGGAATAAGAAAGAGTTTTTTGCTGCTCATCCTCCTGCTGCCGCTTCTGCACCGGGTGCGTGGCTGTGGTGCCAAGGGTGTACCCCCGTAGCTAGGGGCCCTTTGGGTGTCTTCTTTGCCCCAGCGGGAGCAAAACGCGCCCTGTGGGCGAAGGGTCTTGCGTTTGGGATGGCCTGAGTGTGTTGCGTGCGAGTGCTTCGGGTCTGTTGCGGAATTTGTTAAAGTGCGACTTGACAGAGGTGGCTGGCAGGGTTCGCTCTTACTGCTTACTGGGCGGAGGAGGTATGTGAGGGAAAACCGAGTTGGAAGTAGTTTGGAGTCAACTTTGATATGGTTTATCTAGATATGGAAAGTTTCAAGCATGCTTCCTCCCAGCTCGCTTAAGCTTCCAACCGGCTGTCTGGTGGTATGTCCCTCTGATGTTTGGATCCCAGAGTTGCTGAAGCAGACGCTCAGCCACGGCATTTTCTCGACAGAAGCAAGGTAATGGAGTGATAGAGCTGCAGGGTCACCTCTGGAAAAGGAAAGGAAGGAGGACCCAACTAAATGAAGAATTCCCTGGGCAACGATACCCTCGCAGACACTCCAGGCACCCCTCACGGCAGGGTTTGGTCCAGCAGTAATACTGGCATCTGGGCTCTTCTTGTTGCTCACTGGGTCCAAAAAGTGATTCCAGCCTGACATCTCCTGACTCCTTGTTGAACTCCTTCACCACCACCGTCCAGGCCGTTATGTCGTCTAGTTGCACCTGCCGTCGATGGCTGTAGCCTTGAAGCCTCCTTACGTTCTTGCTTACGCTGGATCCGCAGGCCCTGGTTTGACTAAGCAGGTTCATGTTCAGTAACTCTAAGTGGCAATTTACAGCTTGCGGCTGAAGGCTTCAGCAGCCAGAGCTGGTTGTGCTTAATCAGTAAAGCTCAGCAACCGCTGTACTGGGTCACACAGCGTGGTACCCCTTCAGTGGTTCATTCCAGGGAAAACGGACTTACTTAAGCTAAACAACCGGTATCTCCTAACGCCGAGAGGCATCCCGGCTCCAGGGGAGAGTCGCCTGGCGTGCAGTGCAGTTGGCATCCAGGGAGAATTCCCGTTGGGCTCGTCCGCTGATCTGTCGCTGATGAAAGATCTGGTTGCCAGAGGTCACGGCTGTGCAGCCCCGCTGCCTCCCAGGGAGAGCCAAAAGGCGGCTCACTTAGGCTGTCCTGTCATGTTTGTGGGATAAAGCGGTTGGCTCGTAGTCAAGCCTCCTACAATGGGAGAGGTGCGCACGAGACTCCTTGTACCCAGAGGTGTCTTTGTGCGCTCTGCTCCTTTGCGGGTTTCCTAGAGGAGTTCTTGACCCGGCCACGGGTGAGGCCCTTCCCTCCTTTGGACCCTGTACCTAACCGCTGCTGGCTTGGTTAAAGGGAGGTCAGGTGCAGCTGTCACTGAGCCTCTGTACCCCTGGAGGAGGGGTGTCCCAGAGAGAGTCAGGTAGAGGTGGGGTTGAGCCAGGTGAAGAAGCTGTAGAGCTCTAGGCTGGGGGGGAGGAGGAGGCAGAGGTTGCAAACGCTTGAGGATTTTGCATCCCTTCCAACAGCAGGGCTGGGGTTCTGCTGCTGTGAGAGAGGCTGCTGTCTGTTTTCTGAACGCTTTTGAAGCAGGGGAAATGTGTGGTTGGTGGAGGTGTCAAAACGGTGGCAGGCAGTGCTGTGCTTGGAATGTGGACACGTGCACGATGTTTTGGTGTAGCTAGGCGCCGTTGCTGGCGGAGGTGGGGTGATGCGGGAGGTCCGTGGCTGGACATGGGGCACCTTGTCCTAGAGTAGGCGGTGATGCGAGGTGTTTCCAAGCAGTGGGAGGAGAGAGTTGTGGTGACGGATGCCTGCCTGCGGTGGCAAGAGTAGCAGAACTCGGCCTGATGCAAGCCACCTCTGCCGTGCCTCTCTTTCATCGATCCACGGAATGGTTTGGGTTGGGAGAGACCTTTCGAGGTCACCTGCTCTAACCCCCCTGCAGGGCACAGGGTGGTCTTGAACTCGATGGGGCAGCTCAGAGCCCCATCTAACCCGACCTGGATTGTTTCCAGGCATGGGGCACCTACCCCCTCTCTGGGCCACCTGTTGCCATGCCCCACCACGCTTGCGGTGGAAAGTGTCTTCCCTGTACCGAGTCAAGCCACTTTGAGTTGGAAACCGTCAGCCCTTGTCCTCTGGCTACAGGTCCCCGTCTTTTTTTATAGGTGCCCTCTGAGTACTGAAAGGCCACCGGAAGGTTTCCCTTGAGCCTTCTCTTTGTCAGGCCAAATGACCCCGACTCTCTCAGCCTTTTTTCCTAGGAGAGGTGTTCCATGCCTCTGATGCTTTCTGTGGCCCTCCTCTGGACGTCCTCCAGCAGGTGTGTGTCTTCCTTGTCTGGAGGAGTCCAGAGCTGACCATCGTTTGTTCTGAAGCGGCTTGAAAGGCAGAAAATGTTGAGGAGGCAAGGGCCGGAAAGGCGATGCTGATGACACGTGTAGGTGCTGGCTAAACCCTGGCAGAAGGCTTTGCATGAGATTGTGGCAAGGGCGTCGGTGGGGAGGTGCCGAGGAGAAGAGTGGGCATGGGATTTGCAGAGCCCTGCTGGGAGGCGGGCTTGGAAGCAGGTGCTGAGTGGAGGTGGCTTCCCCGTATCCCAAAGGCTCGTTCCCGCGCTTGTGAGACAAGAGGCACTGGCAAGTTTTCCTGTTTGTATTGTTTGTTTTCAAAAAGTGTCTTTATTTTGTGTGGAATAAATAGGTGAATAAATAGCTAAAAACTCTTGAGAAAATAAATAGATTCCTTAAATAGAGGATAGGTCAGGGGAGGCTGAGGCTGCAGGGCGCTGCCTGCAGCGGCTCGCGGCATGGGTCAGGGGAGTTGGACAGGGGGCGGCGGTGCAGGCGTAATGGGGGCGTCGTGGGTAGGGGTGCGCAAGGCGCCGTGGGGGCAGCTGGGGTCGTTGCGCTATTTGCGCGTGGTGCGGGTGAGGCTTTGGAGGTGCTGGAAGCAGGCACGAGCTTGGAGGCGGACACGGTCCCAGGCGCAGGCGCTGTGGTTGTGGGTGCGGAGGAAGTCCTGGATGCTCGTGAAGTACTTGTTGATGCTGAGCAGCAGGTTGCGGGGCCCTTGGCCTTGGAAGAGCATGCTGTTGGCTGGCAGGCATTGCTGGAGCCTCTGGATGTGGTGCTGGAGGTTGTTGAGGAGCTCATGCTGTGCCCGGGCGTCCCAGTGTTGGGGGGTGCCGGGGCTGCTGAAGATGGCGAAGAGGTGCTGGAGGATGCGGAGGGCGATGGTGGCGGCTTGCTGTGGGTGGCTGTTGTGGAGAAGAGCGCTGGGAAGGGCGGGCGCCTGCTGGTGTTGGCAGGGCTGTGTCGGGCTGGGAGCCATGGCCTGGAGGAGCTGGAGGCTGTCCCAGGGGAAGGTGGCGTCGTGGGCATGCGGGTGGAGGCAGGCAGAGGCAGTTGCGAGAGCCGTCAGGAGAAGCAGGAGCACCAGGGTGCTGTGCTGCAGGCGGGGTTGTGGGGTCGTGGGCGCAGCCATGGGGGGCCTGTGGATGCTGTGTGGGCGGTGCTGGGCAGGGGCCTGGCGAGGCTTGCTGGTGATGGTGGTGCGGGTGGGCGCTGTGCTTGAGGAGCTGCCGGGCGTCTGACTTTATGTGGTGCGGTGGCTTTCCCTTCCTCACTTTCTGTTGTCAGTGAGTTTCCGGCTGTGGTTTTCAGTTTTGGCTGGTGGCTGCGGTGGTCTTGGGGAAGTGCGTTGGTGGGGTGGCGGTGCTTTGCTGGGGAGAGGTTGGCTGTAGTGGGTTGTGTGGGGGATGCGAAAGCGCCGGGGCAGAGTCCTTGTGGGCAGCTGCGCTGGGGAGGCGCGCGAGGGTTTCCTTGTTGCCTGCTGGGTGATCTGCGGGGGAGCCTCTCCTCTTCAGCTGAAGTTTCCCTTCCTGCGCAAGTGTCTTTTCTCATTGGTGGTGCCGTGGTGTTGGACGGGGTCCGTTTTCCTTTTGCTCATCCTCACTGAGATGAAAGCCCAGCTTTAGCCGGTCTTCTCTTTTTGTCTTGGGAAGCGTTGTGAAGTGATGTCACTTGGCAGAGGCTGGGAAGCCCCATCCTGGAGCGAGGGCCTGAGGGTGGCGGGGGCTTGCGAGGAGGTGGCTCTGGGTGTAGGCCCTTGAGGCTTGGATGCCTTTGTGGATGAAGCTGCCCCAGGTCATGTGATGGGTGGGTGATGAGAAAGGGGAGGAAAGGCTTGATGGAATAAGAAAGAGTTTTGCTGCTCATCCTCCTGCTGCCGCTTCTGCACCGGGTGCGTGGCTGTGGTGCCAAGGGTGTACCCCCGTAGCTAGGGACCCTTTGGGTGTCTTCTCTGCCGTGTTGTCTGAGGTGTTTGGAGAGCAGAGAGGAAAACACTGCTTGATTGTGAAGGGTCTTGCGTTTGGGATGGCCTGAGTGTGTTGCATGGGAGCGAGTCTGGTCATTTACCGAATTTGTAAATGCTTGACTTAATGGATTTTTATAAATGGAGTTCTGTTTTTTGATTGGTGGCTGCAGTGATCTTCTGGAGGTGCATTTTGGGCTTGTCCTGCATAGTGATTTCATTCTAACTAATTTACCTTGTTTTGTTTGGTGTGCATAGTTTTTGGGCGTTTTGTTAGATTGCTTCAACAGGGGATTTTGAAGTGCTGTGGTCATCACACATCTTGCAGTTGTGGTAATGTTGCTTTGTTTTTTGGTTTTTTTTTGTTTTTCTTTTTTTTCTCCATCTTTGTCTCATGCCTTTTCTGTTTTGCTGAGTTTCCCTTTTTGCTGGAGTTTCTTCTCCTTATGCAATTCTTCAGTATTGATTGTGGGTTTTTTACTTTCATTGTATTTGTCATCTTTGCTTTCTTATAAATCATTTCCTTTCCTCATGACTATTCTTACTTGTTAGGTTTTGTTACATTTTTGATGATTTTTTTGTATTAGCAGCGTTCAAAGCTCTGTGGAGGTGTGTGTGCATCTAGATATTGTTTTTACAAAGCAGCTTCTACATCTAGGCACATAGACACTAAATTTTTATTTCTGAAGCTTCTACAGTGCCTTTGCTTTTATTTTCTTGGTTGAACTTTACTGTGATGGCATGAAAGAAATCTTTTCTGCTTACTATTGAGGGACATGCAACCAGAAATATTTTTATATAGTGGTTTTGGTATTTTTCCAGTCAGGGAATTTTTAGTGACTGCTGTCTCATGGACTGTGCAGAGGAAACAATCCTGGACAGAGAATTCCATTTTTTCAGTGTTTTCCTGCTGAAATGCATGTTTCTTGTTAAGGTCTCATACTACTTGAACTTCTCTTTTTCTCTCTGTGTTATTTAGCAGTTCTTTTGTGATTCTGTGCATCATTTCTTTCCATTTGTAAAAGGCTTTTTTAATGGCCTAGTTTGCTCTGGAGCTCCCAGGTGAAATCTGGTGCTGAGCGTAGGTGGTATAATGGAAGGCTAGTGATGGACTTGTACAGTGATGCTGTTAGATGCATTTCCAGCAATGAGCAGAGCACAATCTCCCTCAGCTCTCTTCTACTGTCATACCACTTTAAATGTAGAGGTAATAAAAATGTGTTTATTCTTCCATGTTTGAATTCCCTGTGTTCCAGGTTGTATCATTATCTCTTTTCTGTTTTTCATCTGAGGAGGGTTTGCTTTCTTCAGCCACCTCAGAGAAGACTGAGTGAATGAAGTCCCCACTTTCTTGCATCACATTTTTTCTGGTTAAAAGGAACATCAGGAGGATGGTACTACAACCTGAAGGGGGTGCCTCTTGAGGGGTCCTGCGAAGTACGTTAATTTATTTGGTCCCACTTGTTTCCTTGCTTTGCAGCTGTATAGGAAGTTTGTTTGTTTTCAATGGAGTATTGCTCTTGCAGTGGTGATTTGGTGGAGGTAGCGTGACTGAGCATGGAGAATAAATCTGTTTTGTGTACGAGGCAGTCAGATCTGCTGAACCTTTCTGTGATCCTGCTCAGGCTCACCTGGGAAGAGCGAAGCACCTAGGGTAGTTATTTTTTGGATGGTGCTTGGAGGGCAAAGGAGTACCTCATGGTGGTGCTGCCTCGGAGATACGTCTTTCTGTTTGCTAAGGCTGTGTTTGGGTAAAGAAGGCTTAGGCCCATGTGGTCTATGTTGTGAGGCAGGTCCCCTTGGTTACTGCTGTCTGAACACAAATAGGAGCATCTGTAGTTGTGGTGGTTGTAGGAAAGCAATGAACAGTCTTGTGTATCTCCTGTGGGTTTTTTTGTGGGCTTTTTGCTTTGTCTTGGATGAGGTTGGTAGCACTGGGGTGCTGTTGTTTGTCCAAATATCTACAGGCCTTGGTGGATCTTCTTGTCTCTTTGAGGTGTGTTGCGTTCATGCTACCTGTTTTTCTGAATGAGTGAAAGGGTGGTGATTTGGAGGTGGCTTTTGTGTCTTGGTACTAAGAGCTGGGAGAGGGTGGGTGTTAGAGGAGGGGTGTGCAGGTAAGGCAGGTCGTCTGGGCAAGTGTGTGCTTCTGGAGTATGGCATTGTCAGGAGATGCTTCTGAGCTTGGATGATCATGGTAGGTCTCTGAGAGTTGTCTGCTGTCTGGAAGCGTTGACCAGGGCAGAAAGCATCAGTGGGATGAGGCTGCAGGAGTGAGGCTCATCCTGGCCTGTCAGCAAACCCTCAGTCTTTGCCTGTCAGATGTACATGCATGATGACCAAAAGTCTTTATTTCCAACAAGTGAATAAATAAATAAATAAACAACCATCTAGTTAAATAAATGCAGTCCTGTAAGCAGTAATTATTGGAATGAGAGCCATGCAAGTGTTGGGGATCTTCCCCTTCATTGGGAGGTTGCAGTCCATATGGGCTAGGTAACACCGTGTAATAAATAGCACCCCTTTCTCCATCACCTTGCAGTAGTCTGTGAGAATGAAGCAAAGCAATTTCTTCCTCCTTCCTTTCCAGCAGAAGTGTCCAGTTGCTGTGGCTGTGCAGGTTGTTGCACAGCATGGCTTTGACCTTGTCATGGTCATGTTCATTTTTGTGTTGGCATGGCCTCCTGGCTGGGGGAGGTGTGAGCAATCCTGAGCAATCCCAGATGAGGCTACTGCTGCTTCCTTTGTGGGTGCTGGTGTTGATGGGCAATGGATGTTTGATGTGCGGCCGTTTGGTGGAGAGCAGAAGTGTCTTGGCTCTTCATTTGCCGTATGAGCGTGCCCATGTACTGGAGGCAGGCATGAGCGTGGAGGCGGATGTAGTCCCAGGCGCAGGTGCTATAGTTGTGGGTGTGGAGGAAGTCCTGGATGTGCCTAAAGTATTTGTCAATGCTAAGCCGCAGGTTGCAGGGAGTTTTCTTTTTGGAGAGCATGCCGTTGGCTGGCAGGCACTGCTCCAGGTGGTGGATGTGATGGTGGAGGTTGTTGAGGAGCTCATGCTGTGCCCGGGCGTCCCAGTGTTGGGGGGTGCTGGGGCTGCTGAAGATGGTGAAGAGGTGCTGGAGGATGCAGAGGGCGATGGTGGCGGCTTGCTGTGGGTGGCTCTTGTGGAGAAGGGTGTTGGAAAGTGTGTGCACCTGCTGGTGTTGGCAGGGCTGTGTCGGGCTGGGAGCCATTGTCTGGAGGAGCTGGAGGCTGTCCCAGGGGAAGGTGGTGTCGAGGAGACGCGGGTGGTTGCAGGCAGAGGTGGTGGCAAGAGCTGTCAGGAGGATCAGGAGCACCAGGTTTCCATGCTGCAGGTGGGGCTGTGGGGGTGGGCGCACAGGCATGGTGGCTCTGTGGATGCTGCGTTGATGGTGCTGGGCAGGAGCCTGGTGAGGCTTGCCAATGGTGGTGTGGGTGGGCGCTGTGCTTGGGGTCCTGCTGGGTGTCCAGCTTTATGTGGTGCAGTGGCTTTCCTTTCATCATCCTCATATCTAGACAGAATTTCCCGGTTACAATTTTCAGTTTTGCTTTCTGTTTGCTTTCTGTTAGAGGCTTTTGTTGTGCTGGTCCAAGTGTGAGTAGGAGGTGTGCCTGCTTTAGGGAAGAGGACCTTTTTTTTTTTCCCCAGGGTTGCTGGTGTTGGGGTATGGGAGGAGCTTGGCTTCTGTGCTGTTATGGTTCAGCAGGGGATGTAAAATCATGATGGCAGAGGCTTTTGGGCCAGCTGTGCTGGAGATGCCTTACAGGGTTTCCTTTTTGTCTCTTTTGTGAGTTGTCTGCCTTGGGATGTTTTTTCAAGCTTCTTTGCTTACCATCTCTTTTTCTTACTTCATGTTCTGATACTATTTTTATTGTATGAGTTAATGCATGTTTTCTTTTATTTCCTATTAACAAATATTTTTGCTTTGTCAATTTGTTTTTCTTTCTTACTCTATAGCATATGTGACTTTACTGGTGGAATAGTTTTCTATCTTTCTGCAAATACCTTGCAGAATATTTTTAGGTTGATCTGTCACACCCCTCTTCCCCAATTTATGTGTCGTCAGTGAGTCATGAAGGATTTTTTCATCTCTTCATGTTTGTGATTTCTAGATTGGGGGTAGGGGGTGGGAGTTATTGTGTTTTGAATTTATTTTCACAACTAGTAAATTTCAGGTGTTTCGGAGTCTGGAGCAGGTGGGAATGTTTGTCTTTGATGAGCCAGATGATTTACATCCAGAAAGTGAAAGTGGGCAGAGTGCCAAGTGCAAGTCATCACTGCTTCCTAGGAAAATTCCAGCAGCCAAAAGAGGGGTTTCTCCTAATGTTTAGGAGAGGATTCTTTTTTAAACTTAATTCAGTTAATTAATATATATGTTGATGTTGTAAATTGTCACTGTGTTTATTTTATTTGTGGTTATTACATTGGGGTATGCTGTCTCTTCTGTTAGTCTGTTGTAGGCTGCATGTACAGCAGATAGAGTAGAAATGCCCTAGCTGGTGGTGCATGGTACATAGTGACCTGCTTGGTGGAGCTTAAATCTCTTACATCAGATCACTTACCATTCTTCTAGTCTTTTTCTGTCTCACTTGTTTGAATATATTCCTGATATTTTAGTTACACTTTAGGCACCTTCCTGTGCATGCCTTCTGTAGGTCAGGAATTACCTGTATTGTTTGAAGAGCAGAGTATCTCTTCTGAAATTTTCCTACAGGATATGAAGTGCTAACATAACTGACTTGCACTGGTTTCCTAGTTTTGTCTTTGTATTTTGAGCATGCACACATGTATGGGGAAGGGATATGCAGTGGTGATAGTTTTTGCCTATCTGAGAGGCAGTGGGAATAATTGTGATCTGTAGAGCCTGTTCTCTTGCAGGTTTGGTTGTATTTTGTCCAGTGCTAGTGAGACAGTTCTAGTTCCTATCCACTATATCCTGTTCAGATCTCTTCTCCAAATCTGCTTTTTGTGCTGTTTTCCTTGGAAAGAGACAGGAGCATTGCTTTCGAGTAACATGCAAAGACTTCTAATGTGAATTTGACTGTGTTTTGTTAAGTAATTTATACCAGAGTTGTTAAGGTGGAATTATCTGTTAAGGAAAGGATGATGAAACACAGTACAATTTCAAGTTCTAGAAAGCATCTACTAAACCTTTATCTGATTATTTTGTATGCACAAAAATGCAGCAAGGTGGAAGGTGATATTAATTCTAAGAAAGCATTTGAGCTGCTGGAGAATTTGCAGAGGCAGGTATGAAGGAGGAGGTGGATGTTTTCCCAGTCTTAGAGAATGTGTAGAAATGGATACATTAGTGTTTAAAGAATTAACTCATGATTTGGAGGTGGTGAGGAGTAAACCATCAGAATTAGGATGAAAAACACTTAGTGGAGTGTTAGGCTCTCATGTGAAGTTTACCCAGAGAAGGAAGGAAAACTCTTCTGATTTTCTCCCAGCTGAAGAGAAAATGCTGCTTTGGTTTTACATGTTCTGTCATCTCAGAGAGCAAGCTTTCTAGAATGAAATCTCTGTTACTTTCCTGTAGAGAATCTAGAAGAAAGATGTGAGGCAGTAGTCTCACACCTTTTTTGATCATATGGACCCTTTTAAAAAGCGGTGGGAGGTGGGGGAATGAAACAAACATTTAAAAATTTTATTTAGTAAATTTTATTTACTAATGGTACTAGAAACATGTTCTTCATGCACCCCAGTGAACTGTCGTCTTTGCCCTGCTTTGGAAACTGTTGATCTGAAGTTTCCTGTAAAGCAGTTTAAATAAGTTTTCCAGTCCCCTGGTAGTAACTCTTTTTCTCTCCCCCTTTTGCCCCTCCACCCCTAAATGTTTGTGTTGTTTTCCTAGCTTATGTTTCCAATGTCAGAAAACAGGGCATGGTACAAGGCTAAAATCTTTAGTCTGACCTCAGGTATTTGGCCTCTGATGGTCTGTTGGTCTTCCAGGCACAGTTCTACCAGAAGATGACAGCTCAGAGCTGAGTGTTGGAAGAGCATTTAATGGAATCATTGGGTGGTAAGGGTTGGAAGGGACCTCAAAAGGTCATCGAGTCCAAACCCCCTGCCAAATCAGGCTCACCTAGGGCAGGCTGCACAGGACTGCATCCAGACAGGTCTTGAAAGTCTTCACAGAAGGAGATGCAGCAACCTCTCTGGGCAGCCTGTTTCAGTGCTCCATCACCCTTCCATTAAAGAAATATTTTCTCCTGTTGAGGTGGAACTTCACATGGTCCAGTTTGTGTCCATTGCCCCTTGTCCTATCAAAGGACACCACTAAAAATAGATTAGTACTTACTTCTCGACACCTACCTTTCAGGTATTTATAAACATTAGTAAGATCCTCTCTCAGCCTTCTCTTTTCCAGACTAAAGAGTCACGGGTCTCTCAGTCTTTCCTTGTAAGACAGATGTTCCAGTCACTCAATCATCCTTTGTTGCCTTTAACTTACAATTAAAAGATAGGAAGTATTACATTAAATAATACTAAGCATGCCTATAAGGTAGGTTTAATTTGAAGTTGAGGATCTTCAGTTCTTCTATAAGCAGTAAGGTCAGCTTCTGCTCAAACTTCCTCTAATTCTTCCTTTAATATGTATCTAATACGGGATTTGTAAGAGCTGTCCAGCACTGTTACAGTTTCAACTATTGATGAACAATGTTGTTTCTTTCCAAGGATTACTATGGAATTACATTCCCAGCTCCTGCAACCTTGACAGGCAGAGATGGGAGCCTTGGTAACCACCCGTACTCAGGTGAGTGCTATTTAAGGATGAAGATGGTAAGTGAGATGTGCTGCTTTCTAAATAAAGGTCTTCTGCCATGGCTGAAAGAAATTTTTTTTTTTTACCTTCTGTAAGCAGTTAAGCCCATCAGTCCAAACTAGTCAAACAAAAAAGTGAGCATCCTGCCTCTCAGCTCTGACATTACTGTTTCTTTGTGGTTTTAGTCAGTAATTCATCTGTAGCTACTTCTGGGACTAAGCTGGTTAGCCTTTGAGAATAAATGCAAAATTGTTACAAATGTAAATGACGCTGTTGTCTAGTACCCTTCCCAAGCACATACAAGTGCTTGAAAAATATTCCATAGCTTAATCATTCTTGAAATTCAACTGGTTTGCTTCCCTTTTTGGAACTGGAATAGATCCCTTTCAGCAGTTCCCCATACTTTTAATGCTACTTTAGCACTGGTATATTTCCAGCAAGAACTGCATCTAGGAGGCTTGTCGCTCATCCTCCACAAATCTAATAGACTTCATGGCCAAAAGCTTGTGGTCTGAAGGAGCCCTTCCTCTCTTGTTCTTGCTTTTCAGTCACTATTAATGCCAGCAGGGGTTTCAGTCAGTGGTTTTCATCCACTGCTGACTCCAGCTTAAAACTGTAACCATAGGCATTACAATTCCTGTAGTGATGTTAAGTGTTGTCATATTTTCTGGCAACAAAAAGAAATACTGTCTGGGAATTAGTTAGATTTGGTTGAAGTGTGTTACCTCACTAAAATATACATGAATGTGCTACTCTGTAGGCTGCCAGAAAATGCAGATGTTTGAGAGTTTTCTGCTTCAAGATCACTTCTCTCAGGAGGCTGCTTTTGGGTTAATAACAGAATTTCCCTTCCTACTTCTTCAATAAGGTGGCCTACGATGCAAGCCTTGCTTTCCTGGCCTTCAGCTACTGTCTCCAGAACTTTGGTGGTGTGAGGAACCAGACATCTAACTAATCATGCTTGACAAATAGACATCGACAATAATACGCCCATCACCGCTTGTGAATTCTAACTTGCTTTCAGCCCATGAAGCTTAGCTAATCAGTTTAACCTCCAAGGGAGTCATGCTTTAACTTAACCATTGGCTCTTTGGCTATTCACCATATTTCTGCTTTTAGCATGTTTTATTGCAATGATCTGGTAGTAACATGTCTGCTGTGTGATAGGTAAGTATTGGTATCTCCATTTTGTCAGTGGATTAGCCATGGCACAGGGTTCTGTGCCACAAAGAGGCAGTGTTCCTGTGGCCGTCAGGATCACTTCCTGTGAACAACTGTAATCTTTCAAGTGTAGATTATGCTCTTTTTCTGTAGTTATACACTTGTATTCAGAGGATTTGAATCCTTTAAGTCCTGCACTTTTGGAGTAGCTTTGATAGCTTTTCTGATCAGTTCTTTCTTTTGCAGGTGACATAACAAAATTTGGCCGTGGGGATTCTGCCTCTCCTGCTCCTGCTACCACACTTGCCCAGCCGCAGCAGAACCAGACACAGACTCACCATACAACTCAGCAGCCCTTCCTCAACCCAACACTGCCCCCAGGGTACAGCTACACTGGGTTACCTTATTACGCTGGTGTGCCCGGTGTACCCAGTGCATTCCAGTATGGGCCAACCATGTTTGTAAGTGTGACAGCCTAAACAGTAACCCTCCATTTGTGTCCCTCTGTTTTTGCTTTCTCCAGCCCAAATCTTCTATATCTTGGAATCATAGAATGGTTTGAATTCAAAGGGACCTTCAAAGATGATACAGTCCCAACTCCTCTGTCATGAGCAGGAACATCTTGCACTTGAATCAGGTTGTTCAAAGTAACATTCAACCTTAGCTTGAACACTTCCAATGATGGGGCATCTACAACTTAATCTTAAACAACCTGTTGCAGTGTTTCACCACCCTTGTAAAGAATTTCTCCCTTATGTCCAGTCTAAATCTACTCTCTTTCAATTTTAAACCATTGCCCTTTGTTCTGTCCCTACAGGGTGTGTCAAAAAGTGTCCTAATCTTTATTGTAGCCTGCCTTAAGAATCAAAAGCCTCCCTGGAGCTTTCTTTTCTCCAGGCTGAACAACCACAACTCTCTCAGCCTTTCTTCATAGAAGAGACATTCCAGCCCTCTGTTTTTGTAGTCCTCCTCTGGACCTATTCTAATGGGCCTGATCTAATGGATCCATGTCTTTCCTAAAGAGTTCTGGGGATCTCGGAGGTGGATCCAGTACTCAGGTGGGGTCTCCTTAGAACGGAAGACAGTTATCTTCCCCGGTCTGCAAGGAATCTTTAAACACATGCAAGCACAAGAAAATAGCTGCATTTTTTTCTTCCCAAGAAAACATGGAATTTAAAAGGCTGTAAATGTTGAACTCCTATGCAGATTACTGGAAATAGCAGACAGCTGCAGCTCATGAACTCAGTGTTCTCAAAAACCTTATCAGTGTCTGCAGAGTTAAGGGCAAGACCCAAAGCTAAGACAGCAGATTGATCGTGCTTTGGAAATCTTTGCAAGGATGGAAGAGACCTCATTAAGTCAGTGAGCAGTACTGGTAGTCTCAGCAGGAGGAAGCTTATTTTGGAAGAGGTGATACCTCAGGCAGAAAAGTAGATGAGTCTGTCTTAGGGCCTTGCAGGACAGTGTTTTATGAAACAGCCTCAGGCAGGAATTGATGTTTTGTTTTATTCAAAAGGGAGAGCTCTGTCTTGTGCTTAAAAATTTGCTGTTTACATTCGGTATGTGTAAGAAATACGCAGCCTATTCTGAGGCAGAGAGCTGGCTGTAGCAGAAAACTTGGGGCTTGCACAGGTCCATTACAGCAAGTTACCTCTGTAAGTGTGTGTGCCATGTCTCATGCCACTGTAGTGCTCCGAACTCCACATTTCATTTCCCATAGGAGGTAGGGACATTCCTTCCCTGCTAGATGGCAGAGGGAGCTTGTGCTCAGCATGCCATTCTCTGGCTAACAGCCCTTGTGTTCCATTCTTTTGCCCAGGTACCTTCAGCATCTGCTAAACAGCATGGAATCAACCTGAACACTGCATCGACTCCTTTCCAGCAAGCAAGTGGCTATGGGCAGCACGGCTATGGGGCAGGTATGCTTCCTGCTGTGCTTCCACATGAGTGTCTGCAGAGCTGCTTGCACACGGTAACACCTTGTCTTGTACACACCAGCAGGCTATGATGACTTAACGCAGGGGACGGCAGCTGGAGATTACAGCAAAGGAGGCTACAGTGGGTCATCTCAAGCACAAAATATATGTGCTGGCACTGGACCTGGGAAAGGTAACTTGAGACTTGAGGTTGCTCTAGAGTGAGATTTAGTAGGGCAGACTTCCAGTGTTGCCAGTGCTGTGCAGTCATCACAGCAGCCAGCTTTAAAGACGGTCACAATCCCAGCTGTTTCTCCATCTCCCATATACAAAATGCTTTTTTTAATGGCCCCAGTGGGCCTTCTAAATCTCCTGGCTGAACTTTGCATATGGTTTTGTGTGGCTGATGTGCAGTTTTGCCCACAATTAAATGTGCAAGAATTCGTGAGCTGTTTCTTCTGTCTCTCTGTATCCTCCACTTTTAGTTCATAAAAAGTTTTCTTTTTTTGAAGAATAGTGGCCCTGCAGCAGTGCTGTGTTTTTGAAGCCCTAAGCAGATAATTGTTGCTGCTGAAATGGTCCTCTGATAAATGATGACTAGATTTTAAGTTTCTTTGTAGGCACCCCTGTTTTTTAGGGGTAAGCAGAGCAGTTCACACATCTCTGGGCTGTTGTTTCAGCTGCTGTCCTTACACCCTGTAATTCATTGCATTGTTTCATGCCTGGGAATGTTTCCTTTTGACTCTAAAGGCTGAAGAAATTATACATCTTATCTGAAAGCTTTATTCTGCGTATGCTGGTTAGACCTCAGAAATGTATACTGAACTGCTTAGCACTAACCAGTTTGTCCTTGGGCTTAAGCAAATGCCAAGAACTTGCTGTGCATTTAAAACACCAATTGGATTGTCTTCAGCCAAGAGATGATCCCACTCTCCTCTGTGGACGAGCATTCCAGAAAGGAGCAATGTGCTAGGAAGGGTACAAGCTTAGAGCAGCGCACAGCCTCTGAGTGCAGTCCTGATTCACTGACCAAAGGAACCACTGTTTTTATTCTGATCCCTGTGAAAAGATCAGAGATGGTCTTTATAAGACTGTGAATACGTGGCTTGCTTGAGAGCCATTTTACTGGTGAGTGTTTCTGAGCCTTTTGTGGCACCAGCTGGTCAAGGTGGAAGCCAGCCTTAATCAGTCATACTAATTCTCTCACGCCAGAAGCATTGCACAGCTCACCCTTCTGCATGATGTGAAGGGACAAGAGCTCATAAGTGTAGCAGCTGCTGCATCTCATCCCTCAGCAGACTACTGGACAGCTCTTGAATGCTGCAGTAGAGCCAAGTACATCCCTAATCCTAGGGGAAAGCTGGCTTTTCCTGAATGTTTGGAGTTAGCCAGGTGCTCTGCATTTGAATCCAAGTGATAGCTGCTGGGTGATGGATGTGTGAGATTTATCCCAGTAGCCTGGTTTCCCACTTTGCAGTGGGAGTGGGCAACTGAGCTGCACTCTGTTCCCTGGGGTGCTATGGGTCTGAGAGCCTGGAGCTCCCTTGCTGGGCTGGCCAGCATCAGCAGCAGGCTGTGTGGTGCAGCAGCTGCAAACAAGGGTCTTTTCACTGAGGCTGCCAGAGATGGCAGGAGCCAAAGCATTGGAGCTCACACTGGGTGGTAGTTGGCTTTCTTATTGCTGGTGGATTTTTGTTTTCCAGGTGTTTCTGTGACCTCAACTAACACAGGTGTGCCTGATATCAGTGGCTCAGTCTATAACAAGACTCAGGTGAGCTATGGTGAATGCCAGTGTCTCCCTTCCTATTCCCAGGCTGGTTAATCTCAGAGTCATCAGGCTGCAGCATCTCTTATGCTGGTTCTGTTTGGCATTGAGTCTCGCCCTCTGTCCCACCATTTCTGCCATGTCAGCTCCTGAAGGCAGTTGCTGCTTAGACACAGTGTTCTACGCTGCTGCACTCTGCCCATGCTGCTCCACATGATCTGGGTGCTGCAAATTAAACATGATGGCACTAATGGTTTTAGTCTAAATGTCCTGGAAGCAGGCAAGTCAAGAGGCTGTTTGCTTCTTCACAGAGACCAGTCAGTAGCTGCCCACCCCCAGCACCCAAGTGTTCCTGTCCGAGCGCTCCTGTGCCCATCGCTCAGTGTGTGGCTTCTGAGGGACAGCAGAAGGTGTTCTGAAAATCTGAGGCTTTTGCACAGCTCCTGTTTTCTCCTCCTTATACTCTTAACTGGAGGAATCAGTGTCTGGCTGTGATCCGTGCCTACAGTTAGGAAGCCAGCTATCATCTCTGCAGCATTTAGGGGCCAAGCTTTGGCTTGGGGGAGGAAGATCTTGTTGCATGTTCTTCCATTTTTGTTGGGGTGCCCTGGGAAGATGGAGTAGTTCCAGGCTGAGCCGGTGCAATGTGTGATGGACCAATTTTGGGCAACTGCTGTCACCTCATGCCACACTGAGTAAAAAGAGGTCAGGGGGAAAAAGGAGCACGGTAGTAATGGAAATGAAAAGAAAATAAAATGTCAGAGACATTTGTGCAGAAATGTGGTTGAAAACAGGTGTGAACTTCATCTGCTGAAATGCTTGCAGATATTTTATGTGACTTGGATTGCTTACAAGGTTGGTGAAAGGTTCAGGCTTCCCCTTTACTCTGCTCTTGTGAGACCCCATTTCCAATACTCTGTCCAGTTCTGGTGTCGGCATCATAGGAAGGACACAGAGCTGTTGGAACCAGTCCAGAGGAGGGCCACAAAGGTGACTTGGAATGCCTCTGGTGATCTGGATAGGCTGAGGGAGCTGGGGCTGTTCATCCTAGAGAAGAGAAGACTCCAGGGGGACTTTATAGCTGCCTTCCAGTACCTGAAGGGATCCTACAGGAAGGCTGGAGAAGAACTTTTCATAAGGGTGTCTAGCGATAGGCCAAGAGGGAATGGTTTTAAGCTGAGGGAAAGTAGGTTCAGACTGGATTTTAGGAAGAATTCTTCAGTACAAGGGTGGTGAGACTCTGGAATAGGCTGCCCAGGGAGGTTGTGGATGCCTCCTCCATGTGGGTGTTTAAGGACAGGTTAGATGAGGCCTTGAGCAGCCAAGTCTGGTTGAGAAGCATCCCAGCCCATGGCAGAGAGGTTGGAGTAGATGATCTTGGAGGTCCGTTCCAACCTAACTGAGTCACTCTTGTTCTTTGTTTGCCGTAGAGCTGCTCACACCAGTCTCTGACACTGTCCCACTCATCTCCCATGCAGACATTCGACAAGCAGGGATTCCATGCTGGCACACCGCCTCCTTTCAGCCTGCCCTCTGCACTCGGATCAGCTGGGCCGCTGAACCCTGGTGCTGCTCCAGGTTATGCTCCAGCTCCATTTCTCCATATTCTGCCTGCGCATCAGCAGCCTCATTCCCAAATGCTGCATCACCATCTTCAGCAAGATGGGCAGGTGAGTTGGCCCCTTCTGCCTCTGTAGCATGCCTGAGGGCAGAACAAATCCCTCATATCCCATCACGGTCTCTAGGGGGTTTTGCATTCTTCTGTTTTTTTCCTGTGTTCATTGGGAAAGGGTCTTGACAATGATTGCAAACTGACAGTTTTGCTGCTGTTGACCAGCTTGGAGAGGGAACCTCATGAAGCTCAGCAAGGGGAAGTTCCAAGGCCTGCCCCTGGGGAGGAACAACCCCACACACCAGTATATGCTGGGGCCCAAAGTGGCTTTGTTGAAAAGGCCCTGGTGGCACAAAGCCAGCAACATGCCCTTGCCACAAAAGCAGGACAACAGTGTCCTGGGCTGCATTAGACACAGTATTGACAGCAGGCTGGGGGAGCTGATCCTTCCCCTCTGTTCGTGAGGCCACAACTAATCCCTGTGTCTAATCCTGGGCTCTCAGTAGAGGAAAGACATGGATATACTGGGAACAGCCCAAGAGGGGCTACAAAGATGATGAAGGGATTGGATCATCCCTCCTGTGAGAGAAGTGTGAGAGAGCTGGATAGGTTCAGCCTGATAAAGAGAAGGCCAAGGGGGATCTTGTCAATGTATGTAAACACCTGAAGGGAGGATGTAAAGACGACAGAGCCATGTTCTTTTCAGTGGTATCCAGTGACAGGACCAGAAGCAATGGGCACAAACAAACACAGGAGGTTCCCTTTGAATATCAAGAAACACTTTTCTATTGAGATGGTGACCGAGCACTGGCATGGGTTGCCCAGGGAGATTGTGGAATCTCCATCCTTGGAGCTCTCTGGACATGGTGCTCAGCAACTTGCTCTGGGTGATGCTGCTTGAGCCAGAGGGGTTGGACAAGAATACCTCGAGAGGTTCCTGTGATTTTGTGAAGAGGCCATCATGCTGCAGGGTGTGGAGAGAGAGGCTTGAGGTGTGAAGCCAAGGCAGATGATGCTGTCCACTGGCTGCAGCAGGAGAGCAGGACGTGAGCAATTGTTCTTTTGACTGTAGGGGGGAAAAAAATCAATTGTCCCCTTGCAGGTTGCATGTCGGCTCTGATTTTGTTTCATCAGTGCAGGAGTTTCTTTTCCTCACTGTAAAAGTTCCCTGGAAAAAGGTGTTCTGCCTTAGGGTCCAGAAATAGGAATAACTTCTCTCTCCAAATGTGTGACATCGTTGGCTGGTGCACCACCTCTCTTCACCTTGAGAGAGCTCCTTTGCTGTCCCCAGTCCTGCTCCTTTCCCTCCTTGTGCCTGAACCTGTCTTAGGTGGGAGGGTGGTGCTATGGTGTCCTCACACTCCTGCTGGGGTGTCTCTATGGATACTCATCCTGAATTGCAAGATGCGGAGATGTTGCAGAGCAGAAATGGATCCATTCAGGGGGAGCATCGCTGCGCTTGGCAGGTGCCAAGACTGTTCCCAGGCATGGCAGCTCTTCTGGTGGCATTCAAGATGGGCTCATCTTCCTGGGAGCAGTGATATTATGGCAGCTGATGCCCATATCTCCTTGGTTTCCAATTTCTAGGGTGGATCTGGCCAACGCAACCAACCCAGCACCTTGCAGCAAAAGTCTCAGGCTACCAAAACCACCTATGGCACTTCTCCATACTGGACAAACTGAATCTGAAACCAGAGAGAGAGGGAAGAGAATGAAAGGAGAGGAGGAGGAAAACAAACCAACTAAAAGATATTAGAAAGTTAAAAAAAAAAAAAAAAAAAAAACAAAAAAAACCAACAAACCAAACCAAAAGAAGAAAAAAAATTGCCGAAGCCCATTCCTGGAATTGTTAGAAGTAACTGCTCAGCCAAACGCCTGTGCGGGGAGAACTGCAGCCAGCCAGCCATCCATCCATCCATCCATCCTCTGTGTGACTCACCTGCTTCCTCTTTGAGTTGCTCTTGTATGTAATATATTTATGTATGTATTTGTAAATGTAATAGAGCCTAAATGTGGTTTTCTGCATCTTGACACTGTTTTATTTTCTTTGTAGGAAAACTAATTATTCATTTTCCATCTAAGCCAGGACATACTTCCTTGTTTAAGCTCTATGGGCTTTATAACTCTGTCAGAGGCAAACCACCATTTTTTTGGAGCTGGAAGCAATTTACTTAATGCAGTTCTAAGTTCAGGCAAATATGGAGGCCAAACCTCTCAAAAAAAAAAAAAAAAAAAAAATCAAGATCTGCCCTGTTGGTTTGATTTCTGCCCTCAGCCCCCAATATAGTTGTTATTTTAAATAGAGGGGGAAAAAGGAAAAGAATGGTTTTTGGGGCATTCCCCTTTCATCTTTCCCCTCTCTTCTGTGGAAAATGAGCTCTCCTGGGCAATTTGGTCACTGTGGCCCTGAGCTGCAGACCACCTTTTGATGTTTCAATCTTCAAATAATAAATATGGGGATTCTTTTTTGCTAGTTTGTTTGGTTTTGCTGGTTTTTGTTTTGTTTTTTGTTTCTCTAGCAAGACACTTTGGACAGCTCAGTGTTTCCTGGAACCTCCTTTGCATCATTAGAGGCAAAAACTATGTAGCGGTTTCTTAAAGTGTAAGCTGTGTCTTGTACCTCTTTTTGCCCTGAGCCACCTTGGCCAGGAAAGCCAGAGCTACTGGATGTAACTTCACCAGTCCCTTTACACTGTTTTTAAAGCAAAGATGCTGGAGGCAACTCTTGATCCTTCTTGTCCTGCACCAGTGCAGTGAATGTTTATGAATTTCATTTCTTTATAGTCCTTCCTCCACCTAATAAAGATCTGAGCATATAACTGGTGTTTGTCTGCATTTTCAAAGGCTTCAGGAACAGTTTTGCTCTCATAGCCTGTCCCTTTCCACCTGCTTCTGCAACAAATGCTGCGATAGGAGGGTAAGAGCAGCATATGGGACTGGGGGGATGCTGAATAACATGACGAAGGTGACTGCACCTCAGTGCTGAGAGCTCAGTGGCACCTGCACTGGGGGTGAGATCCTCGGCAGCACCCTGACTCCTGCCATAAGCGTCAAGTCTCTACATTTGGTGTTCTCCAGCATCATGCTCTATGAGTCCCTGCCAAGCAGCTGGGATAGGTAAGGAGGGAGCACACAGCTGCAGCAGCACTGCTTTCTTTTGCTTTGCCCATGAGGTCCATGGACTCCACCAGCAGGAAGGTCAGTTATGAGGGCTCCTGATGGGGTGCTTCTGCCTGAGGTGTATCCTGGCCCTGCACAGCAGACAAGGTGAGTCAGTGGGAAGCTGTATCTGTCCAGCTTGGGGCTTTCTTGCACTTTCCAATTCTATTTCAAGACGCACAAGAAAAAGAAAAAAACAAACCAACACCTGTTTTTATCATGAGAACCACTTTGCTTTCTTAAGGTCACTGAAGTCCTGTGAGAGCCAGCTGGCTTGGAAGAATTGTCACCCCACCCTACCCCTAAGCAGCACAATGTGAATTGCAGTGACATTCCTTTGCCCTAGCTCAGGTTTTGATACTGGTGAAACTTCAGCAGCAGCTGCTGCAGGCCCTTCACAGCTGCTCTCTCACAGACACAACCTTTGGAGTCTGAAGGAGAGCACAAGTATTTCTGCAAGCTTGAGCCTGATTGCCAGCTCCTATAGGAACTGCATCAGCAGCTGAACAGAGAGGGTTTATGCGTTTGCCCACAGAGCTGCTGCCTTGCAGGAGCTGTTCTTCGAAACATGACCACCCCCCAAGAGCTCTTTTCCCTCACTTAGTGTCTTGTGTGTAGAAATCACTGCTGCCCCACAGCTGTAGGCCTCACTTGTGCCAGGGTACAGAGCAGTTGGAAGTGACAAGCAGCATGTGAGAGTCAGTGCCAGCCTTAGGTGTATTGCAGAGCAGCTTCAAGGGAGACTCCCTCTTAAGGACTTCAGCCAGTGCTTCTCTGTTGCCCCTGGCTGCACAGCTTCCATCCTCAGATGTGGCTGTGAACACAGATGGGCAGCGCTTCCACAACTGCTGCTCTCTGGAACCATCCTCTTCCCTAGCACCAGACAGCAAAGGCAGCTCCAGCATGTTCCCAGCTGCTGTGGGGTCCTGCCTCCAGCAGCACTCTGCAGTCAGCAACTCACTCCTCTTCTGCCCAGACTAAACAGAACCTTTCCTGTTTCCCTACAGTCACTTTCAGGAGGACTTTTCTGTAGCAATTTCCTAATTCCCTGTCCCACAGGTTGATGGTAGAGCCAAGGCTGCTCAGCTGCAGTTGTCCATCAGTAAAAGGCGGGGGGGGGGGGGGGGGGGGGGGAAACACACCAATCTGCAAGTGGCAACAGGATTTACCCAGGGCAGGCTCGAGAGTTTGGTCCACACCTGCTGGATGAAGAAGCTACTGGCAGCTCTGGGCAGCCAGGTGCCGTAGGATCCAGGACAGAACTGTAAGCAAGCTTGATGCCAGTCAAAAGGCCCAGATAGCACCGTTCTTCTCTGTCCCCTTTTCCAATATTGAGGGTCCTTCAATAATACACCTCTGAAATGCTATCACCCTTCCTTCAGCCCATCTGTGAAGTAGAAGCACTCAAACTACACCCACATTTGATGCAGCAGTTGCTGTGCTGCAAATGGTAGCAAGTGCAGCTCCTGTACAGTCACCCTACTGATTTTTGCTTGCCCACAGCATCAAGGCACTGCAAAAATCCAAGACCTTTCCCATACTTGAGCTTGCAGCGAGCAGCATGGGCCAGGCAGTGCTAAACACTTTGAAGGGCTGACAGGGATGAGCTGCAACAAGGCCGAATGGCAGGTCCTGCACTTGGGTCACAACAACCCAAAGCAATGCTACAGGTTTGGGGAAGCGTGGCTGGAAAGCTGGCAGAAAGGGATCTGGGGGGAATTCTAACCAAGAAGCAACTGAATATGAGCAAGCAGTGTGCCCAGGTGGCCAAGAAAGCCAACAGCATCCTGGCCTATATCAGAAACGCTGTGTCCAGCAGGAGTAGGGAGGTGGTTGCCCCTTGTACTCAGCTCTGGCGAGGCTCACAGCTCAAGTATTGTGTCCAGTTTTGGGCACCTCAATACAAGAGAGATGTGGAGGTGCTGGAGAGAGTGCAGAGGAGGGCAATGAAGCTGTGAGGAACCTGGAGAGTAAATCTTATGAAGAGCAACTGAAGGAGCTGGGACTGTTTAGTCTGAAAAAGAGGCGACTGAGAGGAGACCTCATTGCTGTCTACAACCACCTGAAAGGATGTGGTGAAGAGGCTGGTGCTGGTCTCTTCTCACAGGTAATTAGTGATAGAACAAGAGGGAACAGCCTCAAGCTACAACTGGGTAGGTTTAGACTGGACATTAGGAAAAAAATCTTTTTCAAGGAAAGAGTGGTCAAGCATTGGAATGTGCTGCCCAGGGAGGTCGTTGAGTCAGCAACTCTGGGTGTATTTAAAGATTGTTTGGATGTGGTGCTTGGAGATACTGTTTAGGGTTGCAGAGTAGGGTTAGCGGTAGCACTTAGTGATCCCAAGGGTCTTTTCCAACCTGAACTTTTCTGTGATTCTGAGACCTCAAGTTACCTGCCAGGCTTCTGTGTGACATCAAAGCACCCTGCCCCAGCCGGCAAGCACCCCTCTACCGCCTCCTCTGATAATTACAGGAGTGTTGTACTCCTGACAAGAGCAGCACCGCAGGATCCTGGCAGCTGCAGCAGCTCCACTCCTAGTCGTGAGTCCTTACTGCAGTCAGCTGAGACCATAAATCATAATCCTGCTGGTCTTCCCCATCTTGAAGTAGAAAAACTAAATCTAACAGCAAAGTCCAAATCCGTTTGTTCTTTAGTCTTGGGCTGAGGCAGGCTGCTGTCAAACAGCAGTTTTATTTTCTCGTAGCCTTACAGATATGCATGTGTATGTACAGACACAGGGAACAGCACTCGACTTGCAAGCAGCTGTTACTCAAAGCTTTAAGTAACCCATGCAAACCAACCAGCTCAATTAACTGTAACAGTACAGGGAAGTAACAGTACAGGGATATTTTCATTTCACATTTTTATTAGTAGACAGAGGTGCAGAAAAGACAAAACATAACTACTGAAGGGGAAGACAACACAAAAATGCATCAGTTAATTCTTTATGGGAAATTATACTGAAGAAAGGAGGGAAAAAAAGGAAAACTTTTTGGATTTTAGCTAAGAAAACTACTAAGAAATATTGTGTACCCTACTGGTTTCAGAAGGGTTGGAAAACTGTACTTGAAGGGTGTTGTAGCTGCAAATGTAAACTCTCATATTGGCTGAGTTAAGAGAAAAACCCAAACAACAAAACCAGAATACACAGAGCAGGTAAACATATTTCTGCAGTCTCTTACATAGCTTCCAGAAGACCAAACCAAAACAAAAAAACCCAACCCTCCTACTTCAGTTTTTAATCTCGAAAAAGGAAACCAGCAAGTCAACAAGCAGTGATACTGCACAGGACAAGGGGGAAGAGAAATTAGCCTGGTCACTGCAGGAGCTCTTAAAATAGGTTGCTAAGTTGCTTTTTGTCTTTAAAAAGGTACCGGAAGTGATGACAACGCATCTTACAACACCACACTTGAAAATACAGGTCACTGGAGAGCATACAGTGAAGACGGTCAAAAGTACAAGGGAAATCCTGAAAGATGCAGCATCCTCGTTTCAAGCCAAGTCCTCAGCACAGCCAGCATTACCCATACTCTGCTCCTTCAGTCCCCCAGCAGCCCTCCTGGTGTCTCTGTCCAGTGCAGTCCTTGGACTGCTCCTGTCCCACAGACTGCTGGAGGTCTGTTCTGCTGCTGCTGGGCTTGCAGAGATGGATTGAAGCTGAGGGGTGCCCCAAACCCTCACTAGGTGCAGGGGAGTCCCACTACAACCTCCTAAAAAGCACCAGGGGCTAGGTTAGTTGCTGATGGAGCCCATGTGGGGAGACTGCAGGAGGCAGCCAGCTGTCTCCCCAGGTAACATGCAAGCAGAAGAGCAGATCATTACAGGGAGTGCTGAGGAACAAGGCGTTATCACCTGGACTGCCTTCTATCTGCAGGGGACATCGCAGAGCAGAGATTGTCCCAACTGCAGCAAAACTCAGTGATGAAACAGTTTTAAACCTCATCTATCTTGCTCACCTTCCTCAGGGCTGCCTTTCTTTCCCTTATCTCCAGGCACCACGCTGAGCTTGCTCACTCTCATTCCCCTCCTTGCCCTGAGACACCACCACTGGAGCAGATCCAGAATGTTTACTTCCACCAAGGCACTCCTTGAGGGACTGGAGCTGGTGACAGCCCACTGGAAAGCCCACCACATATCCTGACAAGAGCTGTGGGCTCTGGCATTTAACTGCTTCAGCACTTGTGGGGTTAGAGGGTCTCACCCAAGCAGGGCCAGCATCTAAGATCTGCTCCTGGAGGTGCCAGGGCTGAGTGCTGGAGGGCAGGGCTGGTTGCTGAAAAAAGGACTATGTGAAAGGCGATTTCAGGCCACTGCACCACAGCCAAACAACAGCAGCACACTGCAACAAGGCAATGGTACTGAGGAAGAGTGTTCTGCAGATACAAGCATGCAGGATTGCCCCCCTACCCATCAGGGAGTGCCCCAAGCTCTGGCAAGAGCTCCCAAAAACATGCAGGAAGGTGAGCTCAGTGCAGCAGCTGCAGCATGGTGTGAAGGAGCTTATCAAACCCTTGTACTGGCCTTCTCTAGCCTGAAAGCACTGTGTACTCATCTCCAGGGCACTCTACATGCTCACCTCTGTCCCAGCCCAGCAGGCAGGGGAGTGCCCAGAGTCCTTCCCCTTTGCCCCATGCCCCAGCAAGCCACTGGAAGCCGCAGGCAGACAGCAAAGGGAGCTCTGACTTCTGCTGACCACAGAGAGCTGCATTTACCAAGACGTGACCTACATAAGCAATAGACAGAAGGCTCAGGAAGCAAAGGCTGCTAGCAAGTACTGGGTCAGGAAGAGGCTATCACTCTGTCCCATTGCTGAAATGAATACTGGTCCATTGGGCAGCAGGATATGCACCTCTTCTCCCCCAGGAGAGGGGGAGCTAGCAGCAGATTGCAAGAGTGCAGCAGCACAGCTAAACTGAACTTTTTCATCCCCAATATAGTCCAGGAAATAAAAAAAAAAGGCAGGGAAAAAAAAAAAAAGGCAACCCAGGGCTCAGTTGTATAGACATGAAGTGTTAAGTGTTTATTTTAGGGTTCATATCACAAGCCTTTTTCAGAGACAAAGCTGACTGTGCCCTCTGGAGCTCCAGGGGCCAGCTATTTCTTAACTTGAGCAGGCTGAAAAGGAATACTGTACCTTTCAGTGACATCCCATCAAGCTCAACACACAGTAGCTTTACACTCTCCGCCCCACACCTTATAAAGGAAAAGCCACCACCACAAGGCTAAACGAAGGTACACACGCTATTATTGTAAATGGAGCAGCTAAACCTTGCCAATTTGCTTTGTGTGGATTTTTTTTCCTTCCCAGTAAATGCAGCACTTGAGCTCCTGAAAAAAATCCAGCTTTCAAGGGGTTCGTTCCAGCTTTAAATACATTAAAACAACTCAATGCAAGACTGTATTTAATTCAAGAATCTAAACGCGAGCAAACCTGGCTTTGCTGTGAGCGTTTTGTAGAGAAGTGAAAAGGGAAGTTTCTTTTTTAAAAAGAAATCATAATACAGTGATGAAAGGGTTAAGAATGCAAGAATTCAGACATTCTGTGGAGGGTCTCTAGGAGGTCCATAAAAAAGGAGCAAACAGATCCATACAACAGGAGACAGCAGGAGACAAAAGTTTTTTTTAATCCCCCCCACACACTTTTTTGCTGGACTGCTGCTAGGTTAGCACTGCTCCCTTCTGGCCTGAGATGGCAGGGCAGTACAGGGGCACTGAGGGAGCAGGTCACGACTCCTCGTTGCCAGAATCATCATCATATGAACAGTCGGCATCCTCCTCCTCCCCATCTTCATCATCAATGTCGTCATCGTACAAGTCGTCGTAAAGCAAATCTGAACTGTTGTCATTGGAAGGCACTTTAGTTTTGATGCAGTACTCTGCCAGCGTAGTGGGGACCTTCACACCATCCTTCTCTGCCTCAGCGTTGGTGGCCAAAACCTGCTTCCTGCGGGGAGGACACAGCAGTGTGAGCAGGGCTGTGTGCCAGCAGCAAGGGGGCTCAACTCCCTGCCTCCCAGCCAGCCCCAGCCCTCCTGGCAGCTCAGAGTCAAGAGTGCTGATGTTTGGCTGACGCATCTCAAGCAACCACTAGAAACAGACTTAGCTGCTGTAGCCCCAGGCTTGGCAGTGCTCCATGGGTGTCTGCAGTACACATGCTTTCAGCAACAGATGAAATCAGTTATTCTGCTGGACTCTGCACTGTAGACCTGCCAGAGCTCACAGCAAATGTCACTGCATTTCCTACAGACGGGATAGCCAGGCATTTCACTGCCACTGATGACTCTACCCCAGCATGCTTAGAGCTGCAGCTCCCACAAGCATTTGGCAGCTCTGAGCTCCCACTGCAGGGCACATGGCTGCACCCCAAGACAGCCACGACCCCAGCACTGCCTGGGGCTGGCAGGGGACAAGTGTTTCTCATCACCCCAGGACAGGCTCTGGCTGCTGCCTCCTGGTAGCACTTGGGCTATGAACTGTTTCTGGCCTCTGTTACTTCCCAGCAGGAAGAGGAGCAATGGGAGCCTGTCCTCCCAGCCACCCACCTGCTGGCCAGCCTGCTGTATTCTGCTTACAGAGACTCTAGGCTCTGATAAAGCCAAAAGAACTGGAAGGGGCCTAGATAACATTCCACCAAGGCTCTCTGCATGGACTGTCTGCTCTGCACAGCTCCAACCAGGTGTATATCCTGCACATCCAGCTAGCAGAGTCAATGCAGATGTGGTCTTGCCCCAGACAAGCATGACAGTGGTCCCACTGCAGTTTGGGTTTGCCTGTCCACTACACTACAGCAGCCTTGGCTCAGGCTTAAGTCATCTCCTCACAGCACCTGATCAATCCTGAAGGCTCCCATAAGAGACAGTCAAGCTGAACAGTGCTCCCAGATAACCACACCCAGCTCTGCAAACACCTGCCAGATCCTGCTGACACCCTTTAGAAATGGAGGGACAAGATGATGATTCATGAGTGCATTAAGCACAAGATTCAGTGGGATGCAGTCACTTAGAATCACATCCCAAGCAATGCAGGCCAGTGCTTAAAGACAAGCAGAAGCTTTGACTGGGATTTATTGGCAGCCAGCAGGTTTCACAGAACATCCTGCCAGATAGGCCTGAAGAAAACAATTTCAAGACAGATCAGCCCAGCACTCCTGCTCCCTGAGTTTGCACTGCTTCGGTGTGCTGAAAACCCTGGAGTGTGGACTTGGAATAAAATGGTAACATTCATTTCCAAAGCAGCAACCACAGCAAGAAGCTGGTTTAAGCAAATCCTGAAAAGCAGCCTGATTTACAGAATTCAAAGCCAGAGCCTGACAGCATCATAGGTGGCAAAGCTTACCTTATGATTTCAGCATACTCCTTGTCTTTTCCTTTACTGTCCCTCCATTTTCTGAACATGACAGATGCATCCACATTGGCAGGAGAGAATGTGTTGGGCTCATTAAGCAAAGAGATTACACTCAGTAAAATAGTCCTGAAAAGGTAACCACAACAGCAGCGTCAGAAGTGATGCACTCACCAAGTCTGGATGCTGACAGCCTCTTTAGGTGATGCACCACAAACTCAGAGATTTTTAAAGTCAAACCTTAAGCTAAAGGTAACCACAGGTAATACAGAGCCCTGGGAGTACACATGGAAGACACTGGTACCCAAGTTATCTTTTCCTCCATTTTACCAGTTAGAAGAATGAGGGCAGCTAGATGTAGACTAATAATTAATATTAATTTCTGGCTAAGTGGCTGGTGCTGTCACAAAGGGTTTGGGGTTTATGACAATGGAATGTTCTTTGATGACTAGGACCTGCTAAGGGAGGGGATGAATATGCTCATCTTGAAGAGGGAAGAGTATCTTTGGCAGTAGACTGGTGAGCTTAGTCAAAGGAGCTTTAAACTGAAGGACAGAGCGGGTAAGGTCCAAAGCTTATGCCATTGCATCCAGCTGGGGAATATGCCAGGCTAACCACAGCAGCAACAAATGCTCCTTAGCTGCCTCCCATGATGAGAGCCAGAAGGCCAGCCACCTCAAGGTGGCTAAGGTAGCTCCTCTTGCTCCCCTCCAGGGCTGCCTGCTTCCTCAAATAAAACTCCAAACATGCCTCTCCACCAATGCACACAGCATGGGCATAACAGATTAACACATGGTAAACAGGTTCCCCTGCCTGTTTCCCCCAAGCACAGGAGTGAGGAAAAAGTAACAAAGCTGCGTTGAGACAACAGGAGCTGAGCTAAGTTTTGCTGAGTCTGGAGAAGGGAAGGCTGAGAGGGGATCTTATCAGTGCTTATAAATGTTTAAAGGGTGGGTGTCAAGAAGGGACTTCTCTGGTGTCCAGTGATAGGACAAAGGACAACAGATACAAACTGTGAACACAAGAAATTCTGCCTCAGCGTCGGGGGGAAAAACCTTCTTTATTGTGAGGGTGACAGACCACTGGAACGGGCTTGCCTGGAGAGAAGGCTTTCAAAACCTGCCAGGATGTGTTTCTGTGTGGCCTGTCCTAGGTCTTGAAATACAACAGTACGTGGTGACTGCTCTGCTGAACTTGGTTAACAGAGACTACAGTCCCAGCTGTACTTGCACTGATTTAGGGGCTCATTCAGAGCAGCACATGCTGAGCACATCTACCAGATCATATATCTGCAATACAATTCCAGGAAATGCTTGGTCATTCGGATGCTGAGTTCTTGAAAGGTTTTGAAATTAAACACTTGTGTCTGGCCAGACTGTTCAGCACAGCTATCAAGAAAGTCTTATACAATTTATTTTCCAAATAATATAATTCAGTAAGAAAAGAAAGCAGCAGCTCTGGAAAAAGACTGTCTGGCCAGACTGGAACGATGGGCAGAAGATAAACCATTTTCTACTTCATCTCAAGAATGAATTTTAAATTTAAATAAATTCTCAATAAACACACTATAAAGCCAGAATGTCAGCTCCAGCAATACTACTGTAGAGCCAATTCTAGGAAAGGCTAAGGACAGGAATTGGTCTCTGGATTCAGAATCTGCTCTACCACACTTTCATCAGTGAGGAGAGGCTGATTTCCATTTTGGTGCCCCTGACTCCAAAGACAGTGCAAAGCTACTTAAATACACCAATGCAACCATCCATTAGAGGAGAAGCTTTCTGCATACTTCATTCCCAACTAGCATGTTAGACCACTTCCATTACTGCAGATACCTGAAAGAGCTGGTCAGTCTGCTCTAACTTAAACCCTGATGCTGTGGGTCAACAGGGTGAACAGGAGGAGCCCTCAGCACACAACATCACAGCCAGATGGGACCGACAGCATCTTCAGCATCAGAAAGAAAGTGCAGTGGATACAGACAGATCCTCTGCAGTCCTGTCAAGAGACCTGTTTCTTGAAGGCAATGTTGTTCTAGTATGTTGCTTTACACAAGATGGTCACATGGAGACTGGGGATTACAAGCCTGCCTTCTGCTTTCTTAAATCATTCACCCTAGGGAACAGTTGTTCCAAGTGCTTACAGTGCTGTTGTCTTCAGAATCCCTTTACCTCCCTTTACCAGCAGGGGAGAGCAGCCATCAGAGACACGAGGAAACAGACCTCTTAAGTGCAATTTTCTCTTCATGTATCAACAGAAGGCTCAGAGATACAAATTTAATTCACAAAAAGGCATTACACATGCTGACTGGGTACTCACAACCAGCATAGCCTACCATATACTCTGAAAAATACAAGCTGCTATCCACATTTTAGCTTCTGAGTCACCTTTAGAGGTAGGTATAGATTTGTTGTGACACATTTTTACTCTCCAATATAAAGGAAAGTTTTTGTGTAGGCTGTGGTGACAGTCATGTTAGCGCAGTGAGCTGGTTGCAGAAGCTGTCCAGATCTTCAGCAGCCAAAAGTTTTAAAACAAAGCAATAGTGAGACATGCCATCACCTATCTTCACAAGACACATATGGACCAATATCTTGATTACTGTACTCAGTTCTGGCCTGTGCATCTCAAAGGGCAGAGGGGAGATGAGCTAGATATGGAAAAGGGAAACTGAAATGATCAAAGAGCTTCAACTCTTAGTCCTTCCCCAGCTTTACAGGACTCAAGATATGAGAAGGAAAGCAGCATTCTCTGCCAAAGACCACAGCTGCATTCCTTCACTCTGTTAATTTACCTGCCTCATCCAGCTGTGCTTTAAAAAAATTAATAAGCATGCTTGACACTTAGTGGTGGAAGCACAGGAGTTAAAGTTGAAGAAACATTCCCCCTTCAGATACTTCATCTATAGCTGTCTTAGTAACCGGTCAATACTCAATAGGATCTGCAAAACTGCAGCAGCTGAAGAGAAGCCCCCAGTTATACATGCAGCTCATTACAAGCACGCTCCTCACTCACACCTTGTGCCCTGATGCCTCCTGTCTGATACTCTGGAGCCTTGTCAAAGCCAGATGGGAACCCAGCAGGATGCATTTCTGTTGACACTTAGCCCAACAGATGATGCTGATAGCAGGCTAGCAGTTAAGGACAAATCTTATTTCTGTTTGCTGACAGAGCTGAGGACTGTTTTCTTCCCAGATGTCACCCTTAAGCCCAACGACTTGCAAGAGCAGAAGCACCAACAACTGCAGCACCGTAAAGGAGAAGAGAAACCAGAGAACTGGAACCATGAGGAGTTTCATGTCAATCTTTGTATATAAATGTATATGATGAAATACTCAAAATGTGTGATAACTAATTACTGCACAAAGCTGTTTCCTAACTATAAGGTGAGGCTGGTAACCAATCAGTTCTTTATTGGCTGTATCTTGTAATGAGAATGAAACTCAATTGTTGTTCTTTAAAGCAAAACCAGGACAAGGTAACCTTGAACGTCTCTGGTACTTACTGATCATTTGGAGGGGATTCCAGGAAAAAAACCACTACCTGGCTAACAGCTAAAGACACCACACTATAGGAGAGGGGACACAAAGTCATAGAACCATTGCAGTTGGAAAAGGCCTTTATGATCATAAAGCCCAACCATTATCTAACTCTGTCACATCCCTTAGCACTACACCTCTCCCTGGGCAGCCTATTCCAGTGTTTGAGCAACTTTTCAGTGAAAAAGTTTCTTCTAATAAGCAATCTAAGCCTCTCCTGGTACACCTGGAGGCCATTTCCTCTTGTTCTATTCCTTGTTCCTGGGAAGAAGCAACCAACACCCACTTCAGTACAACCTCCTTTCAGGTAGTTATAGAAAGTGAAACCTCCTTCTCTCCAGACTAAACAACCCCAGCTCCCTCAGCCATTCCTCACAAGACTTGTTCTCCAGAGCCTTCACCAGCTTTGTTGCCCTTCTCTGGAACACTACAGCCCTTCTTGTACTGAGAGCCCCAAAACTGAACGCAGTATTTGCGGTGCAGCCTCACCAGTGTCAGGTGCATGGGCACAATCACTTCCCTACTCCTGTTTGCCACACTATTCCTAATGCAGGCCAGAATGCTGTTGGCCTTCATGGCCACCTGAGCACACTGCTGGCTCATGTTCAGCCAGCTGTCAACCAACAACCCCTTTTCTGCTGGGCAGCTTTCAGCCACTCTGACCCAAGCCTGTCGTGTTGCATAGGGCTGCTGTGGCCCAACATTAGCCTTATTAAACTCCATACAACTAGCCTCAGCCCATCAATCCAGCCCGTCCAGATCCCTTTGCACGGCCTTCATACCCTCAAGCAGATCAAGACTCCCTCCCATCTTAGTGTCATCTCCAAAATTACTGAGGGCACACTCAATCCCCTCACCCAGATCCCTGAACAAGATATTAAAGAGAAGTGGCCCCAAAACCAAGCCTGGCTGAACACACTGGTGACCTGCCACCAACTGGATTTAACTCCATTCACCACCACTCTTCAGTGAGGACTTTCTAAAAGGTGTTGGTGTGGTTGCCATTGCCTGGCAAAGCCTACACCTTGTCAGCCTGTCCTGCAAGAGCTGTGGGCTCCTGGCAGGTGTCTCTGCTTCTCTGGCATTTCACTACCAAAGTAAAATCTTCAGGAAGCTCCCTGTACCCCAAGATCTGTGTCCCTGCCACTGGGTGGGGTGGTTCTAAAGCAGCTGCTCTCCAGTGACTGGACAGCAAACAAGGCAGGATCGTATGCAGTCACTCCTTCTGGGCCTGATTACTCAAAAATGTTCTTTTCCACTAGTTGTATCTTGGAAGAGTCTGAAACGCTTAAGTGTAGAATAATATGGACTGGGAAAGGCTAGAACAGGAGATAATTTATGAGCATGAAATCCTGTGGATAGGATGGAAGGCTCCAGATTGTTAGCCCAGCATCAGGACACAGCACTCCAGTATCTTGAGACAGCTTGGTGAGTCTAATTCCCCCTAGATTCAAGCCCTAAAAGCTCCAAAGGCTTAAATTCCCTTCCAAACCTCTCCCAACCCAGGTGTTAGTCTTGGGCAGATGACATGCATTTGAGGTCACCTTGAGGTCACAAGTACCTGACATTTTGGGTAGGGTTCCACCTCTCAGATGGTAGCTCTCCACTTTGTGGGTCATCTACAGGTGGATGAAGAATTGAAATACATACATCTCCATTCTGCAAGACAGAAATGAAAGTTAAGAATACCCTAGATATGGATCTGATGACTCAACTCCACCCTCTGGCTATGTTCCAAGTAGTTAAACCTTGTTGATTTGAACACCCCAAGTCCCAGTGAAAATATGCAAGAACTAGGAATGGTTTTCAATTCTTACTGGGTCTATTCTGTGTGCTCAGAAGTTTCTCTTGCTAAGAACACTCAGTCTGCAAATTGGTACAAACCCGTCTCAACTCAAGAGGTTTAAAGAATGTAGCAAAGCAAGTAATAACATCAAATAAAACTAACTTGGTATCCAGATAGCATATACTGTCACAGTGATAGAAAGGAGCTTTAGCCACAGAAGATCCAAAGAAAGGTTAACAAAAATTTTTGTTTCCAGTGGTAGCTGAGTTAGCCACAGGAATCAAAGGGTTCAGCACTCTGCATTAGCTCCAGTATCAAAGCAGTGCTTCTCCTGAGACACAGTGAGGTTGAAAAGCCAGTGCAGGGCTGGCTTACACTGCTTCCCTGGCACACAGGTGTTTGACCTATCAGGTGAAAAAGCAAAAGACACTGTTTGATGACTTCACTGAAAATCCCTTCCAGCATGCAAGAGGAAGAATATTCTGGAAGCACAGGGAAGCCATACTGTCACATAATTCTCAATTTTTTTTGCTCACCAGTATTATAGTCTGAACACAGATTTAAAGCTCCATAATGCCTACCATTTAGAAACACTTTAAGAAACTTGTAAAACCAATTCCCCATCAGCAACAGCACTCACACAATTGCTTTGCTGAAGTGCTGTAGCAGTACTTACCATGGCTGATACACCCCACTCAGGCTCACTCTGGGGACTCATGGAGTCCCAGTTCTTTACTGCAGCATGGGGTGAAGATGGGACCTGAGGCCACTTGGCAAATGCTGGCCACTCCAGGCCCTGCTGGTTTGCTGCCTGTTGCAGCCTGCTGCTGGGATGACTTAAAAAGTTCCTAGAGGCAGTCCCACACCTTCAGATCACACAGCCTCAGCTGACAGGCAGCACTCATGCTGTCACCTTGATCCAAAAGGCACAGGTTGATGACAGGAACAAGAGGGAAGCTGCAGATCAGTTTTGCTCAAGAGTGCAGGCTGGCAGGTCACCATGCAGCTGGCCTTAGCTGAGTCCTGAAGACCCCCCAGCGCTGCTCAAGCACAGGAGCCAGAGCACAAAGCAATGCTGCTCACAGCAGTGGCATCTGTGCCTTTGAGCAGCAGCCAGTGATCACAGATTGAGATGGCAGCAGCTCACCTGAAGAGCCTCCCAAACATTTCAACTCACCTTGATTAACAATGACATTTGTCTTACAGGCAAACAAGGTCCTCCTTCAGTGTCAGAGGCTTGTGATTGGTATGCAGACTTCACTACCTCACTGACCCTGCCAGGTATGCTCATCTTGTAAGCCCTCAATTCTGAAGCAAGTTTTTGTCAAGAAGACAACTACACCCAGCAACAGCCTGGAGCTGCTGAACACCCAAAGCATGCACTTAATGCCGCTGGAGCAGTAACAAGACAGTTTCCTTTTTAGGACTTCAACAGGCTTGTGCAATCTAGAATTGTTTTTTAGTAGCATTTTAAGGTGAAGTTAACTTTATTAGCATTAGATTATGTTCACAACTTTACTAATAATCCCCATGAGTTGGTCCAGTTTTTCCTTTAACCATCTCCTGGGATAATGCAGTGCTTGTGACCACAGAAATGCAATTACAGCACTTGGGTGAAGTCCTTCAAGCAGCCAGGTCAGCAGCACGTGGACAAGGAGATATTTGGCCACATGAAAAATATAGAGGGAACAGGAGATAAGGGAAGTTTCCCTCTTGTAACAACCAATGTTACAGGTTTAGGAATTCAAGCAGGGCAGCACTGCATTAGCATCTGGGAGTGTCACAGGGGCCTGGTGCCATCAGCATGAGGCTTTGGGAATCAGTACAGAACATTTCCCTACGTACATTTTTGAAAGACAAAACCAAGGACAACAGGGTATGCATCTGCCAGAGGGAAATAGCCTCTATTTCTGTTAGAACTAAGAACTGTTAAAAGAAAGAACAAGTGAACAGTTTTACCAAAATTCAAGTAGACAACCCAAGTAAACCAGAGAGGCAGAAAACAAAAATTACTCAGGCTTTACTGCTCAGAACCAGAATATTAGACCCAACCTCTCCATCTAGTCCCACCACCAAATTCTGTAAATTGTTAGTTTCTTTCATCTTCCTTGCACTGGGAGATTTTTTTTCCTGCCTCTTGACAAACCTGCAAGACCTTTACTGATTTATTCTGTTTCATTTGGAGTTGTCCCAATACCTCATCTTCACTGCTTAAATGTTGTTTCCAAAATAGCCTGCAAGCTGCTTCAGATTCCCTCAGCTCCAAGAAACACTGCTATGAACAAAAGATACAAAGCTGAGTATATGAAGAGTAACCTCAACATATACCCATCAAGTTTTGGGTTAGTTCCTTTCTCCTGTCTTCAGCTGTTTCTAGAGCCAGTTTTTCATCTTTCCCACCAGAACTGGTGGGAAAGCTCCTTTCCAGCACTCATTTTGTACATAATAACTCACCTCCTGCAAGAAAATTTCTGGATTCAGAATCATCATTCCCAATGTGGATTGGCAATAATCTGGTGGTCTCAAAGTTATCTTTATTTATGGATCAAACCCCCATGTAGCCAAAACTTGCATCCTTGGCTACATGTGAGATTCTGTGCTGAGCCACATGCCTCAATTCAGCATGTCTATGGGTGTCAGGCAATTCTCCTGCACATCTAGTAATTAAAGCTGATTACCATTCTGTTCTGCACTGAAGTGGGAGAGGCTTTTGGCCATTCATTAGTATACCATCAGTGAGGTTTTCACCATGACGTTTTGAGCATGCTCGTTTCATGCTGGACATGTAGCAGCAACAACTTGGAAAAGTGTGTTCCAAGCCTATGGCATCAACTGAAGCCATAATTTTTTCCACACCAAGGAAGAGAAGTGACACTCCTGCTTCAAAGTGGGTCCAAAGGAAGTCTGCAGAGTATCTCATGGAAAGACCCTGTGATAAGGTGACAGAACTGCACCAACAGGACATTCTGAACGGCCTTTAAGTCATCAAGCTATTTCACCACTACTGTTGGCAGGCTGACACTTGTCTAGGATATCCAAAAGTTCAGCAAAGAGTTGTCTGGCCTCCATTAAAAGCCAAGTTTTGAGTCAGAACAGGCCTTCACAGCTTTCAAATACAGCTCTTATGAAACACGGCACTTTTGAACCAATGACGGACTTGACAGCTCACAATTTTATACTCAGAGTGTCCCATACATGCACTGACTTAAGGGGCACTTCAAATCGTCTAGCAGACATTGAGTGTGGGGTTATCTGTTCACTCTGGTCCCAGGGTCACCAGGCTTCCTCCTGTGGCAGTTTAGGCTGGGTGCCCCCTGCCACTGCCACATAAATTACACCTCTGGTGTCCTGGGTGCCCACCCAATAGGGGTGGACACAGGAAATGGCGTATTTCTACCCATAAATCCTGCACCCTATAAGGCCATCTGCAAAGCCATTCTCTTCCTCTTTCTTCCCTCTCTGCTCCCATGGGAGATGTCCTCTCTTATCAGGTAATGCCAGGGGAGTATCCTCAAGGCCTCTTAGGCCTGTCTAGGCCTAATGCCAGGAGGAGAATGGAGGGGGGGCAGTCTCAGACCTGGCCAGCCTGAGACTTGCCTAGCAGCGGGAGGGGGAAGAAAGAGCCCTGGGGGGTTTGGGTTTACCCTCAGGTGGGGAGAAGGGAAGGATTGGGAAGCTTTGGGAATTCTGTGAGTGGTTCTGTATGCTTTTGGGATATTCTTGGCACTATCCTTTGTAGTCTTTTGTAGCTTCACCAATTGCTTTTCCATTTAAACTTTCCATCACTCTCCGTTTGTGTGAGTCTCATTCTTTTGTTCCTTTCGGGGCAAGAGATGTTCTGGCTGGCCTCAAACCAGCACACCTCCTGAAGCTGCAGTTCTCTGCAGTGAGAGCACCTGCAGTCAGTCCCCTTCCTTTGCAGGCTGACTGCTGCAGAACACAGAACACAATTCGGTAGGATAAACTCAAATGAAACTCTACTCGAACCATATACAAACGACAACCAATTGCCCGAGTATCACCTCAGGGTAATACCCTACACAACCAGTCTTGATCTAGGAATTCCCTAAGACTGCCAGTGCTGATGGCATGGCATTTCAGCTAGGACTGCCTGCTGCTACACTTGCAGGTATGTGAAGGGCTGCAGCCCTGCCTACAAGAACAGCGCTTCCCAGCACATTTAGATTTAAACTCTTTGACCATGAAGCTGACATTTAATACCAGTAGCTAACCATTTCAGTTGTGGCTGGAGACATTCAGTACCTTCAATACTTCCAAAAGTTTAAGGAAGTACAAAGCCTTCTCACATGTCTGAGAAACTTTTTTAAAAAACACCTTACCTCGTAAATGTTGGGGTGCCACATTTTGGTCAGGAATCTGAAGGTAGGTGGTGAATATGGATAGTCAATAGGAAATTTAATGTGAGCCTGGAAAAGAAAGCAAAATAGTTACAAAACCAGAAGAGACCAACAAGCAAGCATTACAACGAAAACCTTGTAAAGTACAACTTCAATTAAAACCATTACATTGTTTATTTCATATACTAGTACCCATGTGGCCCCACAGTATAACACTGAACAATTTCTTCTGAGCAAATGCTAAGTGAAGAGCAAAAATCTAAACACCAGAACTGCCTGGGCTCATAATGTTCAGAAAACAAGCCAAAATGCATCCACTATGTCCCAGTTCAACAATGGCTGTTAAATAGGGTAAAATTGATTTGTAAAGGACCTGTCTCACATTGGCCAATACAAATATTTTAGATTATTTTCTGTGAAGAAAAGAATTTTGTTAGATATTTAGACTCCTGAGATGCAGAGTTTTTTTCCTTTCTTGTGTGACAGTTAAACTTGTCCATCTATGTATGTTCTTAATAGTACATTTTCTGCCACCACAAGCATTTCTAGTCTAAATTTCATAAATTTCACAAGTCTAAATACCACCTGTGTCTGTTAATAAACCACTGCAAATTGATGAACCAAATACTGAAGGACATTGACAATAAATACTACCTTCCAGTGGTCAGGTGCCAGCTGGGGGCAAGACTGTGAGCAGAGTCAGCTGTGGGAAGACTGCAGAGACCCCAGAACTGGATATTCACTGTGATGTCCTGCCATGTACAACAGTCAGAAAAGCCAGCCAGTGGGCAGAAGGACTGAAACTGGCCTGAGGAAGTGTAAAAACCACTCTCCTTTGAAAGGGGGACTTGCATGCTGCTTGCCACACTGTGGAGCACAAACCCTTCCCTTCACACTGCTCAGCCCACCAAGGAAGTCCCACCACCAGTCCAGTGTGGGATCTCCAGACAGGAATCTTCTGGCCCCTACACCATAATCAGACTCACATGTGATGAAGAATGCAAAAAGATCCCAAAAGCAGGATGCACAAGAACAGAATCCCAGGCCACTTCCTAACACTTACATATCTAACCATGCTACTTGCGCAACAGGTGCTGCCCTTGTTCAACAGGAACAAGGAAATGTTATTCCTAGAAACAGAATCAGGCAATCAAATTTGATTACTGAACCATTAAGTAACTGGCTTCAATTTTACCTACAGGGTGACATATGCCTTTGCCTTGCAACCCAAATTTTATAGGGCCAGAATGACAGGTAGCCCAGAAAAGGTTTTCTTTTCACATTTATGAAACAAATTCATCAGCCCATGTGCTTTCATGTTGTGTACAAGCCTGCTTGTAATACTGTCTGTATGTGAGTCTGCTGCAGCAGCACCAAGTCCTCACCCTCAGTCCTTTGCCATAGTGTGCTCACAAACAGAAGACTGACAACCTGCTTAAACAGTCTTAGGCTGATGGGTTTAAGGTCAGTTACATGAAAGGCTCTGCTCCAAGAAGGGTAAGCAAATGCCTCATCACCATACCAGCAAGTGGGTGCTGCAACAAGGACATGCCTAGCTCTATGACATTACACCCTGCAGTGGGAACAGGGCAGAGATTACCAAAGGCAGAGAAGATTCACTTCAGCTCCCAGCACAAGAGAGACACAGGCCTGCTGGAAACAGTCCAGAAGAGGGCCACCAGTATGATCAGTGGGCTGGAGAACCTCTCCTATGAAAAGACGGGCTGAAAGAATTGGGGCTGTTCAGCCTGGAGAAGAGAAGGCTCAAGGAAGACCTTATAGCTACATTCCAATATCTGCAGGGGACCTACAGTAAGGCTGGGGAAGGATTGTTTAGAAGGGCTTGTAGTGACAGGACAAGGGCAATCATTTTAAACAGGAGTAGGGCAGATTTAGGTTGGACATAGGAAGAAGTTCTTTATCGTGAGAGTGGTGAAATAGTGGAGCAAGTTGGCCAGAGATGTGATCAAGGACCCATCCCTGGAAGCATTCAAAATCAGACTTGATAGTCGACTCTGGGCAGCCTGATCTAGTTGGAGGTGTTCCTCCTCACTACAGGGGGGTTAGACAATATGAACATTGAGGGCCCCTTTCAACCCAGTCTGTGAAGTGCTTCCATCACATAGCTGCAGGCTCCTCTGGACCACGGGAGGGTTTTCCCCAAAAAGCTTATTTCTGTGTTTATGTGCAGTTTCGTGACATCCAAGATGGAAAAGCCCAAGGACTGAGATTAAGTATGCAAGAGACAACACAACCCAAGACTGAGCTAGCTGCAAGATTTCTTGGCAGAACCTATGGGTCGTCTACACAGGTATAGTTTCCAGGGAATCAAAAAAAAAAAAAAAAAAAGGCAGCAGCATACTGCCAGAGGTGTACCACCATTATTGTGTTTATATCCCATGCGGTCAAGGAGCCGAGGGCACAGGTCTCAGTCCTCTCAGCAAAACCCCCCTGCTCTTAAACTGTCTAACCCTGAGGGGTTTGTTTCAGGATCACTCCAAAGGCTGAGCCTCACACACCAGTTATGGCCTCTGTATACACTGCAGACTCAGGCAGAAGCTGTACATAGAATCATAGAATCAGTCAGGGTTGGAAGGGACCACAAGGATCATCTAGTTCCAACCCCCCTGCCATGGGCAGGGACACCTCACACTAGATATCCTGGAAGGTTGTTTCAAATGTCTAAATCCTGTTTTACAGCCACAATTCTTCAACAGAAAAGGGCTATCTGCCTGCCTGCAGTAACCATTACAGAATTATACAAAGCTCATGTTTTGCTACATGAAGGATGCTTTCTCAGCTCTGGCACCAGAAAATGCAACCAGAAAGATCTTTTCATCTCATGTGTAGCAGCTGAGACCCACACTTGCAAAAACTTGGAAAAGCCCCACATTACAGGCAGGGATTTTTTTCTGAATAACAACAAAAGCATCGTTTTCAGGTTCCTTTGCTGAGATCATCCAGGATTTAGAAAGTGAAACTGAACAATTTTCCAGGGCACTACAAACTGGTCCCAGATAATTACTCCACATCACTTCTGTCACATAAATCATGAGAATTTATAAAAACCCAGTCTGCTCTCACTGAATGCTATTTCAGTTTGAGTGGGTGAAGCAACCCAAGAATTTCCATGATAAGCTGCAAGACTGCTTGCTGAGATGCAGCAACAGTCATAGTTACAGGCCATTTTTTTTCCACTAAAAACCCAAGAGACAAAAGAGACTGAATTAGGCAATAACCTTATTTCTGTGAGCTCTATTTAAAAGAGGTTTCCTCCCTACAATTTCCCTGAGGTAAGCCAAATAAATCAGCTATCTGAGCTTCCTGTTGGTAAGTTCAATCAGGCTGCTAGGTACTAGAGGGTGGCAGAGTTTTAGGGCATCTAATGGTTAGCTTGCTTACTTAGAAGCAGACAAGCCAATTTAGGAGAATAAAGATGCAGCTCAATCCCCCATCTACAAGTACCCAGCCATTAGTGTTTCACTATATGCTTGGCTTGTCTAGCTGAACTTACACCAAATAAAAATAATTCTGCTTCAGTGCCCTGATTTTATCCACCTGCTTGCTGTGGCTCTTTGACACCACTGAACATATTCAGCACACAGGCAGGTGGAGACAGTCATCAACTCACACTCCTTTTTCCCAATATATAATTAGCCATAGTCCCTAGAAAAAGAATACACTCTTCTGATGTTACACTGAACAGGTAAGTCTGGCAGAAGATTCAGCCCTCTACAGGTATTTACAGCTCCTGCACAAGAGCTTCAACCTTCAATTTACAACACAATGCATTTTAAGAATAATGCTACCAGCATAGCCATTTTGTTTCATATGTTACTGTCTTGCTCCCATGTATTCCCATTAGTGACTGCTTTTCAGTTTTATTTTTCTTATATTTGGATGAGGCAAACCCATAGTGAATTCTCTATGTGCCAGAAAAAGTAGTCCAGCTACAAACTATGTTATTTGACTGAAAATACAAACCTAATGTTCCTACCAACCACTGAATTAAGTCCCAATTCAGTCACTACGAATAATTATTACAGTGAATTTTGTTTCTGGAGATCTTGCCATGCACTCAACTTGACACTTGCCTGTTGGTATCACCTTGCTCTCAGTGGGGAGCACTAACTGACAAGACTCCCTCTTAACTCCAGTTATCCAGAAATTCAGTATTTATTCCAGGATTGCTGTATATGACACTTCAGTAGACTGACAATGATTTCTTCTATTCCTCTCTGGCTAACAAAACTTAATTCACTGACTTTTTGGAAGCAAGATTAGAAATGGTGAGTCCATCCTATCTGGCTCGGGGCAGATAAAGGCAGCAGGGAAAAGCCCACATTTCCTGGAAAGCCACCAACATCACAACTGACCTGATTTAGGAAAACCAGGGGCACCAAGAGTTTTTACGGTGGCTGCTCAGTGTTTCTGGAAGCACCCGCTAAAGATAATTTTTATGTGAAAACATCACAAGCATAAGTCTTAAGAAAAAGCAGCATCAGTGAAACTAAGCATCTTTTGGAAACTGTATTTAAGATCATATACAAAAGAAACATTCAAGCTTTTAAGCTATTTCGTGCTTTTTTTTTTTTTTTAATCTTCTGATACATTCAGACCACAGACAAGATCCTACTGACTCTGTGTGCAGGTGTCACCAAGGTATTCTACAGATCACCGACACTGTCCCAGTAAGAATTACAAGTACTTGCAGACTGCACAGGGCCAACTCACTTTTCTTTGTAACAGGCATAACCAGGCTCCTCAATGTGCACATCTCCACTTCCCAGAGCTGCACACCTAATGCATGCTGCTAACACACTGCTTATTTAACATGAATGAAAACCACCTAGAGCAGCAGCTACAGACTACTACTGGGTTACATGTTAGTACCTAATCCCACAAAATACCTTTTACTGCTTCTAGTACATCAAGCATTTACACAATTGATATAATGGATTCCCCTCTTCCACATTAAGCCTGGATTAGCACATGCAGTATTAAATACTATGTGCTGGAAAACACATTCAATGCAGGTCAGCAGTAAGTACTGGCAGCTATTTCTCATACATCAGTGAGGCTTAAAGCACCTCAATATCATCCCGCTTCAGAACCTGTGAAGCAGCACTAAAGCTAGCCTCATTACCTTGCCAAGTCTTTGACAAGATAAACATGTAGGCCCAGTATTGATAATCCAGCTCCAGATACGACAATTTAGGATGTAAGTAATTTCTTATGGAAGAGCCAGGTGCTAGCCAGCTATTTCAGGCCCAGTTCTGGCTTCATTTCCCAGCAGCACCACATCAATGCTTACTGACCTCTATTGTGCTTTTCAATAACTAGGACCACATCCAAGTTCAGCGATGAGTGACCAGGTCAGTTACATCTCATGAGCCCTAGAAATATCCCTTGCTGCTGCAGTGAGCGTATGAACGCCAACAGCCGCAAACCTCTTACATTCCCTGTTACTTACACTGTTTCATAAGGAATTTAAATCACAAAGACCTGAATGTGAAGAGTGAGCTGGACCTCATTAAAAAGACATAAAAGCTTCCAAAGAAAGAAAATATAGCCACAAGCCAGTAAGGCAAAGATGAGTCAAGAAGTGAGGTTAACTTCTACAGCCAGAGACTGGTTTGACAGGCAGGGGCCCATTCTGTCTCACACGATGGTGGGTGGTGGATCTTGTAGTTATCTGGGGCATTATTAACAGCCGTTATTTCCAATGAAAGGCTCCTTAGGTATAAACTAGGTTTCCTTTCACCAAAACCTCTTGTGTCGGTGTGAGCTGAAATTCCCCCCCCACCAACAATAACCAGGCTAGCCCAGTCTGGAAGCAAATGAAAAGCTGTATTTACAAGCAGAGTATAAGATCTACAATGAAATGCAACGAATATGTACAAATATACAAAATTCACAACATTCACAAATATATACAATCAACAGAAAAGCACAACCGATCTCCCTTTGCTTCCCCCCAAGGGGACCCTCCCAAAGGGGCCTCTCTCTCTCCCAGCAGCTTCCCCCAAGATCCCCCTGGACAGAGAAGCAGAGTTAGTTAAGCAGAAAGTTGTTAACTTAGCTGCCAAGGTCAGTACATGTTATCTTCGGCCAGAAGAGAAGAAGAAACAGCAGCCAGACAGCCCAGCAACTGCCCCCACTGCCGAACGCAGAATGTGCAGAATGCCTACTTTGTTTTGGGTAATAGTTCTTAAACATTTCTATCTATCCAATGGAAGTGTTTAGAACAATCAGTATTTTGCTTTCTTACACCCAATGGTGACTTATTTATACTCTTTCACTTTCTCTGTTTTGAACTTTGCAATGAAAAAATTAAAAAGACAGTTTCAAACCATCACAGTCCACCCCTTCTAAACAATTCCATTGGCTGCTACTATCATCTATCTAATCTAAAATAATATCTACAACAATAGGTGAATAAAGACCATAGTCCATTCCGGCTATCTCAGATGTAGATGATTCAAAAGAGTCAAATCACAGGAAAAACAGCAAACAGCTTGTTTCCTTGCAGATGGAGCGAAGAAAGGAACAGGGACTCTCAGGTGACTCAGGGCTCTCAGGGTTCGTGCACCGTAGATCTCATGGACTCTCCTCTTGGGCACGATGCTGTATCTGTGCAACACTCTGAATTTAACCTCTCTCAGCCAAAGTTAGATTTCTTTGTGGAATGCACTGAATTTCACCATTTTCTTGCATTACCCAATATGTGTGACCAGGACCTTCAGCAGAAACCACCCCTCGGACAGGTTTGGCCTCTCCTGAAGGAGAAAATACCCAAACAGTTTTGCCTAACAGATTCTTTTCTCTGATAACAGGAACTCTATCACCTTCCTCCTTTCGCAACAAATCTGATTGGTCAGGTCCAGCTCAATTCACTGAACCTCTACTATTCACTAACCAGGTTGCTTGTGCTAAATGTTTCTCCCAGTTTTTCAATGATCCACCCCCCATGGCTTTGAGAGTGGTTTTCAGCAAACCGTTGTAGCGTTCGATCTTCCCTGCAGCTGGTGCATAGTAGGGAATGTGGAATATCCACTCGATGCCGTGCTCTTTGGCCCAGTTTTTTACAAGATTGTTCTTGAAATGAGTTCCTTTGTCCGACTCAATCATCTCTGGAGTTCCATGTCTCCACAGGATTTGTCTTTCCAGACCAAGAATGGTGTTACATGCAGTTGCATGAGGAACTGGCTAAGTTTCCAGCCATCCAGTGCTTGCCTCTACCATAGTCAGGACATACTGCTTACCAGATGGAGAACAAGGTAGAGTGATGTAGTCAATCTGCCAGGCTTCACCATACTTGTACTTGGACCATCGGTCACCGTACCACAAGGGCTTGATCCGCTTTGCCTGCTTAATAGCAGCACAAATGTCACAGTCATGGATGACTTGTGTGATAGCATCCATGGAAATGTCAATGGATCTGTCACGAGCCCATCGGTAGGTTGCATCTCTGCCTTGATGTCCTGACGAGTCATGGGCCCACCGAGCTAAGAACAGCTCACCTCGGTGTTTCCAGTCAAGATCAGGATCAGGATCAGAGTTTGTGTCCACCTGGGAAACTCTTGCAGCTAGATCTGCCTGATGGTTGTGTTGTTGTTCCTCAGTAGCTTTGCTCTTAGGAATGTGAGCATCGATGTGTCTCACTTTCACTGGGATTCTCTCAATGCGAGCAGCAATGTCTTGCCACAGATCTGCAGCCCAGATTGGCTTTCCTTTCCTCTGCCAACCATTCTTCTTCCAGTCTTTCAGCCAACCCCACAAGGCATTGGCTACCATCCACGAGTCAGTGTAGAGATAAAGCTTTGGCCATCTCTCACGTTCATCTACGTTAAGAGCTAGCTGGACAGCTTTTACCTCTGCAGATTGACTGGATTCTCCTTCTCCATCTCTCGCTTCTGCAACTCTGCACGTTGGGCTCCACACTGCAGATTTCCACCTTCGCTTGTTCCCAACAAGACGACAGGAACCATCTGTGAACAAAGCATATCTCTTTTCATCATCAGACAGATCACTGTAAGGAGGAGCTTCCTCAGCATGAGTTACTCTCTCCTCTGGAGGTTTTGCACAGCTTGTGCCTTCTGACCTCCACCAAACCAGGCTGTTGGGGCATTCGCAACATTGTACGATGTAGATGGGGAAGCATGTGTAAACAGTGTGGCTATGTTAACCAATCTGCTTCCTGGAAGGGGCGCGTGCAGTACGTGTGGACAAGATGGCGTAGCCAATAGAAGGACGCATGCTCACGGCGTGAAGGTGGAGCGGAAAAGTTTGGTCTATATAAGCAACTACCAATGGTTCAATAAAGTTGGATTTGAACTTGCATCACATTGATGTGTCGTTCTTCCCGCTCGCCTGTATGGCCCATGGCACCAGGCCTTTCGAGATTTCCCATTCGAGCTCTCTGTGTTATCAGAGCCATCCACTTAGACCAGGTAGCATCTGTTGCATGATGTGGTGAAGAACCTTTGCCTTTGAACAGCCAATTCAGAACTGGCAATCTAGGAGCTAGAAGAACTTGTGACTCAGTTCCAATCACTTCAGAAGCAGCTTTCACTCCTTCATAAGCAGCTAAAATCTCTTTCTCTGTTGGAGTGTAGTTTGCCTCTGAGCCTCTGTAGCCACGACCCCAGAAACCAAGAGGACGTCCTCGTGTCTTCCCTGGAGCTCTTTGCCTTAAGCACCAGGCTGGACCATTGTCACTTACAGCTGTGTACAGAATGTTCTTAATGTCTGGACCAGTTCAGACAGGTCCCAGACCCATCGCTTGGACTACCTCTCGCTTGATCTGGTCAAAGGCTGCTTGTTGCTCAGGACCCCATTGGAAACTGTTTCTCTTTCGAGTCACATCATAGAGAGGTTTCACAATCTGGCTGTATCCAGGAATGTGCAGACTCCAAAATCCCACTATGCCTAAGAAACACAGAGTTTCCTTCTTGTTGATGGGATTTGCCATGGTGGAGACTCTGTTTATCACATCCATTGGGATGTGACGGCGACCATCTTGCCACCGCACTCCCAGAAACTGGATTTCTCTGGCAGGTCCTTTCACCTTGTCTCGCTTGATAGCGAAACCGGCTTGCAAGAGAATGTCAAGGATTTTGTTACCTTTCTCGAAGACTTCTTCAGCAGTCTCACCCCAGACGATGATGTCATCGATGAACTGAATGTGTTCTGGAGCTCCACCTTTCTCCAAAGCATCATGGATCACTGCATGGCAGATGGTTGAACTGTGAATCCACCCCTGGGGCAAACGATTGAATGTGTACTGAATGCCTCTCCAGGTGAAAGCAAACTGAGGCCTGCATTCCTCTGCTATGGGAATAGAGAAGAAAGCATTAGCAATGTCTATGGTAGCATACCATTTGGCCTGCTTGGATTCCAGCTCATATTGGAGTTCCATCATGTCTGGTACAGCTGCACTCATGGGTGGAGTTACTTCATTCAAGGCACGGAAATCAACTGTCAGACGCCACTCTCCATTCTGCTTTCTCACAGGCCAGATTGGACTGTTGAAAGGTGAATGAGTTTTGCTGATGACCTTCTGACTCTCCAACTGACGAATCAAGTTTTGAATGGGCACCAAAGAGTCACGGTTGGTTCTGTATTGTCTGTGATGCACAGTTTGAGAAGCAACTGGCAGCTTTACATCCTCTATCTCATGTTGTCCCACAACTGCAGATTCATCTGAAAGCTCAGGTCTAATGGACAACTTCAATTTTCCTCCATCAATTTCTACAGTTGCTATTCCAAAAGCCCATTTGTAACCCTTAGGGTCTTTAAAACGCCCTTCTCTCAGAAAGTCAATTCCCAAAATACAAGGTGCATTAGGACCTGTTACAATAGTATGTTTCTTCCACTGCTTCCCAGTTAAACTTATATCAACCTCTATCTTAAACAACTCTTGAGATCCACCAGTGACTCCCTGAATAGTTATAGATTCTCCCCCTTGATAATTTGATGGTATTATGGTGCACTGAGCTCCTGTGTCAACCAAGGCCCTGTACTTCTGAAATTTTGAAGTGCCAGGCCACTGGATGTACACATCCCAATAGATTCTGTTATCTCCATTATCCCTTACCTCCCCCTGGCGGAAGGCAGGGCACCCCTAATGGTGGGGATTACCTCCACATGTACAGCTGGCACAACGTCCAGCACCAGAATTAGGATCACTGTTGGAGCTATCAGAGTTGTTCTGGGAAACTGAGGAAGCGACAGCTACCCTCCTGGTATTGCTACCTCGGGATCTGCCCCTCTGCAGCTCCCGTAACCTCTTGAAAAGATCAGAAGTTGGTTGACCATCCCATCTGTTCATGTTCTCACCAAACTGATCACGCAGAGTTATCCAGATACTGCCACGTGATTGCCTCTGCTGTCTGTTTTGGTTTGACCTATTCTGGAATGGCCTTCTTGGAGCACGTCTGTTCCTGACAGCTGAAACTTGTATCCATCTGGAGGAAGAGGAATCAGAATCATCCCCCTTCATCAAGTTGGATATGGAGGTTTTAAGTTCCTCCTTCAGCTCTTTCATGCAATTCTTTATTTCTCCAGACAGAGTTTCAATGGCTGAAACCAAAGAAGTACGTGCAAGACTATCCTCCAACTGCCTCATTTGGTCAGTGAAATGGCCAACAGTAGGAGGCACTCCACCATAATTTCTTGCCACAATCCTGCTTGCCAGAATAGTAGCATAATTAGGAGGAGCAAGCTTAAGGAGCTTTTTGGCAAGGCCTGTTCCAACAGGAATTTCATCAGGATTCAGAGTCTTATGATCTCCATACATTACTTCTCTCACAGCAAATTCTCTCAGACGCTTGATTCCCTCAGCTATTGTGGTCCAAGGCTTAGGGTTCCATGGTAAATCATCTCTGCTGGGGTACCTCAGCGAGACTGCCAGTAGGAGGCGTGCCCACAGAGAAACTTTACCAATGCACTTGCCTAGATGCCTGTCTATGCCTGTATCCTTTGAGAGCATCCCCAACTGAGAGGCCGACTTGTCACCTACCACCAATGCTGGGGCTCCCATATCAAAACACCTGGCTAGCCAAGACAGGACTGGCTCATTATCTCCTCTGATGTAATCCTTCCTCACATGTCTAATTTCCTGTCTGGGTGCATTAGCTGACTGTATGTCATCCTCCTCCTCCTGATCATCATCATCCTGAGGTCGCTGTCCCCATAATCCTGTTGTAATCCTCCGCTGAATTTCCTTGAGTTCAGAGGCACTACCAGCAGTTGCTAATCTGCCAGGGTCTACATCCTGACCTACATCTCCATCATCCATGTGGGGTCTCAAGAGGTCTACCAGAGTTTTAAGGCTAACCCTCTCTTCCTCACCAGAAGGATCTTTCTTAACAGAGGGACCCTGAGTAGAAGGACCCTCATCTCCATCTGCACCATCTCCTGCAGCATCTGCATCTCCTCCTGCAGCTCCTTTATGCTTTCTGCTTACAGTGGCCACCAAATTTACTGGATTGGTTTTCACATTCACAGCAGAGTTGGAAGAGCAAGTAGCCTTATATCTTTCTTGACACAGTGCTATCAGTAGCCATATGATTATTCCAAGAAGCAACAAAATTAAGATTAGCACAAGATGTCTAAGGTACCAAAGAACCTCTGTAGCTGTAAGAGGAGTAACAAACTCAAATGTGTCTGCTAGCAGATCCATAGTTGAGTTACCTTATCTTCTTAGCCCAGTAAGACCACAACAGAATTCACCAACATTCAGTAACTTGTTGTTAACCCTAAGAAATGACTTATATGCCACATATCTCACAATCTTGTCTATCATGCAGGAAACGGCCCATCTGTAGACAATCACACTGATAACAGATGAAATAGAATGACTCAGAATCCAAAACAGCTTCATTTTGCTTCCTAATCTGAGCAGAAATAAATCATACAAGCAATCAAGCCCCACGTTGGGCGCCAAAAATAAAAAGTGTGTCGGTGTGAGATGAAATTCCCCCCCCACCAACAATAACCAGGCTAGCTCAGTCTGGAAGCAAATGAAAAGCTGTATTTACAAGCAGAGTCTACAATCTACGATGAAATGCAATGAATATGTACAAATATACAAAATTCACAACATTCACAAATATATACAATCAACAGAAAAGCACAACCGATCTCCCTTTGCTTCCCCCCAAGGGGACCCTCCCAAAGGGGCCTCTCTCTCTCCCAGCAGCTTCCCCCCAGATCCCCCTGGACAGAGAAGCAGAATTAGTTAAGCAGAAAGTTGTTAACTTAGCTGCCAAGGTCAGTACGTGTCATCTTCGGCCAGAAGAGAAGAAGAAAACAGCAGCCAGACAGCCCAGCAACTGCCCCCACTGCAGAAGGCAGAATGTGCAGAGTGCCTACTTTGTTTTGGGTAATAGTTCTTAAACATTTCTATCTATCCAATGGAAGTGTTTAGAACAATCAGTATTTTGATTTCTTACACCCAATAGCGACTTATTTACAATCTTTCACTTTTCTCTGTTTTGAACTTTGCAAGGAAAAAATTAAAAAGACAGTTTCAAACCATCACACCTCTTTTAACTGTAAATTTAATATTAGCTGAGACTGTTAAGTCACCTAATCCAGACCAAGGCAGAAAGCCTCCTACATGATGGTCAAAGCTAGAACTATACCTTTAAAAGAAAATGTCGTCACCTACATTTTAGTCTTTCACCCCTTAAACCTCAAATCAAGACTAACAATAGATACTTGAGTCAAATGATACACAAGGAATTCATTACCTGTTAAGCTGGTTTACATCCAAGCTCCTTCAGCACCATTACTGCCTGGGCTGTCTCTCAAGGGATTCAAGTAAATAAATTGCTCTGAACATTGAACTAAGACCAAGCAGTATCTGGAAACCAGGCCATCTTCTAACATTAGTCAAAAGAAACAAAAGGATTTTTAATCTCTTCAGATATTGCTTCCCTTTAAGAACATAGAGTTTGTCTGTTCATTCTAGCCTTCATCAAGATAACTACTCCTGGCAGCTGCTACTCATCTAGAAACTGAGCCTGCACAAGTCAACTGTGTTTAGGAGCTCAACCAGCTCAGCAGTTAGAGAAGATACCTTCTTACAGTTCATTTTACTGCAGGGACAGTCCATGATATTTATCCAGCTAACTGTGTGACTCAATTTGATCCATGTAACCACCACTTCAGCTCTGGCTAAGAACACCTTCTGTCCATGCTCTTGAGCCAGGGAGCATCCAGCCTCAACAGGACAGCTGTTAACACTTACATATAGAGAGCTTGCCGGGGACAGGATGGAAGCCAGATAGAAAGTTTCCTTCGGACATAGGCCACCTGTGCACTGCCATTTTCATTCAGCTTTTGCATTTGTGTGCCACCTCCTCACAAAAAAGAACTACCAGCAGCTATAAATCCTAAGAGCAAACAGAACTCAGTTCTCTTCTGTAAGGCAAGCTGCTGACCCAACAGTTTTACTGATCTTCATCCAGAGAAGCTGAACACTACAGCAATGTCAAATTCCCATGTGAGAAATCTGATATGATAGTGAGTTTCTCTGTTTTCCCAAGAATTCCCATACTGAAATATTACTAGATTGTCCCCCCAGTTCAACCTTCCCTTCAGAATCAGGCCTGCTTTTAAGAGGGGGAAAAAATAAATTATGACTGAATATAATAAAAAATTTTAACAGGTCAGATGTCAGGAAACTTCTATTACTGAAGATCTCATGCTGAAATTATGCTCTGGAGTCTGATGTGTTCTGTTTGTTCACAGACTGTACACAAATTTTATGGCTTAAAAATCAGGCTCGCTGAATGTGTGTTATGCAGAGAGGCTAGCATGTGTGATTATTTCCCAGGCAGAAAGAGATCACTCAGTTCTTATTTTTAGCTGCACAAGCATACTGACTTCCTCACTTAACCAAAATAGGAAGAACTACTCCAAATAAAAGAAACTTAAGTCTCCCTGTAGTGTCTAGTATTGATGAAGGAGCCAAAGATACTTAGCAATACTGCACCTCAAGTTTACTCCAAATCATAAATCTCTTCTTGGGTTTCTGCTTTAGAAGAGAAGCTGGGCCCCAAAACAGTCCTATGGCAGGTATAACTGAGGACATTGGTACCTGAACTGGTGAAGCTCTAAGGCCAGTGTAGCTGTTACAGAAATCGTCTATGTCCTCTTCAGATTAAAAACAATTTTCCACCTCTATTTGTAAAAATAATTGTTCTGGAGAAGCAGTGGCAGGAATATTTGATTGCATATTCAAAATATTATGTTACATTACTAGCACTTCTAGTATAATGTGTGAAAGTACTTCAGTCAAGGTTGACACTGGCAACCTGCCTCCACTCACCAAGCTTCAGGGTCCAAAAGACAGTCTCTTTTACTATGAACTGCATTAGCCTACAACACCTTCAGCACCCTGTTCAGTACCCTAAAACCTTCAAAACCTGAGTAAGCAATTTACCTTCTTATACACGACCATGTCTATGGAATGGTTGAACATGAGACAATATGCTTCAGACCCATCCTAATCATTGGTGTAGTTCAGTTTGCTCAAATTCAAGTAATCAGAACCAAAGTGTATTCGAGTTTTGAAGAGTTTTATATCAGGCCTGGCAGAGTTTCTATGAACTCACCACCTATTCATTAACCATTCTGCATAATTACCAAAACAAAGCAGATTGCTTTGTTGGGTGAAGCAAGCCATAAAACTTACACCTGCTGAGTGATGTCCAAGCTAATCAGTATACAAACACTCTTTCCGTCAGCCTGTTTCAACTATTTTTTGAAAATTCTTTAAACAAGCACCATTCACCAGTCAGTGAATGACAAAGTACCTTGACTCTGTTCACGTGCAAGAGGAAGGCTCTCCTCAAGCAACAGCCAATCATGTTCTGCTAAAAACACAGGGCAGGTCTTGATGCAGTCATCTATTTCATAAGCAGCAAGGAGAAAGGAGTATTTATAGCATTGGAAGTGTAAACCATAGCACTGTGCTGCAGTGTTACACAACTCTGCCTTTCTCAGCACGACAGGCAGCAGTTCTGACAAGACTTCTCAAACTGGCATACCAGCCTTTATTAAATCAGGGATATAGGTTTCTAGAAACCAAACACACCCAGGAATTGCAGTTGAAATCTTACCTACTCTGGCTGCCACTCAGAAGCCAACTAAGCACTTCTGCAGCCCTGCTACTTATTTTTCAGCCACTGCATTGCTGTTCATAATCCTCTTGTTCGGAACTGGTCACAGGCAGTAAATCTAGGCAGACACAGGTCACACTTACTCAGCAGTGGTAACCAAGACTGCTTAACACTTTCAACCAAAAGTCTAAACGTAGCATCACCATCTCCTGCTGTGACAATACAATAACTTTGCTTTACTCTAGATACATAATCCTACACTGATACAACCGTATTGTACATAGCCCCAGTGTATGACCCATCTGCAAAGTGTCTATAAACCTGTATGAGCCAGTAACGTCTGACACACCTTTGCAAGCTGCCTCCCTGCCCAGCATTCTCCAGTTCACTGCTGGAGCCAGCATGATGTCAGAACGTGTTTGCCTATGTTAGAGGCATAAAAGCATATTTTCATATTATTACATAATGACATGCTGTCACCTCCATGATCAGAGGCTGCTTTAAACGATGAAGTTTAAACTAAAGTAAGTGCATTAGCTGATAGATACTCAGGCGATTGTTTCTACTGTAACAGGCTTGGAATATTTTCTTCTAATGAGGAGTCAAATTCAAAGGCATTGAGCATCTTTTCATTCTGTATCTCTCCACTCCTGCAGTGTGCTTTAGATGTGGAGCTCACACCACCACAATCAGTGTAGCTTTACTCATGAGCAGCAATGACTTAGTTGCCAGCAAATTAGATTGCAAGGAATGAGAACTACAGAAAGATGAATCCCATTACAGCTTAAATCTTTTAAAACAAGACAATGCCCCTCAATTCCACAATATTACTTATGTCTCAGTTTGAGGTTTACCCCAGTAAGGAAAGGGAGTCTAGTTCAAACAATGCATTTAATTAATGTAAAGACTTCAAAACACAGACACCCACCTTCAGTCAAAAATGAAAACACAGAGGCAGATTACCAAGGCCTATAGAGTATTAAACTGCTATCACACCAAAGTAATCTTGCCTGGGCTGGGGGTAAAAGTAGCAACAGCCACCAGCCTGAATCTACCACAGTATCAGCTCCTGCAAATATGTGACAGCTATATTCTGCCAGGCAGAAGACTACTCTTAACGCTGAATCCCTGTAGTCACAAGGAGAAAAAAAAAAAAAAAAAGAAAAAATCAACTGCTTTGGTCTCCAGTGGCTCCAAAGTACTACTGTTGTTTGAACCATATCTCAAGTTGCCTTATGTTAGGTACTATATCCACCTTACACTCCCAACATGGACCTAAGGAAAGAGCTACTGAAGAACATATGCCTTCATATACAATCCTCACATCCTGCAGATGACCACAAGTCACCTCCCTGCTATAACAACCATTCTCCATTTAAAAACCTAGTTACACACAGCTGTAAAAGAAATTTGAAAATAGTTATTCTTGATCATCACTAACACATAGATGCTTCAAAAAGACTTCCTCCAGGACAGATGGATATAGAGGAGAAAGTACAACACTGAACTGAAAGCTAGCACTGATAGCTCTGCGAACTCTGTTCCAATTAGCTGCCATGTCTATGACTAAACTGACATCTAGACAAAGCCAGAATCCTCACTTTGCTGACAGGATGCCTGAAAAAAAAAAAAAAACCAAGAGCAAAAGGGTGCAAAGCAGGCTGATTAATCTGCAGTGCAGCACAGATATTTAAGGTACATGTTATAATTCTGATAAAAGCACAACCAGTACAATCAAGCTGAGCTTGGTATATGAATGAATATTCTTGAAATTCAAGTCTGTACGTAATTAACTGTAGCCATTTACAATGTATTTGAAGGCATACAAAAGAGTAGCAGTCAGGAAGAACTATTTCAGACTACTACAGGTCAAAATTATTTCAAAAGTCAAGACACAAATTTAATAAGACCTAAGCAAGATGAGAATACAGGCAAGGGATATGATCATTTGGACAGAGAAAGCTGTATCTTGTAGGAAGCTCAGAGCAATCTTGTACAATTATGCAACTAAAAGCAACCCTTTAAATAGCTCTAACATTATGCAGTATTACCTACCAGTACCAAAAAAGGAACTGAGGAGAAATTAAAAATTTTATCTGTTTTTTTTTTCTTCCTGTATTTAAGAATAACATCTATGATATGCTTAAGTGGCATATCTGACCGACTTAACTTTAGAAAAAAATTGCATGACAGATAAGCAATCACTTCATGAATACAAGGGAAAAGATGACAAGATCTATAGTAGATCAACAGTCTGCTTTCAGTAAGAACCGGAGTGCAGGTGAAGGAAAGAGTCCAAAAACAACAGAGCGTGTGTGAACCCAGGGCAGTCAAAGTTGAGCAACAAGATAAAAGTGCAGTAGGAAATTGATAGTGAAAGCTTGTGCAAGAAGTGCTGCATCTATAGCTATAGAGATTTGAAAGAACAGGAAAAAAAAAAACAAACCAACACAAAACCCAAAACAAAACAGAACTTTAAAGGCATAGGAATTTTTCTAGGGTGAGACATCACTTTCTACTTAGATTCTTCTGGTGATTTTTGGATAGCTTATTTTTCAGCTTCACTCTTGCTTTTTAAGCTCTTGAAGTTCAATAACACTAGCTGAATGCTAGAGAAACAGATGACAACCTTTCAACAGGTCTTCATGTGTATGACAGCAGCCCCACAAACCCCTTTTTCCGAAGCCTCCACAGAAACAAGTCATGTTGCTCTCATGCAAAGACTTATCTAAAAGCTTCTCTGCTTTCTGAATAATAGGATCATCACAAAAGTATCTGTGACTACAGAGATCACTTATGCTTAATCTATGAAAATGTATGATGTATCTCCAATAACTCCAGTACAGCCCTCCAGAGTACTGCCATGATCAAAAATTGTATCATGCACGTGATCAGCCCAGGAACCACATTATCTCTAACCTCTGTTCAGAGAAAAATTATATTCATACACCTGCAAAACACTAGTGAAGACTTGCTTGCATAGAGAATAAGCTGAGGCTACCAAAATTCAAGAATGGCAAAGAATAGGAAAGGCTAGCTACAATCCCATGATGATTTTCCTTCCCATCTTACGAAATTTACTGAAAACCTACTTGGTCTTTATGTTGTTCAGCTGTTTGATCAGACACACCATCTCAGACACACTACACCTGATGCAAGATGCCTTACACACTATCAAATTACAGTGCAGAAATAATCAGTTTGCAGCAAAAGTTTAGAGAATTCAAGCATAAGTACAGCCTTCTCATGGGAAATCTACCCTACACACTGAAGTGTCTGAATCCTGAAATAATCCATGTCAATCATAGTCTTATCTATGCTGTGATAAAATATGATATTTAGCAAGTTATTTAATGCACACTCTTCATTACAAGTATTTCCATGCTTGTTTTTTCCACTTACTAGCAAGCAACACTACAAACTTCTAGTCAACATCACTTTAAAGTTCAGCAAGTATAGTTAATAACCAGTAACTTTCAAACTGATGATTCAGGTTCAACCATACCATTAAGAAGATGACATTTTGATTTTAAAAATTCATTGCTTTCAAAGTGGTGCTACACTGACAGATTCAAGTATCTGCATGCTACTTAAAGCACTAGCTGCTTCCAACACAGAAACACATACAAAGCATGTCTTGGAGGAGCCTCTAGTGGTGATAAAGTAGGTGTGACAGTGAATTAATATGCTTAAGTTGAAGCTAACAGCCTTGCTGGTATTGACATTAGCCTACAGATGCATTATTCATATTCAGGTTACCAGCAATTAGCACGAGAAAGACATGCACACTTGGTATCAAGTAGGATAAGACTAATAGTGCTCTGCCTACAAGTTTTATCTTGCCTTGTTTCAACGAGGGAACAAATGAGCTTGCTTCTTGTCCTCTTCAGCTTGTAGATAACATTGAACTGCATAAAAACCTCTGAACAGTTCTTAGAGCAGAGAGTGATATCCTTACCTGTTTTTTGTACCAAGGTGTACTGGCACAGGTAGACCAGTAATACATCCAGAAGCTAAGCAAATTTAGATTTGCCCTGCAGAATACACATCCTTTGAGCAATTTTACACAGACACAGCACTTATCTTCCATAGGTACTGAAAGAGTTTTGGAGAAAGTTTTCCTGCTGGAAAAGAAGTTTCCCAGAGCATGAACTTTGTTTGACAGTATTGGCTGGAAGCAGTTCTGTTTGCACTCTGTTTGCCTGAAAGCAGGTATCATGAACTATGCAGTTTCTCCAATCAAGCAAGCTGTTGCAGCCACACTACACAGCACACAAACTGGAAAGCTAGTTTCACCATGGAAATCCCTGAAACATTAGACTTCACAAATATTAATAGTGATGTAATGCTTTCTTTAGCCTAGCACAAAAGAACAGCCAAAACCACCCCACATATGGTGATTTGCCTTCATTCACTCATATCATTTAGGCTCTAGTAAGATCTGTTAAAGAACTGGAAGACTTAAAGGCTCATTAGGCATCAAGTACTTAACAAAACAACTGGGAGTAACAGATTCAGACTCCAAAAGTTAATACTACTTCAGCACTTGCAACAATTGCAGAGTAGACGCTCTCAAAGTACGTCAGAGATTTGGGTTTTAGCAGCCTAAAGATTAATTTGACTACTGTAGGTCTCTATCTTCCTTATGACTCCATGTGATATGCAGACTAAATTTGTCCAAAAATCAAATAATTAACAGAACTAATACAGGTTTTTTTTTCTTCAAACACTATCAACATTTATACAGCTGCTTGTAAACTAACTTAAAAGCCATCTGCACAGAGTGTATATACATTTACAATCCAGTTGCGTCCAGTTTTGGGCTCCCCAGTTCAAGAGAGACAGAGACCTGCTGGAGAGAATCCAATGGAGAGCCACGAGGATAATTAGGGGACTTGAGCATGTCCCCTGTGAAGAGAGACTGAGAGACCTGGGGCTGTTTAGTCTGGAGAAGAGAAGACAGAGAGGATCTGATCAATGTGTATAAATATCTGAGGGGTGGGTGTCAAGTGGAGGGGGCCAGGCTCTTTTTGGTGTTTCACAGATAGGACAAGGAACAATGGGTTCAAACTTGAACATAGAAGATTTCACCTCAACATGAGGAGAAACTTCTTTACAGTGAGGGTGACAAGAGCATGGGAAGAGGCTTCCCAGGGGGGTTGTGGATTCTCCTTCTCTGGAGATGCATTCCTGTGTGGACTATCTTAACTGATCCTGTTCTGGCAAGGGGGTTGGACCTGATGATTTCTTGAGGTGCCTTCCAACCTCTGATATACTGTGATACTGTGAGATACAGTAATCACTTGTCAAAGTTTACTATAGAAGACCTGGATATAATAAAATAAAAAGTATAGCCCTCAAGGCATTCTCTGCTTAATGAGAAAAAAAAAAGGTAAGCAGAATTACATATTATTGAAATTACAGTATATATGCTGCTCTGTTAGACCTGTGGATGAAAATTATACTGCAAACTGACTGAAAGTCAAACAATTTCTTTCCCTCTGTGTAGCCTACAAAGCTATACTTTTACCTGGTTACAATTTTATTCCCGCATGCAATTAATATCCTGAGATAAAAACCACATAAGCAAAACACAGAAACCAAAACCCCAACACCCCAAACAAACAAAACCCACACAGAACCACCCCAAAACACACAAACCCAGAGTTCACCAGGTGCTATTGTGGAGCAAGCATGCAACAATGTGAACTTAAGAGTTGCTTGGCAGATTTTGGAGATCAGTGGGATGGAACAACTCTGCAAGGTGGCCAAGAGGAGTCAACTGTTTTCCCCTAGCTCCTTTACTCTGCTGTTCCCAGTGGTATTTCTGTACAGGAGCAGCTATACAACAGAAGTTTTAGTTTAAGAAAAGCCTTACACAATACATATGTTTTCACTTCTAAAAGCATCACACCACACAAGAGGCAATAACAGAGCACAACAGCTTACAAAATACATCTCAGGTTATGCACCCTGTCACACTGTATAGAGTTTCCAATAACACATGGTGGAAGCACCAGCAATTACAAGAGTGGTGGCATATGGGCCAACTGCAGGAACTGATTCCAAGCACTTTCCTGGAAAGAAAAAAAACACACTAAGTTCCCTTTGTTCCCATTCTTGGACATTCAGCATTATTCACTGGAATCACTGCTCAGTCCCTCCTACCCCACCTTGTACCAGTTTTCATAGCGTCTAAGGAAAAGTGCTTTCAGCCAAGCAAAATGGTCTCCATCTGAGACTGCAACAGCAGTAACCTTCACTAGCACTGAAAGCAGTCCAGGAAGTTGAGTTTCAGATGCAAGACCCTCACTTGCTCTTGGTTATGTATTTGCCTCAGCACAATACAGTAAAATTCATCTCCACATTCCTCCATCCAACCTTGAACTGGCCCTGTGAAACAAGAAGATTATGCACCTCTTAAATAGCCCCACTAATGCCCATAAAGGTACACCAAGGCAGGATTTGTGGTGGGAAGATACGCATACTGACCCTTTTATTTACACCACTACAATAGAGTACACAAGATTTACCATTGGACTTGCTTTCTGTTGGAGGAAAAGAAGCAAAAACTTTCCTACAAAATTTCTTTAGAATTATAAACACCATGTTTCCAGGGATGGGTCATCTACCACCTCTCTGGGCAACTTGTACAAGTATTTCACCACTCTTGTGGTTAAAAAAAAAATAAAATTATTCCTTGTATCTAGTCTGAATCTACCCTCTTTTAGTTTAAAACCACTCCCCTTTCCTGTTGCAACAGGCTAAAAAAAAAGTTGTCCCATCCTTCTTACTTCTTTAAGTATTGTCTCAGCCTGCTCTCGTAGAAGAGGTGCTCCAGCCTTCTGATCATTTTTGTGGTCTCCTTTGGATCTGCTCCAACAAGTCCCATGTCTTTCCTGTGTTGAGGAGCCCAGAGATGGACAATGTACTCCAGGTAGGCTCGCCAGAGCAGAGTAGAAGGACAGAATGACCACCCTCAACCTGCTAGCTATGCTTCTTTTGATGCAATCCAGGATGCAATGGCCTCTATACTGTGAACACACACTGCTGATTCACACCCAACTTTTCATCCATCAGTACCCCCCAGATCCTTCTCTGCAGGGCTGCTCTCAACCACATCATCCCCCAGCCAGTAGCAATACCAAGGATTGCCCCAACCCAGACGTACGACTTCTGTGCTTAGCCACATTGAACCTCATGATGATCACATAGCCCATTTCTCAATGTTTTCTCCAGATCCCTCTGGATAACAACACATCCCTTTTGCATGCCAACTGCACCACTCAGCCTGGTGTCACCTGAAAACTTGCTGAGGGTGCACTCTGTCCTATTTTATCATTAGTAGAGATGTTAAACAGCACTCATCCCAGTACAGACACCCAAGGGCCACTTCTTGTCATCCATCTCCATCTAGACATCGAGCCACTGGCCACTACCCTCTGGATGTAACCATCCAACCAGTTCTTCATCTACTGAACAGTCTGTCTGTCCATCAAATCCATCTCTTCAACTTGGAAAATGATGTTGCGGGGAACCATACCAAAGGCTTAATAGAATTCCAGATACATGACATGCAGCTCACCCCTTGTCCACTAGTGTAGCCAATCCATCATAGAAGATCACTGGCTCAGGCAGGATTTGCCATTGTTAAAGTCATGCTGGATGTCTGGAATCACTTTCTGTCCTCCACGTGCCTTATCAGAGTTCCTAGGAGAATTAGTTCCATGATTTTCCTAGGTGCAGACATGAAGCTGACGGGTTGGTACTTCCCAGGGTCCCCCTTTCTACCCATCGTCCTCTTAATACTGAAAGATTTTCTCTCAAATGCATTACTAGACACTGAGCATGGAACAGATTGAGGCTACCTCCTTACGGCATACATACATGTCCTGCAAAAAAAGATAAGAGCAGAACTTTAAAGAGGGAAAAGGAATCCTGCACTCTTCAGAAGAGAGTAATATGTTTCGATTTTCTGGACACTGCTAGAACAATAATGACAATCAGCACTGCAAGGGTGAGCATGACAACATGAAGAACATCGCAGGAGCCAGCACCGATTATGGACCTACCCTGGGAAACACTAGAACTCTGTATTTTCCTTTCCAGTACTGTTTGGAAAGTCACTAAACATAAGTGACAAGGCAGGAAATGCCTTGACATGTTCCAAACACTGAACTGTGGAAATTTAACAGTGAGCTTAAGGTTACATGCACACACATGTATGAAGCTCACTCAGAGTGTGAAATACGGTATGTACCCACTTTTGCCACACATTTCATTTAGATGATTGTCCTATTTAAAAACAACAAAAAAAACAAACAAACAAAAAAAAAACCAAAGAAGCAGATAAATTGAGACATATTATTCAGCCAGCTGGCATCTAGGGCAATTGGCCCAAAAGCACCTTCAAGGTGAATGGTCTACCCTAAATGGCGTTAAGCACAGCTATCTTTAGCTTTCCTCTTGGTGTCAGGCCACTGCTCAGACAGGAACATGAAAGACCAAGGCAGAAAACAAAAGAAACCTGACTGCTCAGAGCACAGAGCTTGGAAAAAGATGCCAGGATTATAAATATTTCACACTGGAAAGTGATCTGACAAACAAGAGCAATCCCTCCTTCCAGTTGGGCATCTTAGGCTTCCAAGGCACATGGATGGCTGGGGTTTGGCCCTAACCTACTATGCAGCCCAGAGCCCAAGAGTTTCAACAAGGAGAAGGAAGGATTCCTTAGTATGAACTCACAGCCTAATGACTCCATTACCCCAAAATAGAAAACACAGGCTTGGATCCTTCAAGATCAAGAAAGAATCGAACACACCTCCAAGCAACAAGCCAAGGCTGACCAGTAATGTGGGGCTCTTAGCCAAGAGTAAAGTTCTTGAACAAACCAAAGCCCTGAGGAGGCCAAAGTTGCCCTCCAACAAGAGATAGCAGAACCACTTTAAGTCCCACTAAAGGCTGGGCACTTAAAATAAGTAGGATAGCCCTTAATATCACTGTTTTGTACTGAAGTGGTTGATGCCTAAGCCACCATGGCACAATTTTAGTTCTTTATCCTACTTATCACAGTTTTAGAGCAATCAATGATAAGAGCTACAAGGCAAAACTGTATAGGATAAAAGTGCTGCAACAAAAGCATAGCAGGGATTATTTAAGAAGCTTGTACTATTCCTTAATTTTAAGTAGAACTTTGACCTTGAAGAACCAAACTTGCCTAGAACAAATGCACCTGCACAAAGAACAAGGACTCTAAATCAGGAAGTAAAGGCCTCTCCAGAATCCTAGCAAAGATAAATCACCTCCAGATCAGACATCTAAAATGTCTGAGCACCAACTATCATTCCTCCTTTATCAATAGCCATGTGGAAGAAGAACATGGTTGACACAGCAGAATGGGATCCAACAATGTAACTTTAAAATTTACATTAAAAGGGACACAGATTGTTTGTTTTCTTTGTGAACAGAAGCTTCCCATAAAGTACTCCAAAGGAAGCTCTCAAGGACTCTTAAAAGCCCAACAGTCAAGTGGGAACATAACAGAAAAGCCTTGAAGACAAGCTTAGGAAAAGAACCCTGCTCATGGGGCTGGAAATCAGGCTGATGGAGTATTCCTCTGAAGTTCCTGCTCACTGCTCAGCAGTGGAAGAAGTATAACAGGTTCATACAAATAAATTTCAAGATGAGGAGTTAAAACAATACACAAACCACCTATGTTTTGTTAATTATTGCTAAGCAACATTAAGGCCAACTGTTTAGCAGAATTCAAAAGGGATTAGGCATTATATGGGTGATAACACTCACAATTACATTAACTAGGATAAACCAGTTTATAAAAGGATTAAAGGAATATCAAACCTTGTAGGATGAGTCAGCCACTATATCACAGATAAATTCTTCTTTGATTGTTTTGCTTAGCACAGAGCAGTAGAAGCTATGTCCATTATTCTAGCAACTGTTAGCTAAATCACACCAAGGATCAACCTTCAAAAAACCAAAACAAAAATCAAACTACATTTCAATCACTCAGGTTCAAGTTTTCCTTTAGTGAGCTCGTTCAACTGTACATCGCACATTTTGGAATAAATCAACTCAGGTCAAACTTCAACTGATTTACACTCACAAAGGCTTGCAACAAACAACTAAAATTGAGACACTTAAGTCTCCCAAGCTGATGTGACTCACCCTCAAAGCCAGAGCACAGTGAAACACCAAAGCAAGCAATTTTCTGTTCATTTCAAAAACCAGCTACCACCTGACACTAGAGAAAAAAAGACAACAAACAAGTCTCTAACAGGCTTGCCTTGTCTTGTCCTAAAACAGATGAACTAGAGAATCAAGATCCTTCTCCATTAGAAAGTTTGTCACTGGTGGTAAGACTACTCATTTTAGAAGAGTTTAATCACTTTCATCTCATCTTAGACTCCAAGCTTTTAACCCAGTGCAAGGCTGACAAAATAATTCAAGATTTGCAAAAAAACCCGTATATTTTAGCAGTCTATCTATCTTGCCTCTATAAAGAGCAGCATAATTTGCTGTTAGCCCCATGAAGTGGCAGAGGGATACAGACAAAGGAGCTATAATTACCAAGTCATTTCCAGCTAAGTGTCACCTACCATATGTTCTCTTCACAAAACCCAGACTAGTCATGCGCCTAGTTTATAAAGCTCCCTATATCAAGCTTCATTTTGACAAGAGGGTGGTTTTGATTGCACCAGGCCTTTTATGAACTTTTAACTGTTCAAATAGTGAAAGTAGACATAGCAGTAGAATAGACTTCACAAGTCACCAGAGGGTGAGCCAGATTTCATCCCACACTCCCTCACTTCTTTAATTAAATATCCTTTGTCCATGATAGGAAATATTTGGACAAACATACCACTCTGCTTCCAGAGATGATTTGTGAAGCTTCATTTCATTTCAGACAAAGTTTCAGAAGCCTTAAAGTCTGAAGTTCTGTGGCTGCGATTAGCGTTTTCAGTGTAAGAACACATTGAAGTGTCAGAAGATGTGAGCTAGGCTAAAAGCTTAAGCAAGAAAGAGGGTAAAACTTGAATAGGTATTTTTGCCATTGTTCCTTCAGCAAGAACTACCCATGAATGAAAAAAAAAAACAAACAACCCACACCTACCACCAGTATCAGCATTACATTAGGGACTGAAAGATTTTTTGTTTTAACATTTTGGTACTGCAGAAGCTGATGTCACTTGCTAAGGAAGGCTTCCCTCTAATTTGGCAAGGCTTCAGAAGTTCAATCAACTATTAACTGTAACACTGGCTTACATTGCTAGTACACAAAGTTAGAAGAGATTTTGACTATGCTAAAAAAAAGGAAAAAATGCAGCTAAACAGAAAGCAGAAATAGCTATGCTTCAAATGATCAAAGCTTTGAATAAAGAACCAAAGTGCTAAACTGGATCTGTGCCACAGAACCATGAGGCCTGCCTAGAATCCTGACAACTACCACTATGAGACAAGTATCACAGAACCACAGAATACTAAGGGTTGGAAGAGAAACTGGAAGATCATCTAATCCCAACACCCTTGCCAGAGCAGGATCACCTAGAGTAGATGACACACACAGCTTCTCAGCATGCAGGTAAAAATAAATGTGTAGTGACATTTCCTGTATCTCCAGGGTAGATTTTTTTTCCTCCTAGAAGAAAAAAAGAAAGTGATAAGAAATAGTTTCTACTACCAGTTTTAAGCACTTAAGCTACTTCTTGCTGCAAAGGGCAGCATCAGTCTTCCCCTTCCATCTGAATGGAGATTTTGACAACTTTGCGTAAGATACTACATAAGAAACTCAGAAACCAGCTATTAGATGACAAGTAGAAAATGTACACTTAGTCTTGGGTAACTTTCCTGAGCACCTGATGCTCTGCTTAAGATTCAGTGCTTGTAGAAATACCTGTCATAGCTGGCAGTTACAAATATGGAAACAATTGGCTCACACTCCACTCATTTTATTCAGGCTTTTCAGATTTGCTTTGTGCCAACAAGAAAGCATTCAGTGCTTCATAAGCAAAGCAAAAGATTAAAACTTACCAGTTTCATGTACAGAACCCCAGAACAGCACATGCAATTGTAATTAGTAAAATACATGGTAACATCTCCATCCTCATCATCATAAGCACTGAAACAATCCCTGACACAGGTGCAGCTTCTGCCATTCAGCTCTAACATGGAATACAATTTTCATTTATATTTGCTTGCATGCAGCGTTTACTTTGCACTGGATTTTGCTGCAGTACTTGTATGACTACAACAAATGCTGCAGCTGCAAAATGAAGCACCCCAAAGCACCTTAATTCATCCCACATTCATCAGCCACTTTCTTGGGAATGAATATACCCTTGGAGGTCAAGCATTTCTTCCCAAGGATCTTGCTTCATGCAGCAAGAGCGTAGTCAGACACAGTCACTACCTGAGAAGAACCATCAGGGCTGCATCATTGAAAGGAGCAACTTCCTACTGAGATTAAAATCAATTTCCTGTATAAACCTCAAGCTGCTAATTGCTCCTTGTACACTGGTGAGTCCATCACCATTTCTCAGTCTTAACATTTACTAGCTATTTTCCTAGAGATATTTAAGTGACTGCAGTTGCCAAGACAACCACTTCATCAACATGAATACCTCACCTCATCTATCTTAAGCTTCCCTCCCATTCACCATGACTTCTAGGAAATCAGCTGCTGGAAACACTAACTTTGAAATCAAACTCTTCTATTTTTCATAAAAATATTTTTTTAAAAATTTAGTAGCCTTTGAGCTACTCTTTCCTAAGAATCTCCAGTTGTTTTCACAAGAACACATTTGTTTTGATTATACTCTCAGATGTGAGACTTCCTCACTGTAAAGCTTGAAGTCTGATTGTTTAAATTCAAAGGCTAAAACGAAGCATAAGATGTGATCACAGAGGTGTACATCCTAATCAGGTTTATGAATGTCTATGCTGACACTTTCAGTAACTCACTGATGTTTCCTTCTATTTTGTTTTCTTTTTCCAAGAGAAGCTGGAAGTGACTCAATACTTCTAATACTTAAATTCAGCTAGGCCTTGAAATTGACACCCATATTCATGCCTTTAAAAAACATCACAGAATTTCCACAAGAGAATTATTATGTGGATAATCCCCATAACTACGCAGAGGTTCTGAATGAGGCTTAAGCTGTCAAACTCTTCTGCCATGGCAGCCACAAAACCTGATGGCCAATTCAGCTGAGTTCTGCAGAAGTGAAGTTCTCAAATAGTAGGTTTCTAGAAGTTGCACCTTGGTGAAAGTAGGAAAATAAGACATTGTATAGCACTCCCTTTCCCCCAATCCATCTATGTCAGACCCAGAAAAGCATGCATTACAACTTCAATCATGACAAGAGCTCTGATCAGAATTTCTCTTATAAAACATGGGTTAAGTCAACAGAAACAGTCAGATTTGGTTGAAGTCCAACCAGCAGACCTAGGAGCACCTTTGTATCACCAGCTTCTGAAGCCAGCTTCCCAAGTTTGCCTTCATGACTTACAGATACACTGCGGCAACTGTGCAACCATTAGCACAGATACTACTAGCAGTCTAACCATGGCAACGTGGGATTAATCATGGGTTGCAAAACCAACTCATAAGCTGGGTCAGTTCACAACTGGTGTTAAATATCATGTTGTCACTATCAGACCACTACTGTGCTTGAGGGAGGTTGAATGTGCTACTGCTGCAATGCAGGCATACTTAAACACTACAGAATTATCTCAACAGTTTAGTATTGCATACCTTACTGGTTTGCCATGGTTGAAACAGTATCACAGGGAAAAGCCTCAAGTATTCCTTTCAAGTGTACCTATTAATACAAGGTGAAAAAACTAGAGCAGGAAAAGACTTTATATTCTGTCTGAAACAGTAATTCTACTTGGCAATCACCTTAAGCTGCAAACAAACATCATTTAGCAAAGAAATACTACACAACAGCATTTATCAATGCATTTATAATCAAAGCAAAGAAGCCTCTGGCAATTAGAAACACCAGCTTGCCTTATAAAAGGAAAGGTACCTGCAGGTCAGTTGTGCTGCAGTCGTCTATTTAAAGTGCCTGCTAAGCGTAGAATTTGGCTTTCTGCCGATGTGTTTTAAGCTCAGTGTTGTGGCATAGCCTGGGTAATTGCACTTTGGGTGACAAGTGTAACAGAATTCAGAGGCATGTCAGTAATACTCTTTAAACCTTGTCTTAACTTAGGAGAACCAGTTCTTGCCCTGTCAATGTGCCAGCTCCACAAAGTGCCATGCCATGCCAGGTTTCCCTGGCTGTGCTACAGAGCTCCAAGCCACTTCTCACTTCCACACCTGACATCAAACCTGTGTGCTGGTTCCACTATGATGAGAGGCTTTACTTTGAACCTCATTTTCAAAGCACAGAAGAAAAGACTTAGGGTGGCTGTAGTAGAAGAGCACAAGCAGCTGAAGCAATTAAGACAGCACAAGAAGGAAATCCCAAAGGTGGTAGACAAAAAAAGGTGGTTAGCTCTGAAATCAGTACAGATCCCTTTAACACTTCAAGTAAGGCAGTAAAGATACAGCTTTGTCTCCTCCAACAAAAAGTTGCTCAGATTCTCCCCAATACACTGAGAATTATTTGTGAAGCCTATGTAGCACGTCTCCCCCAGCAAGCTTTGTCTTGATGGCTTTCTTTTCAACACCAAGAATGTCCCCCTCCTCCCCCTGGTTAAGTTACACAACCCCAGCTTTCTTTTTTGCTCTTAGAGAATTGCTGCAGCTGCCTCAAAGACAAAATTTGTTCAGAGGAGTGTGACTTGTCGGCACATTAGGATCTGTGGTGAAGCACTACAGGAAACTGCTCAGGTTTTTTTAAAAACAAATCAAAACAAAAAAAACACCCACCACAAAACCCCATAAGCAGAATCTCTCATTCCAAAATTCTCTTTGCTTTTGTAATTAAGTAGCCTGAAAGCTATTCACTTGACAATTTCAGTTACTCCAAATTTAAATACTGTTCTTATAAACATACAAGTTGAATTTGTGTTGAAAGCAAGCTTCCCCAGGTGATATTTATAAAAAAAATTTTTCTACCTACAGATGTAGTCAACTATGCTATTGTAAGATATTCCCATTTTACATAAAAACATTAATTTATTTGAGACCATGAATATGAACCCATTAGGGATAAGAGACCTAGTCCCTACCCTGTTCACTACATTATACTGCCTCTTACTGTTGTTAAAGTACATTCTGGCCCTACATTACATTTAAAGCTGTACAAAGTCCTCAGTTCTAAATGACTCTTCCAGTTTTAGCCCCATGTCCTTCAGATGAGGACCTTTAACATTCACCAACAGATGAAGAACACCGTATTGCATTGGCACTCTCGTGCTGTTTGTGTAGCATGCACAGACTATTCTCAACAAGTGGCACACTTCACCCACACAAATGGCCTGAGAGATGATGAGTTGTGGATTGTGCATCCCTTTCAGGCTGTCTAACATCTGATCACAGCAATCCATGTTCAGAACAAATGTGACTTCTAAACATGGTGCTCATTCTTGCTATCAGTTAGCCATACATAAGTTCTGTATCAATTTCCATCTCTGAAAAAAAATATACCCCTATATAATGCAGATTGCTTTGAAATCAAAACAAATTACTTAGGAGAAGATGAGATACACCACCACAGAAATCTAAACAGCACATGGTGACCAAGTTACAAAAGGAAAACAATGAGTTGACAACTATTTAGTCCTCAATTACTTGAAAAAAACTAATCATAATGCTTGGGGATTTTCCACCCTTTTCCAACTTGAAGACTTGCTCCATCAAGTAGCAAAAATACCTAATAAAATGAATTACCTTAAGAGCTATCAAATAGCAGTTCCCAACAAAGTTTTATTTCGTTTCATGTTAGATGTATTCATTTTCATCTGTGTAGACTAAATCACCTCTGAAGGAACTTTTGACTGTTGATATACATTAAACATACTTCTTGACACAGAATGCTTCGACAAACCATGCGTCTTGGCAGTACTGTGTTTAATAATAAAGTTCTATTTGTAGAATTTCTCACTTGCACTTTCCCTGAAAGTTTGGCTCTCAGCACATGAACACTGACTATAAAAATTAGAACAATTTCCTTTTTTAAAAAACAAACAAAAGTTGTGATGCTAAAGTACAACTGCACCAAACTCAGAGCTTTGCATAAACCATCGGGAAACACTTCCTAATACTTCCGCAAGTACCCTGAAAACATTCCTTTATTAAAGCATGGGGCAGAGTTTTATCACACTCCAGGCTCTAAAGGCCCAATTATCAGAGATACTGGTTATCAAGGGAGACAGAGAGACTGATCAATGGTCAGCTGAAGTCACAGAATTGTTTCAGTTGGAAAAGACCTCTTAGATAAGTTCAACCATCACTCTAACACCACCACAGCCACTAAACCATGTCCCAGACTGCCATGCCTGCACGCTTTTTAATATCTCCAGGAACTCCACCACCTCCCTGGGCAACCTATTCCAATTCCTGACCACGCTTTCAGTAAAGAAATTTTTCCTAATAAACTTTCCCTGGTGCAATTTGAGGCTATTTCCTCTTCTTCTATCACTTGATACTAGGGAGAAGAGCCCAACCTCCACAACTTGAGCCATTGAAATTCACCCCAACCAGTGTTTATCATCACCAGATTGTAGCTTAACAACCTTTATTGTGGTCTCCATTTGAGTATCATCTGTCAAAACTGAAGGTGAAAAAATTCTTCTGCCATGTAGTGAAGGGCCCTCTCAGATGAACTATGTCTATGGCATAAAGCTGGCATCAGTGAACTGCTCATAGGTAGTTCTGTGTATTGCACCACAATCTGGATCTCTGTTGCTCAGGCACCATCTGCAAAAGCAGAAAAATACATTCCCACTGTTTCCAGAGCAATTCAGAACTACCACATAACGGATTGGAGTCTGATTCAAAGGCCTAGCTTTTGCCAGGAAGAAGCAACAGGCACTATTTACGACCTGGACATAAAGCAGTGCATTCTGAGAGAAACCTTCCCTTTGTCACTCAACAAAACAAAGTAACTGAATTGGCTGTGAGCAAATCAGTATCTTAAACACATGAGGTCTATCCACCTGTCACCCTTCAACTCTGAATGAGTCAGGGACCAAAAATCAAGTTGTCCTATTGCAGTTACGTACCTACAGCCCAACACAACTGACTGTGATAGCACAAACTTTAGTTGAACTCTCTTGCTGACAGAAGCTGAAGGACAGACATCTGCTCTTATCACCAGACATCTTTGGAGGGCTTATCATCATTGACCCTGAACTACTTTTGTCTTACCAGCACAGAGTAAGAGGTAACCAGAGCAGTGTTTCCCAAAGACTGGCAATTTGGAACTTCAGTAATGGCTTGCCCAAAATATTACATTCAGTACGTTCAGGAGTAAAGTCATTAGATGAAAGCCAATATAACCTTCCGCAGATGCGGAAGACCACAGGCAGAGTTTGCCACTCAGGACTGCTCCTATTCCTTGCTAACACAAACTGCTTCTCACAGAGTGGTTGCTTCTTTAGGCTGCTGCCTTTTCCATCTAGCTGAGAAGTCCTGAACTATGGAGTATTGCAGCACATCTGAATATGCAGTATTAGTTGATAAAATACACTCACATGCAGCGCTTGAGTTCTGCAGAGGTCCCTGACTTATAGCCAGCACTAAGGTACTTGTTTTCTGTTTCAATTTACTAAAATGATAGAGTTGCAGGATTAGCAAAGAAAACCAGAACCTACTGAACTGTTGAACCAGCTTTTAACAGCAGTAGCTCCTGTCAAGGAGGTGCAAAAAGAGCACTTGTCTCATTTCTGTTTATTCAGCTAGTTCAACAATCCAGAGAAATGTTGTGTTTCTTCAAGAATAAAATAAGTGCCAAATGCTGATGCTACCAGCCCCACAAACACAAATCAAGCATTTGTATTCCAAATCAACGCACACTAGTATTTTCTTTACTAAGGTCCCATTCAATGCAGGTTTTCCTCAAAATATTTCTATTTGAGCTTAACTAGAAGCCGTTGTACTTTCTCTCCAGTTGCTACCCTGAAACCACACCTCATTAAAGTTCTAAAAATGTACATCCTACAACAATATATTTATAATCCTGAAACTAAAAAACATTCAGAACAAGACAAAGTTAGGTATTTCATTAAGCCAAGAAACCTGAACGATAAATCATATGCTGATCTGAATTAGAGCTCACCTTGCATTTACTACGAATGTATCATAGAAATCACCCCACCAAAAATAGATTAGGGTATTAATCTAATCTCTAAGTGATTCAGTAAGACAAGTTTATCATAGCTAAAAGTTTGCTTGAAGGCCAAATACAAAGAAAATCAAGATCATCACTACCCAGGACAACAGGATTCCTTCTCCCTAGGGACAGAATGAAAGTCTAAGACTACTTTCTTGAGTGGCTCAGAAGTTAGGACACATATTCAAGGATCAAGCACTACAAAAACAAAGAACCACCATGCATGACTGTCCTTGTGGAGGAAAGATGAGATAGAAACATGACAGACTTTAGCCATGTCACCTGAAGGGAATCCTTCTGCTGTGAAGGTATGAAAGCATGATGAGACTTTTGTCTCCCATTCTCTAAGTATCACAGGATCAGTTTGAAGAATTTAAGGCAAGTCCAAAAGAACATGGACATCAAATATGAAAAAAAATCACATTCATAATACTGAAATAAGGCAATTAGTAACCTTGCCCAAATCTACACATTGCCAGATTATTTCATTCATTATTCCCAGAGTGCTTCAGCTTCTTTCCAGGAACAATTGCAAACAGCACAGACAGTTTCCCAACCAAACAAAAATCCTATGACCCATTGTGATTTCTTTGAAAAAAAAAGATGAATGAGTAATTTAAGTGCAGGAAGAGGTCACCAAACCATTCGGATGTAAAAATGACCCACTTAGTAACTAAAGACTAGAGGAACTTCCTGACTAAGTAATAATGGAGGTGAGTCTAAGAATATACCTATCACACCCACATGAGTAAGCCAGCCAGCTCCTTACAAAAGGCAAGCCTTGTGCCAAAGCCTTCCCTTCCTTCAAAATAATGAGGCCAAATTGAATGCAACTCCAATCTATTATGCTCCAAACTACAGATTATTTTGGTTTTGTGGAACAGAGCCCTTTAAACCTTTATCCAGAGAGGATAAGAGGCATCAAAGATGCATGTTAGCCAAGCAAAGAGATTATCCAATATTTTTTTCTCAATTTGACAGAAGCCAAAGGGCATGAAATCGAAGATGTAGAAGTCACCATTAAAATGCTAAACCTATGGCAGAAGCAAGCTGAAGGAACCAATATTTCTCCAGAGACCGAGGGAACACTGAGTGCAGAAGCGTACACCCAGTGCAATATATATTCTTGCAGGCAGCAAGGTTTTCAACTGCTTCTTTTCAGAAAAACCTGCAGTTCCTCCGCCATTTATGAGAATTTAAGTCTACTCCCTTCAGTTTGTTTCTGGAACAGCAGTGTCAGAACCTAAGTTTTTTTTATTAGTAGGAAAGTTGAGAGAGAAATTGAAAGTATTTATCTACCTTCACCAATTATGCATTGCTATCGCCCTTTGAAGGCTGCCCTCAAAGTTTGGAGATGAAGAAAACAAGGGGGAGAAAAAATTATGGAAAACAGTCCTGAACCCATGAAGTTTTGAGAACACTGCCTTTACCCTGAATTACACAGGATGTTCCTAAACAACAATTGAGTCTGTCAAAGGCATGGTTGGAAAGCCTCTTGCTTTGAAATAAAAATACACAGACGAGAACCAAGTGGACAACCTGGTGGAAGGGAAAAATTTACACCCAGTGATGAGATGCCAGGCTTTCTTTGGGTTTAAAACAGGAAAAGGATAGAAAGGAGATGGCTCCCACTCCCCAAAACCCATCCCCAGGGACAGGGGACCTCCCACAGGCCCCAGCCAGCCTGCACAGCACACTGTCCCAGTCTCTCCGCCGCCGGGACACCAAGCCTCCCTACTCTCCCTTCTCCTGCAGGCCCCGACCCCTTCCCACTGGAGGGGCTGACAGCGGCCGCGGGCCACAGTCTCACCGGAGATTCTCCAAACCCGACAAAGAGGCCCGGCAGGCAGAGGAGACAGTTGGGAGCTGGGGGTTGTGGAGGCCCCAGTGGCGGCTCTCCAGGACCACCGCGGCGGCGGGAGGCCCGAACCGCCGGCTAGGCGATGCGGAGGCCGTACCTTGAAGTACCCGCCCTCGTAGAGAGTATTGGGGGGACCGAAAATCGCCACTTCCCAGTTGTAGAGGTCGGACTCGTCGACGAGGGTGATGCGGAAGCCCTCCACCGGCTCCTCCTGCAACGACTTCAGCTCCAGCATCAGCGCCTTCTGCGAGCTGCTCATCTGCTGTTGGGCCATGGCGCGGCGCGGCCCCCGCCGCCTCGCCGCCGCCGCTGACCTGCGCTGCCGCTCCAGCTGCTGCCGCGCCGCTGCCAACCCACGGCCGCCGCGCTGCCCCGCGGGCCACCGCCTCTCCCCGCGCTGACGGCCGCCGCCGCCGCCACCGCCACTTCCTTTTATGACGGCGCCCGCTCGCCGCTGACCTCAGCGCGCCGCGCCGTTCCCCGCCCCGCCGCACGCCAGACCCCGCCCCCGGCAGCGTGCTTAAAGGGGCCGATCGCCACACCCCTCCCCCATCCCTCCCCACCCCTCCCCGTCTGTCCCCACCCCTCCCCGTCCCTCCCCGTCCCTCTTCTCCCCAACCCACTTCTCCCCACCCCTCCCATCCCACTTCTCCCCACCTCCCCATCCCACTTCTCCCCACCCCTCCCATCCCACTTCTCCCCACCTCCCCATCCCACTTCTCCCCACCCCTCCCATCCCACTTCTCCCCACCCCTCCCATCCCACTTCTCCCCACCTCCCCATCCCACTTCTCCCCACCCCTCCCATCCCACTTCACTTCTCCCCACCTCCCCATCCCACTTCTCCCCACCTCCCCTCACTTTTTCGCACTCCCCGTCACCCCCCACCATGACCCCTCACCATCACCTCCCACTCCCCATGCATGGGGGTTGACAGGCTTGGCGCGGGGGTGTTGTGCGGTGCTGCTCCAGCCCTACCAGCTGGGCCTGCGTCCCCCGCCCCGAGCGTGCCTGGCCTCACAAGGCGAGGAGCTGTGGAGAGCTCACTTGGCCGAGCGCTGCGTTTGGGCCACAACAACCCCAGGCAACACTACAGGCTTGGGGAAGAGTGGCTGGAAAGCTGCACAGCGGGAAAGGAAGTGGGGCTGTTGGTGGGGTTCTGGAACGTGAGCCAGCAGTGTGCCCAGGTGGCCTGCACAGGGAATAGAGTGGCCAGCAGGAATAGGGAAGTGATGGTGAGGCCACACCTTGAATAGTGTGTTCAGTTTTGGTCCCCTTACAACAAGAGTACATTGAGGTGCTGATACGGGTCCAGGGAAGGCTAGTGAAGCTGGTGAAGGGTCTGGAGAGAAGTCTTACAAGGAGTGGCTGAGGGAACCAGGATTGCTTAGTCTGGCAGAGGCTCAGGGGAGCTCTCTACAGCTACCTGAAAGGAGATTGTAGTCAGGTGGGTGTTGGTCTGTTCTCCCAAGTAACTAGCAATAGGATAAAAGATAATAGCCTTAAGCTGCACCAGGGAAGAGGCATCCACAACCTCCCTGGACAACCTGTTCCAGCATCTCACCACCCTCACTGTAAAGAATTTCTTTGTAATATCTGGTCTAAATCTGCCTTTGTCAAGCATGACTCAGTTCCCCTAAAATCATGCATACACTCCCAAGCACCAGTAGAAGAGGATCAGGTGCCTTCCATAGGTGTTACTCCGGGGCAACCTCATGAGGCTCAACTTCATGAGGCTAAGTGTAAGGTCTTAACACTCAAGTTGGGGAAATCCTCAATATTAATGCAGGTTGAAGGATGATATGATTGAGAGCAGGCCTGTGAAGAAGGACCTGGAGGTAGTGGTGGGTGTAAGCACTCACAGCCCTGAAGGCCAACCTGTCCTGGCCTGCATCAAAACAATTGTGGCCATTGACTGGAAGGAAGTGACTCTGGATTACTGTGTCCAGCTCTGTAGTCCTTAGGAAAAGAAAGACATGGAGTTGTTGGAGTTGGTCAAGAGGATCGCAAAAACAGCCAGAGGGTCATGACACCTCTCCTATGAAAAAGGGCTGAGAGAGTTGGGGTGGTTCACCCAAGAGAAGAAAAGGCTCTGGGGAGAACTTTTTGAGGCCTTTCAATACTCAAGCAGCGCCTATGAGAAAGACGGGTAGGGACTTCTTAATCAGGCCTGTTGCCACAGGACATGGGCTAATGATTTTAAACCAAAAGAAGGGATATTAAGGCTAGATAAAAAGAGGACATGTTTTCCCATGAGGGTGGTGAAACACTGGCACAGTTTGCCCAGAGAGGTGGTAGATGCCCTGTCCCAGGTAACACTGAAGGTCAGCTTAGACAGAGCTCTGAGCAACCTGATCTAGTTGAAGATGCCTCTACTGACTGCAGGAGGGTTTAAAGAGACCTTACAATGCAAAGCGTTCTAAGAGAGAAAAAAACCTTTGCAGAGGTGGTGCGATACCTCAACTGGTCAACATGAGCAAGCAATTCCTTAGCAAGTCCTTAATGAATAACATAAATACTATTCATCATAAAAACAGATGAAGAAAAATAACAAAGTGATTATCCAGCAGGAGAATAAACACCATAGCATGACCCCAGACAGTGCAAATCTGGGTTTTGTTTCTGGAAGTGTTAAAGCAAGCGCTTGCCCAGGCACAAGCCTGGGACTGTGAGAATGCTTGAGAAATATCCAGCACAGATGTAGTTGCAAGCTGGACATCTTGTCTCAGCCAGAATGGGAGAAACAATAAGGATGTAATGGTCCTGACAGAGAAAAGCCAAAGTGTATTCCTCAAATTAAGGAATTAATATGGTTCCAACAGGAATAATTTAAATAACTCGCAGATATGATGTGTTCTAATATAATTGTAATGACTCCTCCAAAGTGACAAAGTTATTTGCAGGAGATCTCTGTTTCCTTTGCAGGAAATCTCTGTTGGCTGTGGACTTGGAGACATAAAAATCCGAGATGAACAAAAGTCAAAATCGTGTCATGCTTCAATGTAAGGACGTAGTATTGGATCACACGGAACCCAGGAATAAAGTGGTAAAAGACCCTGAGATGCTGCTGTACAGAGAAGTGTCCCAATTTTGCTGGGATAGAATCATAGAAGCAGTTTTCTACTTAGGAAAGCTGCATTTCTGAGAACTCTAAAAAGTCTAGCTGACTATAGTTGGCCAACAGAAGTATTCCATAACCTCATGCTCACTATAAATTAGGAAGTTTACTGGGAATGGTTCTCCTTCCCTTCAGTGGTCACCATTCCTGAAGGGGTTCACCTGTGATTCTCTAACCTAAGACTGACCCTCCTGTGTGCTGTGATCACATTTTCACTGGAGCTGTGGTGCTTGCAGTGCTTGACATCCAGCATTCACTGCTGTAAGAGTGCAGCTCACCACCACTAACATGATTTGAGCATATTTCATGTCCTTGATATCAGTATCAGTATTAATCTCAGGGTTTTTTTTTAAAATATATCTTATTAAATGTTTCCATTTCAACCCACAGGGGTGTTCTTTCCTTTTCCCAGTTCTCCTTCCTGGGCGTTAAGGGGGGGTCACTGTGTGAAAGGCTAAATGAAGACAGGGATTGAAGAGTGTTCAATTCAGAGAAAAATTAAATGAACAAAGCAATCAAAGACTTCAAGAACAAGGGGAAAGTCAATATGGACTGTCCATAAAGGAGGAACTGATAACCTGGAATACTCATTTCATAGAATCATAGAGTCAACAAGGTTGGAAAAGACCTCAGAGATCATCAAGTCCAACCTATCACCCAGCACCTCATGACTAGGTAAACCATGGCTTCAAGTTCCATGTCCAACCCTTTCTTGAACACCTCATTAGATTGTGAGAGTTACTGCTGTTGGATGTTACTCCATTCAACTCAGCAACATTCAGAGATTTAGACAATAACAAGAGTGCTGCAGTTACCACGTAGAAAGGCATGGGGATGTATTTGACATGTCAAATTCCTGCTTTGCGTTTCTTTCATCCTTCTGCACATGGATGGGCACCTGCTGCTTGAAAACACAGGTTGAATGATCCCTGCATCCTTATGTGGCTTTAATATTCTCCTTTGCCTCTGTCACCTCTCACTGCTTTCCCAATGACTGCACCACAGGCACAAGTGACCCTTAGACCATTCTGCTGCTTTTTCAAGAGCCATGGCCTTTCCCAAAGGGACCAACAGTGGGGCCTCTCAGCACTGGTAAGACATCATGCAGCTGGGGCAGCCTGCACTGCAGATGGACCTTGAAGTCTCTACCTGGCACTTGGCAGCCACACCTCTTTCTCCAGACATTTGTTCAGGGAGGAGAGCAAGAAGCAGATGGTTTTTCCCCAAGCACCAGCTATTACCAGCATAAATTTGCTGTCAACATGGAGGTGAGCACAGCACCTTTCCCCTCATGCCTGCAACTGCTCTGCTTGCCCACCTGCTGCCTTTGGGCTCTGCCCAATAAGACCCCCATCACCTTATCGAAAGACGCTCCAGCTCTGGCATTGGTACCCAGTCCAGGGCTTGATACTGCCTCCAGGCTGTAAAATACTCTAGCTTGACATTTCAGAGGCACAAATCCCATCTTGCCTTGGAAAATGTCCCTTTGGAGACTGGCTCTGGGTTTTCTGTGAGCTGGGCTGAGCTCTGGCTCACTGCCATAGGTTTCATCCACAGGAACATCCCTCATCCATCCTCAGCTTACTTGGCTATGCTGCAAAGAAGCAAATGTTCCCCTGCAGGCATAGATCTCTCACTCCTTACCAGCCTGAAGTGAGATCAAGTTTACAGAGAGCTGCTTTATTCTGCTTTCACATCATCAACCTGGGAGATGGAAGCCAAACACTTCTGTGTCCAAAAAGCTGTTTGTCAGAGGAGCTCCTTGAAAGCCAGGCAGTACTATGCTGAGTGTGTTTTCTGGTGGGAGTTCAGACTCATATGCTTCTTATTTATGTCAAGGAAATAGGAGAGGAGGGGAGAAGAATAAAGTAGAGTAGAGTAGGATAGGATAGGATAGACTAGACTAGACTAGACTAGACTAGAATAGAATAGAATAGATAGTTTAGCTGGAAGGAATCTACAACAATCACCGACTCCAACTGCCTGACCACTTCAGAGCTGACCAAGCATATTATTAAGGGCATTGTCCAAATGCCTTGTAAGTGGTGACACGGCTTGGGGCATCGACTGCCTCTCTAAGAAATCTGCTCAAATGTCTGTCCACCTTCTGCAAAGAAATGTTTCCTAGTGTCCAGTTTAAACCTTCCCTGGCACAGCTTTCAACCATTCCCCTGTGTTCTATTCTCTAACCGCAGCAGAAGAGCTCAGCACCTCCTTCCCAGTTCCCCCCTTCTCAGGAAGTTTTAGAGAGCAATAACATCACTTCTGTCTCCTCCTACCAAACTGTGCCCTGTGCCTTGCACATTATCTCTTCCAAAATGCAGACATATTTCCTCCAAAGTGCAAATTCCTTAGCCATTCCCCATTCCTTCCATTCTTTTCATCAGTTTTGTTGCCCTCTTCTGGATGCATTCAAGGACATTCACATCCTTCGAGGACATTCACATGCTTCGTAAAATGTCTTGAGCTGATGGATGTAATTTTGTCAATATGGGATCAGGTTGTCTGGGAGGGTAGGTTGGCAGGTGGTAAGCACTTCCATCAGCACTGGGTTTGGCCAACTATGTCAGTACTTCAACATCTGGGCCACATCTAGGAGGGGTCCAAACACAACACTCTCAACAGTGCTTGTTCTAGGAGAGAAAAAGCTCTTCACCTCTGCATGCCATGTACCCTAGCACCGTGACATGGGTCAGCAATGAATCTTTGGCTTCATTCCCGTCCTTCTTGGTACCAGGTGCCCATACTTCATTACTGCTCCCTGCTCTGCAAACCTTGTCAAACCCATTCACACCTCCATCCTCACCTCCCAGATGTACAGGTTTAATGTCACCATCATTCCAAACACACCAGCCCTAGCATCCATTTCCAACTGCCCCTCCATATGCTCTGTTTTCATTGGTAATGAGTCTTAATAATACAGCCAAACCAGAGTGCCACACTATGACTTTTGTCTGTTGATGCCAAACAGCAATGACCTGCTCTGTTAATGGGACATGCCAACTCAGTGGTGAAATATGGCTTTGCTCATGCTCAGAGGACAATGTTGTGTTGATTCAATGTGCTCTTGAATCTGAGCTCTTTAAGGATCATGCTTCCACTATTTCTGTGGTAATTCAACACCTTTCCTTGCAGCCAGTCTCCAGCACAGGCTTTGTCTGAACCAGCCTAATGCTGGGAGAAGCAAAGCTTGGAGCTATTCAGAACTTATCTCTGCCTGCTGCCTGTCTCGAATGTTAACGAAAGAGGTAATCATTCAAGGCAGAAAGTAAAGCAAGCCCTGATGTATTCAATAGGGCAGACTGAAAATTTTCCATCAGACTTGCTTTTAGAGAGAATATTGGTCTTTTCCCCCTCAACTGTTTTTTTTTCCCTCTCCTACAAAAACATCCACTGCCCACAGAAAACAGAAACTGTCCAACCAACAGAGGGCAGTCCCCTCTGAGGCTCCTACCTGCATTTCTGCTTGCACTCCCAGAGAGGCTCAGCTGCTCTGCCTTATCCTATCTCAGGCTGCCCTGAGATTAATGTAACATTTTGATTTATCATACGGGACTTCTTCCCTCTTATCAGCTCTGATAAATTGCAGTGAACGTATGAAGCCTTGTCCTCCTCTTGTTTTAGCTGCTTTCTTGCGGATGGTCACTGCCTGCCTGCAAGCTTTGTGGAGTATGCTCTGCCACAAAGCATATTACTCCCTCTTTATCTCCACCTAAAGGAATCAGTGTCAGAGAACAAGAAACAGTCTGGTGTAGGAACATGTGGCCCCAGGAAAGAGAAACCTTACCAAGAGATGAGGAGGCTACATGTGCCATTAGCCCAGCCCCCAAGAGCCGAACTTGTACCTGTAAACTGGACCTCAAGATGCCACCTTTATATCTGAGATAAAATGTATATCTGAGATGAAAACTTCTCTTCAAGTCCTTTCTGCTTCGTTCTCATCATCTGTATTTAGTATCTCTCTTCCTTTTTTCTTTCCTCTTTCATCCGAGCTGTATTCTTGCAGGATGACAAACAGAGAGATTAACTCCTCTGCTTAGCAACAGCAGAAGCTTTGAAAATGCAAATGCCATTTTAGTGTGACACTAGAGGGTTACTGCCCTTGGAGCTGGCAGAGAGAGGGGACAAGAGATGGAAAGATGGGGCACGTCCCACCTACACGACTGTTCTTGGGTCAGGATCCTCTCACATGGTATTCTTCAGTGTGTTATCCAGTTTCTTTCCTAAGTGGCTCAAAGAATGAGACCTTTGCTCCTTTTCCTAAGGAGCTGAATTTGCCTGGGCTCAATGACAACACCATCTCCATTCCTGCTGCTTTCTTCTTACTGCTCTGTTGTGGCAAGGCATTGGCAGGGATCCTGGGAACTCTGGGCTAGGCTTTAACACCATCTCATCCCCAGCATGTCAGATGGATGCTCCTATCATGGAAAAGATCAAGCAGGGAGTAGGATCTCTGCTCATTTCCTGTACAAATGTCTTACATCCCTTCCCCTGGAGACCCTTGTAACTCAAACTAGTGACACCTCTTCCTTGGGCTGTACTGAAGCAGAGCAGGATATCTGGAGGTCCACCTCATCACTTTCCTCCTCCAAGGCAGTATCAGCTTGTTCTAAGCAGCTCAAGACATATTTGTCCAGACAGTTCTTTAATATTTACCATTCAAAATGCCCAAAGTGGAATTTTTCTCACTCCTAGGTCAGGATGTCTCAGAGCTCAGCACACCTCCATGTTTGAGCTATTAGTTGTCCCTCCCATCCATGCCCAAATCTCATCCTGTGTCTTCTTTTTCAGACCACTATGGGGGGTATGAAAGATAGAGAGAGGCCAGGACTACTTTCTCCATCTCCCTCCTGGAGCCCCATTGCTCAGGCTGTATACAAATCTACAGCCAAGTCCATCCTGATGTTGGCAGCCCATTATTCCCACTGCAGCAGCATACACCGTCTGTGGACTGAGTGAAAACAGCACTTGGGGCTTTGCAGGCTGGTTTCCCAACCCTGGAGGAGCAAGCAACAGAGAAATAAGGGTTACTTCTTTTATTTACACAAGTTACATCAGTCCCAGGCTGAAGGGCAGGCAAGCACCATAGTAATAGAACTCATAATCAATCATGAAAGATTTCCCCCCAAAACTCCCTGAATATTTAACAAGGGAAATCAAAGCACAATTAACAAGCTCTGCTGCCCAAGTGAACAATGCAGCATTACTGAATGGGCTGCTTCTCACCTACTGAAAAAGAGAACAGGTGTACAAAAGTATGTCATATTGGCACCTGTATGTGGGGAGAGAAGCACCCGAGTACTTAACGGAATCAAATGCAAATCTTTGAGAATGAAAGCCTGTTTGCAGTTTGTCTTTTGGCTCTCTTTCACCTAAAAACAGAGCAGACTGATCCTCAAGCAGAACTCATAAGAGGATTGAAAAGATGCTTTTCAGCATTAGTCAGCAATATCTGGGTTTATAGGTGCCACTTGTATCAAGGTCACCACCAGCAAAGAAGTACAAAGTTTGGAAGATTTGGAACAAATCGGAAGAAAAATGAAGAGAAAAATCCACAGATCTTTGGTGGAGGTTTTTCAAACCTTATTTTGCCCTTTTTCTTGCCTACTTAAATTTGAATAGAATATAGTTGTCTTTTTTTTTTTTCCTTTCTGCAGTAGCTTGCACTTTTAAAATTGATGAAGTCTATCACAGGGGTTTCAAAAGAGAAAGAGTGCCATCAAAATGCTTGCTGCTGCCCTCATTCAACTGATGAATAAATTATAAGTGCATTACAACGCTATTTCAGCTGTGATTCTAGGGCCTGGGAAGGGTGACATCTGTGACTTTATGCCTCTCAGACAGTGGTTTGCATTTCCAAACAGTTTGCATAACAACTGTTCAGGTCATCTTACACTACACCTTCCGTTCTGGGATCACTGTGCAGAAACATTTGAGCCTCTTCAACCTTCCACCTACAGGTCCTCCAGCTGCACAGAGCAGCTGTGGTAGATGCTGTAGTTCTCAGAAGTTCCTGATGTGATTTCCATTGAAACCTGAAGTGACTGTTGTCACCTTTCAAAACAACTGAGAGACCTATAGCTTTGTTTATCAGTTTGTAACTGCAATATCCATATTGTTTGGTCCTGGCAGTAGTTTCTATACTGAGTACTAGTTCAGGTTTCAGGTGCTGGGTGCACATCAACACCATGATCCGTGCTAGACTGAGACCATTCTACTTCCAGGGTATTATCAGCTGCTCTCACTTGCTGCGGTAGCTCTGGTGGTCTCTGTAGACTGGTTTCCAGATGTGATGCAGTACTTTCTGCCAGTAGGTCTGTTAAAATACACAGATATCTAGGCTTAGCTGAAGGTGCACAGCTCAGGTCACAGTATCACAGTAAATCAGAGGTTGGAAGGGACCTCAAGAGATGATCAGGTCCAACCACACTGCCGTGCCAGAGCAGGATCACTTAGGGTAGTCCTCACAGGAATGCATCCAGGTGGGTTTTAAAATTCTCCAGAGAAGGAAACTCCACACCCCCCCCGGGGAGCCTGTTCCAGGGCTCTGTCACCCTCACTATAAAGAAGTTTCTCCTCATGTTGAGGTAAAATCTTCTATGTTCAAGTTTAAACCTGTTGTTTCTTGTCTTATCACTGTGAACACTGAAAAGAGCCTGGGCCCCTCCACTTGACACCCACCCCTCAGATATTTATACACATTTATGAGATCCCCTCTCAGTCTTCTTTTCTCAAGACTAAACAGCCCCTGGGATCTCAGTCTCTCTTCACAGGGGAGATGCTGAAGTCCCCTAATCATCCTCGTAGCTCCCCATTGGACTCTCTGCAGCAGGTCTCTGTCCTCTTGAACTGGGAAGCCCAAAACTGGACACAGTATTCCAGGTGTGGTCTCACCAGGGCAGAGTAGAGAGGTAGAAGAACTTCCCTAGACCTGCTAGACACAGCTTTGTTGATACATCCCAGGATCCCATTGGCTCTCTTGGCCACAAGAGCACATTGTTGTTCATGGAGAACTTGCTGTCCACCAGCACTCCAAGGTCTTTCTCTGTGGAGCTGCTTTCCAGCAGGGCAGCCCCTGACCTGTACTGATGCCTGTTGTCATTCCTCCCCGTATGTACAACCTTGCTCTTGTCCTTATTAAACTCCATGAGGTTTGCCTGCACCCAGCTCTCCAGCCTGTCCAGGTCATGTTGGATGGCTGCACAACCTGACAGGGTATCAGCCAACCCCCCCAGTATTGTATCATCAGAGAACTTGCTGAGGGTACTCTCAATGCCCTCATCCAGGTCATTGATAAAGACATTGAACAAAACTGGACCCAGTACCAATCCCTGGAGGATACCAGTTGCCACAGGCCTCCAAGCTGAGCCTGTGCCACTGATGGTGACCCTCTGAACTCTGTTGTGGAGCCAGTTCTCAACCCACCTCACTGACCAACCATCTACGACATCTCCTCAGCTTTTCTATGAGGATGTTATGGGAGACTGTATCAAAAGCTTTACTGAAGTCAAGGTATATGACATCTACTGCTCTTCCCTCATCTACCCACTTGGTCATAACTTCAGAAGGTTGTCAGATTAGTTAGACAGGATCTCCCATTGGTAAATCCATGTTGGCTACTCCTGATAACCTTCTTGTCTTCCATGTGGTTAGAGATGACCTCCAGGATGAGCTGCTCCATCATCTTTCCAGGGGTGGAGGTGGGGCTGACTGGTCTGTAGTTGCCTGGCTCCTCCTTCTTGCCTTTTTTGAAGACTGGAGTGACATTTGCTTTCCTCCAGTCACCAGGCACCTCTCCTGTTCTCCATGACTTTGCAAAGATGATGGTCCTGCCCATGGCCTTGAAAACTGACCACAAAGAAGACTTTTATTTAAGAATCAGAGAGAGGGCCATACAGAGGTAGTTAATCTTTAAGATCCCTTCCAATCCAAACCATTCTGTGAGCTGAGCTGGAAGTTGTTTTGCCAAGGCTGAATTTGACCTTTTCGTGATCCTTCTCAAATACAAATGGATTCAGAGGACAGAAGCCAAACTTATGTGGCAAATGCAATGTCTTACTCCTGTTTATGCAGCGATGGTCTATGAGGTCTGGAAATCACACTCCGTGGTGACTATGAAGCAGCACTGGGAAGAGGCAGAGTGGTGCACCAGCCCTTGTGAACTCCTCTGTATACCTGTGCATATCAAGGAGAAGGCTGAACTTTCCTGCAGGAGCCTGAATCACTAGGAGGGTAATTAATGTAAATTTCCCAGACAAGTGAACAAGTCTAGAGAAGCCCTTCTGCTCAGCCTGAATGTGCTCATAAGTGCAGTTATATCCAGCCCAGGGATTGCCATCCCATTGAAATTTCAGAAGACCTTCTGAGATGTCTGGAATAAAAAAAATCAGAAAAACACTGGTCTGATATCAGAAGGCCAAAATTGTCCCATGTTGTCTGTCTGGGAGAGCAGAGCCCACAAGCCCTCCTGGAGAGGGGAGGCCCATGGAAAGACAGGCACTTCAACGTCAGCCTGCAGTGACAAGGGCTCAGGAAGCAGTAGCTGGAGGTTGAACATCTGCCTCTCAGCCCCACCAGTTCCTGTGCACACATGTTGCTTCCAGTGACCCCTTGCTGGTCCCTCTTTCTCCATTAGCACCCTGTTACAGACCTTGGGGCAATCCCAGGTATGTCTGTGCCTTGTTTTTGTGGCTATGGCTGGAGGGCTTACATTTTCAAGAGGGTCTCTGGTAGAGGTCTGGACAGAGTACAGGATGGCTGTGCATTGTAGGTGATGTATGTCAATGTTTTGCCGTGCCAACATCTGAGTTCTATCCAGGGCTGCCCGTGGGGCTAGGTGTGTTTCCTCCAGGCGTGTTTACGTGCTAGGAAGTTTCCACTAATTACCTGCATGTGTGCTGGTTTGGGGCCAGACAGATCGTCTCTTGCCCCGAAAGGGACAAAAGAATGAGACTCACACAAACGGATTGGAGAGTGATGGAAAGTTTAAATGGAAAAGTGATTGGTGAAGCTACAGAAAACTACACAGCATAGTGGCAAAGACCATACAAAGCATACAGAGTCCCTTACATAGTACCCAGAGGCTTCCAATCCTTCCCTCCTCCCACCTGAGGGTGTACCCAAACCCCCAGGGCTCTTTCTTCCCCCTCCCACTGCTAGGCGAGTCTTAGGCTGGCCAGGTCTGGAACTGCCCCTCCGCTCCTTTCTCCTCCTGGCATTAGGCCTAGTCAGGCCTAAGGGACCTGAGATACTCCCCCACCATTACCCGATAAGAGAGCATTGGCTTTGCAGATGGATTTATAGGGGGCAGAATTTATGGGTAGAAATACGCCGTTTCCTGTGTCCACCCCTATTGGGTGGGCACCTGGGACACCAGAGGTGTAATTTATGTGGCAGTGGCAGGGGGCACCCAGCCTAAACTGCCACAGCATGCTTCTCCATCCTGCAGGAAAACCCTTGGCTACACCAACTTGAAGCTCTCAATGCATGGTGGGTTTTGCACATGCTATATCTTGTCCCGTCTAGCACTCTGCCTGGCCTGTAACATGGGTCATTCCCCATCTCTGAACTATCTGTTCAAGGGCTGGCAAGAACACAGAGCAAGCCAGTGTTAGTCTGCATGTTTGCATCTGGGTGCACATCAGGACTGGTGGCCTCTGCAGAAGCAATCCCATTTTAAAGGTGGAGAAGGCTCCAATGCTGCCCCAAAATGCAGATTTTTATCTTATGGGTTTGTTTTGTCTTCTCACGGACATCTCAAGGGCCTAGAAGAGTAGGAGGGAGGGAGTTTAAGAGCCAGCCCAAGCTGTTGCATCAGGACCCTCGTTTGCAATGCCTTAAATTAAAATGTTCTTGTTCTTATCACTGGTACTGGGTGAGAAACAGGTAGCAGAGAGTGACACATTCACTGGTGCTGCAGAGGAGGTGTTCAGCTGGCTGCAGCTGGACCTGTCTCGTCTGTGCTCTTCTTATATTTGAGATAACCAAAGGAGTTTTTCTTACTCTTCCCCTGAAGAAGGAAAATAAGTCAGAATGTACTTGCTGGCTGCTGGAAAGGACAAGAAAGGGCAAGTTTTAGCTATTTATCTCTTCCTATTAGCTATTTATCTCTTCATATCTTCTTGTGATGTGAGAGGGGGTAGTGGGGTAAAGATGGGAAGTCCTGTGGTGAGGAGGTCTGAATGCATCTTCCTCCACAGGGAAAACACACAGAACAGGGGCTGAACCAGTGTGCACGTTCCCTTTGCAAAGAAGCAGCCAAAATATCCATCCAGTTTGGGTAAAAGCTTTTCTTGACCTCAAGTGTGTTCTCTCAGTTTCCATTTTTAATTTTTTTTTTTTTTTTGGTACTTCTTTAAGGGCAGCACTGGTGAGCATTTCCAGGGCACTCTGATCCGTCCCTCAGCAGCAGTACACATGCACAGCTTCAGAAATGCACAGAATGATAGGGGTTGAAAGGGACTTCTGGAGATCATCTAGTCCAAACCCCCTGCTAGAGTAGGTTCACCTAGAGCAGGTTGCACAGGACAGCATCCAGGTGGGTTTTTAGTGACTCCAGATACAAAGACACCACCATCTCTGTGGGCAGCCTGTTCCAGTGCTCTGTCACCCTCAAAGTAAATAAGTTCCTCCTCATGTTTAGATGGACTTTTCTTGTTGTGGGTTAAAGGTAGATGTCTTTAAGAACCAAGCCACTGGAAATCGTAAGCAATGTTATTTCATCCCATAAGCCTTGTATCTACTATGTAATGGGAGTGCAGATATCGTTCGCTCTGTTTCCTGGCTTTCTTCTTTCTTCTCTCTCAGTGTGGTTATCGTTTGCAATGTGGGTGAGGCCTCCTGCCCGGGAGCGTAGGGAGAAGGAGTGGAAGGCCTGGGAGAGCACAGAAGTCTGTTGAAACATGAACCCAGAAGTCTTGTATATTTGTAAATAGTGTATATAATTGTAAATAGTGTATATAGTTGTAAATAGTATAACCATTTGAATTTTCAGTTCTGGTGCGGAGTGTTTTTATTTTACTCTTTTTGTGGAGGGGTAAAATACATTTTTTTCTGTTCACTCCAAGCTAAATTAAGACACCTGTGTTCAAGTTTGTGCCCATTACTTCTTGTCCTGTCACTGAGCACCACTGATAAGAGACTGGCCCCATCTTCCTGACACCAATCCTTTATGTATGTATCAGTATGGATAGGATCCCCCCTCAGTCTTCTCTTCTCCAGCCTAAAAGCCCCCAAGTCCCTCAGCCTCTCATGATAAGAGAGATGTTCTAGTCCCTTAATCATCTTTGTCACCCTTTGCTGTAACCTCTTAGGCAGTTCCCTGTTCTTGAACTGGGAAGCCCAGAAATGAAAACAATTGATGCCTCAGCAGGGCACAGCAGAAGGGGAGGAGAACCTCCCTTCACCTGCTTGGCACACTCTTCTTGATGCACTTCAGGATGCCATTGGCCTTCTTGGCTACAAGGGCACATTGCTGGTTCATGGCCATCCTGTTGTCCACCTGGACTCCCAGGTCTTTTTCCACGAGTCAGTCACCTACTTTTATGGGTACATGTGGTTATTCCTCCTAAGGTTGCTGTACCCTGCACTTGCCCTTGTTGAATTTCATGAATTTACTCTGTGCCCAAAGTTCCAGCCTGTCTGGGTCATGATGGCAGCAGAGCTTTCTGGTGTGTCAGCCACTCCTCCCAGTTTTGTGGCATTCACAAGCTTGCTGAGGGTACACTCTATCCCTTCATCCAGGTCACTGATTTATGTTTGCCTGATGACTTATGAGAAAAAGAAATTAGAAGGAAGAGTTTAGTGGCATCATGCCTAGCTTATCCTCTAACAGCATAAAGCCATTCCTTCCAGAGACATTTCCAAGCTTGTATGGATCAGAGGGCGTTTGCCCCACTGCCTCACCTTTTTTAAAAAAATTAATTTAAAAAAATGTGAAAATAATGTCCCATTCATCTTGCTGCCTTACCCTGCTTTTTGTTTACATTCATCAACATCACATTTTTCACACATATATGAAATATATAAACATATATGCTTCTGTCACATCTACTTGCTGTCTGAAAGTTTCTGAAAGTTTTGAAGGATTTGACAAAAGAGCAGAATGAAAATATCATGCTGTTATTCATAATGTATGATGATTAATAAATGATAAAAAACATTCAAGTAATATTCTATCCGGAGCTCTCAGAACAGTAAACATGGAAATGCATATAAGCTGTGACAATCCCAGCTGCCTTCATCCTTGGAGGTATTTCCAAAGGCTGGGCAAACCAGGAATGTGATGGTTTGAAACTGTCTTTTTAATTTTTCCTTGCAAAGTTCAGAACAGAGAAAGTGAAAGAGTATAAATAAGTCACCATTGGGTGTAAGAAAGCAAAATACTGATTGTTCTAAACACTTCCATTGGATAGATAGAAATGTTTAAGAACTATAACCCAAAACAAAGTAGGCATTCTGCACATTCTGCGTTCTGAGTGGGGGCAGTTGCTGGGCTGTCTGGCTGCTGTTTTCTTCTTCTTCTCTTCTGGCTGAAGATGACACGTACTGACCTTGGCAGCTAAGTTAACAACTTTCTGCTTAACTAACTCTGCTTTCTGTCCAAGGGGGGTCTGGGGGGAAGCTCCTGGGAGAGGGAGGTCCCTTTGGGAGGGTCCCCTTGGGGGGAAGCAAAGGGAGATGGGTTGTGCTTTTCTGTTGATTGTATATATTTGTAAATGTTGTGAATTTTGTATATTTGTACATATTCATTGCATTTCATCATAGATTTTAGACTCTGCTTGTAAATACAGCCTTCATTTGCTTCCAGACTGGGCTAGCCTGGTTACTTGTCGGTGGGGGGGAATTTCAGCTCACACCGACACAAGGAGAAAACAAAGGGCTTCTAACTTACTGACTGTATTTTGTGTGCCAGCAGTATTTTATTGATCTTGAAGATAGCTGCAGAGCAAGACCCAAGACTTCAGGGCTCTCTCTTGGCACTGGCACTGCCTTCACAGAAGACACTTTGCACACAGAGAGATGTATACTAACACTTTTCAAAGCCCTTCATGTGAGGAAGGTACTATTTCTATTCAGTGGGTGCACACTAACATGGAGGTAATGGATGGCTTAAACACTTGGAGGCTGTTTTGGGGGCAATGGACTTGTCTCTTCTATAGTCAGAGAAGTGAGAGTGGTCCAAAAGATGGAAAGGTACAACTGGGATGACTGAATCCAGCTCCTACCAGTGATTTCACCATCCAGCTTTTAGGGCATCTTGGTCATGAAGACCATGAGGATAAGCATGGCATGGCCAGAGGTAACGTGCGGAGGCACCGTCATGGCTATGGCTTTATAAGTTGGTTTAGGGAAGTGGTTGCGTCCCTGTACTTGGCACTGGTAAGGCTGCACCTCAACTACTGTGTTTGGTTTTGGGCCCCTCACTGCAGGAAAGACATTGAGTTGCTGGAGCATGTTCAGAGAAGGGCAACAAAGCTGGTAAACAGTCTAGAGAACAAGTCTTATGAGGAGCAGCTGAGAGAACTGGGATTGTTGAGTCTGGAGAAGAGGAGGATGAGGGAAGACCTCATTGCTCTCTACAATCAACTAAAAGGAGCATGTAGTGAGGTGGGAGTTGGTGTCTTTTCCTGAGTGTCAAGCAATGGAATGAGAGGAAATGGCCTGAAATTGTGCCAGAGAAGGTTTAGATTGGACATTGGGAAAAAATTCTTTACTGAAAGAGTTGTCAGGCATTGGAATAGCATGCCCAGGGAGGTGGTGGAGTTACTGTCCCTAGAAATGTTGAAGAAACATGTAGACATGGCACTTTGGGTCATGGTTTAATGGCCATAGTGGTGTTAGGTTGAAGGTTGGACTCAATGATCTTAAAAGTCTCTTCCAACCAGAACAATTCTATGATGTCGTGATACTATGCCTTGCTCACTTTGCTTCAAAGCCTGACCCTGCAGCTGGGTCTGAGGCAGACAGGCTGGACTGTGGTGCTTAGAATTAATTGTTTTGAATATTTTCTTTTCCTATCTTGTTTTTCTGCACCACAGGAACAAAAAGGGAGATTTGGAAATTCTCAGCCTGAGGCCATGGGCTGTTTTCTTCCTGTCCTTATCTTATCTCATGGTCTTCAGGCTTGGTTTCTCAGCTCCAGAGCCAGCAGCTGGTGCTCTATCAAGGCACCGCACTGAGCGATTCCCTCACCATTGCCCTATCTCCAGGGACCTGCCTCCACAGGTCCAGCTGGCCACTATCTCCTTTCCCCACCTGTGGAAGTCATGTGCGTCCCTCAGAACACAAGCCTCCAGGAGATGCTTTGCACAGCATTGAGGCCCTGTGACAGATTCATGCAAGTGTATAGCAAATCTATCACAGCTGACACTGCATTTCTGCATTGTGTGCTTCTGTATTCTCAAATATAGAAATGGCTCCCAATGGCCCATCTAGCCACACACCTCTCTTTGTGCTCAGAAGGGCATAAGGACAAGTGATACTTCCCCAGAATATTTCCTCAACCTCCACCTTTTTTTTTTTTGGTGACTTAGACACTCTGAGTCAGAAGTATCCTTGTATTTAATAGTCTCTGGAAGATTTTTCTGCCATGAATTTGCTTAGTTATTTTCGAAGCCAGGTAGATTTGAAGTATTTGCAATATCCTGTGGCAAACAGCTGCCCAGTCTAATGACCTGTTTCAGTGTGGAATCATTTCCTTTGGCTTATTTTGACCCTGTCACCTTCTAGTCTTTTTGGTGCCCTTATCCTCATGCTAGAGGAGATGATGTGTGGTCATTTTCTATCCACCACACTCTGCTCCTTGTAGTTTTGCAGGCCCTGTCATAAATTTTCTTGTGGATGTCTTTTGGGGATAGAGCAGTCCCAGCTTATGGACAGACAGACCTTATGCTATTATGATCATGGTTTCCCTTTTGTCTCTATCCCTTTGACAATATGCACTATGGGTCTTGGATACACTCTGATGTCCCTGACTGTTTAAAAGACACATGAAAAGAAAATGCCCCTAAGAGAGATCTCCATCATCTCCCACGACTCCAGATTGTCCCATGCCTGTATTTCCTTCCCTGGGTGCTGCTGTTGTTCTCATCCAGGCTGCAAGACCTGCTGCCTGGGTGATCTGCCTCTTTTTGTTTCCTCTTAGACTAGGCATAGGGGAGGCAAAGGAAATCCCAAACAACAGCAGTCAGTCATCTCCAGCACAAAACAGGTACAGTAACCTGCCTACTTCAGGACAGAAGCTTATCATCTGAGGGCAAGGAAGCCATCTGCTTATTTCTTGGTAAGCCCTTCCACAGCAAGGCAAGATGGGGTATCTGTGCTGGGGCACACCCACCCTGGATGGGGCTGCGAAGAACCCAGCCCCAGGTGGACAAAAGAAATTTAATCTGGGGAGGGCTTGGCCCCTCCCCTGCTGGGAGAAGGTGGTCCCCTGACTCAGAGGTGGTCTATTCCACTTCCCCTTCCTGTCCAGCAAGCCTATAAAAAGGGCGGATATCTTGCTGCTCTTCCCTTTTTCCTGCCTCGTCTGCTCGAGAGGACTTCCTGCTGCTGTTGCTGTCACTGTCTCCTGCACCGGACCACGTGGCTGGGGCCCTTTCTCTCTCTCAACTGAATCCACCGACATCCAGGGGAACACAAGGCCATCCAGGCTTGGTTTTGTATATTTTTCTTCCCACTTACCTTCATCCCTCACTTCTGTGAACCCCCCGCCCTGTTACTGATATATATATATATATATATATATATATATATATATATATATGTAAAAAATTATTTTTTTCCTTTCCCTTTTGTGAAAAAAGAAAAAAAATTTACTCCTCCTACTTCCAAACCGACTTAAGAATATTTCTTTCACAAATTTTTTTTTTTTTTGATTCTTCTCTCTCTCTCCACCCTGCCGAGAAAAAAAGGGAGAAGGGCTGGGGGAGGAATTTATATCTATTATCATTTGAGCTCCTAAACTCAGAGCTCAAACCACCACAGTATCCAAGAAAGATCCTCTACTGGAAGTTTCAGGTGTGTCTGTGTGTTCATTTAGCCAGTTGTTTTGTCATCCAGTGACCCTTGCCCTCCCTGGGAAGTGGAATCAGGAAAAAGAAACCCTTTGACCCACAGGTCAAAATGGAAACAGATTTCATAAAACACAATAATTATAAAAAACATAGTATTAATACGAAAGCTAACATCAAGGACACAAAGTTATACTCAGCCAACGTAGTGGTGGTGAGCTGCACGCTTACATCAGTGAATGCTGGAAGACAAGAGCGGTGAGCACCATAGCTCCGGTGAAAAAACTATGGCCACAGCACACAGCAAGCCCTTCTAGTGATGGCAGCCACCACCAAAAGAGATGGACCCAAGTGAACTTCCTAATGCACAGTGTGTGTGACAGTTATAGTATGGAATACTTCTGTTGGCCAGCTAGGGTCAACTGCCCTTGATTTCACTGCTCCTGGCTTTAGTACCTGGCTAACTCAAAACTGCTAAAGCCTTTGATCATTATGGAGACACACATGCCATATCTGCCCCAAGCAAACCCAAAACATCTTATCAACTTTGTTCTTACCAAATTGGGTGTTGCAGTCTTCCAAAAATGCAGCTTTCCTGAATAGAAAACTGATTCTGTGACTCTATCCCAACCAGGACAGCCTGTCACCTCTGGATCATTTGGAATTTTTTCACTCTGTCCTTCCAGCCCCTAAATACCCTATGGTGTGAGGCCAGATCCTTGGGACTTACCCTTGGGTAGAAGGAAGCTCAGGAGAACAGCCTTAACATCCACAGGTTGAGAATTCTGCTAGACAGTCCTGGAGCCGCGGAGCTTTTGAACCTGGTTTCAGGTAGCACCCTCTTGTGTTGAGTCTTGGGTGGCTAGTAATGCACTTCAGTGTGCCCCACTATCTTCTTCCCAGTGAAGGAAGACATTGGTATCTCTCCTCCTCCCAGATGAGATACATAATTCTACAATCCATCTCTAACACACCTGCACCTGAGGCTGAAGCTGCCACTGTGAGCTAAAAACGATGAATAAGGAGAGACCTGGTAGAGAAAAAAACAACATAGGTTAATAATCTCTGCTTCCATGGGAAGCAAAAGCAAAATGGAGAACAATGAGGGAGTTTCCTGAATGTCCATATCACCTTTGGCATAGCTTTCCTGCACCCCATTGGGTGAATAAGGGTGGACCTGTCTAGAAAAAGTCATTGGGATGGAGGACTAGGACAAAGAAAGAAGAGGACAAAGCTGTTAAACTTGAGCCAGGTGTGTGTGAGGATTTTGGTTAATCAGGTCATCATCATTATCACTTCTGATGTCATTTGCCCAGTGCCACAGGAGTTGGGGTTGACTGACAGGGAGGGAATGCATTCCCACTGCTAGGTCATTTGACCCTTGAAGGTTTAAGCCATGAATAAATAAATGCCATGTGTGCATGTTCCTGGGACTCTTCACTACACCTAGCCTCAAGAGCTGCCCTGGAGATTGAATCTTTTTTTTTTTTTTTTTTTTTTTCTGGGAAGAGGGGAGGTGTGGAGGGAGGGGAGGCAGGGTCCAGGTGGGAAACAGAACACTGTTCTGCTGCAGAGATGTTGCTGAGGGGTGTTTTGGTGGGACAGGCAAGAAAAACCATCACTGATAAAACATGGAGTGTCTGCAAAAGAAAATGCGGCGGAGCTTTTCCTCTCAGTACTGCTGACGTGATTTTTTGGAGGCTGCAGATTGTTTCTTACTATCAGAAAACAAAAAAAAAAAAAAAAAAGAAAAAGGTTTTTCCTTCTTGTTTCTATGTGTAAAACCCAGAGCAAAAGCTGGGAAATCAGCTAAGTTTGCTCTCTGGCCTGTTGCAGAAAGCAAACCAAAGCAACTGGAAAATAAAAAGAAAGGCACAAAATGATCTATGCTAACAGCAAATGGTTGTATTACAAAGAGGCAAAACACTTCTAGTCTGTTACAAAGCATGTTAACTTACTAGGAGTTCTCTTTGTGCAATTTAGGTAACAACAGTTTTGAGATAAAGCTGACAGAGCCACTGACTTTGAACAATCAAAATCAGTCTCTTGCTTTTCACCCATCACTGATGTATTGGTTTAGTCCTCTTTGAATATTTGACTTTTTAGGGTTGGGGTTTTGCCTAAGGAGGGGTGTATGACCCACGGAGAAGGGCTGCAGCTGTCATACCATCCCAGGAACTTTGGCTTTATCCTTGGAGCCACTGCTGGGAGTCTAGGTAAAGCTGCTGGGAGGGATTGGCTGGGAGGAACTGCATGGGAGGTGCCATGTCCCCTCATAGCCAGACCATGGCTTTCTGCCTTGCTTCAGGCACTATTGCTGAGATGAGGTTTTGAAGAGCATGGGGAAAAAACAGATGAGGTCTTGAGGTGGCCAAGGTGGGTTAAGGATGGATGCAAGGGGTGAATGAAGTGAGGAAAAGATGGGAACAGAAATAATCCAGCAAGGAAGGGAAAGATCTCAGCCCCAGCCTGTTCGTCCCACCATTGCTGTTGCCTCATGGGAGACATTTGAGGTATCGACTGTCACAATGGTTTCTCCCATTGTGGGGCAGCAGGCTGTATGCCCAAGTGTGATTTCCATTTGCATGGAGTGAAGCGATGGGTTATGGGATTTTGTCCTGTGGTTGGTGGTCATGGAACTTCTAGGGTTTGGTGTTGACTTTGTAGGACATAGCATTTGGATGTGTCCTGTGTGAGAGCACTCAGGGGATGTAATGGATCTATTTTAAATTAAGTGTGCATCTTATTTTGAGAGTTTTCCTGTTTTTAAGATGCCATTATTGAATTTTGGTAGTGGTGTCTGGGTTGCTGATGCTGATGTGGGATTTCCCCAGGAGTATCTTGACACCAGGTTGCCATCCATCTGGGCCTCTTGGCAAAGCAAGAGCTCTGTAATGCCATGCCAAGAAGACACTGGTACACACATCTTGGGGATGGTCACCTTAGTGAAAATCCACGTGGGAATGGCTTCAGCTGGTCTGTGACACACCAGATTCCTGGGGATGAAGTCAGGGTAGGAATTTTTCCCATTCTTCATGAGTTTCCAGGCAACTGGGATGAAGCACAGATGGAAGTGGGAGCCCCGCAGCAGGCAGGAAGCTACCTGGGGCTACGCTGTGACTCTTTGGGCAAGGTGGGATGGTGGGAGGTGTGTGATGCCTGCAAGGGCGGGCACAGGGTGTGGAGTGCTATAAAATATTTTTTAGTATTCATATTAGCATTATAACATGGGGTGTAATTAATGACTCACTAGGTGCTGAAATACTTTATTAAATAACATGTTCTGGTAAAGATGTCACTGGTCCTGTTCCACACTGCAGGGCTGCCTGGGCTGCCTGACTGCCCTGGGGTGGCACAAACAGAAGCCAACCTGTCCCGGTCTCCCTAATCATTCTTCCGGCACCCTTGAGTCCCTGCGACTCACTGGCTCCAGCACAGCAGGCAGCTTCTTGCCATGGCTGTGTGTGCATGAATGTGTGTGTCTGGAGGTGTGTGCACATAGGCTCACGTGTATGTGTGTGGGGGCATACACATGTGTGTGGCATCATGTCTGTGTGTGTGCATGTGTGTGCGTCCACACGTGTGTGTGTATACATACATGTGTGTGTATGTGTCTCTAGGTGCACATGTGTGTGTGTGTGCAGGAGGTATATGCACATGTGCAGGGGGTGTATGTGCACATGTACATGTGTTTGTAGAGGTATGTGTTCATACATACATATATGTGTATGTGTGTATCTACGTGTTTGTGTGCACGCTTGGCCATGCATGTGCATGTGTGTCTAGAGGCGTGTGCATGTGGTGGGTATACAGTGTGTGTGTGCAGCTGTTTGTGTGTGCATATATTCATGTATGCAATTGTATCTCTGTGTGTGTGTGTGTGTGCATATGACCCATCCTCAAGGATATGGGCCAAGGGCTTTCACCTGGAAGCAGAAGCAGGGGAGAAGCAGCATTCGGGAGGGTGGCAGGAGGCTAGGGAGGTTCCAGGTGCTGTCCCATTACCCAAGCCCACCCTGGGGCCAGACATTGAGCTGCTTCTGCCACCCTGACTGGATGTTACACTTAGTCCTGAGAACAGCAGGGGCTAAGGAAGGATGTTGAGGGGTTTGCACTATGGGCACACCAGCAATCCACCCTGGACCTGCCATTTTTTCCCCAAGGTTACCAAGTCCTTCCTTCCCTGTTGCTCTCAGGCACTGCAGGGACATGGTCTGGGGGCCACAGATGACCAAACTGGTTTTCCCAGCCTTCCTAAAACCTTGTGCAGGGCTGCAATTATCTTCACCTTTAATCAAAAGGAAGCTTGGCACCACAGGTATGCCCACAGCACCCACAGGTTTTGGGCAGTGAATCACATCTCAGGGACCAGTGTGGCACAGCAGGGACAGGTCACAATGAACTGGGAATGGGGAAGAGGAGTGGAGCTGGAACATGGGCATCCTGGTCCTGCTCAGGACAGACAGGAAGAGGGAGAAATGGGAGCTCCTCCAGCCAAGAAGTTTCTTTTGGGAACATGGAGGATAAATTTTGGGAATGTGAAGGATAAATGCACCAGTACAGATGAGGGCTTGACCCCCTGGAGAGCAGCTCCACAGAGAAGGACCTTGGAGTCCTTCTGGACAGTAAGTTATCCATGGGACAGCAATGTGCCGTTGTGGCCAAGAAGACCAATAGTATCCTGGGGTGCATCAAGAAGAATGTGGCTAGCACATTGAGGGAAGTTTTCCTTCCCTTCTACTCTGCTTTAGTGAGACCACATCTGGAGTATTGTGTTCAGTTCTGGGCTCCCCAGATCAAGATGATGAAAGGCTGAGGGACCTGAGGCTGTTTAGTTTGGAGAAGAGAAGATTCAGAGGGGATATTATTACTGTTTATAAATATCTGAAGGCTGGGCATCAAGAAGAAGATACTAGTCTCTTTCCAATGGCATCCTGTGGTACAACAAGGGACAATGGATACAAACTAGAACACTGGAAGTTCCATCTCAACATGAGGAAAAACTCATTTTCTGTAAGTGTGATGGAGCACTGAAACAACCTGCTCAGAAAGGTATGCAGTGTCCTTCTCTAGACACTTTCAAGACTCATTTGCATGTGTTCTTGAGTGACCTGCCCTAGGTGATCCTGCTTTGGCAGGGGGGGTTGGACTCAACTATCTTCAGAGACCACTTCTAGCCCCTACCATTCTATGATTCCTCCCAGGTTAGGAGCTGACACTATAATTTGTGCTTAGAGTCACTGGAGCAGTGCACAAGAATTGCTTGTAAAACTGACTAGGAGTTGAACATCTACATTAAATGAATGCCAACTTTGGAGGCAACTGTGGAATGCAAGGGAGTATGAGGCAGCATGTGCATGGATGTGCATGGATGAAGGGAGAGAAGCCCACAGGACAATTTGGATAGAGGAAGAAATGATTCAGATATTACAATGAGGAAAAATCTTCTCCTGGGATGCTCTGGAGAGGGTTGAGGATGTTGCTGCTGGTGGCTAGGACTGAGAGGCTGTGATACAGCAGCCAGGCAGAGCAACAACGAGCCATAACAGGGACCATCAGCTTGGCCTCATACCTGCAGCCATCACCCACATCCCTGCTGCAATCATTTACATGCAGGAGGTGGTGGCTGAATACAGGGAGTTACCTCAGCTCTTGGGATACTTTCCCTGGAAAGCAGGAGTCAAACGCCCACCTGCAGGAGTCTGGTTCCCTGTTTGACATGATGCTGCGATGGAGAGACAGGACGAGGCCTGATGCAAGCCAAGTGTCGATTTATTGTACAAAGCTTTTTCTTTATATAGGTTAACATAACATCAGAAGGCAGCTTGTAATTGGTCATTGGTATGTCCATACTACAGTTTTAAATTCATGATTGGCTACAGAGAGAAAGTACCACACAAACGCATATATTTTTCAGAAGGCTTAAGCATACGTCAGGCAAGAGATAAAGGGAGTCCATAATTCTGTCCCAAGTTTTGCTTTGTTCTTGTCATCAGGTCCCTGCATAACTCCCTTGGGTCACAGAGGCCTCTAGGGAGCTGACCTGTCTGTGTTTTCCTTCTAGCTGCACTCTGTTCCCAGGGTTTGCCACCCATCAGGGTTAAAGCATCTCCTTCTATCAGTAAGACAGTGTCTGGGGTTCTGGTCCCTAAATCAATTCCTTCAACATGAGGCTGGGACCCAGGTTTCAGCAAGTTTTCCTGCATGGAAATTGTTAAATACCAGCAATGTGAAGCTCGAGGGGGCTCCTAGTATTGTCACTGACAACCATGTCCAGGTAGGCAGCGGGTGAGTTAATGCACGGGCTGGTGCCAGCCTGTTTTCAGAACTGAAACAATGCTTGGCCTCAAACAGCAGCTAAACTCTGGGATTTCCCAGAGATGCAGCACAGTGGCAGCATGTGGAAATGAGCTCTGAGGGGTGGCAGCTGGGCAGCACGTGTACCTGTGAATGTGGCATTGCTCTGCTTTCCCTAGCAGAGGTAAGAGAGCACCTGCACTGATCCAGTGCAAAACATATGCAGCAGACCTGCAGGGCAGACAAAACCCAGCTTGTTTTATCGCCCCCCTCCCAACACCCAGCTTGCTTTTTCCCCCCAAATCTACTTGTTTTTCTCTGAATCTGCTCATATCTTCTATCCTGTCTTAACATGCCTACTCATTTTGCTCCTGAAGAGCCCTCACAGTGTTCCCACAGTGCAGCAAAAAACTTGAACTGAGCATGATGATGGTTCAGGGAGAAGAATTTGGACCTATCTCAGCAAAGACACACTCCAGACTGGAATGCCACCCCAGAGCAGAGTCCTTCTAAAGGACAGCCCCACTGGAGTCACAACATCCCTGTTTCATGGCAAGGTGAGAGGAACTGAGTAAGTCAAAGAGCTGGAAACAGAATTAAAATTATCTGATTCCCAAATCTCTGTCCTCTTGTTCAGGGACACACATAGAGCAAGCTTTTAAACACCCAGACAACACAAATCTGGTCAGATCTGGGGCCCGAGTTGCTTCTGTAAAGGCTTATACATATGCAAAGGCACATAAAAAGAGGGTCTTCCTCCCACTGTGGTAACCTGCATTTAGGCTGCTGCTGGCTGAGCCCTGCTCCTGGTGCCAGTCCCAGCCTCTGTGCAAGGTGGCCAAACCAGGTCAGGCTGCTGTGGCTCTGACTTGTGCTCTCTGCAGGTCACATACAGGATGTCTGCTCTGATTAATCATGAAGTACTAGAGCCCAGCTCTGCAGTGTACAAGCAGTTCTGCACTTGCTCTATCCAGGATCAGCTGAGCCATGCTGCCTGCAGGAAGGACTTCTCTGTCTTCACTGTGTTTCAGAAATGTTGAGTAACTCAGGATTCTCTGAAATCTCATACCAGAAGGCCCATGCATCTCTACCACTGAGCCTCCCAAGGCTCAAAAACGGAGATGTCTGGAAAAATCACGTTGTTTTCCAGACCTGACTCAGCTGTTTGCCAGAATCATGTGTATTGCAAAAACTGCAGCTTATTTTCCTATGTTTTTACACAGCCAGCATGACCTAACCCCCACACCCAAACAGCTCCAAGTTTTTGCCATGCCTAGAGTACAAAGTCACAGCAAATTGAAAACTGGTGTCTGGTATATCAAAACCCAATACACTTCTTCCTTCCATCCCAAATTATTGTAAGGTCTCTTTCAAACACACTGTGAAACTACATTCCCCACGAGGCAGTGCAGAGAGCCCTGGGCTAACAGGGTAAAGCCAGTACGGGGTCGGGTTCGTCCTGCAGGGCGAGCTGACCTGTAGTGGTAATATACGGACAGTCTGAATGTGGGTGCCTCGAAACGTACAGGTTTCTGCGTAACGGCTGTGACCTTGGCTTACAGCCCGTCTGGCACTGGACAGCCGGCGAGGCTCCCGCAGAGGACGGGGAGGCCTGAAGTCTCCGTGTAGCTGCTCAGTCGCACGACTGTGGGGCCTGTGGCAGGACGGGACATCTTAGCGGGACGATCCTGGGTCCGCGCCCGTGACAGGCCTGAGGGGCGGGCAGCGCCCCTGCAATGGGAGACCCTTCAGCCCCGCCGCTGTGCGGAGCGGAAGCCACGCTGCCGTCAAATACCTGCAACCGCTGCAAAACGCAGAGCTGCCAGCGCGACCTGCCGCAAAGCGAGGCAGCACGGTGCTCGCCAGTAGCTTGCTCACGGGAGGGCCGCTCTCTGGGCGGGGCGTTGGTTCGCGCAGCCAATAGGGAGGCTGGCTCCGTGGCCGGCAGCGTGCGTGGTGCTGCACGTGGTGGTGAGGCCTGCGCCCGCGTGTGCGGCGGCGGCTATGGCGGTGAGGAAGCTCGGGGGCTCCGGGGGCGAGGTGATGATTGCGGGGCTCTGTATCGAGCCATGCTGGTTTACTCTTGCAGGGCTCTCCGGAGGCGACAGAGGCGGAGGAACACGGTCGGGAGCCTCCCGCCCGGGGTGCAGCGCGGGGCGGAAAGCGGCCCGCTCCGACTGGGGCTGGAGCCCTGCAGCCGGTCAAGCTGAGCCGGGCCGAGCTCTACAAACCACCGACCAGCGAGGAGCTTAGCCAGCTGAAGGAGACGGAGGATCTCTTCCACTCCAGCCTACTCCGCTTGCAGGTCAGCTGGGAGGCCCGTCGGGCCCCTCTGGGGGCACTCTTGGGGTGACGGGTGGGGGAGTGGAGTTGGTAGGGGAGGGGGGAAGGTTCGGGATCGTCTCCTGCATCTGATACTCAGTCGTGCAAAAAGTCTTTCTGAGAGCTATGTATGTGTGAATCATACCGTTATTTTATGATTGGTCCTGTCATCGAAGTTGGTGGGATGGAGACAGGTTGGACTTTGATGATCCTTGAGGTCTTTTCCCACCTTGTTGATTCTGTTATTCTGTGTGATTGCCATCTATCACTTCACAGGAGATGGCAGGAGTTGTGTTATCCTTCTGCCCATAGCCTAACTGGACTCCTAGCTCCAGGCAGGGTTTGTAGAGAGGCACAGGTGTGTTTTTCATCTGCTGCCCTCTTTACCAGGCTTATGGTTGGTGTTGGAGGATGATTTAAAGGGCAAGACCAGTTCTAGTGTGGCAGCTGCTTTTGATGGTCCCCATTCCCCCTACAGATAGAAGAGCTTCTGAAGGAGGTGACATTGAAGGAGACTAAGAAAAAGAAGATTGATGCCTTCCTTCATGAAATTAACAGCCTACTGCGTGCCATCCCAGAGACCCCAGAAACTGAGGTATGAATGGAGGAGGTTGCAAGAGGCAAGAGCCTGTGGATGGAGCAGACTTTGTTGTTGCTTTGCAAGCAGAGGTCATGATAGACTGTCTCCCATAAGGAATGAGAAAATACTAGTTTCCTTTATCTTGGAAGGGAACGGGGGATGTACTGTCTTTAATCCCCAGGTGCAGGTGTCTGCAGCTGTGTGGGCCTCCATCTCTGCACATCTAGTGTTGGTTGTGCTGAATGTTCTGCTTGTCCTGTCTGCTTCCAGCTCACTGACCAGGTCTGGCTCCCCAAGGGTGTGAAGGTCCCATTCCTGCAGATACCATTTAATGTGAAGGGGAGGTTCCGCTTTGTGCCACCAACCGAGCTGAAGGTGGTGGGCAGCTACCTGCTGGGCACCTGCGTTAAGCCAGAGATAAATGTGGATGTGGTGGTGACCATGCCGCGGGTGAGTCTGGCCATGTCTGCTTCTGTGTATCCTGCAGGGACCTCTGCCTGGTCCTTTCCTTAGTAGGGTTACAGAACATGAATGTGCAGTGTGATGGCTCCCATGAGGAGCTGGAGAGTGCAGTCTCACTGCTTGCCCAATCAGAGCTTGCAGCTGCTTTGATTTTAGTTCCTCATGAGAATCTTTCTTCTCTTTGCTTGTGATGAACCTCTTCCATGCTGCCAGGCAGATAAATATTGTCCAGCATTGTACCCCATTGCCCTTCTGCCCAAGCTCCCAAGACTGTAACAGAAAGGGAGTGTTGGCAGGCTATTAACCCTCTAGAGCTCCTTCCCGCTGCTGCCCAGACTTCTTCCAATGGAGTTTGAGATGATGTGACACTGTGCTTGGTTCCATGGCTGTACTCTGTCTCCTATGATCCTGGACCCGGGTGAGCCAGCATCAAGGTAGTGCTCCTGATCAAACTGGAGCTTCTTGTGGTTATAGCCACATGGCTGAGATAAGGCTACTTTGTGGGGCAAGTGGTGGGTGGTGTAGTGCCTCAGACTGAACCAGGCTCTGTAGGCTGGTGAGGTAGAATTGCCCTGTTCTTCTCTTTCCAGGAAATTTTCCAGGACAAAGATAACTTGAATCAGCGCTACCACCGTAAGAGAGCTCTCTACCTTGCCCACATTGCACATCGCTTCTCTAAGGAGAAGCTCTTCGGGAGTGTGAAGTTTGCCTACATGCACAGCAACCATCTCAAGCCCATCCTTCTCCTGAGGCCTCAAGGTAGCACTTGAGCTTGCTTTGTTGGGGAGTGTGAGTGGGTGTTAAGTGGTGGTGGGTTCACACCATGCAACAGGCACTGTGGAGAGGGGTTAGTCTGGGGCTGTTGTCACAACTGGTCATACATTTTGGAGCTTTGATGCTTCCAGTTGTCCTCTCTCTCTACGCACACCCTAGCCTTCAAGATCTCTTCCCCTCCCAGCTCACCTCTGTGGCTTAGCTGCACTCCTCAGCCTTGGCCTTGCTGGTTGGCCTATTCTATAGGTACATTGAGGACTAAAGCACACCCTACAAAAATGTCTGCTTTTCCCCGCTGTGCTTTTGATTTCCCCAGGTAGCTCTGTGCAGCCAGGCTCTTCTCAGAGGTGAAGTGAGGTCTGCATAGGCTGCTGGGTGCTGCATGTTTATGCCAACACCTGGCAATAGTGTGGTTTAAGGCTAGGACAGACAGTAGTGTGCAAGGGCAGGGTAGACAGTAGGGTGCTGGGGTACTGGAGTGGCCAGTGGGATGAAGATGGCATTTGGACATGAGCAGTGTACCCTCAGGGTTATCATTGGCTCTGGGTTGTGGTAACTCTGCTCTGAGATGATTTACATTGCTGCTGAGCTTTGCTGGGAAGGAGCTTTCTCCTTTCCCAAGCTGATGATGATCACTGTTCTGAGTTAGTCTTTGACATCTCTTCTTTCTGCACATCTTTCTACTGATTCTTACAGGCAAGGATGAGAAAACGGTTACCGTCCGAATCCATGCCTGTCCTGCTCCAGGTCTCTTCAAACCCAGCCGCTTCTATCCCAGCAAGAATAATATCCGGACAGCCTGGTTCATGGAGCAGAGTACCTCCAAAGAAGGTAGGTGCTAAGGCTGGGGGAACACAAGGCTGCTCAATTCAGCCAGAGGCTACACCCAGTTCCCAGAGGTGCGTTTGCTGCAGCACTTTTTGGTGATCAGGAGGTTCGTGGTTGCATCCAATGTGTTACTGTCTCCACACACAGGAACCACTGAACCCCCGACTCCACACTACAATAACTCCATCCTCTGTGACACAGTGCTTCTGTCCCACTTGCAATTCTTGTCTAGTGCAGCCACTGACTTTCCAGGCATGAAGGATGGCCTGGCCCTTCTCAAAGTTTGGTTGAACCAGCGTCAACTTGGCAAGGTATGTCCTGTGGTAGGGGTAGGCAGGCTCTGCTCTCTTGGCTGACTTGCCTTTGTCAGGTTCTTCCTTCCTAAGGGTGGAATGATGTTGCTTTATTCCTGGTAGGTGCCGTGATGGGTTTGTGGTGTTCTAGATTTCAAGGAGCTCCATCCTACCCTATGGGTTGGAAGGAGAGTGTACCAGACAATGGTGCTTTAAGATCCCTATAATGATGTAATGCATTTACTGGGTTTTTTTCTGGAGAACTCATGCTGTTTCCCAAAGAATTTTGACATGTTGCCTTTCTGCAAGGGGATCCATATGTTTGCTTGTTGTATAGGGCTTTGCTTTCCTGGTGGGCTTGGTGCCTGCTCTGCTAGTGATGACAGAGACCAGAAGGAGTCATATGAAACTCTGGGTACTCATGGTGCCTTGAGCTTACATTAACTCAGATCACTTTTCTCACAGGGTTTGGGGTGCTTCAGTGGGTTCTTGGTCTCTATGCTGGTTGCCTACCTGCTGATGAAACACAAGATTGTCAAGATGATGAGTGGGTACCAAGTGCTGAGGAGTACACTGCAGTTCCTGGGTGAGTTTCCATGGGGTCTCTCTGAGCAGAGGAAGGCTGGTGTCAGCAGAGTCTCTGCACAAAGCCTGAACACAGGGAAGGAGGACTTGGGACTTTTCTCTCTCTGCTGCTGAGAACCTGTGGGTGGGATGGACAGGAGGGAGTTGAGGCAGCAGAGCAGGGCTGGATGGGAGCAGCTTGCAGAGGAGTTGTGTCCTATCACAAGGTAGAGGCTAGCACTGCATTGCAGCACTGGTAATGGTGTGAGATCAGGGTTGTGTTGCACATAGCCGTACTAATATCACCAGTGGGGTAAACGTGGGTGCTGGTGTGACTTGTTCCTTCTTATCTGCCCACAGCCACCACTGACCTGAGCGTGACGGGGATCAGCCTAGTGAAGGATACGGATGTCTCTCTGGTAACAACCTCTGGAGGAGCTTGTGCCTGTGTCTGAATGTGCTGCCACCACTGCCTGGGCAGATGTGCCTCTTACAGGAATGTTGGATGGCAGTGGTGTGGTGCACACTGGTGTCCGTGCTGTGCAGCAGCACTAAGAATTTTATTTGCTCTTCCAGCCTGTCCTGGATGACTTCCATCAAGCATTTGAAGTGGTCTTTGTGGATCCCTCTGGGCTGGTGAACCTTTGTGCTGATATGACTGCCAGCACATACCACCAGGTACTGGGCAGGCTGTCTTAGGAGTGAGCTGAGGGTAGCAGAGAATGGTTGGATATCTTGTAGGAAGACACTGGACATGGGGAGGTGTTTTTTACATGCATCTTCAACTCTGAAGTTTAGTGAATTTTAAGAGTTGGATTTATTGGCTGCCCTCCTTGTCTCCCTTGAATGGTGGATGAAACTTGTTTTCATCTTCGTGGGCATCTTTGGGTGAAGCTAAGCATCTGTTTAGCAGAAATAACTGTTTTGGAGCAGAAAAAAAAACCCACCTTGATCGTGGGGATAGCAGAGGGACTGTCTGACCAGCAATGACAATTGTTGGTGACTTGGCTTCACTGTGGGGTCAGGGTCTGCTGGTGACCATGTGTTTGTGGCTGTTAGGGGAACTTTGGTGATCGTTGCTGGGCAGATTTACTTTTCTATTCATGCTCTTGCTGTGTCCTGTCTCCTCACTCAGGTCCAGTTTGAAGCCAAGCGCTCCATGGAAATTTTAGATGATCGGATGGTGGATGGCTTTCAGGTGCTGCTCATGACTGCAAAGCCCATGCTCAGAACCTTTGACCATGTCTTCCAGTGAGTCTCACCGTGTTATTGTGATAGTGCTGAACAACCTATTGAGGGGCAAGGGTTGCTTCTGGCTTTGGACTGGGGTGGATTTGGACCTGCCTGATTGAAGGTGACACGAGTAGATCTGAGATAGAGGCTTGGTGTGCTTTTTGCATTTTGACCATTCAGCTTTTACTGTCTAGAGAACCTCACAGAAAACTACTGCTATGGCCTTTGGGAATGATGACTGACCCAATGACCAGAATCTCCTGTGGTGCATCCTGAGATGTCAAAATGCAGTATTCCTTGTAGCCCATGTCTGGGGCCAGGAGCCTTAGTTCCCCATTTCATCCGTCTTTTAGCTTTTCTCTCTCAAAGGATTTAGTAGTAGAGGTGGATGATCAGTTTCTCTTCTTCACCTATAGCCTGAAGCATGTCTCCAAGCTCCAGGGTGCCTGCAAGAAGATGCAGCTGCTGAATGAGCTGATGGATCGGGGTGGGAACTATGTGGCTGCAGCCCTTCCCTTCATTGTCTCGCTGCTGGTCCGTGGGCTGGCTGGGAGAGCACTGCTTGTGGCCCACTCGTTGCCTCAGACCCCTGAGGTAATGCTGCTCTGCATTGACGCTGCATCCTTTGTAGCACGTGGGGTCTCGTGTGTCTATTATGGCACTGCTGGACATGGGGAAGGGATCTTTGCTGAGGGAAAAGACAGACCTGTCTCCTTCGTGGGAAACATGGGACTAAAGACCTGGCACTGCAGTGTGAGATGCAGCTGGGAGGCTTGGTCTGGGCAGAAGTCCTGGCCCAGTTACGGGGCAGGGTAAAGACAAGTGTGGTGTCATTTTGTTTTGTTGGTTGGTTGGTTGTTTTTTTTTTTTTTTTTTTTTTTTGTTTGTGTTAGTTTGTTTCTTTTCACTGGGGAGGCCTATTAAATGAGACTTTCTCTGTGCTCATGCAGGCACCCAAGAGCACATAGCAGGATGTTCATCTAGTAGTCCAGTATTGTAGCATCTGCTGCTCCAGTAACCTCGTGTCTCCTTGAGCTTCATGTTCCTCTTTTTCCTGCAGTGGCCAATTGATGCCGAGCCCCCAAAACACAAGGATGTTGGGCCCCTGATGTTTGGGCTGCTATTTGTCCCTGAGTTTGCTGCCAGCACTCTGGAGAAGGGACCACAGGCTGATAACCCTGAGGTGAGGGGAGACCTGCTTATGCTGAGTAGGGTAGAGCAGTGGTGGTGCCGTGCTGTGGTGGCAGATGGGGCTGGCTGATAGTCACAGAAATGGTTTGTCTGGCCCTGCTGGTGACCCATGTCCTTGGCTTGGCTTGGCCTGTGTCCCTCTGCAGGCCTCGGACTTCCGGACCTTCTGGGGGGAGAAATCAGAGCTGCGGCGGTTCCAGGATGGCAGCATCTGTGAGGCAGTGGTGTGGGAGGCCAACACCATCTGCCAGAAGCGCCTCATTCCTGAGCAGATCGTCAGGCACCTGCTGAAGCTGTAAGTCATGCCAAGCAATAGCAGAGGCTGGGGGACCTGCAGCTGAGGGGGGTCACTGCCACTCCTCTGGCTTGTCACGTGCCTGGTAACACCATGGTTAGTTTTGTGCTTTGGGGCATGTTGTGGGTCTTTTTTTGGCTTTGTGAAATCTGGAGGTCGTTTCTGTTGTGGTCCTGGTGCCGCAAGCTGCTTCCAAAGAGAAGGTTGGGAGGGCAAGCATGTGGTGCTGTAGCTGATGGTAATGCTAAGGGTAAGGAGGCAGCACTATCGGGCCCTTACATGTTGATGGGATTTTGTGACACTCGCTGGCAGAGCAGAAAGAGAAGCTGTCTTGGACCTTCTAGGATGAAATCACCTGAGACCCTCCGGTGGTTTGTAATGCTGGGTCTCTCTAAAGCACTGGAAAGCATTAACACAGTTGTTTATACATTCTGCCAAAAATAAGACTTTCTTGTACAGAATAGAGAATTGCTTTGGACTCTCCATCCCCATTAGAGAAGGGGTATTGTGAGGAAAGGCTGCACGTGGGCAGCTTTGAATCCTGTGAACCTTCATGAGTTCCTAGGCTGCTTTTGCTGTGGGAGGAACATATATAGAGATTGATCTTTTCACCATGACCCTCCTCTATGGAGGGATTCCTCATCTTTGGACTGACACTTGCCTGTGAATGCAGTGTGCAGTGCCAGGATGAACAGGTTGGCATGTCTTAACTCTAGCATTCTGTTGTCTTCTTCCATGTAGCCATGCGGACATTCCTGAATCTTCCATCTGCTATACTGGAGCCCTGCTGGAGTCTGTGATCAGGACTGGGCAGGAGGTATGGTTGCTTCCCCAGTGCAGCTGTGGCCTTCTTGAGGAAGGACAATATGGGAAGGACTGTAACTATGTGGCTCTGAGGCAGCTGGGTGGTTTCTAAGAGGAGGTAGAGAGTGAAGAAAATTCCTGCCGGGAGGTGCTCGATATGGGCAGTGTAGTACTCTCCTTGGACTTGCCAAGGCACAGCCACTGAAGTTGTCTTGCTCTGGCAGCTCCCACACCCTATTTTCCCTTGCAAGCATCCTACAAATCTCGCTGCTTGTGTCCACTATGTCCACATTGTCTGAGGCTTTATTAGTGTCCCAGTGTGCTCCTCTCCCTGCATCCTTCAGGTCCTGCATCCTTCAGGTCCTGCATCCTTTGGAGTATGGGCAAGACAATTCTGTGGCTTCATCCCATGCATCCAGCTGGGAAATTCAGGAGAAGGGGGTGTTTGTCTCTGCTCCTCCAGCTCTGTGTGCAATGCAGCCTGGGAAGCCTGTGGTGGTAGGGCAGTGCAGGGGACAGTGGGATGTGGTGCAGCCAGCTCTAGAGACAGGCAGGGTGGGGGCTTGTCATTCGTAGCACGCCCCGCAGAGGGCGCTGCGGCTCTGCCTTAAAGCCCGCACTCGCTGGATGTGTGGGGCTCAATTCAGCTGCCTCTGAGCTGAATGGTTTAGTATCAGTGATGTCTCCACCTTGTTCAAGCTCCTGCTGTGCTTTGGAAAGCAGCAAGGGTAGCAGCTATTCTCCTTTTAGTGCTTCTCATCTGTCCACTGCAGGACTTCTGCAATGCTCTGCATACTTTGTCTTTGCTTTTGCTGTGCTTCACAGCTCTGCCTTAGGTAAGGATGTAGTCTGCAATTTTTTGTTAACTGCTGCCTCTTGGCATTACAGTAACTGGCAGGGAGGCAGTAGCAGAGCTCCCACCTTGCCAGTTTGTGATTTCTATTCCCAAATAGCTCTTTGCTTCTCCTTTCCCAGGAAGAATGCTGGCAGTAACTCTTAGTGCTGCCTTAGTGTTTTGCACAGGAAAGAATTTCACTTGCCCCTTGAAATGCAGCCTCTAGGATGCATATGGCTGCTGGGGAGCCACAGACAGACTCATCCTTGGCTTCCTTCTCTCACACCTCCCCATTTTGCTGAGTGCTCTTGCCAGAAGCTGGTCCTTGGTGTCGCAGTGCTGGCTCCTTGGAGTTTGGCTATGATCCCAGCCTGAGAGAGGTGAGGTGAGTGCCCATGCAAGAACAGGAGACGTGGACAGAAAGGCTGCCTGTGTTGTCTGCAGGCATCTGGGACTGGTGAAGAGGCCATGGTAAGCGTTGTCTGCTCCTATGATGACCTGAGCCGCAAGCTTTGGAACCTGAAGGGACTGCCACTGACGGTGACTGCTGTGCAGGGTGTCCATCCAGCCCTCCGATACACTGATGTGAGTGTCTGTGGGCATGGCCTGTGCATGGGGGTTGGCAAGAAGTTGGGGAATGCCCTAGGGTAAGAAGGGACAGAGTAAATTATCACTCTCTGCTTTTGTCGCTCCTGAGAGCTATCTGGGTGATATGGTGCTCTGTTGTCCGGTCTCCATGCTGGAGGGCTTGGCTGGGGTGAGGGTTGTGGGTAAGGGGGTGAGCTGTGCCCTGGGGTTTCTGTTCCTTGTTCTCAGTCTCCAGATAACTGTTCTCTCTCAGGTCTTCCCTCCCATTCCCATGAAGCCAGTTTATTCCTCCCATACCCGAATCAGGACCAAGCACTTGTTGCTTCCCTCAGAGGAGAAGCCCTGCCCAGCCTACATAGCCCCTTTGAAGAGTAAGTGGGACATGATTTGGTGGGGGGAAGTGGAGGCAGGCAGTGACGCTGGTGTTGTACTGCTGTGCTTGTGTGCTGCAGGTAGAAGCAGAGCCTCAGCTCCTCCTGCTCACTCACTCTAAACTCTGGTCATAGCCACCTCCATCCAACACCTCATTTCTGTGTGGGGCTCACTGGCCTCCTCCTGTCTCTTTGTCCCCAGTTGTCTGCCACATGGAAGGCAGTGGCCAATGGCCACAGGACAAGGAAGCCATCAAACGCATCAAGGCAGCTTTCCACCTTCAGCTGGCTGAGCTTCTCCAGCAGCAGCATCAGCTGGTTTGCAGACCTGCGGTCACCCACACTGATGTGTACAAGGTAGGGGGCTGATAAGGGCCTTCTCTGGACCTGACTTGGTACTGAGAAGATGGGCAGGGAGCTGTGGCAATGGTCTCACTGGGCAAAACCAGAATCAGGATGGTGGGCCTAGGAAAGAGCATGGTAAGACTGCCAGGATGCTACTGTTCCATCCCTGAGATGCTATGTGGCACACCAGCTTGGTTTTGGTACCACTAAGCCTTACTTTACCTTCTGTTTCCATCTCAGGATGGCTATGTTTTCCGACTCCAAGTAGCCTACCACCGGGAGCCACTAATTTTGAAGGAAGTGGTCACCCCAGAAGGGATGCTGAAGTACCAGGACACAGAGGAGTCTCGGCTGCTGGAGCTGGAGACGTTGCATCTGCCCTATCTAACCAGTTCTCTGCATGGGTAGGTCAGGTAAAGGCTACTTTCAGGGAAGGCAAGGACATGGCATGTGTCTGGAAGCCAGTGTGGAGGTGTCCTCGGATATTGGTGGGCAATAGTGCAGAGAGGTGCTCCACATGGGAAGTGGCCATTTAGCCCACATTGTGAGAGGCTCTGCAGGCGGATAGAGGGACAAATGTTGGTGGGGACAACACCACTTGTCCCTGTTGTCATATCCAAAGTCACTGCTATGGAGAGAGAGGAACATCTGGCCATGTTTGCCCTTTGTTCCCCCAAATTCTCAGCACCCACAGAGTGCCCAGTGCTAGTGATCTTGTGTGCATGTTCCTGGCATAGTTTTGTCCCTTTCTTACCAAATGTCAAAAGGCCGTTTTGGGTCCTGGGATGTGTGGATTGGAGCTGTGAGTTGTCTGCTTCCTTGCAGGCTTCAGCAGCAGCACCCTGTCTTTGGTAGCACTTGCCGGCTGGCCAAGCGCTGGGTCAGTGCCCAGCTCCTGAGTGACGACATCCCTGAGGAGTGTGTGGATCTCATTGTGGCATTTCTCTTTCTCCACCCAGCCCCTTTCATTCCACCCAGGTGAGGATGAGGAGCCCAGGTTGGCCTGATGGGGATTTAGTGTTTTTTTTTCCTTACCTGGGATGGACAAAGGATGGGATGCTGCTAGGCCAGGAGGTGCTGGAAAGGTGCACAGCAGGGAGTGTGAGGCCCTTGTGCTGCCAAAACACTGTCCCAAGCCTTCTTGAGAGTGGCTGGCCAGAGGAGATGGAGATGCTTCTTCTGCCCTGTGTGCTGCAGAATAAAGGGAGGTGTGGGGGGGGTAGGTAAGGATGGGAGTAAGTGGCTTCTGCATGCTGGTGGCACATCTACAGGGTGTCTTGTGTTGTGGTGGAACCTGCTGTCCTGGAGGTGATGGCCAGGAGAAGTAATGGCAAAAGCTTGTGTTGAGGCTAGTAACACACTAGGGCTCCTGGTTTGCTTCAGGAGGGATGTTATGGTGGTGCTTTTAGCTGCAGTCTTCTTCCTGGAGTGGACTCTCAAGGGAAGAATGAGGGGTTGGCCACTGAAAGCTGAATGGAGTAGCACGTTCATAAGTAACCCTGCGAGGCCATCTGCTGGCCCCTGGCAGGTGGGTGGGGATACAGTCCAGAGGGAGTGAACTAAGTTAAAGGGAGTAGTTTTGCCCTTTGTGAAGCCAAAAGGTTACTCTGCCATGCACTCAGTATCTGGTTTCCTTCTCCAGAGTAGCAGCCTGATACCTAGAATGCTCTCCTGTCTCCTAAAATACCCTGCCAGGAGGACGTCCATTTTCTATCTGTCTAGCTTTGCATGTTTGTTGCATTGCAGGGTTAAGAGACACAGTTGGAACTTGGCTGGTGGTGTTCAGAGCTACACTAGAGACAGGAGCAGACCTCTCTCCACCTCTTCCTTGCCCCAACACTGGCAGTCTGGAGACTGGGTGGGGAGAGCCTCAGGAACTGGGGCCAGTGTTTTGCTTCCTGCTGGTTTCTTTTACTTGGGAAGGGAAGAACCAAGGGGAAAGGCTTTCTGCAGAGATTCAGAAAAGGGGAATTGTCTCCTGCATGTCCTGGACTTCTCCTACCACAGACATCCCTTCTTGGGCTTCATGGGTGCTGGGCATTGCTAAGTCACCCCTGAGCCCAGTCCCTGTTGCTGTCAGGGAAGCACGTGCCAGTGTTGAACTCCTTGATCTTGCCTGCAGCTCTCCTCAGGTGGGGCTTCTGCGCTTCCTCAACTTGCTAGCAACCTTTGACTGGAAAAACAACCCTCTGATAGTCAACCTCAACGCCAGTCTTACAGGTGAGCTGTTGGCACACAGGAGAGCTGTGGTGTGAGGGTCTTTGAGCCTCCCTTGGTCCCCTGGCTCCATGGGTCTTGGAAGGCGCTGCAGCTTCTGCCAGGAGGAAGGAAAATTTCCACTCCTGTCCTGCCATTCTTTCCTTGTTTAACCCATATCTGAGGCCAAACTATAGCAGTTGCTCTATCACTTGATCCCTCCACAGCAGAGAAGTGGGTTAGGAAAAGACAAGGAGACTCAAGGGTTGAAATGGGAATTAAACAACAGAACTAATACCAATATAAAGTATGTGAAGTTCTATTCAGTCCTGAAGACGTACAGCAGGGTAAACAGTAAAATGGGAAACAGCCCTCAAAAGCAGGAGGGAGGAAGAGGAGAAAGACTGTGAGGAGTCCAAGCAGAAGGCTCCTCTCTCCTCAGCAAGCTTTGCCCTTTAATATGGATTGTGACATCTATGGTATTGGATACATCTGTGAGCCAGCTCATGTTGGCTCCCCTGGCTGCCACAAAACTGCCAGTGGCCTGCAGCCATGCCTAGCCTATGATTCTGTTCCAGCAAAACCAGGACATATGTTTAACTTGACTTCAGGATGGGTTGTGGCGTGGTATTTTTTTTTCTCTGCCTGCCTTTGAAGAAGTGGATCTTGGTGATGCTGTTCTGCTGCTTCTTGTCTCCCTGATGAGCCTAAGTGGTGTTGGATGTGGTGGTGTCTTTGAAGCCCTCTGCTCCTTTGTAGCCAGCATTTTTGCTTGAGGCTTTGCCCTGGCTCTTTAAAGCCTTCTGCTTTGAGAACCCTCCTGAGCCACTTGTATCATAGAGTCATTAAGGCTGGAAAATAACTTCAAGATCATCGAGTCCGACTACCAGGACTACTAAACTTTATTCTGAAGTGCCATATCTACACTCTCCTTCAACATGGCCAGGAGTGGTGACTCCCACCTCCCAGGGCAGTCTGTTCCAATGCATCACCACTCTTTCAGTAGAGAAGTTTTTCCTAATGCCCAATCTAAACCGCTTCTGGCACAACTTAAGCCCATTTCCTCTCATCCTATTGCTAGTTACTTGGGAGAACAGAACAACACTGGCCTCACTACCACATCCTTTCAGGTAGTTGTAGAGAGCAGTAGGATCTCCCCATTGCCTTCTCTAGTCTAAAAAACCCCAGCTCCCTCAGACGCTCCTTGTATGATGCCCTCCAAACCCCTCACCAGCCTCGCTTATCTTCTCTGGACACTCTTAAGACCTCAATGGTTTTCCTATACTGTGCCATCCAGAAGTGAACACATATTCAAGTACTCATGGTGAAGATCTGGTAGTCTTCAATTTCAAAACTTGCAAGGGAAAAGGGTTGCAGTCCTCCAGGTTTTACCACCTCCTGAGCCTTGAGAATTTCGTAGAATCACAGAATGCACTGGGTTGGAAGGGACTCTTAAAGGTCATCAGGTCAAACCCACCTGCAGTAAGCAGGGACATCAACTGGATCGGGTTGCTCCAAGCCCCATCAAGCCTGACTTGAATGCCTCCAGGGATGGGGCCTCCACCACCTCGCTGGGGAACCTATTCCAGTGTTCTGCCACCCTCACAGTAAAGAACTTCCTAATGTCTGTTATAAATATATCCTTGGTTTAAAACCGTTGCCGCTTGCTCTATCACTGCATGCCTTTGTAAACAGTCCCTCCCCAGCTTTCTTGTAGGCCCCCTTCAGCCCCTCTACCAGGAGCCTTCTCTTCTCAAGGCTGAACAACCCCAGCTCTCTCAGCCTGTTTTTGTAGAAGCACTGTCTCCTTTGATCATTTTTGTGGCCCTGTTCTAGACCCGCTCCATTAGGTCTGTGTCCTTGTATTGAGGGCTCCAGAGCTGGACACAGAACACCATGTGAGGTCTCACCAGAGCATAGTGGCAGAATCCTCTCTTGGAAACAGGATGCTGGGCAAGCAGATCAAAACTTTCTGTGGGTGGATGCTGAGGGAAGTGTGAGAGTAGAGCATCCCAAGGTGATGGAGCTCTGATTGTACATGGACTGTGGGATCAGAGGGTGGGAGAGGATAAAGCCCGTTGTACTGCACTTTTGTGGACTGCGGTACATGGATGAGAAGGCTGAGGGGTTTTGGATGAGACAGAGCATCTCAATTGTCTGGCTGCCCTCTTCAGATGCTGACTGCACAGAGATCAAGCACAAGTTTGTGGCTGCACGCTCTCACCTCCCTGTCATGTTCATTGCCACCCCCAAAGACCGGTGGAGCTCCATGTGGACCCAAGAGCGACCCTCAGTGCAGGTGAGCTGGGCCTTCTGTCCTTGCCCCATGATAGGTGCTGGCTTGGAGCTATTCCTTGCTCCCAGTGCTGGAGTGAGCTCTTACAGCTCCATGGGTGTGCCAGATCCCTGCTGCATCCAGGACTACTGACTTTGACTGTCTGGCATCCTTATTTCCTTAGATCCTGCAGCGTCTTCTCGTGCTGGCCTCAGAGTCTCTCCGCACCCTGGAGGAACAGCTCATGGATCCACTCAAGAGCCATGATGTGAAGGTAATCCCCTGGGGCACCAGCACAAGGCTTTTTCAGGCTCTGGCAAAGCATGCTGGTCTTTGGGGATGATTACTCCCATGTACAGGCTGTCGCCATGTGTGGTTGCCCTGGGATGAAGAACAGTAAGGATCAGAGAAAGCATGGAGACTGGTTGCCCTGCTCTCCTACCCCACTTCTGGGGGATCCAGCTCTGTATGGCAGCTTGGGGTAGGAGGGAAAAGCCTTTCCAGTGCAGCTTGGAGTTGCCTCTTCTTCCCATGTGTCTAGGAGCATTCCATGTTTGGGTGTTTTTTTGGTCTTTGCATTTGAGTCACTTGGTGACAATTCCTGCTCCCATGCAGGTGCACACTTGGGTTGGTGACCTCTGTTTCTCTCTTCCCAGGGTGGTTACAATAAGGTATGGTCTTGGTCAGCTGGATGGGGAAGAGGGGTCTGCATGGACCAGACCTGGAACTCAGTGCCTGTTGCTGATACTCTTCATGTGTGTTCTCCCCAGCCTGGCTATAAACTAGTTCCTAGCAGTGGGTTTTCTGCCAGTGCCAAGTTGGGCAGTGTCCCATGCCTTGGATCATGTCTCTGCATCATTTATTCCATGAAAATATACAGATAGTTTTAAGGGTTTTTTCCATTTTAATACAGCTGCATCTACAGTGCTGGATCCTCCCTGTACAAATATTTGTGTGACTGAGATTGTTCCTGTAATCTCAGGGCTTGTTCTCACCATCTGGTTGCTTGATGAAAGATGCTGCTGTACTATGGGACAAATTCTGTTGAACAGATAGGGCCATCTTATTAAATAGCTCCTGGTGTCCCCTGAGTGTTGTTCAGATCCTATTAGCTTCTTGACTCTGTTCTTTGTTTTGGGACTCTGGCACATGTGGTACAGTTACCAGTCTCAGCTCATCTTCTGTCCCTCTCTTGACTGCCCACCCTACTGCTGTGCATTCAGGTGAGTTCTTGGGATCTGTGGTCAGGACTGTAGGGGTGCACCTTGGTCCTGTGGAGAGCTCTTCTCTAGAAACAGACCCTTAGTCCTGGGGAAAGCAAGAAGAGTTGGCCCAGGGAGAGAAGAGACTGTTCCCACTAAACTTTGTAAAAAATAGTGATCATGACATTCATGGTATGGAATACTTTCGTTGGCCAGCTGGGGTCAGCTGCCCTGGTGTATACTTTTGGCTTTAGTCACTATGGAGATCCACATGCCAGGGCTCCCCATGCATGAAAACAAAGGGTCTCACCAACTTTGTTCTTGCCAAATTGGGTGCCGCAGTCTTCTAAATGTGGTTTCCCTGAACAGAAAGCTGGCTCTATGATTCTATCCCAGTGAAACCAGGACAGTATTTTGGCAAACTTCTCACATAAATCTCACCAAAAAATCTGGCTGCAGGTTACTGCTTTCTAGGGAGAAGAATGTAAAGTAAAAACAATGGCTTGGTAACGCTTTCTCATCTTTCCTGCTTGTCAGTGTCCTGTACTGAGTAGCACTCATCTTTTCTCTCTGCAGGTGGTCTTCCGCCCTCCTTTGGATTTCTATGATATCCTAATCCACCTGAACCCAAACCAGATTCCTCGACACCTGGAGAGCGTGGACCGGCCATTAAAGTCGTTTTCCCGGGGTGTGGTGAAGAACAGCACTGCTGTGAACATCCTCTTCCCTGTGGTGGATTATGACCCTGTACAATGCTACCTCCGTGAGCTGAGGGTAAGCATGGCCCACTGGGGAGATGCCTTCTACAATCCAGGTTGTCTACTGGTGCAAGAGCATCTTTATGTATTTTGTGTCAGATGGTCACTCTCTATATGCATCTGAAATCACATCTTCCGCAGAAGACTTGATGAATGCTCCTCCCATTCCATGGAAGTGGGAATGCTGCTGATGTGAGAATGACTGCAGCTACAAAGCATCAGGAGGTTTTGCTGAAGAATATTCCATTTCAGTGCAAAAGTATCTTTTAGCTGTTTGTCGCTAGTCAGTTAATTGACTTTTTGTGGCTCCTTGTACCAACTGGGGTGCACGATGAGCAGTGCTACATCTGGGTTGGGGCAATCCCAAGCACAAATATAGGCTGGGCAGAGACTGGCTTGAGAGCAGCCCTGAAAAAAGGGACTTGGGGGTGCCGGTGGATGAGAAGCTCAACATGAGCGGTCAGTATGTGCTTGCAGCATGGAAGGCCAATGACATCCTGGGCTGCACCAAGAGAAGCATAGCCAGCAGGTTGAGGGAGGTGATTCTTCCCCTCTCGTCTGCTCTGGTGAGACCCCACCTGGAGTATTGCATCCAGTTCTGGACCCCTATTACAAGAAGGATTTGGAGATGCTGGAATGCGTCCAGAGAAGGGCCATGAAGATGATCAGAGGGCTGGAGCACCTCTCCTATGAGGACAGACTGAAAGAGTTGGGGCTGTTCAGTCTGGAGAAGAGAAGGCTCCGAGGAGACCTTATTGTGGCCTTCCAGTATCTGAAGGTGGCCTACAAGAAAGCTGGGGAGGGACTTTTTAGGATGTCAAGTAGTGAGAGGACCAGGGGGAATGGAATAAAGCTGGAAGTGGGTAGATTCAGGTTGGATGTTAGGGAGAAGTTCTTTACCATGAGGGTGGTGAGATGCTGGAACAGGTTGTCCAGGGAGGTGGTAGGAGCCCCATCCCTGGAGGCTTTTAAGGCCAGGCTGGATGTGGCTCTGGGCGATCTGATGTAGTGTGAGGTGTCCCTGCCCATGGCAAGGGGGTTGGAACTAAATGATCCTTGTGGTCCCTTCCTTGTGGTTCCTTCTAACAATTCTATGATTCTATGTATTTTCAGGAGGGATGAACAGGAATCTGTGGTATCGTTGACCTCCTATTAGGCCAATGGTTGTGTGAGCTATAGAGGTTAAACACTAGTCATAGGATGGGTTTCTCTTCTGTCTGCATGCATGATGGTGGAGGAATCTGGTAGTGTGGGTATATGGAGAACATCAGTATCCAAAACTGTCAACCCCCTTCTCTTCTGACGTGTGTCAAAAGCTCAGCAAGCTGGGGAGAAACGCAAGATACTGAGTGGTAGCAGAGTTCCACACTGGAGCTGGAGAGCCAATGCCTTGCTAGATAGCGTTGCCTCTCTGGCTCTTGCCAGGTTCATGTGTGGTAGCTCAGTTAAATGTTGGCATGCGGAGGTGGGGCTGTGATGACCTTTTTAACAAAACCTAGTTTGACTTTCAAGTGCCAGCATCCCTTAAGCATAAGTGCTGTGAACAGTGTCAGAGGTAGGAGTTGTGTGGTGGCTTTGGCAGGAAGGGTGCTGTGGAGGGCTCCAGCCCCATTCCCCACTCAGCGGAGAGCCAGCAGAGTGGGATGACATTGGAGCACAATGCTCAAAGCCCGGTCCTATTGAATAGCAGCTGTCTCAAGGCATGGATTTTTCACACGTTCCTGTCAGAATGGTTGGCAATCACTGTAAAAGCGATGCCTGAATTGAAACTGAGGTTCAGGCTGGAAGATACTGGGTCCTTTCAGTTCTAGCTCCCCTTTTACCTCAGGTAACTTAGGATATAGGCAAGGAAGACTTGGAAAGGTTTCTCTGAGGTTTGCTCCCCCTGGGTACAGCCTTATTACCTCCTAAGCTGCCTGACAGCTATACTGCATGATGATCTCTGTCCATGGGAATCTGCTGTGGCTTCAGTAGCGCTGCCAGGTTTACCAAGGTGCAAGCTCAGTCCTGTCACCCATAGCAGACTGGGACAGTCTTGAGGGGTGAGGAGGTGAGAGACAGGGATGCAGTCAAGGCTTGTTTAAATTGAGGAAAACATTGGAGTTGTCCCATGATTTCCCTGTAAGTACACAGCTGCTTTAGCTGGCAGAACAAGTCACAAGGAGATTTCCAGTGCTCTCTTTTTTTTAAAAAGAAAGATGGTTGAGATGCCTGAGGTCCTGCAGTCATACTGTAAAGAGCAGTGTGAGATTTCTTGAATACAAGATAAGCAAGGAGGAGAAGAAGCACTCTTAAGACTTTTAAAAGGAAGCATGAAGCACAGTAATTTGGAACCATTTCTTATTTTGCTCTCCTGATGTTTGAATCTGCAGAAGAATGTCAAGAAGGTTGGAAGGGACCCTCCTAGGTTACCTTGTCCAACTCTCCTTCAATGAACAGGGACTTCAACTAAATCAGGTTGCTCAGGGCCCTATGTAGGGTTGTTGGAGATAGTCAGGAAATTCATCAAGGTGTGTTGCAGTTTATAGATTTTTTTTTTTGTGTGTGTGTGTGTGTACTTCAAGTCAAGTCAGTGTCAGCAAATAGCTCTAGAAGTGAAAGGTGCAGAGACTTCCCTGGAGAGTAGCTTTCATTATCCTTTAAGCAATTATGACTTAATCAGTCTAGTCAGTAATGACATCCAAATGTCTACATTTTTACTGCCTGTTCAGTACAGGTAATAATAGACTCAGAATAGGGTTTGGTTGTGTTACAAATTGCAGCTAGTCCTAAATCCAATATACTAACATCCCAATAAAGAAACATGGATATGAGCAAAGGTCACGTTGCCTGGTTGGAAGCAGTGTTACATTTATTTGGTGTCTCTAGTCCTTTGACCCAAAGATGCTCAAGAGAGTCCTGGTCACAGGTTTCTCTGAAGCGTCAGGTATGGGATAGAGAGCCTCTGATCTGCCTCAGTAGCCCTGCCTGGGGGGCTTTTTCCCTTTTTGAAGGCTCTGAGATAAGTATGGCTGTGTTTTCTTGTGGCCATTGCATTGGAATTATCTTGCAGTACCAGTTCACTTGTCTGTTGTAGCTTCCCGATCAGAAGCGGGCAGAACTGAAGAGGCTGATGAATATCTTTCTGGGCAAGCAGGTGTTTTTTCCTCCTGTAAAGATCAGAGGCTATTCTCAGATAACTCAGCCATGTTTATATCCTTTTGGAAGGCTTCAAGAGCTGTCTTTGCAATGTGGAGTCACCAGTAAGCAGGTGATACTGAGCTTCAGTAGGAGCTGCTTCATCAAAAATCATCTGACTTTGTGTTTCAGTGGTCCAGTGTTGTTGCTCAAGCCAAAACCTCTGCACTGGCTTTGTGTGTAGACCTTTGGTTGGTAGCCTCTCCTGTCTTGTGTTTCACTTCCCTTGGCTTTTGCTGCACTAAGTGGTGTTCAGCTCTTCCTCATCCTGCAGGCTGGGAGCCTTGGAGGATGATCAAAGGGCTGGGGAATGATCAGCAAGAATTTCATTCTGGAAAGCAGTGTGGAGGCAGCAGTGAATCTTTACAAGAGATTCTTGGATGAGAAGGCACTAGGACGTGGAACTGGCTGGCTTTGACTCAGAGTGATTAATAGCACAAACCACAGAATTGAGCAACAGGGTTGGAGCTGAGGCTGACAGTGCAGCCATGGTGGGTTTATAGCAGTGAAGGGGCATCTGCCATGCAGCAGTGCTGTGTGATTTTGTTCTCTTCTGTGGGCTAAAAAGAAACATCTGCCCTTTTCTGAGCTTCCCATGTGAAAATGGGATTTAAATGCCTGGGCATACTGAGGTGAGAGGGGCAGGATGTAGCATCTTCCCCAGTATACTTGGCCCAGTAACCAGCAAACCTGTTTTTCTTCTGTCCAACCTGTTTGCTTCTGAGAGGTCTCTGTTCTTTTCAGATCTAAGGGAGGAGCACTCTGAAGCTGAAGGTTTGCTGTGTGCCTGATCAGAAGATAAAGGAGGGGAAGTGTTGAGTCCTGACTGATTTAATTTTGGCTTCTCCAAGGAGGTGTGCTGCAGGAGCTGGTCTGATTGAGTTGCTTAGGTGCCTGGGAGGCTCTGGTTAGAAGTGAAAGGTTGGTCCTGAGATTCAGGCAGGATATTCTTCAATTCCAGGACAGATCTGATAGAAAAAGCCTGTTCTTGGAGTCTGTCCAGATGACAAGGCTTGTAGAGAGAAGCTTTTGACTGAAAGCAGGTGCCAGATGTTCCACACAAAGGGCTTCCTTGGAGCTGCAGCTCATCATCAGCCTCTGTGCCACTTAAGGTCCTGAGCACCTCAGCAGGCAAACCTTGGGTTGGATCCTTGGGATTCTCTAGCGAGGCTAAGTCAAGTGTCTGAAATGAGGCTCCTTGTGGATCTCCACTGAGACTGCTCGTCTGTGTCATGGCAGTTGAATAGCTGCACAACTCCCAGATGTTTACTGGGCATGTGGTGTGGGAAGGCTTGCTTAGTGCAGCTTTTGTTCCCTTGGCTGTGCTTTGGACTCAAGACAATTCAGAAGCCGCAAGACTTGTGTATATGCTTGCCATGCTGTCAAGGTTACAAAGCCCAGATCTCCCTGAGGTGCAGAGATGATCTGTTATGGTGGGGAAAATTGGATGAAGGTGCCTGTGCCACATCCATCTGCAGGTCTGTAATGAATATTAAAAAACCCAACGTTTCTTACCAGGTCTTTGGTATCAGTAGGTCACTGGATATAAAGTGCTCCCTTTCACTGGGATTTAGCTTTCCCTGTAGCAAGCTGGGAAGGGAAAGTTGGTAGCGGAGCTGTCCATTTTGTACACGAGTGATCTTTCCTGTGTGGATGAGCAAGAAAATACCTCCTCCTTTACTGTAAACAACCTTCCCTCTTAAAACTATGTTTTGATTTTTTTTCACTTTCAGAGAGACCTATCTGGAAGTTTTACAGCCCTTACACGTTCCTATACCATGGGAAGAAGAATCTTGCTACTGCATGTTAGGAAGGCATTAATGACATGAAATATTCTCCATCTTTTATGATATGTAAGCTGTGGTTATGGGATGTACCTGAAACTGGTGTAATCTTGTCAGGTTGGACTGCTCCCTTTTTTTGACTGACAGGTCCAACTCTTCCTATGGTGACTACAGACAGGCAGAGACAAACTGAAAAAGCACTGTGGGGCCTCATAGCATAGAGGAAATTCCTGTCTGGAAACAGCCACATGACTCTTAGTGTAGTGCCCAAGGCTGGGAGCAAATGCATGCGTGTGTGTGCACATATGGGCAAACACGTGCTTGGAGAGGCATTGGACCCTTGTGCTTCTTGGGTCAGCTGAGAGGGTACTTGAAGCTGCATTTCTTCTGTGTTGGTTTTGCTTTTCCAGAGGTCCTGTAGGATTTGTCCTATAGGAAGTGTCTGGAGACTTTAGTCTCAGGTGGTTTGGTAGATCGGTAGACAGGCTGTGTTTGCTACTGCATCTAGCAGAACATAGGTGGCTTTTTCCATTTGCTGCTGTCCCAAGCCTCCAGGACAAGGATGTGCATGTGAAGACAGACTGAGAGAGTTGGGGTTCAGTCTGGAGAAGAGAAGGCTTCGAGAAGACCTTATTGTGGCCTTCGAGTATCTTAAGAGAGCCTACAAGAAAGCTGGTGAAGGTCTTTTTAGGATGTCAGGTAGTGATAGGACTAGGGGAAATGAAGCAAAACTAGAAGTGAGTAGACTCAGGTTGGATGATAGGGAGAAGTTCTTTACCATGAGCATAGTGAGACACTGGAACAGCTGCCCAGGGAGGTGGTGGAAGCGCATCCCTGGATGTTGTTAAGGTCAAGCTGGATGTGGCTCTGGGCAATCTGATCTAGTGTGAGGTGTCCCTGCCCATGGCAGGGGATTGGAACTAGATGATCTTTGAGGTCCCTTCCAGCCCTGACAATTCTGTGATTCTGTGGCTCTGCTGAGGTGGGAAAGTTTGGGTAGTTTGAAATACCTTTTACCATCTGTATCCCAAACCTTAACACCCACATTTCTTTTTGCCTTTAAAACCTCCCTGACATGGGGAAAAAATCCCTGCCTGGTTTTCTCTGCAGTGCTTTTTGCTCTGTTTGGGCATGAGGAAAACTTGTGTCACATAAACTATGAGGATCAGGGCAGCTTGCAGTAGGATGACAAGGACCCTGAAATATTAACAATAAATGTAATTATTTGTTGGAAGTAGCTTTAATAGGGATTTATGCTGATCCCTTCCTGTGAATGCATAAAATGTTCTAAGCACTGAGGAAATGTTAATTGATGTATTTGCCACTTGAACTGCTGTTGCACCAGGAAGAGCTGCTAGGTGCATTTTGGGTGCAGAGACCTCCCCAAACCACTCCTCTTTTTCCCACAGCTGTGATGCAATAAGCCTGATATCTAGGTATAAGTAACAGTAGTGAAAAACTGGGTGGATAAATAGTTAGGCCAAAAAACCCCACCCCTAAACAACAACAGTGTTGTTGCTTAACTAGCAATGAGCCTTATGGCACAATCCACACTTCAGCCTGAGCTGCTTAATCATAGAATTATAGAATGGTTTTATGTGGAAAGGACATTTAAAGGTCATCTAGTTCAATCCCCCTGCAGTCAGCAGGGACATGTTCAACTAGAACAAGTTTCTCAGAGCCCTGTCCACCCTGACATTATGTTTCAATGGATGGTGCACCTACCACCTCTTCAGGCAGCCTGTGCTGGTGTTTCACCACCATTATTTTAAAAGATTTCTTTCTTACTTAGTCTGAATCTACACCAGTTTAAAATCACTACCCCGTATCCTACTGCAGCAGGCCTTGCTAAAAACATTGTCCTGATTTTCTTTTTTTTTTCTAAGCCCCCTCTAAGGAAACGCTGCTATAAGGTCTCCCCAGACCCTTCTCCAGTGTGAACAACCCCAACTCTCTCAGTGTTTGTTTATAGAAGAAATGTTCCAGCCCTCTGATCATTTGTGTGGCCCTCCTCTGAACCTGCTCCCACAGGTTGATATCATCTTTGTCCTCCAGTGTGTTGACTGCACCATTCCATTTGGTGTCATCTGTGAATTTGCTGAGGATGCACTTGATTGTGCTATGTCATTACTGAAGATACTAAGCAGCACTGATCCTAGTACTGACCTCTGAGGGACACCACTTTTCACCAGTCTCCATCTGGACGTTGAGCCATTGTTTACTACCTTCTGGATGTGACCATCCAACAAATTCTTCTTTCTCTGCACAGTTCATCCATCACATCTCTCCACATTAGAGAGAATGATCTTGTGGGAGACTGTATTAAAGGCTTTAACAGAAATCCATATAGATGACATCCATATCTTTATTTGTCCACTGATATTTACTCCATCATAGAAGGTCACTGGATGGGTCAGGCAGGTAATGCCACTGGTAAAGCCATACTGGCTGTTTGGAATCCCCTCCCTGTCCTCCATGTGCCTTAGCATAGCTTCTAGGAGGATCGGTTCCATGATTTTCGTAGGCACAGACATGAGGCTGACAGGTCGGTAGTTCCCAGGGTCCTCCTTTTTACCCTTTTTAAAAATATGTGTAATAATTCCCTTTTTCCAGTCATCAGGGACTTCACCTGACTGCCAGGACTTTTCAAATGTCATGGAGAGTGGCTTGACAACTGTATTAGGCATCTCATCTCTTAGAGTGGTAGTAATCCCATCAGGGTATTGTTTTACTTGCTACCTTTCTCCATATTTTCATTTGAACAATCTAGATGTGTCCTTACAGACCTGATCTTCCTGGCACTATGTACCCCTTCACTGGACAATGTGGCTACTCCGAACTGCAGTTTCTCTCCATCTTTGCAAGATTGCAGTCAGCTGTAGGTTTTGCTGATGACAGGTGTCTTCCTCGGTGGAGAGAGCTTTCCCTGAATCTTTAAAGCTGAATTGCAGCTAAAGATATGGCAGCTTGTGAAGGGAATAGGGGTTCAGTTGCATTCTTGGCCTTTTCTCTCTTTTCACTTAAGGTGTTTGCAGGTTCTAACAAGCTCAGTGGCACTGGGCAAGGAGCACGGGATGTGGAAAGGGAGGTGAACTCTTTGCTTTTACTACCCAAGCCGCTGTACAAACATAAGTGTGGTGACTAATTCACCAGACCCTTTTAATGCTGTAGTTTCCCAAGAGTTGAACATGCATGTCCACAGCTCAGTGAGGCCAGTCCAAAGCAGTGTTGTATGGACTGGACTAGGAACAGCACAAGTGCAGAAGCTTGTGCTTTGCTGGGATTTTGAACTGGATGCTATCCTTCTAACATCTGTCCTCTGCTCCCTACTGTCTGGAAAAAAGGTGCTGGGTATCAGGCTAAAAGGTATCTTTATTGGGAAATCAGCTGTGCCTGGGGGAGGGCTCCTTTCCTGCTAATGCTCCTCTGGCTCCTGCCCCACAGCACACGCCTGTTATAACAAAAAAACCCCCACCAAACGGAAAAAAAAAACCAAACCCAAACAAAAACACTCCTTTCTTGTAGGGAGCATTGTGTTGCAGTTGAGACCTCACCCTCAAGAGTAGTGGGGCCTTTTCAAGTTCTCACATGCTTTACTCCCCTTTGGTACAGAAAGCTGCATGTTGACCTGAGCTTTCTTGCCCTTCATTGAGCTTTCTCTCCCAGCTGTTTGCCTTTTGGCTAAAGGAGGAGTTTTCTGTGTTGACAGGCTTCTGAGTATAACCCGCCACTTTGAGCAGAGAAGTATTGGGATGGGTTGCCTCTTTCTCAATGTGTTTTCACAGTGTTTTTTTATACCCAGTTTGGCATGATAATGCCTTCACCATCCTTCTCCCTGTTGTTATGGCATTAATACACCTCTGAAGACCCCTTGAGGTGAAATGGGCTGACAGGTCTTGAGTCTTCCCAACTCGCTGGTCTGCTAGTCTCTCTGTGATACTTAGAAGACCATACTCATGGCTTTGAAGCTTGCAGACAACACCACTCCTCCCTGCTTATCAGGTTTTTACTCTTAAAATGTCACACCACCCAGTGGGATCACTGGTAATACCAACCCAATCCATCTTTTTCTCCTACTGCAATCCTGGTATGTCCATACAAGACCTCTTCCAAGCTTGTCTTTGATGTTGAGGATTTTTTTTATATACAATTTCATGAAAACGTCATGGCACAATGATGCCAGCAGAGACCTCTCTTTGTAAGAGCATGGCAGAGTTGCAGTGGGGGAATCTAAGTGGAAGGAGGCTGATAAGTGAGCAGAGAGTCTACATTTTCTGCAATAGGCTTTCCCAAAGCTGGTAAGGCCATGTGCAGAAACTTGTCCTGTATTGATGCTGGGGACTGTTTGCTCGACCTTGTAAATGTGTGCCATTGTCTGATATTAATTTATTCCAAAATGAAGAAGTGTCAAGGAGCAGATTTTTGGCTGTCTTGATCAGCTGCTCTCAGAATGAGTGTCTCCAGGTACCAGCATGTTGGGTGCTCAGCCATAGGTAGTCTGTTGGGTTCAAAAAGTTGCTTCCACGCAGCATTGTTTACTTCTGTTGCAATGCTCATCTTTTGCCTTCTTGAAGCACTGGGAATCCAGCTTGCATGGAGTTGAGGAAAAAGCAAGACTGGATTTCTGTCAGCTTTTTATGCAAGATCTCTTTGAGCTGTGCTACTTGGCACCACCAAAGGGGCTATGTATTGACACAGCTGCTGAAACACAGGGGCACGGAGGGGAGACTTCTGCAGTGCCTCAAAGAGCTTTTCATCTCTTTACAGCTCACACAACTTTGTTACATAATTTCTGCTGTTATATTTCCTTTTAGGACCCTGTGTGCAGACAGCACACATAAGGTTTATTTCGGGGGAGATATTGCAGAGCTGGAGATGCTGGCCTCCATTGAAAGGTCCTTGAGTGGGGCTTGTTCTTTGCTGCCATGTATCAAAACATTGTGGCAGCGTTGCCTGCTGGGCAGAGCCTGTCTCTTGCCATGTGATGCGCTGTGAAATCTTGGAGATGGCTGTTGGACACTTGGGTTAGGACAGCTTGGTAGTGACAGATCCAGGTGATGGAGGATAATGCTGAGGAACACTCAGTGGGTTGCCACCAAAGGGGTTGAGTGTCCTAAGGCTGGCTGCTGATTTCTGGGTGCTCTTGCAGGCTTGCGGGAGGTGTTTGGTCATGTTTTTCCTGTTTGGGACATGAAGAGGTGATCAGTGATGAAGTCTGTGTGCAAAACTTGGAGTCAGTGCACTGTCTTCATCAAAATTAGGGGGAATTAGGTAGGAGGGGGCACCTAGGACTTATCCAGGGGCTGCAATTTGCTTTTCTTGTTGGGAATCCACAAGTTAAAGTTTTTGTCCTGGCTTGTGTGGTGCCACTGTATGTGTTGGTGCAAGGAGACTGAATTAGGGATGGACTCTGCCTCTGCAGTCTTATGCAACCTCTGTTTTACACGCAGGATGCCTTCAGCGATTTTGCCTTGTTCTTCTATGACAAGCATGGTGGAGAAGTGATTGCAGTTTTGTGGAAACCCTTGAGCTTTCAGCCTCAGCCTTTTAAGGTGAGTTTTTGACTCTACTTTGTAAAGTTTGTGACCTCTATGCTCTGAAAGCTTGAAGGGCCTTTTTTCCTGCACTGTAATTGCTTTGTCTAACTCTCATCAGCCCTAAAGTTTTTTGGGAAATGAAGCTCAAACCACTGTCCCTTCTTTGAAAGGGTGAAACCAAGACAGTGTCCCCAGTCATCAACAGAGCTGAGAAAGGAGCATGTGTCCCTGCACAAGCTGCAGCACCATAATGATGAATCAAACAGAGTTCTCTGTTTGAGAACCACCTGCTCTTCTTTGGTCACCTTCTCTGAGGTGGACGATGCCTTGTTAGCCAAAGACATTTGATGTATGCACCAGGCTGTCCCATTCGCTGGTTTTGGGTTAGACACCCAAAGCCAAATTGACCTGGTGGAAGCTGGAGGGGCAAGTCTAGGTTCATATTGCTTGAGTCCTATGAATGTATGGAGATATTTTCCAGCTACGCTGTACAGAATGGCAAACTCTAGAGGGTGGTTAAGCTACATATGAGGCACACTGGAGTGACTCATGCTGCTTTCTATGAAGGAAAGACGCAAAGAAACCATTGACTCATGGCTTAGCGTTGGCAGCCCAGGCTCTTCTGCTGTCAGTCTGAGGGTGATTTATCTCCCCTCTCTTCATGGCCAGAGGGTATTGGCCACAGAGCCTAGCTGCTGTTGTGAAACCCAGTTATTCACAGTGGTGAAACGAGAGGAGATGCTTGCGTCTGAGCGGAGTGGCTTGATCAAACATGAGAGTTTGGGGTTTTAACTCTGGTACAGGCAAATATCTCTTCCTTTCTCTTGAGGTCTTGACACCCACCCAAGAGCAGAGCAAAGCCCAGGCAGTTCTTACTCAATCAACATTGTGTTATCCCTTTTTCATACCCCATCTACTTTGCTTGCACAGTGTTTGCCATCCACTTTTACGCTTTTCTCGTCTCTACCATGCTCCTGGCCATTACTTTTCTCCCCACCTTGTGGTCTTTGGACTTTGGCTCCAGGGTAAACCCTAAAAGAGTTTGGCAGGGCCAGTCTTGCACTTTGTTAGCTCTAGTAATGAGCACTGATGGTGTTAGGAAGTGAAACTAAGAAAATTGGATGCAGTGGTGTAGCTGGGGTTGGATAGGATAAGGAGAGCAAATTGCTTCTCTCATTTGGGGCTTACAAAGGTTGCAAAGCAGCACTGAGCAGGTGTTCCCATTTGCTCAATATTTGTGTCCTGCAGGTCTCCAGCATGAAAGGAAGAATGATGACAACTCTGAACAATGAACCAGTCTGCATTCCCAATGTGGAGGCAATTCTGGAGGACTTCGAGGTTTTGGGAGAAGGTCTGGTCAAAAGTGTGGAAGCTCGTACAGAGAAATGGACTATCTGAGGCCACTGAGGTGTGTCAAGAGTGGCCTTTTGTGAAGCAGTTTGCTCATTCTGAGACCATTTTATAAATCAGTCCTAGGAAAGGCTTTCAACTTTTAAAATCCCAGTGTGTTTTACTCTATTTATCTTTATATGCCTGTTTTAGAAAAGCAATGGGACCTATCATTGTGTTAAAAAATAAAAATGCCTTTTTATTTTGGAGAAAATACAAAGATGAGATAAAGGTTTTGGAAGTGTTCCTGTTCTTGTAGGAAACAAAGGCTATATTCACATGAAAATGTTAAGGCCTGAAAATTCTGGCAGAGAGGGACCTGGAAGTGCTGGTTGACAACTGGCTGAACATGAGTCAGCAGTGTGCCCAGGTGGCCAGGAAAGCCAATGGCATCTTGGCCTGTATCAGGAATAGTGTGGCCAGCAGGACTAGGGATGTAATTCTGCCCCGGTACACAGTGATGGTGAAGCTTCTCCTTGAGTACTGTGTGCAGTTCTGGGCCCCTCACTTCAAGAAGGATACTGAGGTGCTGTAGTGGGTTCAGAGGAGAGCGATGAGACTGGTGAGGGGGCGGGAGGGAAAGTCTTAGGAGGAGAGGATGAGGGAGCTGGGGTTGTTTAGCCTGGAGAAGACTCAGGGGACCTTATGACACGCTACAACTACCTGAAGGGAAGTTGTAGGAAGGTGGGGGTCAGGCTCTTCTCCCAGGCAACTTGTGACAAGACAAGAGGGCATGGCCTGAAGTGCCAGGGGAGGTTTAGGATGGATGTTAGGAAGCACTTCCTCACAGAAAGGGTAATCAGACCCTGGAATGGACTGCACAGGGAGGTGGTGGAGTCGCCATTCCTGGAGGTGTTTAAGGCAAGACTGGATGTGGCACTTGGTGACATGGTGTAGTCAGTGTGGTGGTGTTAGGTCATAGGCTGGTCTTGATCGCAGAGGTCTATTCCAGCCTCAATAATTCTGTGATTCTGGGTGAGCTATGTGTTGGGAAGACACTTTCTTAGTTCTCCAAGAAGTTCATAGCAGCTGCTGTTATTTTGAAGGTTAGCAAAATCAAAGAAACACTGAGCCATTCAAAAATAATCATATTATTCCCCTTTACTCAGCCCTGGTGAGCTGTGTCCAGTGCTGGGCTTCCCAGTAAAGGAGTGACATGGAGACTAATCAAGAGCAGCAAAGACAGTAAAAGAGTTGAAGCCTCCTTCATAAGAGGAGAAGATGCAAGAGCTGGACTTGCTCAGCCTAGAGAAGAGAAGGCCCAGGGGTTATCTTAGCACTGTGTTTAAATACCTGAAAGAGGATAGAGAAGATTAATAGATGAGAAGATTAATAGATGAGGGGCGAGCAACTGATGTCATTTACCTGGACCTGAGCAAATCCTTCGACACTGTCCCACACCACATCCTGGTCTCCAACTGGTGACACATGGGTTTGATGGGTGGACCACGAGATGGGTAAAGAACTGGCTTGATGGCCACACCCAAAGAGTGGCTGTCAATGGCTCCATGTCCCAGTGGAGGCCAGTGACAAGCAGAGTCCCTCAGGGATCAGTCCTGGGACCAGTCTTGTTCAACATCTTTGTTGGTGACATGGAGAGTGGCATTGAGTGCACCCTCAGCAAGTTTGCTGATGACACCAAGCTGTGTGGTGCAGCAGACACGCTGGAGGGAAGGGATGGCATCCAGAGGGACCTTGACAGGCTGGAGAGGTGGGCACAAGCCACCCTCATGAGGTTCAACAAGACCAAGTGCAAGGTCCTGCATCTGGGTCGGGGCAATCCCAAGCACAAATCCAGGCTGGGCAGGGACTGGCTGGAGAGCAGCCCTGAGGAGAGGGACTTGGGGGTGTTGGTGGATGAGAAGCTCAACATGAGCTGTCAGTGTGCACTTGCAGCCCAGAAAGCCAACCAGATCCTGGGCTGCATCAGGAGAAGTGTGGCCAGCAGGTCAAGGGAGGTGATTCTCCCTCTCTGCTCAGCTCTGGTGAGACCCCACCTGGAGTACTGTGTCCAGTTCTGGAGTCCCTGTTACAAGAAGGATCTGGAGATGCTGGACCGTGTCCAGAGAAGGGCCACCAGGATGATCAGAGGGCTGGAGCACCTCTCCTATGAGGACAGACTGAAAGAGTTGGGGCTGTTCAGTCTGGAGAAGAGAAGGCTCCGAGGTGACCTTCTTGTGGCCTTCCAGTATCTGAAGGGGGCCTACAAGAAAGCTGGGGAGGGACTTTTTAGGCTATCAGGTAGTGACAGGACTAGGGGGAATGGAACAAAGCTGGAAGTGGGGAGATTCAGACTGGACATGAAGAAGAAGTTTTTCACCATGAGGGTGGTGAGAGCCTGGAATGGGTTGTCCAGGGAGGTGGTTGAGGTCCCATCCCTGGAGGTGTTTAAGGCCAGTCTGGATGAGGCTCTGGCCAGCCTGATCTAGTGTGAGGTGTCCCTGCCCATGGCAGGGGATTGGAACTAGACGATCCTTGTGGTCCCTTCCAACCCTAACTGACCCTATGATTCTGAGATGGAAACCATGCTCTTCTCATGGTGCCCAATAACGACCTAAGAAGTATAAACTGAATGCAGGAAACTCTACTTGAAACACTTATTTTTTCTAACCACGAGGGTGACAATGCTCTGAGAGGTTGCTCAGGGAGACAGAAGCATCTCTGTCCTTGGAGTTACTCAAAACCCAACTGGACAGCGTCCTGGGCAGCTGCTGTAGGTGACCCTCCTCTGAGCAGGGGTGTTTATTTCTTTTGCATGAAATGATCATGGGGACTCCTGATGGGAAAAGAGGCATAAGCAAGAGAGAGTGAATGCACTAGTCCCAGAAACTGAAAATGGATCAAGCTTGCAAAGACAAGTGGATGTTCAGGCAGTTCAAGTGGGGACAGCAGTTGCTAGGTAAAGAGCATTTCAGATGGGATGTTAAATCTGTTGCTTAAGATCTCCTCGCCTCTCCAGCTGCTGGAATCGGGTTTGAAACTTTGTGGAGGATATTCTCAACTTGTTTTTCAAATGTTTTCTCTGAAGCATTTGAAAGCAGCTAATGATAGAGATGTGGCACTAGGCTGATGCTGTCTACTGCCCTCTGATCCAGTGTTTGGAGGTGGAATGTGTCCTACAAGATACATACTTGTATGCAGCATCCATGGTTTTGGGATACATATGCAATATTAAAACCACATGAAACATTTTTCTGTCCGTGCTGGCATCTGAGGGAGACTGTAGATAAAATCCCTTGCCCATCCTTTGTTTGCAAGAGCTTTTTAGAATACAACTAAAACCTTAGTGGGCAAAGCAGATACCACATCTGAGAACAAAGCATTACGTTTTGTTGCTACCAGGACCCCTCGCAGCCTAAGAAGCTGCTGACAGGTCCATTAGCAAACAAGATGTAGGCAGAGATTTCAACAGGTTTCAGAAGGAGTTAGTTAGGGATTAGTTTTTAAGCTTCTCTTTGTTCTATCATCCTCTAGGTACTAGAATTACCCAATATGCCCTCAATGACGGCTGTAATTTTCCTCAGTAGTCATGTTGTTCCTGCTTGTTGTGCCTATCTGCTTTCACTCCAAACATGGTGCTTGACGCTGGGATTGTGCAAATTTTGCCAACACAACTGTTCAACAGCACTTGAGTTGTCACACTGTCTGGCTGTGCTAGAGCTCTGCCTGTTCCTTTGCTGTTCTTCATCCTGCCTTTGCTTGCAGATGTAAATGGTTTTGGGCTGGGGTGTTCTTGCTGTGCAAATCTATGCTTTTCCCTAGGGCAGAGGTGTGTGGCATAGCCCACATTAGCTTGTAGGGAAGCAGAGCTCCTCCAGCCCTACTCCTGCACAAAGTGAAGGTCCTGCTTCCCCTTAACCAAAGGTGTTGCAGGATGTGGCCTTTCATTGGCGTATTCCCTGCCAGGGAATATTTACAGAGAGATGGTCTCTGCTTTTGCAGCTGAGCAGTGCTGTAATCCCTTTTGCCCAGTTCTCCCCCAGCCCTGCTCCTGCAGTGGGGTGGCTTGTGAGGAATGTGAAGGAGGTACCCTTCAGGAGGTAACTCTGCAGCTCTGCTTTTATCTCCTGTTACACTGTCAAGTATCATTGCTACTCCTTTCCGGTTTTTCCTCTAAAAAGTCATAAAACTACATCTATCTTCAAGCTACCTATACTGAATCCCCACTTTTCTACTCCTTCAGGTAAAACACTGTTGTTTCTAGCTTGCATCAAAGGATTGGGCAGTGTCTAAGCTAACCTTCTGCAAAAGTAGTGATGCCAGGTTAACTGCTGGTAAATGAACTCACTCGTAACCAAGCCCTCATACAAGTACCAGCCTGCTAATGTTTCACAAGGTAACGCCACTGTACTCAGCAGCCAAATGGGTGCCTCAGTCAGGCCCAAGCTGCAGATGTTTGCTGGTCTAAAGCTCATTTTTGGTGACATGCTTGTATCTCAGCAATGCCCTTGACTGGCAAAACTCTTTGGCCTTGACCTCTAATACAGTTTATATCACTTGGAGGGGATGGATAACAAAAGTTAGTCATGTAACATGTTATCCCAGCTGTCGTTGCAGTGCTCCTCCTGTTGCTAAAGCCATGGCTCATCTATAGGCTCCTGCCTCCTCTTTCAGGGGAAGAGTAACACTTTAATGCCCCAAATTCCCCAGTATCCAAATATTTAAAGGCACCTTTGAGCTATTTTGGAGCCCTTATTTATACAGTCAAACGTTCTAGGTCATGTTTTATCACCTGCTAAAGTCAGATCCTTGTGGACAAAACTACCTTGAAATTTAGCTGGACAGTCTGAGTATGCTCTTAAGGACTGGGTGTTGGTGTTCTCTTGACTTCTTGAGCAACAGTTGGTCTCTAAAGGAAAATGCAAACCACCTCTGCCTCAGGAGCAGAGGGTCTGGCTGCCTTCTAAGGGGTTTGTTAAGGGCAGGATCCAAGGGAAAGGAACGTGTCAGGTACAAAAGTGACCAAGTGAGGTCCCCATTGCAACTTTATCTCCTGTTGCCTGATTTACTACTCTTTTTGTGCACTGTGACTAATTTCTATTGTGAAAGCTGGGGCAGGGCTTGGGTTATTCAGAGCACACTTGTTTGACAGCCCTTGCTGTGTTTCCATTTCCAGATAGGTAGCTGGGCACTCGCTTGCAGGTATTTGCTTAGCTGAGGTCCTAGCCATAAACAAGAGCTGTACAAACACAGAGCTACCCTGGAAACCCCATGCTTTGTCATGTAGTGAGAAGCAGGATGAGGGGAAAGGAAGGCAAGTGCTGGAGCTGAGGTAAAAGCAATTGACTTTGATATGTTGCCACTCTACCCCAGGGATTCTGCAAAGTTGTCTGTGAAGATTCATAGATTCATAAAATGGTTTTGGCTGGAAGGGATCTTAAATATCATCTCAAATTTCATCCACAACTATCTCCCATGGGTAGGGACACCTCCCACTAGACTAGGTCACTCAAGGTCTCATCCAACCTGGTCTTGAACACCTCCAGGAAGGGGGCATCCATGACTTCCCTGGGCAACCTGTTCCAGTGTCTCACCACCCTCACTGTAAAGAATTTCTTGCTAATATCCGATCTAAATCTACGTCCTCAAGCTTAAAGCCATTCCCTCTCATCCTATCACTATATTCCCTTGCAAAAAGCCCTTTCCTAGCTTTCTTGTAGGCCCCCTTCAAGTACTGGAAGGCTGCTAGAAGGACTCCCTGGATCCTTCTTTTCTTCAGGCTGAACAGCCCCAGCTCTTGCCGCCTGTCCTTTGAAGCTCTTTTTGGTGAGTTTTCTGTGCATGAGGAGTGAGGTGTTTCCAAACGCACAGCTGGGCTGGAGCAGTGCTGATACATTTAGTGGATGCATGGGGTCAGCCAAGACAAGGCCCAAGAGTATCTGCTTTCTAGACCTTTTGAAAAGCTTACATGTTCTCCTGGGCCTTTACCTGAGCCACCATTTGGACAGCTTTTTCCTAGGAGGGTCCACTTAAGCTTTTTGAGGATGTTCTCTCAAAAAGCAGTTGTTGGGAGGCAGCTCATGCTGGCTCAGGAGAAGAGATGTTGAATGGAATCTTTCTCCTGACAACAAACCACTGCTTGCTAGGTGCCCTTGATAACTTTGAGTGGTAATTGCAAAATTCATGAAAGAAACTGGGGAAACAAGTTGATGATGAAATCCAGCTGTGATGGTGGGATGGTCAGAGGAGGTTGAATGCTGTGGGGTTTTCTTGCCAGCCGAACTGTTTTATGCCTTACTCATCGGGGCCACTGAGATCCTTATGGAGGCACTTTGGGGTCTCCATGCCTGTCTGACTTCAGACTGATTCTCTGAAGGCAAAAACTATGTGTCTGCTGAAAATGGAAGCTCTTGTAGGGAGCATTTTGCTCAGGCATGCACAATCACTGGTCAGTTTTAAAAAGTCTTAGTCTAAATTTTCATGGCTGGCTGGGGAAGCAGTGGTTGCTTGTTTCTTCGCATAGAAAAGGAATCTCCTTCCCTACTTTTCTGTTCCCACAGCAGCCATGCTGCTTGCCTGGGAGCTGGCTAGGGTTTCTGTTATCTGCAAAATGCTCTGAACCTGAAGTGATTTTTTTTTTTCATCTGGCCAAGGCAGCAGCTTTCTGAAACTGCCAGTAGCAAAGCAGCTCTGGTAAGCAGCAGCTTTCAATCCTTGTGGACTCCTTCAGGACATCAGAATGATGCTGCTCAAGGGGTAAGAGTAATGTGTAGCAAGGGCAGGGTGCACAAAGGGAAGGGGAAAATACTGGGGAGAATTGAAAAATGGGAGAAATGTGGTCTGTGAAGGGGCTGGGGAAGAGATCCTGGTCACTGGCACTCCAGGGCCAGGTTGGAGGAGCAGGAGGAAATGGCACATTGCTCGAACAATGTGAGCCTTGTCTGGCACAAAGATACAGCCTCTGGTGCTGTGAAGTCTGCACCAAACCTAAGTGGTAAATGCTTAGCAGCCGCTAGGTGAAAAATAAGCATTGGCCATGAGCATGGTGGGGAGGTGCTGTGTAGCTGGTGATGCCATAGTGTATGTGTTCAGAGGAATAAACCAGAGATGCATTAGGGATCTCCCCATTACTCCACTTCCCCAATGAGCATCATGGCCAGGTTCAGTACACTCACTGCTTCTCACCAGAGTGAGAGAGGGAGGATCTGCTCCTCAAGGCTGCATTTACTGTTGCTAACAAAGGTGTCAGGGTCTTGTGTTGACTGTGAGATGGCACAGAAAAACTTGCACCTTGCACTTGTGCCTCCTGCTCTGCAGAAGGTGCCAGACAGTCTGTTGCTGTACCTCCTGGATGTGCCTGGAAAGACAGAGACCAGCAGAGGGTATGGCAGGCATCTGGGTCGGTGTTGATTTATTAGTTAGAGTCTCTCCATTTTGCCTAGATCATCTATTGATTCTGTGCATATGAAAATATTGAGGATGACAGTGCTATGGAGGAAGACTAGGGCACTGGCTCTACTGGGCTGTGAATTTGTAGCTTGTGGCTCTTCCCTTCCAGGCTTGGTTTTTCTGCTGACCTGCCTTGGATTAATGCAGGGTGAGAGACCATGGTTGTGGGCTGGAGTTGCTGCCACAGGGTAAGCATGTCCTTATGTGTGCTTGAAGACTGTGGTGGTGTTGGAGTGCAAGGGAGGAGGGGTGTTGTATTCTTGGTAGACAGCAAGCTCTGTAGTGACACTGAGAGTAGCAGACCCTGTCCAGGGTCATGGCTCACCCCTCCTCAAACCAAAGCAAGAGTAGGGGGGGGCAGGTAATGACATCTTTCTTCTACCCAGTGGGATCAGGACTCAAGGCAGGACTGCTATGTGTGAGGGGTGTCCTACAGCACAGGGCTGAGCCAGCTTTTACTGTTAGGTCTCGTTGGTGGGGATTAGCTTTGCTAAAGGTGCAGTCAGGTGGAATAATGGGCAACCAAATCCCAGGCTCCTTCCCAATCTAGCCTGAGGCTGCAGAAGTATAACCCTGCTTCCATGGCTGCAGTGCCAGGACCTCATCTGTTCTTCCTCTGGCAGTCCCATCCCAAGGACCTTCCCTTTTTCCTGTGGCTTTCACAATAGATCTCCATGTACTTTCCTTGCATGGACACAGGGCAATATGCCCTACCTTATACCTTGCATTGATATAGATACATCTTCATATTTCCTTCACTTTTTGGGGGGGAGGGTCTTGATATATTTTGGGGAATGGCAAAGTGTTGCTGAACCATGTGCCTTTCCCTGGCACATGTAATTGGGCGACCAGTGGTCTGTGCTACTTCGTCATGGATGTGATCTATCTGGACTTCTGTGAGGCCTTTGACACAGACCCCCACAACATCCTGCTTGACAAGTTGGGGAGATATGGATTTGATGGGTGGGCTGTTTGGTGGATAAGGATTTGGCTGGATGGTCGCATCCAGAGGGTGGTGCTCAATGGAGGTGTTTGCAGGTGACACCAAGCTGAGTGGTGCTGTCAATACGCCAGAGGGATGAGATGTCATCTGGAGGGACCTGGAAAAGCTCGAGAGGTAGGCCCAGGTGAACCTCATGAGGTTCAACAAGAGCAAGTGCAGGGTTTTACAACTGGGCCAGAACAATCCTCACTGGCAAAACAGGTTGGGGGATGAAGTGTTAGAAAGCAGCTGTGTGGAAAATGACTTGGGAGTGCTGATGGACAAGAAGCTGGACGTGAGCAGACAGTGTGAGCTTGCAGCCCAGAAGGCAAATCATATCCTGGGCTGCATCAAAAGATGTGTGGCCAGCAGATCCAGAGAGGTGATTCTGCCACTTTGCTCTGGTGAGACCTCACCTGGAGTACTGTGTCCAGGTCTGGAGCCCTCAGTATGGGAAGGACATGGACCTGACGGAGAGGGTCCAGAGGAGAGTCATGAAAATGAGCAGAGGGCTAGAGCACCTCTGCTACAAGGACAGGCTGAGGGAGCTGGGCTTGTTCAGCCTGGAAGAGGTTCTGGGGAGACCTAATAGCAGCCTCCCAGTACCTGAAGGGGGCCTACAAGATAGACTGCTTACAAAGGCCTGCAGTGACAGGATGAGGGGCAATGGCTTCAAACTAGAGAACGGCAGATTTAGATTGGATATCAGGAAGAAGTTCTTTACTGTGAGGGTGGTGGAACACTGGAACAGGTTGCCCAGGGAGGTGGTTGAGGCCCCTTCCCTGGAGATATTCAAGGTGAGGCTCAACAAGGCCCTGGGCAGCGTGGTCTTGTTGAGGATGTCCCTGCTGACTGTGGGGACGTTGGACTAGATGACCTTTGGAAGTCCCTTCCAGCCCTGGACCATTCTGTGATTCTATGCTTGTTGGCTGGTAGCAAAGAGCAAGGTCTCCATCTCTGCAGCTGCTACCCCTGCCCCCTTTTGACACAGCCTAAAGCAATTTCCTGAGTGAGTAATACAACTCCTGCCCCGTGACCAAGATGTTTTTCATCAGGAACTTCAATTTTTTTAGCACCAGTGATTTGCTGCAGGCCATCACAAAGAGACAGTGAGATACTTTCCCTGCCCCAAAGCATTGACGGTTGTAGGGAGGCAGGATGAGATGTGGAGGGTGTGAGCAGCAGCAGAGGAGGGAGCCTCAGGGGGAGTACAGGCTCTAAGGAAGGGATGGTGTGGTACATCACAGGCATGGGTCCTGGAGAGACTCTGAAAGTGGGACACGTGTTTCTCATGCCTGAGGCAGTAGGGTGGCTTCCTTTCTCCTCATGCTGGCTCACAGTGAGATAAACTTGGAAGATCCCTTCCCCTGCTCTTTTCCCTGCCATGGCCCTAAACTTAGCCCTCCACAGAAACATCTAAAAGCGTATTTGGCACCCTCTGCTCACCCCATCTCCATGCTGTCCATCCCAGGGTGAGACTAGGGTTCTGATGCTGCTGCTGTGCTGGGGAAAAGTGTTGGCCTGATGCAAACATATGCTCGCTGTTGTGCTTACACCATTTCCTCAACACAATTGCCATTCCCCCATCTCCCCAGTGCCAGGGCAGGGAGAAAACATGGCAGTTTCCTTGCATGGCTGCATTCTTTGCCACCCTATGTGAGAAGGTCTGTAAAAATGCCTTCCAGCCATGGTCTAATGGTGCTGGGACATGGCTGACTTTATCTCCCTGTCTCAGCTGGCTGCTGTGAGGCTCGTGGAGATGACAGGGCTAAAGCTGCAGGGTGAGTTGTTGGCAGGGCTGGGAGCAGGTATGTGGTTCCAGCGATGCTTCACCCCTTCTTATAATGAGTTGGTGCTGCCTTGGGTCTTTGCAGGCTGGGAAGAGCAGTGCAGCATCTCACAGATATCTTGTTCCCAAGCATGAAAATACTTCCACATCTGCCTGTGGCCCCTGAAGAATAATGTTTGAAGCTGTCAAGAGTGTTCTTCCAAGGAGCATGAGATTACTGGTGCTCAGGAGCAATCCAAGATAAACTATCAGCCTTTAGCACACTTCTGTGAGGCCTCTCCTGCACCTCTATGTGCTGCAGCTGCATTGAAATGGGGCACTGGAAAGCTGCTGTTCCTCCTGCAATAAGGACAGAAGAGCCCTGCCTGTGTGGAGGATTTTTCGCTGCAAGGTGATTGCCCCTGGAAACGGGGTGGCCTTGCTGCATTTTTGCCCAGAGGAAAATTTATTCAGTAGTGGGAGGTGGAGGCAATAGCTACCTCAGTGGCAAGCAGCCCTGAATTGACAAGCCACAGCATTTTGGGGACGCAGGAGACAGGAAGCAGCTGGATGATGCTTTGGGTTTACAGCTCCCAGTGCTGCTGGCAGAGATGGAGAGGTTGGTTAGCATGGAGGTGCCCCAGCAGGTATTACAGCAGGTCAGTCTGGTGGTGGAGGGGTGTGTGAGCTGCCTGCCCAGATTTCAGATGCATTTAGTGTCTTGTAATCCAGATACCACCCCAGTGTGCCTCTGCAGTGTTGCTAGCACAAGATGGAGAGGGCTGGGCTCCCTCCCTGGTGCTTTGTGGGGAGTAAGCTGAAATCCGGTACCTGCAGGCTGACAGGGCACCCCATTATTGCACGTGCAAGTTGGGGGAGTTCCTCTCCAACTCCTGAACCAGCCCAGCTGTTCCTGTCTTGGAAGGACCAGGAGGCTGTCAGCCTGATTTCCTGGTGCTGCCTCAGCCCTGTCCCACAGCAGTGGCTGAGTCCTGCTGCTGAGGGTGACACTGAAACCTGGCAGCGAAACTTGGCCGAAGGATTCATGTGTCTTGAGTTTCATCTGAAACCACAACATTGTTGGTAAGTTTCTGTGCAAAGCTCAGCAACCTCCTTCTGGCTTGTGCCAGCACTTCCAGCAAAGCTTTATTTATTAGCCTTAGTTTTTCTTCAGGAATTTTGGCTGGGCCATGTGAACCGGTAGGCCTTGCTCAGGCTGGGATTTAAAGCTTGAAGCAGTGCCCCTGGGGCAAACAGGTCTTGGTGTGAGCCAGGGCAGACCTTGACTGTGCCAGCACATGTGCTGCAGCACTTGGGAAAGTCTTGCTTTTCTGGAAGAACACTCAGCAGCTTCCACAGTGCACTGCCAGAGACAGCAAATGTGAGTTCACTACTAAAGCAGCCACTGGAGCTCCCTAGAGAAGAAAACTGTTTTGCTCATCCCTGAATTGCTGGGTTTTAATGAGGAGCTCACTGTGCATGGCAAGTGTGTTGCAACATGCTGGTGCCAGAGGAGCTGAGGTCTGGGGATCACCAATACCCTTAGTTGCAGGAAGCTGCTTTCCATCATTTTTCAACAGTCCTGGCTCACTGGTGAGGTCCCAGATGACTGGAAGCTGGCCAAGGTGATGCCCATCCACAAGAGGGGCCGGAAGGAGGAGCCAGGGAATTACAGACCTGTCAGCCTGACCTCAGTGCCAGGCACGACTATGGAACAGGTCATCTTGAGTGAAATCACACAGTACCTACAGCATGGTCAAGGGGTCAGGCCCAGCTAGCATGGATTTACACAGAATCACAGAATCAACCAGGTTGAAAAAGACGTCAGAGGTCAAGTCCAACCTATTACCTAATACCTAACTCCTCCTGACAACTAAACCATGGCTCCAAGTTCCACATCCAATCTTTTTTTGAACACCTCCAGGGATGGTGACTCCACCACCTCCCTGGGCAGCCCATTCCAATGGCAAATTACTCTTTCTGTGAAGAACTTTCTCCTCACCTTGAACCTAAACTTCCCCTGGTGCAGCTTGAAACTGTGTCCTCTTGTTGTGTTGCTGGTTGCCTGGGAGAAGAGACCAAACCCCTCCTGGCTACAATCTCCTTTTCAGGTAGTTGTAGACAGCAATGAGGTCTCCCCTGAGCCTCCTCTTCTCCAGGCTAAACAACCCCAGCTCCCTCATCCGCTCCTCACAGGGCTTGTGCTTCAGACCTCTCACCAGCCTCACTGCCCTTCTCTGGACACGTTCAAGTATCTCAATGTCCTTCTTAAATTGAGAAGCCCAGAACTGGACACAGTACTCAAGGTGTGGTCCAACCAATGCTGAGTCCAGGGGCACAATGACTTCCCTGTTCCTGCTGGCCACACTATTCCTGATGCAGGCCAGGATGCCATTGGCCTTCTTGGCCACCTGGGCACACTGCTGGCTCATGTTCAGCCTACAGTCAGCCAGTACCCCCAGGTCCCTCTCTGCCTGGCTGTTCTCCAGCCCCTCCGACCCCAGCCTGTAGTGCTGCCTGGGGTTGTTGTGGCCAATGTGTAGAACCTGGCACTTGGACTTGTTGAATGTCATCATGTTGGACTCTGCCCATCTGTCCAGCCTGTCAAGGTCCCTCTGCAGAGCCCTCCTAGCCTCCAACAGATCCACACCTGCCCCCAGCTTGGTGTTGTCTGCAAATTTACTGATGATGGACTCAATCCCTTCATCCACATCATCAATAAAGATATTGAACAGGATGGGGCCCAGCACTGATCCCTGGGGGACACCACTAGTGACAGGCTGCCAGCTGGATGTGGCACCATTCACCACCACTCTCTGGGCTCGGCCCTCCAGCCACTTCTTAACCCAGCACAGAGTGCTGCTGTCCAAGCCACAGGCTGACAGCTTGGCCAGGAGTTTGCTGTGGGGGATGGTGTCAAAGGCCTTGCTGAAGTCCAGGTAGACTACATCCACAGCTTGCCCCACATCCACCAGGTGGGTCAGCTGGTCATAGAAGGAGATCAGGTTGGGCAGGCAGGACCTGCCCCTCCTAAATCCATGCTGGCTGGGCCTGATCCCTTGGCCATCCTGCAGGTGTGCAGTGATTGCCCTCAAGATGATCTGCTCCATAATCTTGCCTGACACTGAGGTCAGGCCTGTAGTTTCCAGGTTCCTTCATCTGGCCCTTCTTGTGGATGGGCATCACACTGGCCAGCTTCCAGTCATCTGGGACCTCTCCAGTGAGCCAGGACTGTTAATGATGGAGAGTGGCTTGGCCAGCTCATCTGCCAGCTCTCTCAGCACCCTAGGATGGATCCCATCTGGTCCCATGGACTTGTGAGTATCCAAGTGGAGGGGGGTGGTGAATGGTGCCACATCCAGCTGGCAGGCAGTCACTAGTGGTGTCCCCCAGGGATCAGTGTTGGGTTGCACTAGCTTTAACCTGTTCTCTGACTCAAGGGACTCTTTATTTTTGTTGGTTTTTTCATTGAGAGGTGGAACAGCTTAACCAAAGGGCATGAAGGGCCCTCCCTCCTACCCCCCACCTCTCAGTAACCCCATCTATAATTAATCTCCTGCTCCCAGGGCTCAGCTTCTTGAGTCTAAAGTCTGAGCTGCTACCCTGTCCACTTGCTGGGAAAACGACCATACTGGAAAAGGTAAGATGACAGAAGTGGGATGACTGAGATCATAGGAGTAAGGAAAGGTGTAAAATCCTGAAGGAAAAAACACAGGGAGTCAGAGGGTATGTAAGGCACTATGGTGGGGCATTCCTAGGAGCTCAGAAGACCAATAAACAATCCTTAGCCAGCAAAGGCTCTATGGGGACCTTTTTGATGTGGTGAGCACAGCCCTAGCCATCTTTTGTGTGCATGTGTTGGCCAGCAAATAACAGCTTTACACTTTTAAGGCCAAGCCCATTTTCCATGCTTGGCAGGTGTGATTCATGCAGGCTTCTTGACAGCAAGCCGAGTACAGTCATGCCGTCTCACTGCTCTTTCACTCTTCCCTGCCTTGAACGTCTTGTGCTGGGGACAGTGCCTGGGTAAGGGAGGCTGTGTGAGGCTGAAAGGAGGTACCCTAGTATGGACAAGCAAGATCGGCCACTGGGTGCTCTGCCTGTGCTACCTTCTAACTGCTTCCTCCCAACATTCTTCATCAAGCAGATCTTGCATGAGGTGTCCCTGCCCAGTGCTCCACTGAGTGACATAGCCTTTCAGCCAAGATATGGTGTGATTCTGAAAGCAGGACCCTCTTCACCAAAGCAGGATGGACAGGATCAGGGTGGGAATTGCTGACTGTGGAGCCCTTTGCCCTGGGTGATGCCAGCAGTCAGCCTTGATGGTTACAGCCCTTCTGCTTTGCAAATCTCTGAATATTAGGGTTTGCTCTGCAAGACTCAGCAGCAATAATGTGAGGAATGGGATGTAGCTGGTGTGTCTTGGCCTTAAGGGCACAGGAATCTGACCCAAGAGCAGGTTTTCCTACTCACGCCTTGTGCTGTCCATGTTGTTGCTTCATCCTGCTGCTCTCTTGCCTCATTACCACCCCTGGAGTTATCCTAGGATCTTCCTTCTTTCAGCAATACCCTGTGCAGTAGAAGTGAGGTGTGAAACCACCTGCTTTCCTGGGCATCATCTACATTGCAACAGTTGCTGTGGGTGGGTTCAAGTGGGTTTCCATGGCTCAGCTTACCCAAGCTAGTAAAAAAATAAAGATGTGAAGAGATTTGCAGTGCCTTGAAAGCCCTGCTTCCTGTTGAGGTTGTTTTTCCACTGTGGTAGTTGTCATTGCCAGGCACTGAGCCCTTTTGTAGTGTAAACCTCAAAAGATATTCCTAAGGTGACATTTCAGTGGGCTGGTGAGATCCACACAGCGGTGAGATGGTGAGATGCTGGTGAGATGCTAATGAGATCCACAGGCTGGTCCTGCATCTGGGCTGGGCCTTCTAGACAAAGATCAGGACAGGAACTCAGCTCTTCCCTTCCATATGCAAAAATGAGATGAGATAAAAATGCATGTTCCTCCCCACACTATCATCCAGAAATGTTCCTTGACATGCTGGACTACAAGGACAACAGATCTGCTGCTGTTAATTCTTCCATTCTCTGTAACTTCAGAATTGCCCACAGCCCATGCGAGGTCTGAGATGCCCCAATGCAGAGGCAGGTAGCAGTGCTTCCACACAGCTATGCAGGGTGGCTGGCTTTGGCCAAGGGTACCTGCTGGTTATGCCTAGGCTCAGCCCTCAGAAAAGGATATCTATCAATTCTTATTTGCGTGTTTCAAGACATTCTCTGGATGCTTAGGAAGTGTTTCCATCTGGCCTGATGAGCAGGTCTTTCTTGATTTACTTTTTTCATTCCCCACTTTTATGATTGATCTCAATGTGAGGAGAAGCCAGCTGCCACATGCAGAGATACGAGAGTGCACAGCAACAGCTGAAAGTGCAAGGAGTGCCTGGTTCACCTAAGGAAGGGGAAAGGAATGCTTTTGTATTACATCTACCATCTGTCTACTCTGCCTGTGGCTGCCCATGTCTGATGCTTCCTGATGACAGCTTCCTTTGCCTTGTAATGTTTCATTAGCCTTGACCAAAGAAGTTGTAGGGAGAAAGATAAAGAGGTGCCTGGGCAGCAAGTAATGCCCCAAAGCTCTAGTAGCAGATGAGCAATAGATTGAAAAAAGATAAAATGTTAAATAAGATGACAAAGAAAGAGACAAAGTGCTTCTCCCTGCCCTTAGCAGTTTCTCCAATGCCCTAGCAGGAAAGCAGCAAAAGCAGTAGTGCATAGATCAGGGGTGGAGCACCTCTTCTGTGAAGACAGACTGAGGGAGCTGGGGTTGTTCCTCCTGGAGAAGAGAAGGGTCTGGGGAGACCTAATAGCAGCCTCCCAGTACCTGAAGGGGGCCTACAAAAAGGATGGAGAGACTGTTTACAAAGGCCTGCAGTGACAGGATTAGGAACAATGGCTTCAAACTAGAGAAAAGCAGATTTAGATTGGATGTTAGGAAAGGTTCTCTGCCATGAGGGTAGTGGAACACTGGAACAGGTTGCATGGGGAGGTGGTTGGGGCTCGACAGGGCTCTGGGCAACCTGATCTAGTTGAGGATGCCTCTGCTTACTGCACAGGGGGTTGGACTGGATGACCTTTGGAGGTCCTTTCCAACTCAGACCATTCTATGATTTTATAATTCCCTGTCTCATTCCATGCAGAGGGCAACACTAGGCTGGTTTAGCAGCACTCTTTACTGGGGTGAACACTGCTTTCTCTGCTCTTTCAAGCAATGGATCCCTTGTAAGACAATGTTTCTGTGCAAAAGAACCAACAAGAAAAGGTGTTATGCTGGACCTTGTTCTCACCAACAGGGAAGAGCTGGTGACCAGTGTGAGGCTGCAGTGACCATGAAGCAGTTGAATTTAAGATCCTCAGGGCAACCAGGAGGACGTATTCTAAGCTTATGACCCTAGACTTTAGGCGTGCAGGCTTCAGGGATCTGCTGGCCAAAGTTTTGTGGGACAAAGCCATAGAGGGAAGAGGGGCCCAGGACAGCTGGTCAGTATTCAAAGATCACCTCCTCTGTGTCCAGGGGCAATGTATAGCAACAAAGAGAAAAGCAGGGAAGAATGCTAGGAGGCCTGTCTGGATGAGCAAGGAGCTGCTGGACACACTATCACTTAAAAGGAAACTCTACAAGGAGTGGAGGAAAGGACAGCTAGAATGGGGAGAATATGAGGAAGCTGCCCGAGCAGCAAGAGACCTGGTTAGGAAAGCCAAAGCACAGTTTGAACTGAATCTAGCCAGGGAGGTTAAAGGGAACACTAAGAATTTCTACAGGTATATTAATGGTAAAAAGAAGCCTAGGGAAGGTGTGGGCTCCCTCAGAAAGGAAACAGGTGAAATGGTCACAAGTGACGTTGAAAAGGCTGAGGTTCTCAATGACTTCTTTACCTCAGTCTTCACTACAAGGGCCTCCAGCCACACTCCTGGAATAGTCATGGAAGCTAATGGCAAGAACCAGAAGGAAGAACTGCCCATCATAAGTAAAGATCAGGTTCGTGACCATCTGAAGAACCTGAAAGTGTTCAAGTCCATGGGACCTGACAGGATACACCCACAAGTACTGAGAGAACTGGCAGATGAGGTTTCTAAACCCCTCTCTACTATATTCCAAAAGTCCTGGCAGTCTGGGGAAGTCCCCACTGACTGGAAAAGGGGAAACATTACTCCCATTTTCAAAAAGGGTAAGAAGAAGGAACCCGGGAACTACAGGCCAGTCAGTCTCACCTCTGTGCCTGGTAATGTCATGGAGCAGATTCTCCTGGAGGCACTACTGAGGCAGAAGAATAGTGAAGAGGTGATTGGGTACAGTCAGCATGGCTTCACCAAGGGCAAATCCTGCCTGACAAACCTGGTGGCCTTCTATGAACAGGTCAACATTAATAGATGAGGGGCATGCAACTGATGTCATTTACCTGGACCTGAGCAAATCCTTCGACACTGTCCCACACCACATCCTGGTCTCCAAACTGGTGACACATGGGTTTGATGGGTGCACCATTAGATGGATAAAGAACTGGCTTGATGGCCTCACCCAAAGAGTGGCTGTCAATGGCTCCATGTCCCAGTGGAGGCCAGTGACAAGCAGAGTCCCTCAGGGATCAGTCCTGGGACCAGTCTTGTTCAACATCTTTGTTGGTGCCATGGACAGTGGCATTGAGTGCACCCTCAGCAAGTTTGCTGATGACACCAAGCTGTGTGGTGCAGCAGACATGCTGGAGGGAAGGGATGGCATCCAGAGGGACCTGGACAGGCTGGAGAGGTGGGCACAAGCCACCCTCATGAGGTTCAACAAGACCAAGTGCAGGGTCCTGCATCTGGGTCGGGGCAATCCCAAGCACAAATCCAGGCTGGGCAGGGACTGGCTGGAGAGCAGCCCTGAGGAGAGGGACTTGGGGGTGTCGGTGGACGAGAAGCTCAACATGAGCTGTCAATGTGCACTTGCAGCCCAGAAAGCCAACCAGAGCCTGGGCTGCATCAGGAGAAGTGTGGCCAGCAGGTCAAGGGAGGTGATTCTCCCTCTCTGCTCAGCTCTGGTGAGACCCCACCTGGAGTACTGTGTCCAGTTCTGGAGTCCCTGTTACAAGAGGGATCTGGAGGTGCTGGACTGTGTCCAGAGAAGGGCCACCAGGATGATCAGAGGGCTGGAGCACCTCTCCTATGAGAACAGACTGAAAGAGTTGGGGCTGTTCAGTCTGGAGAAGAGAAGGCTCTGAGGTGACCTTCTTGTGGCCTTCCAGTATTTGAAGGGGGCCTACAAGAAAGCTGGGGAGGGACTTTTTAGGCTATCAGGTAGTGACAGGACTAGGGGGAGTGGAACAAAGCTGGAAGTGGAGAGATTCAGGCTGGACACGAGGAAGAAGTTCCTCATGATGAGGGTGGTGAGAGCCTGGAACAGGGAGGTGGTTGAGGCCCCATCCCTGGAGGTGTTTTAGGCCAGTCTGGATGAGGCTCTGGCCAGCCTGATCTAGTGTGAGGTGTCCCTGCCCATGGCAGGGGATTGGAACTAGACGATCCTTGTGGTCCCTTCCAACCCTGACTGATTCTATGATTTTATGAAAAGGATTAGCACTGAAACCAGAGGTCTGTCAGATAAGATGGACCAGGCCGCTAAGCTCTTGCCTGTGCAGATCTCCTGGGCTCTCTCTCTTCACATGGTATGGACTGTTCACATCCATCATGGTTTTACACTGTGCTTGACTTTGTGCATGTAGATCAGAGTCCTGAAAATGCCCTAATGTTTGTGGTAGCTAATAAATATGACAGCAAAATTCTGGCAAATGTTTTATTGTGTCAGGAAGTATACAATGATGTCTGTATAAGTAAGTCAAGAGATAACTATCACTGTCAATGTCATTGCTACCTGTTTCCAAATCTATATAGAATCATAGAATGATTTGGGCAGGAAGGGACTCCTGAAGTCATCTAGTCCAACCACCCTGCAGTGAGCAGGAACATCAGCCATTAGATCAGGTTGCCCTGGGCCCTGTCAAGCCTGACCTTGAATATCTACAAGGGTGAAGCCTCAACTACCTCCCCGGGCAAGCTTTTCTTGTGATATACCACCCTCATGGTAAAGAATGCCCTCCTAATGGCCTACCTAAATCTATTCTTCTTTAATTTAAGACCATTGACCCTTGTCCTATAACTACAGGCCTTTGTAAACAGGCCCTTTTGAGCCTTCTTCTAGGCTTCCTTCCATTACCATTCCTTAGCCATCCCCTGGAACCTCAGAAATAAGTGGAGGCTCTGCTAGAGCCCAGGGTGGGATGGACACTGTCATGGGGTTTCTGTGGGGGCAGCTGGTCCCTGTGCAGAAGATGATTTTGGACTTACAGCAGCCGGCTGCCTCTTCTCTTTAAGAACTCCCCCTAAATCACCTTGACTCAAGGTGGTGCTTCAGTGTCCCCACCGCAGCACCAGATCTTTTTTTTTTGCATTAGGTTGTAGGTGACTTGAGTGTTGTTACACTGTGAATCGTGGTCTTCTGCCCTGTGACCCTCCCTGTGCTGCTCAAGGCACAGGAGCTCTATCATGGCCACTTTCACCCCAGGCATGAAGACACTGTGTGATGCTCCCCTTGGGGACACCTGATGAAGGGGACTGCTGTAAGACAGGGACACCTGTAACCTCAGTGGCAGTTTCCATCTCAAAAACACAGTATTGACTGCCCTGGCCGTTATACAGTGTATAGCAGAATTCCCAAAATTCCTCAGATGCTTTGGTCTGAGAATGGAGATGCCTAAGTCAAATATCCACCATTTGCATCCAACTTAATTCTGGGCAGGAGAGATTATGTAGTCTTGGTTTGTCCTCTCCTACAGCTATATTCCTTTCCTTCCCCAGCTACATTCCTTTCCTTCCCCAGCTACTTTCCTATTTGTGCCTTTTTACCTCTCTCTCATCCCATGGTTGAAGGAGAGCCAGGTCCAGCTCCCTCCTCACCTTCAGAGACGTGAACCCGAATCTCTCATGAAAGCTCAAGTGGACTTGAGAAGGCATTGAGCTGATTTGCTCTCAGCAGATTTCCTCTGCCATGCCCTTTTAACTGGAAGTGACTTGTACTTTCTCTTTTGGATTATTTCATGCAGTGTGTGAAAGCTTTCCAAAGGAGAGATGTGGAAATCTGACATGTGACCATCTGACTCTCAGGGTGGCTGTTAGCACGGGGACTGAACCCTTCATTTCTAGGTCTTATTTCTTCATGGGGAGAAGGGATTTGAGTATGGAAACCCTTGATCATCAAGTGAAGGCCACTGAGTGGAAAAGATCAGTCTGATTCATCTAGATTATATCTGAGGCTTGACAAAATTCAGGGAGATGGACTCCTAGGCAATTCCAGGAACACTTCTTTTTCATTGCTATGTTGTACCAACACAGTTGTTGCGTGGCCAAGAATGCTGTTAGTAGTTTCCATTGCTTGGCTTTGATGAAGGGCTTGACTATGAGAGTCTGCAGTATTCTTTTGTGCAAAATGTATTCATCCTCATTAGTTCCCTGAGCCAGGAAATCCCTGGTGCAGAAAGACCTGTGTTGTTCTACATTGCCTCTGCTGTGGTCCAAAGAGGGCTCCTCTGCAGCTGGAGGGTCTCGTCTCCTCTGTACATTTGGGCAGTTGTGTGCTACTCTACAGTTACAAACCCCCCTGTGAGGCATCAAAAGAGATTCTGGATTATCTGACTGTCACTAAGGCTTACCAGGACTAGCAACGACACCGTTTTTTCAGATTGTGCTGTCTTTTACTTCACTTTGATGGGAGCTTTATGTTAGTATGAGCTTCAAAGCCCAATCTTAATACCATGATCCCACGATTATCTCCTCCTGCACAGGTCTCAATTTGTTTGCACTGATAATGAGGATGTCCTGAATGCACCATTTGTGTGAGACAGAGGTGTGGGTGGCACATCAGTCCTTCTGGGGAAAGTGTGAGTGGAAGCTCCTGTTCAATGCTATTTCACACAAAGAGAGGATTAGGTGCACATATTGTTGGGCCAGGTTTCCCTGGTCATGCTGCAGAACCTGTTTTCCAACCAGACAATCAGGAGGTGAAGCCAGCCAGAAGGTCCCACACAGATGTATATCTCACATCTGCCCAGGGAAGTTTACTTGCAGTATAAAAGCCCACACCTTTCTGCCAGATGTGGGGCCAGTCACAGCCAGGAACCTAGTACCTTGTGCAAGAGCCCTCCAACTCTTCTGCTACATGCACCATCTCCCCTGTGGCATGGGTTTGTTTCTCATCTAGTGACTCAGCTAACTAACCTTGGCACAGAAAAGCCTTTGTGCACTGAATAACCCCTAAGTAAAACCACTTGTGGAAGAAAAGGAGGATGGCTAGAAGGAGTAGTTAGGAACAACTCCCTTGCCTCTGGTCCCAAACCCAAACCAAATTGCTATTGCAGCAAATTTCAAATTTGTGGATTTCTCCTCATGCCAGAGAAATGTAGAAGTGCACAAAATCCCATCTCCTCTTAGATTCTTTTATGATTGTTCTTCTGGGAATAGCTATTACAAAACCATCTCCTTCCAATGCTCAAATATATCTCATAATGTCTTCTTTGTACTGCCCTTGCTGTCTCCTACATCTTGCTTTTTAGAACGTCACCTTCCATTGAAAAAACAGACCACCAGCAAAACCAACTCTCAGAGAGGGTTTCTCTTTTTACACCTTTTAGTCTCTCTGCTGGTACAAGAAACTTCTTTGCAGGTCTGACACAATGGACCAAGCAGTTCTCAGTGTTTCTTTGCCTCTGGGCCTTTCCACGATACTTCAAAGCACAGCTGAAGCCTCGCTGCTTATTTTCAGTGTATCTCCCCTATAGATTTATTGCTTTTCCTTTGTAATTAGTGCTATTATCACTATAAACAGCAGCAGTAGCACATTAATTTCACTGAGATCCCTGCTGATCCTGCTAAGCACAGGGAAGTGCTTGCAGGCTCAAAATCCTGTCCAAGTCCTGCTGAAGCTGACTGAGAGAGTTACATGAAACCCACAGATAACTTCATGGAACAGCAAGGGTGACAGTTTCCAAGAGAAGCAAGTTCCACCTGCTGTCTTTGTTGTGAATCAATTGGAAAGCCTGGGTCTAATTTAATGGAATTCTTAGGCTTTAAAATCTATAAATTTCAAATCCTTTTTCTGAGCAAATCTGAGTATTTGGGCACAGGAATTGGACCTCTGTTATTTGTTGTATGTCTTGGGGGCATCTCTGACACCAGACTTGGCTTAGTATTCCCACTTTGATTTGGTTTTCACCTTCTGGTGTGAAACTTGCTCTATTACTGTTAGCATTCAAACATTCCCTGTGGCTGTTTTCTGACAATTTGAAATCAGAAAGTATCAGAAAAGAAAGCTAGGCCATTTTGAGCAGTGTATACAAGAGCAGTTTCTTATTTCTCCCATTATTTCTTAGAGCATTAGGTGGACACCCTTTGAACAACTCAACTAGTACCAGGTGAGGTTAACAGTGAGGTTGTAGTGATTATAGGTCTCTTTCTTGTGGGATCCAGACTGGGTATCATGCAGGTGGGTTTGGAGCCAAAAGGTAGGGTTTGGCTGGGAGTTGCTGCACTTGTACCAGCTTGGGCAGAGAAGGTGCACACAGAGGGCATGTTTGCCATGTACATGCCACAAGCCTCCTTAAGAGAAAGAGAGCATCCTCCTCTCTCTTTCCCTTCCTTGCTGCTCCTTGGATGAATTTTTCTTGATGTAAGAGAGCTGAGTGCTGGCTGATTGGGCTGTGACCTGAGTTTTATATAATGAGTTGTGCAATGCGCTTTGTGTAACCAGAGGTGTCTTGTGTAATTTATTTGCAGGCCATTTGCCAGATCAAGGACTAGACCTGGCTCCTGTCATATGAGAGAAGGCTAAGTAGAGGGACGCAGATGGATCGCTGATTCTGCTGCTTCCTGCCTGGGAGGCGTATTGTCAGTGGGCTAGAAAGCAAAACCTTTGATGGTTCTTGGTCTGTGTCCATCTGCAAAAAGCTCTCTCCGTTCTCCTTGAAAAGAAAGAAGATAGAGCTTGAGTTTGTCCTCCTGATGGCCAAGTCTGAAGGGAGTTTAGCTGCCCCCACTTTCCACTGGTTGTAGTCTCAGGCATGGGTTTCCCCTTTGATGCCTCTGTGTGTACTTGAAGCTCACCAGCACCATTTCTTTGCCAGCGGGGGTGGATCATGTGAGAAGGTGGGTCAGGAATGTGAGCTGAGGATATGATTCAGGTTGTGAGATGAGGATATGACCTCTTCAACATGAGCTTAGTATGCAGTTCTTCCTTGCAGCTGCAGCTTGAGTGCATAAATTGTGCCTGTTGTTCATGCTGCCCACTGAGGTGGTTAATCGATCAATGGGGCCTTATCTGTGCTGCAGGAGTGGAAGCCTCCACACCCAGGCTGTGATGGGACAGCTAATGGGCTGGAAACGGCCATTGCAGATGCCAAATGGAAGAAAAATAGCTGTGGGGCCCTCTCATGAAACAGGCTCTGGCTCAGTAGCACTGCCGACTCATGAGTTGTCCTAAAGGGTGGTCAGATGGGGTGCTGCAGCATCCTAGAACCTTCCTGGTACTCCCACTAGTCTCCTCCAAACTTCCTTCCATCCTGTTAAAAGAGGTATTTGGTTCTTCTTGCAGAGATTTCTGAGGGTGTGCTGCAAGTGTGGTTGTGGCGTGGCATGTCTTGCACAGTCGGATGAGGTGTGATTGTCCTGTTCATCTCACTGAGCTCCAGACCTCTGTGATGTTCTTTCATACTACAGAAGCTTTGCATGTGGGGTAATTTGGTGCTTTGTATTTTTTGTATTCCTTCAAATGGGGAGTATTTCATGGTGGCAGGAGAATCTGACACTTGGCCATGCGTGAGCTGGGATTTTGATGGGACTGTCAGGTGGGTGAACAAGTTCCTGCATGAAAACCTACAGCAGGAAAGGCTGTAGGATTGTTGGGTGCAAAAGCACTTACTCCCCAGTAGCTGAGGGCTAATTAGTAAGAAAGGTACAAAACAAATAATGGAACAAGCAATTTGATGGACATTTGTTGTCTTAGTCTGTGATGTGAGAGAGATGAGGAGTTTGATGCCAGTTAAAATATTTTTCAGCATAAAGAGAAATAAAAGAGGGATATTTCATGAGATAGGCATTACCAGATCCTTCATGGATCTGATTGGCTTGTTCTCATCACCTGTGCAGAAGGTAGAGTACCCTGGTTTCACTGGTGAGAGAGGTCTGTACAGGACACCCTATATGAGATACCTTATACAGCTCTGGTCACAGAATTACAGAATCACAGAAATGTTCAGGTTGGAAGAGCCACAAAGTGGCTGTCTAATTAATACTACTCGAAAGGTTTGTGCATGGTTGATATGTGCTCTTTTCCAAGATTACCACTGGCAAGAGCACACTTTGCCAAAAGCAGCCTGCTGGCAAACAACATGCTTTCCACAGCCTACAAGCATATCACAGAATCACAGCAACATTCCGGTTGGAAAAGACCCTCAGGATCATCGAGTCCAACTGATAACCCTACTCTACAAACTTCACCCCTAAACCCTATCCCCAAGCACCACATCCAAATGACCTTTAAACACATCCAGGGTTGACCTTTAACCACCTCCCTGGGCATTCCATTCCAATGCCTGACCACTCTTTCTGTGAAAAACTTCTTCCTAATATCCAGTCTAAACCTACACAGTCGTAGCTTGAGGCCATTCCCTCTTGTTCTATCACAAATAACCTGTGAGAAAAGACCAGTACCAGCCTCTCTACAGTGTCTGTTCAGTACTCACAGAGAGAAATGAGGTCTCCTGTCAGCCTCCTCTTCTCCCAACTAAACAGCTCCAGCTTCCTCAGTCATTATTCATAAGATTTATTCTCCAGGCCCTTCACAGCTTCATTGCTCTCCTCTGCACTCACTCCAGCACCTCCACATCTCTCCTGTACTGAGGTGCCCAAAACTGGACACAATACTTGAGCTGTGGCCTCACCAGCGCTGAGTACAAGGGGACAACCACCTCCCTGCTCCTACTGCATGCCTGGGCACACCGCTTGCTCATATTCAGTAGCTTGTTGATTAGAACCTCCCAGGTCCCTTTCTGCCAGACCACTCTCCAGCCACACTTCCCCAAGCCTGAAGCATTGCTTGGGGTTGTTGTGACCCAAGTGCAGGACCTGGCATTTGGCCTTGTTGAAGCTCATCCCATTAACATTGGCTCATTGATCCAATATATCCACGTCATAGAATCATGGAATTGTTAGGGTTGGAAGGGACCTCAAGGACCATCTAATTCCAACCCCCCTGCCATGGGCAGGGACACCTCACACCAGATCAGGTTGCCCAGAGCCTCATCCAGACTGGCCTTAAACACCTCCAGGGATGGGGCCTCAACCACCTCCCTGGACAACTTGTTCCATTGTCTCACCACCCTCATGGTAAAGAACTTCTCCCTAACATCCAATCTGAATCTACCCACTTCCAGCTTTATTCCATTCCCCCTAGTACTATCACTACTTGACATCCTAAAAAGTCCCTCCCCAGCTTTCTTGTAGGGCCCCTTCAGATATTGGAAGGGCACAATAAGGTCACCTCAGAGCCTTCTCTTCTCCAGACTGAACAGCCAGAACTCTTTCAGTCTGTCCTCATAGGAGAGGTGCTCCAGCCCTCTGATCATCCTCATGGCCCTTCTCTGGACACAGCCCAGCACCTCCAGATCTTTCCTGTAATAGGGGCTCCAGAACTGGATGCAGTACTCCAGGTGGGGTCTCACCAGAGCAGAGGAGAGGGGGAGAATCACCTCCCTTGACCTGCTGGCTATGCTTCTCTTGGTGCAGCCCAGGATCTGGTTGGCTTTCTGGGCTGCAAGTGCACACTGCTGGCTCATGTTGAGCTTCTCATACACCAGCACCCCCAAGTCCCTTTCTTCAGGGCTCCTCTCAAGCAACTCACTTCCCAGCCTGTATCAGTGATTGCCCTGACTCACATGCGAGACCTTGCATTTGGTCTTGTTGAACCTCATGAGGTTGGCTTGTGCCCACCTCTCCAGCCTGTCAAGGTCCATTTGGATGCCATCCCTTCCCTCCAGTGTGTCTGCTGCACCACAAAGCTTGGTGTTGTCAGCAAACTTGCTGAGGGTGCACTCAATGCTACTGTCCATGTCACTGACACAGATCTTCACCAAGACTGGTCCCAGGACTGATCCCCAGTACTGGTCCCCTCTTCCAAAGGCCATAGACTCTCCTTTTGTTCTTGAAGTCCATGGACCATTTCAGAGGAAAAGTATTCAGTCAGATGTCTCCAGACTTAATTCTTTCAATAAATCTAGAAAATTTCCTGAGACTTCCCTTTTATCCATCCTTCTGTTCCTTGTAACTATTTTGCATTGAACAGGCTGTGATGACTCTGATGGGTTTCCATGTCACTGTTCTTGAGAGATGCTATCACTTTCATCAACCTCCCTAGTCAAGCAGCCAAGGTGTAGAGCCGCAGGTACATGTTGAAGTTCTACCTTGCTGGCATCTTGCAGGGTCACTACTCTCTACAGGTGGAATGTGAAATGAAAACAGATGTTGAGTGAAGATGAAATTTTCATAGTGAGATAGGTTGTGCTGGGTTACAGCTCGAGCAGCAGGAAAGTTGTACTTTGGGTTTTGCTTTTGGGAATCTTAGCCTGAACATCCTTGTTCCTCAGAGGCAACTGGAACTGCATGGTACCAGCATTAGAATCACATGCTTCTTCCACAGGTTTCTATGATGCATGCATTGTTTGGGACATGTCTTGCAGACCTATAGCAAGAGATCATGAGATATTAAGGGAATTTCCCACTTGGAAGCAGAGAAATAGTTAAAAAATAAACAGTGTGTTTCATCATTGACGGAACAGAGACTGTCAGTGAGATGTCTACTGTCGTGGTCATGCCTCTCTGTGGAGAGGTTGAACTAAGCAAAGTTTTGAGTAAATAAAATGTTTTTTTTTTTTTTCCCTTGAAGTTGCCATTATGTAGATCCATCTGCCAGTGTTATAGACCACCTTGCCTTCACCATGCTCAGCTCCATCTTTGATCACTGTATTTGTTAGACCTGACCAGAGAGAAGGAATGGAGTTCAAAGAGAATGATGCAGGTTTCAGTATGGATGCAGGAATAGTCCTCTGTACAAACAGGGGAGAGTCATTCAAACAGTCAGGTAGACTGCAGCTGTAGAGAAAAGGCTTTGCTGGTGGTTATAATAATTGTCAGCTGACCATAAGTCAACAGCGTCATGGTGTTGCAAAAAAGAAAGGAAAAGTTAAACATCTCTGGGATGTATAAAAGCAGCATTGTTTGTAGGACACATGAAATATTCCCAACACTCTGTTAGTGTAGACTGTGAGTAGACATCAGTAATGTGACCAGGTGTGGGCACTACCCATATATGTACCAGTGTGAGAGAGTCCAGGGGAATGCAACAAAAAGGATTGGAGGCTGAGGAGATGTGACGCATGGGGAAGGATGGATGAAACCAAGGCTGTTTAGTCTAAAGTACTGATTTTTTGACCATGCTCTATTGTCTTCTGCTCTATTTGTAAAGGGTCTGGAAGAGGTGACTAAGAAAAACAAGTTTCTATATGCTTTAGAGCTGCCTACAGAAATAGTATTTCTAAATACTGTGGCTGTAAACCACTGCTATTGCACAGCAAAGACTGAAATGGGCTCAGTGACAATTGTTAAATGCATAAAATACAAGAAAGAAGCTGTTCTCTCATTTGGAGTAGCAGAACGTCAGAAGAGTGCATTGTAGAAATGAAAATGGAGGGACAAGAATCGTTGAGACTGTAGGATCACCAGATGCTGAAATGTATCAGGTGAACAGGCTTGAAATTCCCAGCATGGAATAGGCTAGATAAACATCTCTCTGTAATCACAGGGATAGGGCTGACCCCTTCTTGACTTCATTTAAGTCACTTTGCATCCCAGTTCTCTATGATTGTGTAACTAATTAGTGCTAAGTTGTGGTCATTATTATTTAATATATCCATAAACAACTGAGAGTGTAATGAGCAATGAAGCAGTTGTCACCTAAATGCTCATTTCCTTTTGTGGATTAGTAAAAGTATGTTGAGCAACATTAATCCACTACTCCAGCAATCCAGCCCTAGGTATCAGTGAGTTGCTAAGCAGACCTCTCCAAGTCTATTTTTCTCTGCTTCTGCATCACTAAGACCAGAATATTGGTTCTGGGAGGTAAATACAGTGGCTTCAGTCTTTTTTTACAGCATTTGATTTGATCCTAACTTTTCACAGTGCTGACAAACAAACCCTCCTAAATGTCACCCACCTCTCCTTTAATCAACATCGTCTTGCATTTCACCTGGTAGCAATGAGAAAAAAAAGTACTGTCTGTAACAGCAGGCAAAGACCTTGGCTGGGATTCCACTGCTGGAGTTTGACAAGTATCCAATTCCTCTAAAAACCTTGCTGTGGCTTCAAGATAGCAAAAGCTGCAGTTACTCACTGCAGTGCCTCTATTTGTTAGCAAGGAGAGATATTTGAAAGTCTAGGTCTCGTTGTACACAAATTTGTTAAAGAGGCAGTGCTTTTTGCAGAAGGCTTCACTAAGAGATAGGAGAAAGAGTGGAACACTGAGGGGCTGGGAATGTGGTTTGAGGACAGGGTATTTTAGTAAAGATGATCTAGGGAAGATGAGACACTTGAACTTTGGAACGGTGGATTTGGGCCTTCTGCAAAAGCAGGGCAAGGTCAGGGGCCGTGTTACATTTGCTGTAGTTCACTGACAGTTCTAGAAGCTTCTTGTCTCACAAATCCTGGACTGACATGTCTAAAAGGCTTTGGTAAGCTGACGCACTGTTCAGGAGTGGGGCAGTTATGAAATAACTCATTGTGCTGCATTAGAGTCATAGTACTGATGAAAATGCATCTCATCTCACTGTGGACACCACCCTCAGGCCTTACACGTGCTGTCTGATTTTCCTAAACAGACTTTCTTTTAGTTCTGGCTTGTGAAGAGGGGGTTTCTCCTCCAAAGTGCATGATTCCTGATATCTTTGTCCAGTACCTATGGGCAACATAAACAAGGCAAAGTTATTTTGTAGGATGTTAAAGAAAGCAGAAAGTGAACAGTGTTTCATGCTAGCTGTAACCTCTTTGCAGAAAGGCCTTGCAGGGATTACAGCCCTAAGAGGTGTGTCAGTGTGAGCTGAAATTCCCACCCCCCTCCCCCCCCAGTAACCAGGCTAGCCCACTCTGGAAGCAAATGAAAAGCTGTATTTACAAAGCAGAATCTACAATCTACAATGAAATGCAATGAATATGTACAAATATACAAAATTCACAACATTTACAAATATATACAATCAACAGAAAAGCACAACCCATCTCCCTTTGCTTCCCCCCAAAGGGGACCCTTCCCAAAGGGGCCTCCCTCTCCCAGGAGCTTCCCCCCAGGCCCCCTTTGGACAGAAAACAGAGTTAGTTAAAACAGAAAGTTGCTAACTTAGCTGCTAAGGTCAGTGTGTGTTATCTTCAGCCAGAAGAGAAGAAGAAGAAAACAGCAGCCAGACAGCCCAGCAACTGCCCCCACTCAGAACGCAGAATGTGCAGAATGCCTACTTTATTTTGGGTAATAGTTCTTAAACATTTCTATCTATCCAATGGAAGTGTTTAGAACAATCGTTATTTTGATTTCTTACACCCAATAGTGACTTATTTACACTCTTTCACTTTCTCTGTTTCGAACTTTGCAAGGAAAAATTAAAAAGACAGTTTCAAACCATCACAAGAGGGCTCACCTTTTTGCTAAAATTAGTAGAAGAATTGCTGCAAGTATTATCACTAGCGAAGAGGCTCCACAGGCAGCAACACTTTGCTGGAGAATCATGGGGCTTGTCAAGAACAAACTCTTAGGTTGAATGGACAAACACAGGGATTATTAGTAAATCATATTAAATAAAAAGAAATCCTCTGCACCTATTATTAAGGTGCAATCATCTAAAGACTTCTCTTGAGATCGCATATCTCAGTAACTAGCCAAAGCACAATCATATCCTACTGGTTTTCTTTCTCATTGAAGCTTTGTTTGTGTTTCATCTCCAGAAAAACATGTTTCAATCATGAGATTAACAGGGATATACTAAATTAGCCAGAATGCTTAAAAAACCCCTTACCATCTATAAAGGTGTTGGTCTGATTCATAGGCAGTGGTTTAAATGCTTTGTCTCACCTAAAGTGCAGAAATCTCTGATATTCAGCTGAAGCTTTGCTGACTCTTACAATTGTGCTATGTGATAAATTCTTTTATTTCTGTTGTTTCTCTTGTCAGGGTTGTTTGCAGAGAGGGTGTGATGAGTTCTGAGGGATGAGGATAGAAGAAGCATTTACATGTTCAGGTCAGAAGGTTATTTATGATCACGTCTTTTGAAACACTTAAATAAGAAAGAAAATTCAGTTCTTTAATGTTTGTCTAGATTTGAAGCAAGCTATTGTGTTCACTCCAAGTCCTTGCATTAAGACAGTGTCTTTGTGGGGTTAACTTGTTGAAGTTTTGAGCTCATGGCTTTACAGATTCTTTAACTCTTAAAAAAATATTTTTGTTTCTCTTTCTCTTGTGTGGGGAAAATATTGCAATAGACCTCAGTTTGCTGAGATTCCATTTTAGAGGGTCTTAAAGGGGTGAAGATTTTGTTCCAGATAACCTGGACAAACTTTACTATTTGTATAAAAGTCCTCCAGCATACAAGTTGTCTTTTAAATAATATTGATTCTTCAAGAAAGCCCTGACACTTATTTTTAAAAATCCCACCATCTTTTCTTCTTAACCCCCTTTAGATCTTTCTGAATTTTCTGAGGAATCTGTGTGCTTCTAGACAAATAATTTCCTGATTCCTATAAATACTCAGCATTCTGCTCATCATCATGCTAACAACTGTTTTTTTAGGGAGTTTGCCATATGCAACAAAATCCTTCCAACATTACATAGAAAAGCAACAAAGGGATGGTTACATGAAGGTTTGTGTAAGGTGGGAAAAAAAACCCACACTAAACTTCTTCAAAGAGTTTTGCCATTGTAATCAGTTAAGGAATAACGAAGACTACTTAGAGGTTTGAATCAGAAAGATAAACAACATCTAGAAACTTTTTCAGCCATCTTTTGTCTTGAGATATTTGTGGGATAGAAAGCATCCCCTGAAGATCATACTTGTCTTACAAAATCTGCAGTGCCTTTTGCCCACACTTAAGCTACTGCCTTTTTGTGATGGTTTTAAAGACTGTCTTTTTAATTTTTCTTCACAAGCTTAAGCAGAGAAAGTGAAAGAATGTAAATAAGTCACTATTGGGTGTACAAAAGCAAAATCATGATTGTTCTAAACACTTCCATTGGAGAGGTAGAAATGTTTAAGAATCTCTACTCAAAACAAAGTTGGGGCAGTCTGAATCTGGTTCTTGGCTTGCTTGCTGGGCTTCTGTCTGGCTGCTGCTTCTTTTCTGGCTGAAGATAACACACGACCTTGACAAGCTAACAGCCTCTCTGCTTCTTGACTCTCTGCCTTCTGGCAGGGGGACCTGGGGGGATTCCTTCTGGTTGAGGGGGGATGCCCCTTGGGGGAAGCAAAGGGGGCTTGGTTGTGCTTTTTCTGTTGATTGTATATATTTGTAAATGTTGTGAATAGTGTATATTTGTACATATTCATTGCATTTCATCAGAGATTGTAGATGTGCTTGTAAATACAGCTTTCATTCGCTTCCAGACTGAGCTAGCCTGGTTATTGTTGGTGTGGGGAAATTTCAGCTCTCGCACTGTTGCACTTTTTAAAGTAGCATCTTTCTCAGACTAGCATCTTTCTTAGGCAAAACATAGACTAGTGTTTTTCTGACATGGCTAATGGATCTAACAGTTCTAATAAAATCCTCCTACATCTTTGCTCCCAGCCAACAAGTCATATAATATTTCTTGCACAATAATATCTCATTGAAAAATGTAAATATCTTACAAAGCTTGCCTTCTGCATCTAGATGTCGTGTCTATGCTAAAACTGATGTTTTGTAAGTGTATGAGTTGCTTTCCTCTAAGAAGGCAATTGTTTTCTTGCCTTTTGGACCAAAGAGTCCATGGTTTTATAATTTACTATGTAAAGCAAGTTTATAAGTTGCATGTAAAGGTTATTTTCTGGCTTGTGGTTGAATCCAGGTGAATGTCTTGACCTGCTCTTTTACATCTGAATTACCTCACAGCTCAGCACCACATCTCATCTGGGAATTTGCAATTAACTGAGAGCTTCCTAAATCACATAGCAAACTGTCTCTGGTTGTCTGGGTTTCCTTGTTACACCCTGTTACACGGTTGCTTGAATTCCTCATGGTTTCCAAAACATTCCACCGATATGTAAGCCTGGCTTTTTAAGTGTCTCCCAGCAATGCCCCAGTCTGCACATCTGAGCTAGGTGAAAACTGGTCTCAAGGAGTTCAGCAAGGGGAGGTGTTAGCAACACAGATGCAGCAAATGTCAGATCCTGGTGGACTTAGTGCTGCAGAGGTGAGAGGTCTCAGGGAGTATCACTGAGCCACTTGTTGAACTGAGCTGGACATAAGGTACAATGGATTCCCTGTGAAGCACAAGTAGTGGAGAAATCTCTCTACAGGAGGATTTGAGATGAGGGCACTTTTCACAAATCACCTTGCTGGGGAGAGTAGGGGTGGCAACACTAAGTCCTGTCTCTGTGCAAGATGGGGAAAGTGATGTTGGACTGAGTATGGAGAACAGGAAAGCCTTTGGAGGTAGGCCTGGTTAGCTTGTTACTGCAAAGAAATTCTAGCAGTCATGCTAGCTGGGTGGGTAGGGATTAGTTTTCTACCCAGTACTGAAGGGTCAGCACTAAACCATGTCCCTGAGCACCAGATCCAAAGGCTGCTTGAACACTCCCAGGGATGGTGACTCCACTGCTGCCCTGGGCAGACCATTACAATGTTTGATAACCCTTTCAGTGAAGAAGTATTTCCTAACACCCAGCCTAAACCTCACAGCTTGAAACCATTTCCTCTAGTCCTATCGCTTGACACCAAGGATGAGAGGCTGGTGCCTTTCTTGCTCCAACCTCCCTTCAGGCAGTTGTAGAGAGTGGTGAGGTCTCCCCTCAGCCTCCCCTTCTCCAGACTGAACAACCCTGGCTCCCTGGGACGCTCCTTGTAGGCCATGTGCTCCAAGCCCTTCATGAGCCTTGCTGCCCTTCTCTGGACACACTTCAGCACCTCAATGTCCTTCTTATAATGAGGGGCCCAGAACTGAATACAATACTTGAGGTGTTGCCTCCCCAGTGCTTGAATACAGGTGGATGATCCCCTCCCTGTTTCTGCTGGCCACAGTGTGTCTAAGCCAGGATGCCACCGGCTTTCTTGGCCACATGAGCACACTGCTGACTCGTATTTAGTTGACTGTCAACCAATACCCACCGCCCCTCTCCAAGTTGCAGCTTTCCATTTACTCATCCCCTGGTCTGTAGCTTGCCATGGAGTGGTTGTGATGCAGGTGCAGGACCCGGCACGGCCTTTTTTGAACTTCATACAATTAGCCTTGGCCCATCAGTCTAACCTGTCCAGATCCCACTGTAAAGGTTGGTGTCACCTGCAGACTCACTAAAGGTGCACTGAATCCCCTCATCCAGATCAGTGACAAAGATATTAAAGAGGACAGGTCCAGTACTGAACCCTGGTGGACACCACCAGTGACTGGGCACCAGTCAGATTTAATGCCATTCACCACCCCTCTTTGAGCCCAGCCAGCCAGCCAGCCAATTTTTAGTCCAGTGCACTTAATGAAGACTTGTGCCATGAGCTTCTGAAGGAGAATGTAAAGGTATGAAACTGTTCCTTGGCTACATGCCCACCATTTGAGTACATGTCCTTCCTGAGCCCCTTCAGATGACTGTAGAAGTAGTCTGATGTGACCTGGAGCATCCCTGGCCTGAGAAAACATCTTTCAGCCCCATGAAGAAGTGAATCTTGCTTGATCCTGGTTTATCCTACTCAATGCCCACAGCAGAAGCATTTGCTAGGGAAGGGAATGGTATATATAAAAAAATCACAGTGAAAGTAAAACCAGACTTCCTATTCTTCCAGCTGCTGCTGAATAGTGCTTTTGTGTCATGAGCTGGCAGGGGTCCCTTCAAGACAGAGTGATTGAGGATGAGGTGAGGTGATGCTGTGCTGGGGAGGAAATGAGTGCATGGAGGCAGGCTGTCCCTGGACATTTGAAGTCTCAGATGAGCTGGGTCTGGCAGCAAAACTGGAGGGAAACAGGAACCCTTTGGAGAGCTCAAGCAAGGTTAGTGCTGCTTCCATCCTTCCTCACTGAATTACCTGCATCATGTCACTTGGGGCATTAGTCAGGAAATTGGACTGACAGGGTGACAGCAACTCCTTCTTTCCTTCCTCTTGTGGGCTTTCCATCAGCCCCCACTGGACTCCTGACGCTGAACATGTGTGTCATTCTCTGATTCTCAGCCGGGGCTTCACGCTCTTGGGTTTATCCTGGCCAAGCACTGGGAGAAAGCTCTGTACTATAAATGGGTACTGACTGGTGGAAATCATGAAGTCCAGGTCTGTGTCCAAATATTTCCTCCATGCAAAGCCCTTGCACACAGAAGGCTGTTTTGTCCTGAACTCAGGATCAACTTGCAAAGTCCCCAGTGAATGCAGCTACTTTGGTATGAAACCTTGGGGAAGGCTTGTGAAAGGTGGGTCAGTGATACCAGCACAAGCTGGGATTGGGAAACCAGAAACACTGGCACTTGTGATGCCTGCAGGACCCTCATTCTCCCTGGCTTACATGAGTGTCCCAACCTCTCTTGCTGATCTGTCCTGATTCTCTTTGACCTGCCTATGCTGTTCCAGAGGTGCCAAGACAGCAGTTGAACACTGGGCTACAGCTCCATCATCACTGAATAAAGAAAATTAATTACTTGCCATGCCTTAGTTCTGCCTCTCCTGTCCTTAACATCCACACAACAGCCACTTTTTTCCCCCTTTTTTTCCTTTTTCCCCACCTTTCCCACTACAGTCTTTTAGTTTCACTTATTTAAGTAATTTATATTCTACCTGAACCTGTTCTCCAGTGCCCTCCCTGTCTTACTTGTAAGCCTCCTCTTTCTCTGCCTGGGAATCAGTGAAAATACAGACCAAAAGGATGTCCAAGGCTGGCCCTTCTGAGCATTCTTTTGAGATGCTCCTATATTTGAGAGCAGGTTTTACACACCAAAGTTCCTGAGAGCAGCTGCATTCTGTTGGTTTTATGTTAAGATTTCATTCAAGACAGTGCCAAGAGTGATAGCTCATCTCCCAGTTACTCCCAGACCATGAGGTAATCTGCTCAGAAAAGAAGTTTAATTTGATGTGGTTTCTTCTCAGCAAACCCACCTATCACTTCATTACTTTCTCAGCATTTTTAAACAGATCAGTTAATAGGGCAGGCAAGGATCTTTCTGGGTACAGAAGGAGGCTTGACTGAGTTGGGATTCCTGGCCTCCTCCTGGGCTTGATTTTTAAAGATAGATATTGTACTTACCCTGTACTAGTCCTATGAGAATGCAAAAGGTCTTGGAGATAATTACTAATGGGTCCAAAGTATCTCCAGATGGTTCTTTAAGTACCCCCAGTTTATTAAACTCTGCCCGCTGGGGCTTCGACCTGTGTTCTTCCTATTCTGGACTCTTCTCCCACCCCTTATGAATGCTTTCTGTTGTTGGTAACTTGTCCCAGTTAACCTTTTCCTACATCTGAAGCATGGCACAAGGCATACCAGTTTTCACTCTGTCACTTGCTATGTGCTCTCCTCTCCTGTAAAGAGCAGGCCTGAATTTTTTCATCTTCAACTTACTTCCATTGTAACTCAGGAATCTCTCCTGTACAGCCTTCTATATATCTCACTATCTTCTAACCCTTGTAAGTTCTTCAGCCAGACTGAGTTTGTCTTTGCCTGCCTGGGGCTTTCCATCATATTCATCATTAGTCATATGACAGCATTTCCATTAATTGTACAATTCCTTTCTGATTCCCAGGTCACCAACAGGTGTCTGATGCCATCACTGTCATCTTTCACTGTACTTCCTCTCTCACCTGCTCATCAGGACAGATTACCTTTGTGTATTTAATTAAGGGCATGTTCATATGATTGCAAGAGAATTAAGGCAACACATCATAGGAAATTGTTACCTGTCAGATGAAACATAGTAACTGAGTCTCCTTCTCTTGGAGCCTGTTCTGGTTGTGAAATTAAACACCTTCATGGCTGTGTTAAGCAAACTCTCTATCGCATTTGCAATGAACAAGTCTTTTGCATATAGTCGATTATCTCATTACTTTATTGGCCTTCCAATGCACTAACTGATCTCTTGTGGTGAGTAAACACATCCACAATGTCTTTTGGAACACACAGGCTCTTTTGCACTTGCATTATGGATTCAGATTTTTTTTTTTCTCCCAAAGGTCAATTTCCCAACTCTTCTGGCTATTCCTTTTTTGAAAGCTGTTATGCATGTTTGAAATCCTCTGTTTGGAGCCACTGTCCTTGTTCTGCTGGTGCCACAAAAGATCCAATAGTCCAAGTGCTATGGGAAGACTAGTAGAAGGCAGTTCAATTTGAACTGAGATATAAATGGAGAAAAAGAGAGTTTGCTTTGTCTTTTCTGCTGTGGCCTTCTCTAACCTGTGGAACACAGTGTAGAATTTCTACCTGACACTTTGAAGGCAGCTGTCAGTCCTGTCCCTTTTGACACAAAGGTATCTTCCAGTGTGAAACTGTTGGTCAGAGCCAGTAAGAATCTCATAGACTCATAGAAGTTGTGGAAGATGAGGACTAAATGGCTTCATCTTCAGAAGGCCAGTTGCATTTATTCTTCTTTCCTTACCTTGGCATGCATTCACCTTTCAGCTTTCATTGTGGCAGGAAACCCAGCTAGAGCAGAAGTCCATGCCATGGCTGGTTCAGATGTTTGCATGATCCCAACTTATTCAAAAGTCTATGACAATTTGCAGATGTAATTTGATAAAATGTGACTAGATCTGGTTTGCCCTATAAACAGGTTTGTGTTTGGGAACACAGAAACACTAAAAGCAGACGCACTACTGGGATTGAATCTATACCATTAGTGAGACATTGTTTCTGGTGGGACCCCCTTGCAAGGGTAGTTAGGGGGCTTAACTTCTCTATAGTGAAGAGAGAACAGCTGTTCAGCAATCCTAGGGATGGGGAAGGAGAAATGATGCTGCAGAGGGTGTGAGTGACTGTAAAAGTACTGGATGTTGGAGCCAGGACAAATAAGACAATAGATGCAGACGGGGTGGAGTTGCTCAGAAGCATAAACAGGAAGATGCTGTGACTCATCATTTATTTATTTTTGCCTCTTTTTGGACAGTAAGAGACAAATTAGGTGTCTGCAATTTACTTTTTTTGTTGTTTGTTTGTTTTGAGCCTGCATTCATCTGGGACCAGGAAAGTTCTCTCTTTAATGTTCCCTGCCATAATCTCAGGTTCCACACCCTGAAGTCAGTAGTGTTTATGACCACTGGTGTGTCTTTTCTCAGGACCTTCAGGCAGAAAAGACAGAAGAGAATCAGACTCCAGACTGAGTGTGGGACACAGCAGCTACCTTTTAATCCATATGTTTCTGTTTAGCACAAACCAGTCTCATTTATACTGAGGCTATTAATTCTGCTCTTAGATTGAGCTAGTGTTATAATGTGGGCATGACAGATTTGTTCAATGGCTACAAAACAGATCTTACAATAGTCTGTAAGAATAAATTCTACTTCTTAAAACTTAGATTTTAGTCAAAGCTGGTAGAAACATTCAACATGAAGGCATGCAGCTGTTTTTTGTAAGAAGGCAACACAATAAAGGTGGGTCATTTTTGGAGAACTGGGCCCAAGTTTAAAAGTTGATTCTTTGAGGTGTTTTGGTTATACGTGGTTCCTGAGACTTGAGGAATGTGAATGAAAAGGACTGGAACTGTGTAAAGTAATACCCCTGGAAAATCAGTCTGTATTTAAATTATTTGTTCTCTCTAAATAGTTGAGCTCATCCAGATGCACAATGGGATCCTGACAGTACAAGACAGCAGAATCTCAAGGGGATTGTGGAAAGTAATATGGAAGATTATTGCTCCTAAAAACAATGTTGCAACTAAGAGCAAACAGTATTCCTAAAAACATCATAGCCACCAGAAGAACATGTCACTGATCTTCTATGATGTTCAGGGTGCACAAACTGACTCCACCACAGCCAAGAGTCACCGGGACACAGTTTTATGAGGTGGAGAGTGGGCAGGATAGACTCAAAAGCTGTCAGTGTGATGGCTCAGGTGTCAGACCAAAGGCATTTGAGTGCCTGACTCTGTGAATAGCTTTGGGCAAATACTCCACTGACTCCTGTGAACTTTCATCTGCAATATAAGGAGACTTCTCCGTCAGACTGGGGCCTTTCAGACTGATCATATCACAGATACACCCTGAATCTTAAGTGTGTCTCCTTAGGCTAGACCTCTTTGAGGTGAGGATAGAATCAGGAGCTATCTCCTGACACCATGATAAGAGAGGACACATGTCACTCTATCTCAGAGAACAGCAGTGATTTTCTGATGGGAGCTAATTGTTTGCTCTTGCACAACTCTTCTGGGAAGTTAGGTAGAAGTCAAAAAGTGGGAGTGAAAAGAAGTGAAAACAGTGTTTGATGGTTGCTTTGACATTGTTTCTTTACAATGGTGACTGGTTGATGAAACACAGGATTGCTGAGAGAGAGTGCTGCCCCGAGGACTGTATCACTATTTTCAGACTGCATCACTATTTTCAGACTGCAACAGGTGAACTCTAGGGAGTCCTCTGGTTTTGTTCTGTCGTGAGTGGAGGACATTGTACCACCATGCTTTTTAAATTAGGCCTTTGTGCTCTGGATGGAAGAGAGGAAACAGTTTAAGAGTCCCATGGGTCCCTGACCACGAGCCAGCTTGTGTCCTGATGGTACTTCGTATGAAGAGGGTTGTTGGCTGTTGCCATTGACTTGTGCATGTCCCTGCTCTGCATGTGGTTTCATGCCACAGCAGCTGCCCCATCTTTTACCTATTGAGTAACACTGGCTTGTTAACTCCCTTGGACTAGTGCATTATCATAATTCATATTAACTAAAAACCCCTGAAAGCAAATGAGCTTGGACTTGTGGATCCTGGTTTTGTACATCAGAACCTTTCTTGTTATCCCAAGGAACTATTTAGGGAAGTTTATCCAGTTCCTCTGTGTCTATTTCCCTAGGTGTGTCAGTAGAAGAGCTGCTCAGACTGCTGACAATTATTGAGTCATAGAATGTATCATGTTGGAAGGGACCCTCAAAGGTTGTTTTATGCACCTGGCTCTGAAATGACCTGCAGTGAAAGTCACCATGTCTCAGAAGCACCTGGAACTCTGCAAACAGCCTAGGAGGAGCCACAGTCACAGGGTTCTGGGTTACTCTTTTAAGCCCTTACAGGGAAGATAATTTTATATGTCACTGTAAATGCTAGGCTGCAGTTTGAGGTGTTTAAGGATGTTAGGATGCCAGTGGGATTCAGAAGGTCCTCTGATGTCAGGTGGTAATTTGGAGGCAGCTGTAAATGCCCGAAAACCTTTGTAATACAAAGCCCTTCATTGTCCATGTCATGGATTTTCCAAACCCAACCTCTGCTTTCCTCTGTGAATTTCTAGGTCCCAGTTCACCATTTCCCCAAAACTCCCATGTTCCTTCATGTTTTCTTCTCCCTTCTCCTGTGTTCCCTGCAAAACACAGCTCCTCTTGGTTGAGCAGTGTGGGCCCTTCACTCCTTTTCTGAGGCCTCAACAAGCTGCATCAAATTCAGTGGCCTACATCCCTCTTCAGAGCACTTCCTACATTGGTCTACTGGAGTTTGCCTGGAATTGTCTGGTTTCCAGAAGAGCCAGTCTCTTTTGCTTCATCAACATGGTCAGCTCTAAACACCCATTAATCAGAGGATATCACCTATGTAGTCCTTGTTTATGGAATATCCACCCTGTTCCAGTTCTCTGACCACCAGCTAGTTCAAAGTCCAACCCATAATCCCATTTCTACTATGCTGCAAGAATTTAACAAAATGCGACAAATTATTAAGCTCAATTTCCCTTCAATCTTTCTGTCAAGTTCTTTGTTTCTGAATGTTGTTCTGCCTCTGTCTCTCCTGCCCTCCATGTATGGTTTGTTATCCTTTACAATGAGGTGACAGTAATTTTTTTAGTAATTCACAGTAATTTATTATAGAATCAACCATTCCAATTCTTTTTGGCACATGGTCTCTCTTACGAACATGATTTTCAAATGTGGATCATTGCTAGATATCCATTTCCCCAGCTGGATCTTTGGCAAGATGTGTTTTTGCTCATCTACATGGACTTTCTGTTTGCATGATTTTGACATGAGTACAGCCTAACTTGGCCTTGGCTCTTCTGTGTCAGGTGCTTTTGCACATGCACACACACACACACACATATGCATACACATGTGTCACTGTACAGGATTAACTGGACTCTACTCCTCTATCTTTATCAGCCATCATCCTCCTTCTGACTCATGGCTGAGGCAGATAAGCACCTAGTTATGCTATCAGCTTCATGATAAACAGTAATTAATATTTTGCAATCATAGAGCTCATTGAATTGGATGATCTAAAAGCACTTAATTAACATTAGTCATCATTGCATAGGTTGCATGAGGTAGATAAGGTTTTATTGTGCAGAAGGGGAAACTGAGGCACAAAGGAACACCAGGATCAGCCAGATGGAACTTCTGTTAGAAGGGTTTGCAGTGCTTTGGTATTTCTGAAAACCCACTGCAGTGCCATTTTCAAGTCAGTAATAGCAAAGTTGGGCCTGAAATCCCAAAGGCAAAATCCCACCCCTCAAAAATCAGGACATAACCCCAAGGGGTTAACTGAGACATCTATTCCTGTCAGATTGTGCCTGTCCACTGCCTTGTCTCTTCTACTTTTTCTGCTTTTTAATACTTTGATAATCACTAAGACTCTAATGCAATGATGAGACAGGCATCTAACAAAGCCAAAACAGAATCACAGAATCGCAGAATTAACCAGGTTGGAGAAGACCTTTTGGATCATCCAGTCCAACATATCACCCAGCACCATCTAATCAACCAAACCATGGCACTAAGTGCCTCATCCAATCTTATTTTAAACACTTCCAGGGACGGTGACTCCACCACCTCCCTGGGCAGCCCATTCCAATGGGCTAAAGCCTTTCTATCACTTTCTCTCTGTTCTATTAGCTTTATCTTCAGAAGGCCAGTTGCATTTATTCTTCTTTCCTTACCTTGGCATGCATTCACCTTTCAGCCTTCATTGTGGCAGGAAACCCAGCTAGAGCAGAAGTCCATGCCATGGCTAATTCAGATGTTTGCATGATCCAAACTTATTCAAAAGTCTATGACAATTTGCAGATGTAATTTGATAAAATGTGACTAGGTCTGAGATTCTCTGGGTAGGAGGTTTAAGCACTTTGTTGGACCCAATTCCCATATATGCTTCCCATTTCTGGGCTCAAGTAATTTGGTAGCTTTGGAAAAGATCTGTCTGTCTGCTGACGCTACACCTGTGTGCTAGGAGCAGGGCCACTGGAGGACATACTGTTCAGGTCTCTCAGGGTGTTCCCTCCAGTATTCTTCTTACCCTAGTATTGGCTCTCTTGAAATTAGTATCACCAGGAGGATTTAAAACCAACAATTCACACACTGATCCCTCAAGAAAGTAAGTCATGGTCCTGGTTTCCTTCACTGCCAATAAATTTGGCCTAATTTCTTCCCTGCATGTATGTCTTGCCCAGTTAGACAAGATTTGCATGACCATGGTGTGAGAAGATCAGGTACAGCTGAGTGTTCCCATACTTTGTATCTGAGCATGTGAAGAACTGTGTAGATCTGCTTTCTCCTCCAGAAATCCCTGAGCCACTTGGCGTTGTCAGCCAAACAACACTCTCTGTCTTCTTGTACCAGTGTTAATCTTTCTCACCACTGATTTATGTGATTGACTTCCTTCAGAAGGGTTAAACTGACAGTCCTTCATGTTAATAGTCTTACTGTCAGGGTGCAATGCTGGATGTCAATATGAGCAGTGCTTGAATGTACAGCACTGGGTCCTCTGACACCTGGACCGGGGACCATCAAATGGAGTAGCTACTTGATTTTATTCTGTGCTCAGCTGGAGAGGGGGTTAATGCCTCCTCTTTCCCATGCCCTCATCCCAAGAAGTGAAGGACTCAAATGAGAAGTGACTGATCTGGTGAAGCAAAGGTCGTAATAGTCTCTTGAAGTGGTGCTGAGCTGTTTGAAGGCCAATGAGGAGTAGCAAGAGGAAAACAGAAGATACGAGAACTACTTAAGAATTGAGTGCTACCTCTTGCACACAATAAAGGAGATAAATCTAGTAAGGACAACATCTCCATGTGTAACCTCAAAGGGTTTTTTTAAACACAGGCTGTGTGGATGAACACAACAGGCTGTGTTCAGGTTGATGGCTCATAATGGAGGGCTGGACCTTAAAGCTTTCATAAGCTTCTTTTAATAAATATTTCTGGAGCAGTTCTCTGTGGTTAAAAGATCCCAACTAACTGATCAAAACCTAGGTCTTAGTCATAGAATCATAGAATGGTTTGGGTTAGAAAAGACTTCTAGAGCTCATCTAGCCCAATGTCCTCTGTAGTAAGTAGGGACATCCTCAACTAGACCAGGTTGCCCAGAGCCCTGTTGAGCCTCACCTTGAATATCTCCAGGTGTGGGGCCTCAGCCACTGCCTTGAGCAACTCATTCCAGTGCTCCAGCACCCTCATGGCAAAGAAATTTTGCCAAACATTCAATCTAATTCTAACCTTCTCCAGTTTGAAGCCTTTGCCTCTCATTCAATCCCTGCAGGCCTTTGTAAATAGTCTCTCTCCATCTTTCTTGTAAGTCCCCTTAGGTACTCAAAAGTCACTATAGTGACTGGAGCCTCCTCTTCATCAGGCTGAACAAGCCCAGTTCCCTCAGCCTGTCCTTGTAGCAGAGGTGCTCTAGCCCTCTGCTCATTTTCATGACCCTCCTCTGGACCCTCTCCGTCAGGTCCATGTCCTTCCTATACTGAGGGCTCCAGACCTGGATTCAGTACTCCAGGTGAGGTCTCACCAGAGCAAAGTGGCAGAATCACCTCTCTGGATCTGCTGGCCACACATCTTTTGATGCAGCCCAGGATGTGATTTGTCTTCTGGGCTGCAAGCTCACACTGTCTGCTCACGTCCAGCTTCTTGTCCATCAGCACTCCCAAGTCATTTTCCACACAGCTGCTTTTCAACACTACATCCCCCAACCTGTTTTGCCAGTGAGGATTGTTCTAGCCCAGGTGCAGAACCCTGCACTTGCTCTTGTTGAACCTCATGAGGTTCACCTGTGGCCAACTCTCCATCTTGTCCAGGTCCCTCTGGATGACATCTCATCCCTCTGGCGTATTGACAGCACCACTCAGCTTGGTGTCATCTGCAAACTTGGTGATGTTGCACTCAATCCCACTCTCTGCATCACTGATAAAAACATCAAACAGCACAGGTCCCAGTACAGACCCCTGAGGGACACCACGTGTCACTCCTCTCCATCTGGACTTCAAGCCATTGAGCATCACCCTCTGGATGTGACCATCCAGCCAATTCCTTATCCACTGAACAGTCCACCCATCAAATCCATATCTCTCCAGCTTGGGGAGTAGGATGTTGTGGGGGACTGTGTCAAAGGCTTTGCAGAACTCCAGATAGATCACATCCATAGGTTGTCCCTTGTCCACTGACATAGTCACTTTATCATAGAGAGCCACTAGGCTGGTCAGGCAGGATTTGCCCCTGGTAAAGCCATGCTGGCTGTCCTGAATAACTTCCCTGTCCTCCCTGTTCCTTAGCATGGCATTTAGGAGGATTTGTTCCCAGGCACAGAGGTGAGGCTGACAGGTCAGTAGTTTCCAGTCCTTATGATTCATTCACCTCCTTCCTCTCCACCAGAGCAGAGGGAGCCAGGATGACCTGAGGTTGAAACACCTTTTGGCTGAAGGTCTTAATGAGTATTTGCTGACAGCAGAGAACATGGTAAGGCTCATGGCTTTTTTGGGGCTCAGCAGCAGAATCTGTCACGGTTGATACATGCTCACTTCCTCAGACTCAGTCTTTTTTGGAGCACCAGTTTCTGTTCACCCCTTTTTGCTCTCCTCCTTGTCCTGCTGCATAGTTCAATGCTTTCAGCCTCTTGAGCCCTGAATGAGTGCCTGCTCCCTTCATTGTGTTTCTGCAGAGATACTCACCCTCTTCTCTTAACCCCAGACCCTTGATCTCAATAGTCTCAAATGCCTCTGTACACAGCTTGCTGGTCCCAGTCTTTCTGTCACTTCTCCCTAGACACTGTTGCAGATACTAGGTCTCTCTCTAGACTTTCCATCTGCCTCTTGTCCTTTCTGTGTCTTCTGCAGCCTGACAGTCCTATCACCTGGTCTAGCCACCTTCTTCTCTGTCTTGGTTTCTCTCTGGAGAAGCATGAGGTGGTGTCTCCAAGAAAAGCTATATTTGATATCGCATCCAAAACCCCATCCCAATCCCCAGCCCTTTCCTTTCCATCTGCTTACCTTGTACCCATTCTAAATCTCCACCTCCCACTCCTAGAGTTGCCACCAGCGTTTATGTCATGGTATACTTGCCTCTCCACCCTCATCTGAGTTTGTACACTGGGGTGGATTTTTGCCAGTGGGCAAAAGCACTTGCCCTACACCTCTGCCTTCCAATCATATCTGAAATCCCAGATCTAAAACAGGGTCACAAATGTTTTTTTTCAATTACTATTTTAAGATGGGCAAAAGCAAAGATTTGTTACAGGCCTACCTCTGAAAGTTCTTGAAATTGTCTTGGCAGAGAGAGGTGTATGTATATGCTTGAGGCAAACAAACAAGGCAGAAAACATTCAACCCCCAGCAGTGCCTGTTTGGCAATGCTTGTGGGCAAGCTTGGGAACAGAGCAACAGACGCTGCTGGCAGTCATGCTGATAAGTCACAGCAGAAGTGTTTATGTAGGTAGGTGTTTGAGCTTCACAGACAAAATACCCCCCTGGTCCCTTTGCCCAGAAGTGCTTGCTTTTCCACATGTCCCTCTGGTGCTCATACCAGTGAGGAAACCCTCCATGGCACACAAGCACCTAGTGCATTACACTCCCAGCCTTGAGGTGCAGGCATGGCTGGGCTCCCACCACTGCAAGTAGGACAGACATTTCACCCTGCCCTGCCCTGGGCATTGCTCCTGCCCTACCCCTGCTTGCTCAAGGCAGGCAAACCAGTCATCCTGCAATGTGTGTGCCCAGGTAGTGGGAGGAGGGCAGTGCCTGGTGTGACATCCATGCTGGGTGCATGTAGGCTGGAGCTGGACACTGGCTGTGCCTCAGGGAGCACATGAGGGTGTATTTTTCTGGCTACATCCCCCTGATGTAAGCAGTCTGTCTGTGTCCCATGGCACACGTGTGGCGTGAAGTGGAAAGGGAGTGTGTGTGGAGGATGACTGTAAGAACCTGACACGGAGGGGATAAGGAGAAAAATCAGCTAGACCTGCTGGGTTGGTTGAAGTTCTTGTTTTGGGCTTGGATGGGGTGTTTAAACACTCTTTTGGGATTGAGAGAAGTGTCTCTCATCAAAATGCACGGCCCCACAAGTTTATCCTGTCCTTCACCCAGGGAGCTGGTGGTTGTCTATGCCCAGTGTTGGGGCACTGCCTGTCCCCCAGCCTTCAAGGTTGCTCTGTGCCATGCAGTTCTGCAGTCACGAAGGGATGACTCTGCCCAGGGTGCTGCCATTACATAAGGGAGAGGAGGCAGATTTCCCAGTCATAAAGGTGTTGCCCAATTAATTATTCTGGCTTGGCTTTGGATCCCTGGAGCTCAAGGATGCCACACAACATGACTAGTGCAACGCAGGCTCAGCCTGGCTAAGCCTCAGGCTAGCAAATAATTTCTGCTTGTGTCTCTCTCCTTCCACTGAAGTGTATGATCCTTTTTAAGGGGGACATGACAGAGCATGCTCTGGAGCAGCAGAATCCACAGTCAGTGAGCTGTTAGAAAAATCTACCAGCACTTCGCTTTGGTGTCTTGGTTCTCCCCCAGGACTCCACCAGCCCACTTGCCCCTAGATAGCCAGCAGTGTGCTAGGGAAGTGCTAAGGAGTCCCCTTGAATCCCTGTGCCTGGCTTTCTCATTTGTATTTGTCTGGCTCAAGGCTAAAAGCTGTTTGGCTTGGCATGCCTTTCCCCTGGAAATTAATGACTTTGTATTTTTCTCCCCACAATGGTATTTACATCCTGTAATCAACCTGCCTCTCTGTCTTCCCTCTGAAAGGCTGAACATGCTGAACTCTCAGCTTCGCTCTACAAAGGGTATTTCCTTTAGCCCTCGAGTAAATTTTCTGGTGCTGTCTTTACTGTCTTTAACTTTCGACATCCTTCAGATAAGCAAAACCACCTGAAGCCCACAGCCCTGCACTTGTCAGGGCTAGGTACAGATATTCCTGTCATCTTGATCTGCTGTCATGTGTAGTTCCCTTCTCCTCTTCACACTCTCCAACGAGCCTCTGGCTAGTGGATATCTACTATATAAGCAATGCCAGTGAGGAGGTCAGACATTGCAGTGACAACCTTTCATTTTGGGCTTTCAGAAGCTGGTCCAGGTGGCTAGACAGGGCACAGGGCAGTGGGGGTCTGTACTGGTTGTCCAGCTCTTGCAGTTCGATGCCAATGGCATCCACAGTCCAGATGAAGGATGGGGATGCAGAACCAGAACAGACTCCTAAGCAGGGCTCTTTGAACTTTATTGCAGCTAAAGTTTGTAGCCGTCAAAACTCATCTTTCCTTCATCCTCTTCCCTGTGAAAGGAGACAATAGCTGAAATATAATTCCAGGCAGTGACCAGGCCTCTTTCACATACTAGAGCAGACTAAACATGTCTTAAAACACCTGTAGTGTTGTTCACAGACTGATGGTGCAGAGAACAAGCAGGGGAGCATCTTGTGACCCAGGGCAAACAAGTTTTAGGGGCCAGATTCCCTACTGCTGAAAGCTGAAGAGAACCCAGTTTACACACATGGGAGATTCAGCCTAGCATTTCTAGTTAGATAACATCCATTGATACATTGCTCCAGACACATGGATGGAAAGTTGCTTATCTATGAAGTGGCAAGAAACATAATGATGAAAGACAGAGCAGTGACCTAAGTTCAACAGCCCCAGCAGCTGGAGGTAATAATGACAGATGTGATCATTTACCATGGAAGTCCACAAGATGATTTAGAGTTTCATGGTCTAGAGTCATCCTCGGGGCACTGTGCATTCCAGAAATGTCTCTGAAGAACCTTGCAGTAAATGACAACAAGCAGAAAACAATCAGGGGTGGTATCCAGGGAGCGGTGTTATTCCTTGGCCTCTGATTTTGCACACTGTTAGAGTGTGAAAAAAATAATTTCTTTCTAGATACTTGGCCTTAGATGGAGTACTTAACAATTGGCTCTGGTTCCTGAGCTGCTGTCAGCAAGGCTTGCTGTGGTCTAACTAGAAGTAACCACCAGCTGGTTTAACATGAGTATATGTCTGCAACTCCCTCGTGGGATACTGCTGGTGTAAAGGCTTGGTGTCACCTCTGGGACATGGGTCCTTAACACCTACTTGATGTTATTCTCAAAGATATGTCTGATCTGAGGGGTACCTCACCTCTTCAGCATGGGTTGCATGTGAGCACACTGTGCTGCAGACCTTTGGTCCCTTGACTGAAGCTAATAAAGAGTCTTAGGCTGAAGGAGCAAGGTTGCGCCTCTGCAAAACAGTATGATACACAGCAGCAAAGGGCTGTAGTTCCAGAAGCAGGTCTAACCACCACCAAGGTGATTTCCTCTGCTACAGATTTCTCCTCTCACATGCCCTGGGTCTGGATCCTTGTGGGCTGCTCAGAGCCCACAGATTTTTACAGAAAGCCCATCACTGCTGGCTCTCCACATAAGCTGATTCTAGACAGCTTCTGTTTGGAGGCCTGCTGAGGTCAGCCACTGCACTTACATCTTCTTGCTGTGTCCCCAGGGCATTTGGGATCCCTGCTGGAAGAGCTGCAAGGTGGTGTGCTTCATGTTGCAAAGCCACCTGTTCCAGTGATTGGCATGCAGGTGGCACAGCTCCTGTCTCTTAGGGATCTAACAACTGTTGAGATAGCAAACCCACCTGAGGAAGACTGCTGTCTTTCTTCTCCCTCGTGCACACCTTTACTCTCCTAGAGGAGAAGCAAGGCAAGAAGTTTCCTATATAGGTCAATGATAGCCTTGAGCTCAGATTTCCTGTGATTTACTTGGCAGCAGCTAGGGCTAAGTCTCCTTGGCACATCCCTTACTGAAACCTCCCTCAAACAGCTGGCATGTCTTATTCCTTCCCAGTGGTCTGCACCAGGGCACTGCACCAGATTCTCTTTGCCTCTCCACCCTTCCTTCATCATTGCTGACTTGGTGTGCCAAGTAAAGGGAATGAATGGCAGGATCGCCATGCCAAGCCCCACTCCCTCCTGCACATGTAGTCATTTCTGCTAGCTGAGTGTATTCATTGTGGGAAGGGTGGGAGAGCATGTGTGGAGCCAGGTTTGGTGCCTTTTGTAAGGTCTTTGCGAGGCTAAGCGGATGCCCCATCTGGGTGTCTGCAATAGATACTGCCCAGACCACAGGCAGGATGAGTGTAAGTGATCTTATCTTGCCTTTCAGTAATAGATATCCAATTTGCTCACTCCAGTTGCCTAACTCAAGTCTGATTCAGGTTGCCGTGGGCTTCCTGCAGAATGCAGTGGCAGGAAGGGTGGGTATGATGTCTGAGATGTGGGCTTGGGAAGCTGGGATGAATATCAAAGACCCATCACCTGCGTTTCCCAGCAGGAGATAGTGGGTTTGATACCTCCAGCCTGAAGCTGAAGAAATGGTATATTGGTGTGTAGGTTAACAGACAAAGCATAAACGATGATGACTGTCTGTAGAGGATCCAGAGCTCCCTCCTGGGAAGATCCAGCTACACACAATAGACTTCCATTGAAAGATTTTGCTGTGAAATGGTTTTTCAAGTAGGGCGTGTGAGAAGACATTTCACTACCGGGTGGGCATTTTGGTACCTTAGCAGCTTTGCCCTACTTCTACCACTACACAAATCACACAGTGCAGCAAAGTGACTGTGATGAGGAGACACAGGGCTGCTACCAGCGTGGGAAGGGGTAATCTCTCCTCTCTGTGTTTTTTGGAGCTCCCTGTTCCACCGATGCTCTTGTTAACTTTGTATTACTCCTCTGTCTTCATCCTGGAAATGCACAGGAGATCTGATGAGGATGGGATTCCACTATCAGGATTTTCCAGGAGGGCTGGGTCCAGGAGATGTAGGACTGGGAGAACCATGGAATTCATCACCTCTGCATCCCAGAAGGGACAGAGACACAAGGGTTCTATCTGGGTGGAGGGAAAGCACACATATTCATCCCTTTGGTACTTTCCATGCTTGCTTCCACCAGGTGCTGCTTTCAGATCTCATTTTGCCCTTTATAGCTGCTGGCAGCTGGCAGGGCTGGAGATTTTCTCACCAAAGAGAAAGGAAGTGTCTGACCCCAGGAGGAGGTGGTTGGAGTTGGGATCTGCTGCTGCACTGGGGACTGACGGGAAAGCATCTGTTCCTGCCTGCTGGTTTCTGATCTTCTGACATCTATCCTCTACTAGGGCAGGCAGCTCCTGTGGGTTCTGGGTTCTTTGTTCCCAACACCCAGTGCTGCCATTCGATGTAAGGAATATGGGGAGATCAGGGAGCTCTGTGAGGGGCTTCCTGTCTGTGGAGGGGTTGCTCCTGCCATGTCCTCCCCTCTGCTTCGAAATACCACTTTGATTTGAGTACATGCTTTTCATGATAAAACCCATCATGAAACCAAATGTGGGCTTGTCTCTCCTGTGTTCACAAACAGGAACATGGATATATTCCTGAGCACAGGATTAGTCCCATTTCAGTGTTCCTAGTTAGGGATGAAATTCTGAATATCTCCTATATCCTATTTTGGCATCTACATTTACTGACTTTCTTTAGGGCTTTTAGTGTGTAAAACTCCACTTCTGTTCCTTCGGGGCAGGCCAAGAAAAAGAGGCCAGGACATTTTCTTAAGGAAATGTTAGCTCCTTATCTTTGGGATATTACAGTTCAGCTATAAGGTCAGTCAACCAGTGTAATTCCATCCAAAGGGAGGGAAGAGGAGACAGTGCCTCTCATCACAGTAGTGTCTAAATTCTTTACTTTTCTCCATCCATGAGATCAATCCTTCACTGAGACTTCCAGAACCAGTTTGAAAGCTATCACCAAAAAACAGTTCATGTTCACATGCCTGCTGATGTCTGTCTGTACAGGAGTTGTCAGGTAAGACATTCTCCCTCTTTTTGAGAGGGACTCCCTGGTGCATTGGGAAGTGGATGCTTATGTTTCTTAAGGCTTTGAGTGTTGCATCCACTGCACAGCCCAGCCCTTCTGTTTACAGCCCTGTTATCTCCACAGCCGCGGGCGCTCATCTCAGGTGGCTTGTCCATGCCAAATCCCTGTTGTGTTATGGAATCTCAGAAATGTCCATTACAACGTAGCTCCTTAATGCTTATTTGCTTAAGGATGATGTTTAATACTTAAACTACCCAACAGGGAAAAAAAGAATAGGCCAGCATGGAAATTCCCTCAGGATTCAGGCTGATTTAAAATCAGCTGGAGAAATGAATGTCCCAAAGAGGACAGCAGGCTCTGTTCCCACTTGCAGCAAGTGTAGGCAAGCTCACATTGCATTTGCAGAGGTGGACGTAGGGAGTGTCCAAGTAAACTGGTAGTTAAAATCCTTTGACGGCTGTGAAGTCATAAGAGACAGAGAGTGTAGTTTTCTCCAAAGGTGCTTTTACAGTTCAGGAGCCAGATTCTCTTCTCTGAGGGTGCAGGTTAGTAGGAATTTCCTTGCAGAGGCCATTTGATGACAAGTATGACTTGGAGGTACAGAGCTGAGTCAAGGTACAGAAACTGGGGAAAAAGAGTTAACTACTTCAGGAAAAAACACATCTTCTCTCTTATGCTTTCTGATTTTGCATCTGCTGAGAAAGGAATACATCTTCCTGGAATTAGGAGGTACTTACAGAACATCCAAGCTCTTGTCATTTCTACTCTTCAGGCTAAAATTATCCACTGCTGGTTCATCCCTAACTGCACTTTTGCCAATGCAAACAGTTCTTTTGCTTCCTGATGTACTTATTGACAGTGGTATGTCCCATCTCGGCCTTGGATCTACCTTATTTGAGCACTTTTGACCCATACTGGAATGAAGGGACTCTATTCACCTGCTTGTCTTTCTGATATTTCTTTGCACCTCTTTCACTTTGTGTTTCTTGAACATGAATGAACTGAAATTCATACAGTATTGCAGAGAGAGTCCCTGCTGTGAGTTGTGAACATTATTAAGACTTCCCTGCACCTACTGTAAATTCCTCACCTTTGCATTTTGCAGATCTGCACCTCCTTAGAGATTAAGGGTCGGTTAAACCAACTATGTCTAGCTATCTCCATCTGTGCTAATTATTTTAGGCTTCCTTTATAGACAACAAAGAGACGTTTCTAAAGTGATCACATGGAACAGACATCTTAAATGACATCTAGGTGTTTTTTGCTCTTAGAGTGATTGTCTCAGTGCCCAGGAACATCTTTGATGGGACTACTTGTTGGGTTGGAGAGCAGGCACAGTTTCCATTCCTGCAAATGTCCTCACCTGGTAGGGAAAGTTCTTGTCATTGCTCCTGACTCACACTCTGAGCTGGTGGAGTTTCACTTCAGTTCTGTGATTTCTGCCTTCAGGGTCTTTGAACTCTCCTGCTGTGGTGCATAACAGCAGCAGTGTCTCCAATTCCGGACTGGCTCTGCAGCTCTCAAAAGAATGACTGTCTACACAGATCAGTTTAAGGGAGAAGTTCCTTCCAAAACCCTATTTCAGGAGGGGAGTTTGTAATATCTTTCTTTTCAGGAGAAGTTCCTTCCAAAACCCTGTTTCAGGAGGGGAGTTTGTAATACCTTTCTTTTCTTCTGGAGCAATGGGTGCTTTACCAGTATACAGTATTTATTCTGGTATGCTACTGCTTTTGCTGGAAAATGGCTGCTCTGCAGGAATGGCATGTGATGAACAATATTTGTTCCTGTAAACTGAGATCAGCTTTAGGATGAGGAGGAAATCAGACATGACAAGGAACCACCAGTGGGAACAGGTGTGGACCCCTGTTCCAATATGACTCTGGGGCATCCATCCCTGTGAGACATTTCTGAATGACTCATAGATTCATAGAATGGTTTGGGATGAAAGGGACCTGATAGATCAGCTAGTTCAAACCTCTCCACCATGGGCAGAGACACCTTCCACCAGACCAACTAGATTAGATGTTAGGAAGAGGCCCTTCAGCATAAAGGTGATGAGACACTGGAACAGGTTGCCAGGGAGGTGATGGAAGCCCCATCCCTGCAGGATTTTAAGGCCAAGCTGGATGTGGCTCTGAGCGGCCTGATCTAGTGTGAGGTGTCCCTGCCCATGGCAGGGGGGCTGGAACTAGATGATCCTTGAGATCCCTTCCAACCCTAACAATTCTATGATTATATATTGCTCAAGGCCTCATCCAGCCTGGTCTTAAACACCTCCAGGAAGGAGGCATCCATGACTTCCCTGAGCAACCTGTTCAGTGTCTCACTGCCCTCACTGTAAAGAATTTCTTTCTATTATCCAGTCTAAATCTACCCTCCTCAGGCTTCAATCCATTCCCTCTTGTCCTGTGACTACAAGCCTTTGTAAAAAGCCCCTTCCCAGCTTTCTTGTAGACCTCTTTCAGGCACTGGAATGCTGCCATAAAGTCTCCCTTGAGCCTTCTTTTCTTCAGGCTGAAGAGCCCCAACTCTTGCAACCTGTCCCTATAGAAGAGGTTCTCCAGCCCTCTGATCTTCTTTGTGGTCCTCCTCTGGACCTGCTCCAGCAGTTCAATGTCCTTCTTGTGCTGGGGGCCTCAGAACTGGACACAGTACTCCAGGTGGGGTCTCACAAAAGCAAAGTAGGTGGGAAGAATCACCTCCTTTGTCCTGCTGGTCACACTTCTCTTGATGCAGCCCAGGATATGGTTAGCCTTCTGGGCTGCGGGCACAAATTGCTCATTGATATGAGGTATAGATTCAGCAAAGGGTCACCCTTTCCTCCATTCCTAAGCAGTGGATTTCATGAAGAGCTGATTTCAGGGATTTAAAATATTATTCCCATTACTATATTGTGCTTCAAGTCTAAATCCAATTTGCTAGCTTCAAGGTCATAGATGTCCAAGGAACCTAAATTAGCACCCAAGTTTCACCCAAATTTCTCCAAACATAGATGACATCAACAACCCTCAGCTTTTTAAACTACCACTCTTCCCTGGGGGAATTGCTCCATTTTTTCTATCTCAAGGTGGAGGTCTAAGCAGACACAGACATGAAATGAACAACTAGCTTTGAAAATCCAGACATTCAAGGCAGGATGTTGAAATCACTGTGCTCAACCCTCCAGCTAGCATGGTTTAGAAAGCTTATAAACTTCCTACCCACTCACTTCCTACCCTGCCTTGTTAGGCAAGCTGTAATTTTTGTTTTAATTAAATCTTCTGAGTATGCCACCATATTGGTCTGTCAAGGAGACCATGAGAAGGAGATGTTGAGAGGTATCTTCCAATGGGAAATTTCACAAGGATGAATCCTGTCATACTTTGACACAGTAACCTCTCTAGGCATAACGGCTTTTGCACCAGGTGACCCATCAGTGCAATGAGTGACTCATTACAGATTTATGATTCATGCTTTTCTCCTTATTGGATTGCACCATCCATCCCGGGATTGGTAAATCAATATGGCTATGATAAGATGTGGAACCCATCAGCCCAGGCTTATCCATTCAACTGCTTAAGAAAAAGTCTGGTTACTTTGGTAAACTTGGGTTTTAACATCAAAAATTGCATTGCTGGAGGTTGATTCAGCAGTCTACAGAAGCCAAGAAGTTTACAAGGCTGTTTATTTTGTGCCATGAGAGACAGTAGAAAAACAGCTGAAAGGGAGCAGCCAATGATTTGTTCTTCCTTTAAAATTTCACCTGCGTCTTTCTTCTGGAGTGGAGCGACAAAGGAGGCAGTCAAGCAGCAAGGCTGAAATGCAAACAGCAAACTTGGAACCTAGCTGTTAGTTTTGGATCTTGTCTAGAAACAACAATTTGAACACAGCAAGCTTCTTGTGGTATATTGCATGGTTCTGCAGAAGAGAAAGGAAAAGAGTAAGAAAGTAACGAACATTACACACAAATGCTCTGCTGGAGGAAGGTCAGAGGGCATGGGTTAAAATCTTGGTTCATTCCTAGGCACCACATTATTTGGTTGTGTCAGAATATATTGGAAGACAAGACTGAGATTTATGGAAGGAGCACAACAAGACAATGTCATCCTTATTTCCCTCCTGAGCTGAGCTTCTTTTTCTCTTTGTTTTCTCTGGGCAACCAGCAGTTTCCACCAATGCCTTGATTTTTTGGCACTGTACAGATAAAGAGGGGTAGTTCACTCTATGCACTTTGGACACTTCATGTTTGAATTATGCCATGAATGTCACTAAAGGTCTCTTCACTGAGCTTCAGTAGCTTTGACACTGCCACCACGTCCTGGTTTCAATGGGATAGAATTGTAGAATCAGTTTTCTGGTCAGGAAAGCTGCATTTTTGAGAAGATTGTAGCACCCAATTTGGTGAGAACAAAGTTGATAAGACGCTTTGTTTTCACTTGTGGCCAGATATTGCAAGTGGGTCTTCATAATGATCAAGATATTTAGCAGTTTTAAATTAGCCAAAGGTTAAAGCAAGGAGGAACAAAAGCCAGGGCAGCTAACCCAAGCTGTCAAACAGAAACATTCCCTGCTATAAAAGCCACATTCACTATAGATCAGAAAGCTTGGTGGGGACAGTCTCTTCTTTCAGCTGCCTCCATCCCTGGAGGATTTTGCCTATCATTCTGCTCCCACAGCCAGCTCTCCTGTGTGCTGTGGCCATCATAACTTCATTGGAGCTGTGGTGCTCACAGTGCTTGACATCCAGCTTTCATTGCTGGGAGTGTGTAGCTTGCTACCACTACATGGGCTGAGTCTAACTTTGTGTCTTTGATATTAGTATTAGTGGGTCTTTAAAAATTATTATTTTAATAACTCTCTTTCCATTTCAAACCATGGATCTCTTCCTCTTTTCCCAACTCCCCTTCCTAGGGAGGCAGTGGTGGTTGCTAGGTGATAGGCCAAATGAAGACATGCAGGAGATCACAGAATGGATGATCACAGAAAGGAAATGGGATACCGGTTTCTGTGAAAGAATTGTGGAAATCTCCTATCTTTGAGCCTTTGTGCTGTGAAAGATTCTGTTTGAGTCCCATGTGGGGCAACACTATAGGCATAAGCTTCTCACTGTGTCCACCTGACACGAGGAGAGACCATCAACCCTGAGGGCCTGCCTTGTTAGTCTTACTGCCACACCCTTTTTTCTTTACATCTGCTGACCTGTGGACTTCGCCTAACCATCAGGATGCGCACCAAGAGATGAGCTTGTTGCAAACCTGTTGCTGGTGACACAAATTGTTTTGTGCTTAGATCATGTGACTCTGTGGTCTAGCTGAATGTCCTGGCAGGGTCATTCCTGTCTCAGCACAAACTCCAGCACTGGAGCCTTTCAGCCCTTACCCATGCTTTGATTAATTATTGCTTCTGAAAAGATATTCCACTTCTTCTGGTGTTACATCACTCTCCCTTCCCCAAGCTCCTTCCTAGATAATAACATGGCTTTCTGTTGGGAAAGAAATTGCATAAGTCTCTATTGCTCATTTTAAGTCATTGGATCTTGGACTGCTGTGATTCATCGACACAACGCCCCAAGAAGAGAATCAGATGTCGCTCTCTTCAGTTTACTGATGGAGAAGCTGAGGTGTGGAAAGGTAAAGGATTTGCTCAGGGTCAGAGAGTGAGTCAGTTGCAGAGCCAGTGTTGGAGTGCTGGAGTGCCCACCCCACCCTGGATCTTTGGGCTTTCATCTGTCTAGACTTTTTCAAGCACTAGCTTTGATGCTGGTGTTACCACCATCTATCAGCCTGGAAGCCTAGACATCTCTCCTCACTTCAACAGTTGTGAAGAAATGTCTGTATCCTCAGCCTGTAGCCAGAGAGGTTCAGATACTGCAGACAGGAGAACTGCAGACAGGAGAACTGCAGACTGGAGAACATCACACCTCCTCATGCCTTTTGATTCATTCTTCGCCAATCTCTCTGTAGTCTCATGGCCCTGTCCCTACCACCAGGGAAGGAATAGGATACAGGACCTAGTATAAATAAATGTCCATAAATTCTGTGCCACATAACACAGCATCTGCACACTGGTGATTCAACAAATGGCAAAACAGCCCACAGCCCTTATCTTAGGAACTCCCAAAAGGGAAAAAAAAGAACCGAGACAAAGCTTCATGTCTGCTGTGGTGGCTGTGCTACAAAGTCAGGGTGAAAAGGACAGAGTGGAGTACAAAAGAGAGGGGAATGCAGGAGGAAGCCAAGCAGAGGAGTGGCTGTTAATCCTCCATGGCTCTGGTGGTACACAGCAAGACGGTGAGGAGGAAGACATAGAGATAAGGTAAAAAATGGGTGTCCTGAGTGCTGGCTTGCAAGCCACTGCAGTGAGCATGCATGGGGCTGATAGAGTACTTGCTGCAATTCAGAGGACCCCACTGACGCTGGTGATACCAGACTGGGCCTGAGCACAAAGTAATGAGGAAGGTTTCCTGTCCCTGTAATTATGTTTGGACTCAGTGTTTCCCTGTATTTGATTCTTCACACTTTATTGCTTTCTTAACGACATTCCTGACACTGCTTCTTTGGCTGGCTGCAGTTTCTGTATGAAATAAAGACCTATTCACCACTGCACTCAAAAGCTCTGCCTTTTCAGCAGGAAAATTGATGGTCAAGTAAGGGGAGAAGAAAAAGCTGGGCATCTGTAGCTTTGCATATAGGAGGTGGGGGAATAAATCCAGGAAAAGGGTCCCCTTCAGTCCTGCAAGTTCAGCCCTGCTGCTCCGTGTCAAGCCCTGGTGAGGCAAGAAGCACAGGGAACTTCTACTACTCATGTAACACAAACCAGATGCCACAAGCAGCATGCGTTCTGTTAGCAGCCCTCATCCCAGATGGTACAAACTGGGACAGCTTTCATTCAGACCATCCTATAGAATTGGCCAAGGGTGATACAGAATGTTACTGAGGATAAAAAGGCAGCAAGAGTTGGTTCCTGTGAGGCACGATGAGTCTATGGGCTCCTCATAAAGGTCCTATAATGGGGATTGGCTCTGCAGTGCAGATCTCACATGGCTTTTCTTCAAAGCTTCCATGGAGCCTGGGCTAATGTCCCAAAGCCCTAGGAGGGGGTGACAAGCTGTAATGGTATGTAAGAGTCTGGATCCAGATGCAAATTTTCATGAGAGGTCTTATCTTGCTTCACAATATCAGTGAGGAGGTGCCTCGGCCTCAGCCCAAAAGTGCCGAGGATCAAACCCTCCTGCCCCGTAATTTTGCTGCAAAAGCTCTTGCAGCCTTTGAATCAACACATGAGCACTCATCACAGGGTAGCACATTCACACAGATGTGTTAAGACACTGCTCAGCCCATTAATTTAGCTGTTAGCTCTCTAGCTGAAGCAGATATGGCCCTATGATTTAGGGGGTAAGTTACGAAAACAGCAAGGGTTTGAGCAGGACATCTTTCCTGTGTTTAATTCCTCCTTCTCTGAAACTTCTGAATCTTTTACTCACCTGTGCAAGCAATAAAGAAAATGAAGAAAACCACCCACTCTGTCTCACTCAGAAAAGGAGGAAAAATTTAAGTTGGGTTTGAAGTGCGGTGGAAGGGGTGTGGTTAACCAGGGGGTGTGTCAGGCATCAGAACTTAAAAGCAAAGGCAACTGTGCTGAGGGAGAGAGCTTGCTGAGGCTTTGCTCGCTTCTGCTTTTTTTCTTGTCACCACTTGAAGGGTACTTCTGCTGTGATGGGAAGGCAAAAGGACATTCTTGCTACTATTGAGGAGCATCTGAGGATCAGAAACAAATTAGTGCGGCAAGCGCTGGCTGAATGCCTGGGGACTCTGATCCTGGTGGTGAGTTTATGGTGCAGGGATGCTCTGTAACCCGTGGATGGGGATGGAAATTGTCCTTGTAAAGGGTCCATACTTCTGCTAGGGTTTGTACTGGGCATGAGCCATGCTAGGGTCCAACCTGCCACATGGACACTAGAGGAGAGGGCCCTACTTACAGGAAATGAGTTAATAAAAGTTGCTTTTCATGGAAGAGTAGTCTTTGGGGTTTCTGGTGGATAGTGGGGTTTGTGGAGTTTGTTGAGAGTATGAGGGGCTTCTGTGTTTCTGTGAGGCATAGGGAGCAAAATGTCTCTGTGTAAGCAGCAGCAAGTGTTTTGCTACACATCATGCAAAACTTCCTTTCTGTCTGCCCTGGAGTGCTTTCTTGGCACTGAAATACTTCACAAGTGTTATTGCCCAGGGAAGTGACAGTTTTTTCCTCATCTCACTTTGTTTCCCTTGTGCATCCTATGGAGAAGAAGCAGCCAGAGTTTAAACTGTTGCAGTGTGTTTTTGCTGTTGGTGGCAGGTTCCCCAGTGTCTTATCAGAAAGGCTGCATGACTCCATGGCAGCCTGTGTCAGCAGCTGATTGGGAGCTTGTGCTTGCCATGTATGGGACAATGCTGAGCTGTCAATGTGTTTAAATGGTGAACAGCAACAAAACTTTTCTAGCTGGATGCGTTATAAGGGATAAAGTGGGGTAGATATCTGTGTAAATGACTTAGTTTGCAGAACTTTGAAGTCAAAGGCAGATACAAACAGCTAGAACAATTGTGAGGAGTGGAGACCAAATACTGGTATGACAAAACCGGCACAGGAATATCTGGCTTTGGACATCTGTATTTGAAAATGCAGGACTACCTGGTAGGACACAGGTTTGGTGTGTCAATACTGCAGCAGAAATGAGTTGTTTGCACAACAAATATCTGTGGGTGAAAGTTCCTCTGAAATGGTGTAAATCTAGATAAATCCTATAGGTATCAGCAGAACGGCTGTGGTTTTGCACCTCTAACTAATGGCAGAACTTTTCAAGGAGAAACGTAGTGGATGAAGGAGATGAAAGTGAGGGAAGGCTTGATAAAGCTACATGGGCACCTGGGGAAGAACACACAAGGATCAATGTAAAATGTTCTGCTTTCATAAACAAGTTTATTTTCTGATGAGGAAGAAAGTGCTACTGATTCTTGTGTGGGAGGATGGTGAACTCTGTGAAGACCCTGCAAAATACTACCACTTTTAAAGGAAAGCAGCTTTGCACAATTCAGTGGTTTTATCAGAGTCATCTGGCTTTAGTGAGTTGCAAACAAGACCTGTTGATTTTTCAGGGAAGGCTTATTTGGAATTAAGGTGGGTAGAAGCTGATAGGAAAGTGATTAACAGGTAGAAATGTGCTGTCTATGAATCACTGATGTTGCTGCAGCTAGTCTTGGGACTGAAGCAAGGTAAGACTCGTAAGGTGAAATAATATCTCCTTCTAGCCAAGTTAATATTCCTGGGAAACAAAGCAAGCCTTTAGCCATGTGGATCTGAGCTCTCAGGAGGACTCCGTATCCCCAAAATATGTTTACTTCCTCTGTGTTTTTCAGCACAACAGAAACTACTTTTCCCTACAGCCTTATGGAGCAGAGAGGAGTTGGGATGTCCTCAGAGCCTGGGTTTGCTTCAAAATCATAACCAGCCTCTCAAATGAGGGAGGTAATTGGTCAGCCATCAGCCAGGCTAGGTGCTGCATTGGCAGAAGTGGCCAATATGTGCCTTGTCATTTGGAGCACCACACCTGCTGTATTTAAAAATGTTTGTGTATAAAAATACAAGCAAATCCCTTGTCTTTTCCAGGAATTCCTGAGGTAGTGTCTGGGGGCAAAGAACATTCTGGTCTTAGTGACACACTCAACTTCATCTTGTAGTCCTTGTAAAAGTCATCTAGGATCTCTTGCATCAACTCCGTAGTGGGTGGAAGGCTCTGTACTCTGTGTACCTCTGTATAGGTACTCTGTGTCCATGTGCAAGACGATGAGGTGGGCTGGTGGGAGAAACAGGAAAGTCCCAAACACAGTGAATGCTCCTGAGTTGTCAGCAGTCAAAAAAAGGGTATGCAGAGAGGAGCATGGTTTTCAGGGCAGCAAGCCTACAATACTGGTCTGCTGGAAGTCAATCCCTTTCTATCTTGAAGCTGTTCCAGTCTGTTTTTACTGAAATAATAAAATTCTAATTTATTTTACCAAAAAGCCCTATTTTTTTTTCCCTGCTGTCCTTTGCAGGTTTTTGTTATATCACCTGCCTGAAATGGTGTTGCAGATGGCTGACTTCTCCTTTTAGATTGTCTGCATGGTAGTTTGACAATATGTCTTGGGACTACCTAATTCATTCTGTACCTTGCAGATTCTGTGATTCTATGAAATCCCTGGTTTATACCTTGCTATCAGGCTGAGCTGGGTGTGAAGGCATTTAGCTGCTTTTGAGCACAATGTCTGTCTGTTATGGGTTTCAGACAATAAAATACCTATGGAAAGACCTGAGATCTATGAAATTGTATTTACAAGAAATGAAGTTCACTTGGCACAAATATGTCTAGAACAGAAGTGAGGATAGATTTAGGTTTTGATATCATTCAAACTGAAATCAACTTCCCTAGCCCCAAGGGAGGGAGCCTGTTTAAAGTTTGTATCTTTAAATTTCACTGTGTAATGCAAAACTTGTCCCACTATGGATATTGGAATGGTTTCAGCTTCCTCCCTCCTCTTTTTTTTTTCACTTCAATAATGACTGAAGTGCTCTCAAACTCTTCTAGAGCACAGCTATTTCAGAGTATCTGCAAAGTATCTTTGACTGTAAAAGTTAACCCAGTGTATGCTTTTTCTTTTTCGTATTTTTAATGTTAGTTGCAAGGATAGCAAATGTTAAAAGAAAATAGTGCCCCTTTTTAAAGGAAAACAAATCCAACTAAAGCAGACAAGCCCTAAATGGCACAAAGGTGAGGTGCTCTCTACTTGCAAGCCACTTTTGTTGTATACAGCTTCTTGCACAATGTGATTGTAGTCTGTGGGTAGTGTCCTTATTGGTACATGAATAGTAATGCTGATTCTACATTTCTTTTGATAATTAAGATGACTTATTTCCACCTTCAAAATGCACTTTACAAGTGTCGCTTGTTTGCACTTTATACCTAATGTTGGAAGCACCACTTGCTGGCAGTAGTTAAGCAATGCAAAAGCTGAAGGCATTTTCCAAGTCGCTTGCTGTTTGTACTGTACTGTGGCAACTTACTAAAGCCAGATTTCCAGTGGCAGGCCTCCATGCCTCCCTTGAAGGCTAGATCTTTTTGCCTTGCTCCACTGGCTCTAAATACCATGCGTGGGCTCTGTTTGGTTTTTACATTCGCAGAAGTAACTTGCTGTTTATAATTGATTTCAAACCCAGACTGTGATTCACTGCTGTTGAAGCACAAAAAGAAAGCAGAACAGTTCCTAATCGCTTTCCAGTCAAGGCTGTCTTGACTTTGTGGTCAAGTAGGAGCTTTTTGGGGTGTAGGTGTGCCAGGTTGATTCTTCCCTGCAAAGAGTCTTCGCCTCTGGGCGTGGCGATGTGGGGAAATGGCAGTGCTGCTGCTTTCTCCTCGCTGTTTCCACCAGAAGAGGTCGGAGTTCTTCATTAACTGCAGGGAGGTTTTTTCCCTGCGAACAGGAGAGCGCAAGCACCATGCTCTGTCCTCAGCAGACAGGCAGCTTTTTCTCAGGACTTCCCAATTCTTTGACCAAAACCTCACCAGACCTGTGGGTCTAGGAAACGTAGCCTTCTGATATGAGGAACACCAGGGGTGTCAGAATAAGTGTTACTGCTTTTGCATGTGTGAAAAAGATGAGATGGTGAATTTCCTCTCTAATGCTTAACTTTTCCACTGACCATTGCTCAGGTTTCTTGTGCTGAGTGCTGCTTCTCTCTTCAGCTTTGTGCACTGCAGTTGTAGCATGTAAGGTATGTGTGGTACAGCTTTCTTATCTCTTGAGACCTGCAGCCCTGCCTGGCTCAGGGACAGTGTGTGGTGCAGAAAGAGCTGTAACAGATCATCTCCTGCTGCCTTTGCCTGTAAGACTGCTTCTGTGCAGGCTGCCTCCAGCTGTGCTGGATAAAAATCCAGACTGTGGGGTTTAGTGTTTCTCCTTGCTTTACAAATTATAAGCAATGATCAGTCTGGCTGTTGGGGAGATGCTTTGAGGAAAGGCAAAAACGATGGCGCTCCTTGCACTGTTTTTGTGGCAGATGGAGGCCATCCACAAGACCACAGAAGAGGATCTCTGCATGCTGCTTGAGCAGAAAGTGCAAAGGGAATGGACCTGTCTTCATATCTACCTAGCTGGGCCCTGTTCCCTAGGGAGGGCAGCAAGAGGCCATGGGATTGGTTAGTAAGTGCCTTTAACTCCTTGTTGCAGAGGAGTCAAAGTTGTTTTAAACTGGCTGTAAATCGATAGTCCTCTGCCCCTTCCCTTCAAGCCTGCCACCTTGGAGGGGTTGTAGGATAGTCCTAAGTTTCATTCTTGTATGAAGAGAGGTGGCCCTTTGTGTGTTTAATATTTGATGCTTAAAATCTTCCATCAGTATCTCAGAGTCTCGTCCTTCAGGGTGGACTCATGTTTGACTGCCCTTTTGGCTTCTTCCCCACCAACCAGAGGGCAGCAAGGGCTGAGCAGCCTTTCCTGTCCACTGACTTGATTAGGGTCGTTTTACAGTAGGCTCCTTGCCTAATCCCTGGGGGTCTTTCTGCAAAGGAGGAAATCTGCAAGTTCTGGCAATAACCTTTCTATTGGTCTATGCCAGCAAAACTATCTCATCTTGATTTAGAGATCAGTCTATCTGAAATCCAAGAACAAATGCATCCAGGCCTCTTGTGTTATACTTAAGTGTGGAAAAGCACTAGCAAAAAAAAAAAAAAAAAAAAAAAAGAGGAAGGAAGAAAGCAAAGCAACCTGGCTATTGTGAAGAGGAATGCTGAGCCCTACCTTCCTCCTCAGCTCGTGTATGGAGGTGCTTTGCATAAGATCTGTGTGTACACTTAGGTGGCCTTAATTCTTTGTTCTCAAGATTTTCCAGTGCTTTTTTTTTTTACTCCATTCCTACCAGCTATGGTTTATCTCCAGAGCTTTTTTGTGTCCTGATGTTGATACTGGGTGTTTTTACCTTGGGTAACAAGGCCAAATGGCCATTCTACAAACTTGATGTGGACATAGGGAAGTTTAAGAATTCCAGAATATGAAGTCTCACTCAGCAACTTGCTACCTTTTCCTGTTTTTACTGCTGTTGCTTCTGACTGTCTTCTCCCTTGTACAGACTTCGGAGTTTGTCAGTCCTTCCACCCTTGAACCAGTTCAGCTCACAAATCCTGAAGAACATAGATTTTTTCCCCCCCTACTCTCTTCTCCCTCCCCCCCCCCTCACCCCCAGTGTAAGGAGTTGGATCAGCTTGTAATGAGTGAGAAGTCTCACTGTTGTCAAGGAAAGCCATTAGATTTGCTACAGCCAGTAAGCTGAAATTAACCCGGTTAATGGGTGCATTGGCCTAAATTCCTAGCAGAGTAGATTTAATACATTAGAGTAATGCTTGCTTGCAATCATTTTACTAGGACCTGAAAGCTGAGTTTGAGTTTAGTTAGTGGATGATGGGGGGGTAACAGATGACTGCTGTGCCCACTGCTGTGTAAGGTGCTAATCTTGGTTTCTCTTGCCTGGGATGTTCTTCCAGTAACTAAAGGAAGGAAAAAATAATAATAAACCCAACCTCCCAAAATATTTTCTGAAACAAAGTGTTTTTGGAGGCAAATTATTAAAATAAGAGAATTAGGGGCTGTCTCACCTCTGAGTGTGCAGCAGTTTTCTGAACATAGTAGTCTAATAATGCCTAAGGACTTTTACAGGCTTTACATAGACTGAAAAGCCACTGGGATAAATGCTGAATTGGTTTTACTTGAATTTCTTTGCCTGTTACTTGCCTTTCAACTCAAGCTAGCTGCTCCTAAGCACCTCTTTGTGAGAACTGGAAAAGGGAGTCTTAAAAAATAGATGCTGAGGATCTTCTGTCTCATATGGCCTGGGAAAAAGAATTGGAAGGAATACTAGCAAATAGCAGAAGTAAAAATGGTGTGATTAAAAATTGTAATAACCACTACCACAACAAAACTATGACAAATGCCACGGACTGATGTCATGACTAAGAATGTTTTCATGCCTAGTGGACTATGTTGGTGCAGTATAGAATTGCACGTGACCATGCTAAAATCCAAACTTGTTCCTAAATACCACCTTACTCTTTATCTGCTAAGGGACATTTTCCACTGTTATGCTGAATTAAGCCAAATAGTGCTCAGGGCTCATCTGATAAATAGTTGTAATGCTCCCATGAAGTGGCTCCAGGGTGTTTTTACATGGGCCATAGACTCTTTTCTGAAGAAAAGCTGGAAAGCTATCACCAGGTGTAGGATGTTGGGGAGGAGAATGGGGAGTAACCTCTTGAGAAATGGTAGAGCTGGCATTCCTCCAGGTTAAAGGAAGGCCTTTGAAAATGAACAGGGAAGTGAAAGGTGAAAAGAACTTTACTCTGTGGTTTCTGCAACTAAAAGGTATGTGGCTAAAAAGCCAACCACCATCTGTTTGCAGGACTGCCAGTTCTTTCAGAGTGAATAACACAAATACCTTAATCACTAGGAAAAACCTGGGGCCAACTTTACGAAGTTCGGATGCCCACTGCAGAATTTTGTGGTCTTTGCCCCTCCCTGGTGAGGTTGATGTACTGAGTGGCTTCAGAGAGGCAAACACCATGGCCAAGTACTCTTTTCAAAGCTGTCTAAAGCATGCTGGTGCTCATCTGTGGTAAGAGAAGGAACAGATGTCACCTTGGTCATTAGCCAGTATTTATTTGCTCAGTTGGAGCTAGACTTCCCTCAGTAGTTTGGGCATAGCTGTGAATCATGTCTCTATTTGCTGCGCAATAAACAAAATTCATCTTTTCTGCCTTTGCCTGGTTGTCGTCTCTGCCATGGCTTCCTGTCTGAGCAGTTTAGCATTGAGACATCGAAGAGGCTGTTCTAACTGCACCCAGTAGAGAGCAGTGCTGGCTGGTTCCTTTGTTCTTTCTGCACAAAGTCCTGTGTTGTGGACATGGCTTCTTGATAGATTCCTCTATACAAAGTGTCCACCTAATAAGCCAGCCAGTAACCTACCTGCCTGGTCCTTTCCCAGCAGGCTGGGCAAAGTGTTAGCTTTGTTAGTAATTCACCAGTAGTAAAGGGGATAAAAGTTTGGTGTGTTTTGGCTTTGGCCCTGATCTGGATTGTGTGTTGCTCAATGGGCATATCCAGTTGTGGCAGCAGAGGTGAAGACAGCTATAATCTCTGTCCTAATTTAAGTACCTGCTGATATGATAATCCCTGCTATATAGCAAGAATTAATTCAGGTGGAGCCAGTGGAAGATACAAGGGTAGAGATAATCAGGAGCAGGTCCCTTACATTACATAGTGGGAACATGAGCACTGTAAATACCTTGATCCAGGATGCTATCTGGTGATTCTTTTCACCTACCACCTTAGTGCCACTAGTCATATGGTCTTGCTTTTGTTTTAAGCTCTGACTCTGGTTCCCCCTGCCAGGGAATAGGCATGTCCTGTGTCCTTTTGCCTTCCCTGCAGTCCCTAGAGATAACACAGAACATAGAATGGTTTAGGTTGGAAGGGATAGCCAAAGGTGATCTAGTCCAACCCCCCTGCAGTGAGCGAGGACATCTGTTAGATCAGGTTGCCCAGATACTTTAACCAAAGATTAACATTTTCAAGGCTTAGAGTCACAGGTAAGCTGTGATGGTGCATGCAGGTGTAAGTGAAGCAATCACAGGCATTGGCAAGCAGCTGGCTCTGATGTGAAAGAGAGGGTAATTTCAATCTCTTCTTCTCTCCTTAGCTGTTTGGCTGTGGCTCTGTTGCTCAGATTGTGCTCAGCAGAGGGACTCATGGTGGTTTCCTGACTGTCAACCTGGCCTTTGGCTTTGCTGTGACACTTGGCATTTTGATCGCGGGACAGGTATCAGGTAAGATGGGCTCTGCATGGGCTGGATTTCACTTGTGACAATTGTTGTGTAAGCCTAGATGATGGTCCTTCTATGTGGCACTGTGATGGAAGCCAGTATCCCCTGGTTCGTCTCTGCAATCCAAACTCTGCCTGTAAAACTACACTAAATACCATCCTCTCTGCAGGTGGACACCTGAACCCAGCTGTTACTTTTGCCATGTGCTTCTTGGCCCGGGAGCCCTGGATCAAGCTACCAATTTATGCTCTAGCACAGACCCTGGGGGCTTTCCTTGGAGCTGGCATAGTCTTTGGGCTGTACTATGGTAAGTGAAGAAGCTTTGTGGTTTTATTTGGGGTAAGATTACTGCTCTTTCTGACTCACTGCAGGAAGGGTGGTTTCCAGATCAGAGAGAATAATTTCCTTGCAGATCAAAGATCTGAGAAGCCTCTTTATTGTCTTTCTGGAAGGGCTTTACTGCTCTCATGATGATGGGTCCAAGCTTCATCAAATCAATCTGAAGGCCAACCAGCATGGGTCTTTGAATAATGGTCTGTGGACCACTGGATGTCCCCTCTTATATCTACTGTCCAGACTAAAATACACCTTCCAGAAAAGCCTATGAAGCACTAGTAGTGATGGAGATTTTATCTGGATATTTTTCAGAGCCACTTCAACCTTGTTGGTTTAAAAAAAAAAAACAAACAAACCTTCATATATGCTTCTGCATTGTCTTGTGATATCTTCCAGACAATTAGGCTCCTAGCAATTTTTTCTCCTCTTAAGGTGATTCTGTAGTTTGGTGAACATTCTAGAAATCCAGTTTCTCATGCATCTGTTCCCCCTGAGTGTTGGTCCTCATTACAGGGAATACTCAGTGGGCAAGAACTGACTCTTTGTGCTGGAAATTACTCTTCCTCAAATATCAAGGGTGGCATTTTAGCTTAGAAGTGCCTTTCTGATGTCTGTTTCTTGCAACAGGAGCAGTGTTCCCTGTAGCTGAGCAGAAAATTTTAAGGGAAGATACTGCCACCCCATCACTATCACTGACTGCTTTTCACTTTAGAAAGAAGCAGGGGCACCTATCTTTATCTCTGTAGACATGAGGAAACCAGTTCAACACCAGTTATCTTTCTTAGTAGGCTAAAGTAAACTCTTCAGAAGAGTGTTAATCCCATTTTAGCCATCTAAACCATGGAAGAGCTACTTTCAGAAGTGCTTCTTTCTCTCCACTGACCATAGAGGAAATCTAGACAGCCCAAATAGGTTAGTTATCCAGTTTCTGCATGGTGGTAAGGCAAGGGATTGGCTGCCCTCCAAGACAACCTTGAGATTTGAAATTACTTTTATATTGGCTTAGAGGAAAGTACAAGATCAGCCCAAATATTGTTTGCTGCAGATCAGATTTGTAGCAATACTTCATTTCTTGACACCAAAACCAGATACTACAGGCATCTAGGTGCCTTTGATGGAGATTTGGAGTCCCCTTGGTATTTACTTTGTGGCTCTCTTTCATGGTGCCCGGTAAGCAAGAACTATTAGAAACAGGGAGTTATGTCATCTGCATGAGCCTGACTGGTAAAATGCTGTTCTGAATCACGCCTTAAGTTTTCCAGGTGACTGTTTCTCTGTCACAAATGGTTTTGCAACACATAGCAACAAAGTGTCCAGGGAATTCTATCTCAATAGTCATGGCTCTCCTGAGCCTACATTTTAGTCATCTTTCAAGCAGGGTCTTCTCTTTGTGTGTTGGAAAATCATTAACCTCTCTGACTTTCCTGACTCTGTCCCCTCTAGATGCGATCTGGGCTTTCGGCAGTAACCACCTGTATGTAACAGGACAGAATGGCACTGCTGGTATCTTTGCCACCTACCCTTCTCAGCATCTGAACATTGTGAACGGATTCTTTGACCAGGTAAGAGGGTGCTGGAAGGATGGAAGTGCATTTAAAGAGGATGGGGTGGTTCTTAGCTTCTTGAATTGCAATTTAAAAAGATACCCAGAAAGGTTTTTGGGGCTGACACAGGTGTTTCACCAGCCTGTAGGAAGAGCAGAGTCACAAAAGGACCCTTACAGAAAGAAGGCTTGTGTTAAGGGGACTAATCAGTGATACAACACTGGCCAGGACACTAATGAAAAGAATACCACTTGTTCTTAGTCCCTGGATACATGTAATGTGAAGTATGGCTCTTCCTCACTAGCACTGTGCTACTGTGGTTGTTATGCAACTCAGAGGTCAGCTGGATGTGGTGGTTGGTGTTGAAGGTGACTGTCTCCTTCTTAAAATTGCCATCAGCAGTCAAAGGGACAGCAGCTAGCCAGTTGTGGCAGGTTGGAAGCAGGTTCAAAAGATGTCTTCAGCTTTTCTGGATGCACAGTTATTCATAGATCTTCTGTAGGTAAGGAAAAACATGTGGGCTTCATTAAGCTTGTGGACTGCCAGGGGAAGTGTTTCACTCACCCATTCCTACAGGTGCTGGGTCTACTGTGGTCTGATAATACCTTTGGATGACTTAATGCAGCTCTTCCAGTTTAGCACATAAGCTCTTAATGCATAGGCTTCCACAGAAGTTAAATAATTTAGGTAAAAGACTAATTTGGGTTAAACACTTATTTTAATTCCCTCTCTCTCCCCAGTTCATTGGCACTGCCTCCCTGATTGTTTGTGTCTTGGCTATTGTTGATCCCTACAACAACCCTGTCCCCACTGGGCTGGAGGCTTTCACAGTTGGCTTCGTTGTCCTTGTTATTGGAACATCCATGGGCTTCAACTCTGGCTATGCTGTCAACCCTGCCAGAGACTTTGGGCCTCGTCTCTTCACAGCCATTGCTGGCTGGGGCACTGAAGTGTTCTGGTAAGTGCTTTTCAGTATAGACCTTTTACAACAGGGGAAAAAAATTACAAGCCCAAATACATGGTAGCTCTGGCTCTGTGAAGAGTCTTAGCATGCATGAGGTATCTTTGGATTGTATAATGTTTTCAAAATACACTGCACTGCTCCAACATCTTAAATTGTAAAAGCTGAGCAGTTTCCAGTGGTGAGAGCAACTGACCAAACTGCTATCAAAAAGGAAACTTAAGAACAAACATGAGAAATTCAGGTGCATGTAGAACATGAGTCTATTTTTTTTTTTTTTTTAATTTTGGTGGTATGAAATGAAGAGTGTTTATACCACCTGCATTTTGTTGTTGCTGGAGACAGTAAAGAGACCCACGAACAATATATAGGCTATGCGCTATTACAGGGTGCTTTCCTGAAAGCAGTGAAGTGAATGTGGTTCAGGCACTGCAACTTCTTTCCTTTCTTGCAAAAGAGATAACTTTGGAATTCCTTAAAGGAACTATTCTGAATCTCTTGTCACCTTGCAATATCTGTGCAATATCAGGGCAATATCTGCCTAGGAAATGGTTGTGAACATGTTGGTACTATTGTCTTCTGTAAGTCAATGGTGATATTTGGAGATGGTCAGATTTTGCATTGTTCTAGATCAAAACATGAGTATTCTAATGCTTTGGCTGCAGTTCTTACCTTGTGCACTTTGTCGTGTTTTGGTTATTTATTTGTTTGTTTGTTTATTTTATTTCCAGGACTGGTAAGCAGTGGTGGTGGGTTCCAGTTGTTGCTCCTTTCCTTGGGGCCATTGCGGGAGTGATAGTCTATCAGCTCATGATTGGATGTCATGATGAGCCTTCTCCACCTGCCTCTGAGCAAGAAACAGTCAAGCTGGCTAATGTGAAACATAAGGAAAGAGTCTGAGGAAGCTGCCACACAGATCTGGCAGACTTTCATTACTCAGGACTGCAGATGGCAAAGAGGAGGGAGGAGTTAAGAAGAGCTTCAAGAACAACAGGAAAAGTTGGTTTTCCTGTCCTGGTATATTCTAGCCTTTTGTTTTGGGGGGGCTGTGTGTGTGTGTGTGCATATCCCTGATGTATTTGCTTTAGGTATTTTCTTGTGACTCTTTCCTCAGATGCACTATCATGTAATCATTCCCTGGTCAAAGGGTGTTGAGGACAGTAGGAGTCAGGGGAGAAGTGGGCATTGCTGTCCAACACAGGCCAATTTTTCAGGAATCTAGAGCTTTTTTTGGGCTGTGTTTCTGGTCTTGTCTGTGAACTTGGCCAACTGCTTCCCTCCAAACACCTGCAGATTTAATTATTTTTTTTTTAAAATTTTTGCTGGCATGGAATGGAAACTACTACTTCCTGGAAAAAGAAATTGCCTGTAATTCTACTGTAAATCAAATGCATACTTGGTGTTTCTCTAAAGTCAGTAACTTGGCACCACGAATGCACTTGTTTAAAGTATTTTTTTATTGGCCAAACTTTAACTCCTGTGAATTCCTAGAACATTGTATCAATCAGCGATCCATAATATCAGAGTAGAGAGTGATAATGCAATACATCTTAATTTAATAGCAAGATAAAGATGTTTACAAACCACTGCTCCCCAGTGTCCTAGTAATTCTTAATATTGCCAGGTCTGAGAATATAATTCTTCTTCTAGCCAGGGGCTAAACTGGAAAGAAAGCTTGGCCTCTCTGTGGTATCCCTTCTAATTAATCAGCTTTGTGCATAGACTACAAGAAGTTAATGGCCAAGTTTTCCTGGAAACGTGGTATTGCTAAAGTTGTGTGCGTTCGTGTAAATTTCACAATAGTGGTCTCTTTTTTTTTTTTTTTTTTTTTTTTTTTTTAATGCACTCCTTAAAGCTGTTACTAAATACCAGGGTTGGGAGGAGTTAATTTAAAGATGTTGGGGAACTGCCAATTCTCTTACAGCCTTGAGATACTGCTGGATTTTCCTGGATGGCCTTGGATTAGGGCATTTTGTTGCTGGAGCAGCTCCTTTTCTACTTTGCAGAACTAGTAGGATATCCTTGGTACTCATGGCTGAGAGGCTGAGGTCAAACATCTCTTGTACTAGCAGTGCTGGCATCTTAGGGGATTTCTGGCTCTCCCAATACCATATTATTGCAGAGTATTTGAAATGCATAGTATTGGTTGTGAAAGGGTTTTTAAGTGCCATACTTTAGCATTTCTGCCATGACACATACATAACAGAAACCTTCAAAGCTTGTTTCTTTAATGTGTGAATTCCTTGAAATATGTAACTTTGTACACATTTCCAGTTGCTGAATGATGTATTCATGTTTTTGCCTTTTTAAAAAATAAAATGTTGATATCCACACTGTAAAATGCTAGTGCTGGTTCTATTTTTTAGCAGCTGTCAGCAAATTTACCATGGAAAGGAAGTCCTCTATAGCACCATCTTCCTCATGCCCTTTTCCTCTTCAGCTTGCAGGAGCAAAATTGGATTAACCCTTTCAGGCAATAAATCTGCATGCATGCTTCATTTGCGTTTTGTTCATTTCCCTAGGGCTAGGCTTTTGGGGGCAGGTGAGAGGAGATCATGGTGTCATAGGATGTTAGGGGCTGGAAGGTACCTCTAGAGATGATCTAGTCAGCCCCCCCCTGCCGCCAGAGCAGGATCACCTCAGGCAGGCTATGCAGGAACACATCCAGGTGGGTTTTGAAAGTCTCCAGAGAAGGAAGAGTCCACAAATTTTCTAGGTAGCCTGCTCCAGTACTGCCACCCTCACAACTAAGAAGTCTCTTCTCATGCTGAGGTGGAACTTATACCCATTGGTCCTTGTCCTATTACTGGGTAGCACCAAAAGGAGATTGGTACTTTCAACTTAATATCCATCCATCAGATTTTTTATAGACATTAATAAGACCCCTTCTCTGCTTTCTCCTCTCAAGACTGAACAGCCCCAGTAGGAGGGCCCTGCAGAGGGACCTGGACAGGCTGGGTGGGTGGGCAGAGGCAAACGGGATGAAATTTAACAAGACTAAGTACAGGGTTCTACACTTTGGCCACAACAACCCCATGGAGCACTACAGACTGGGGACAGAGTGGCTGGAGAGCAGCCAGACAGAAAGGGACCTGGGGGTGCTGGTTGATAGTACCTGAACCAGGTGGCCCAGGTGGCCAGGAGAGCCAATGGCATCCTGGCCTGTATCAGGAATAGTGTGGCCAGCAGGACAAGGGAGGTTATTCTTCCCCTGTACTCAGCACTGGTCAGGCCACACCTTGAGTACTGTGTCCAGTTCTGGGTTCCTCAATTCAGGTACTGGAACATGTCCAGAGAAGGGCATCGAAGCTGGTGAGGGGCCTGGAACACAAGTCCTAGGAAGAGAGGCTGAGGGAGCTGGGGATGTTTAGGCTGGAGAAGAGGAGGCTCAGGGGTGACCTCATTGCTGTCTACAACTACCTGAAGGGAGGTTGTAGCTAGGTGGGGGTTGGTCTCTTCTCCCAGGCAACCAGCAGCAGAACAAGAGGACACAGTCTCAAGTTGTGCCAGGGGAGGTCTAGGCTGGATATTAGGACGAAGTTCTTCACAGAGAGGGTGATTGCCCATTGGAATGGGCTGCCCAGGGAGGTGGTGGAGTCGCCGTCGCTGGAGACGTTCAAGAGGAGACAGGACGAGGCACTTAGTGCCATGGTCTAGTTGAATGCTTAGTGCTGGGTGATCGGTTGGACTGGATGATCTTGGAGGTCTCTTCCAACCTGGTTGATTCCATGATTCTGTGATTCTAAGAGTTACCAAAGTGTGGGGAAGAAGAGAAGAAGCTAACTACAGAGGACATTTTTCCTGTCAGCAGGCATCCTTACATTGATGTTACTTGTTCTGCTCAGTTTGACTGCCTAGAGAGAGCTTATGGGTTTAGTCATCTGGCGTGCCCATGCAAACTTGAAGAGTTTTTCTTCTTTTATTTTATACCTCTTTTATATCTAAATTTCAAAGGCAATGAATCATCTTCTCTGGCCACACTCCAGCACTTCTATATCTTTCTTGAAGTAAGGGCCCAAAACTGAACACAGTACTCAAGCTCCAGCCTCACCAGTGCCAAGTACAGGGACACGGTCACTTCTCCACTCCTCCTGGCCACACCATTTCTGATACAGGCCAAGATGCTGCTGGCCTTTTTGGCCACCTGAGCACACTGCTGGCTCATGTTCAGATGGCTGTCAATTGAAATCTTGGTGTCTTTCTTTACTGGGTAGCTTTCCAGCCACTCTGACCCAAGCTTGTAGCATTGCCTGGGGTTGTTGTGACCCAAGTGCAGGACCTGGCCCCTGGTCTTGTTAAGCCTCATACCACAGACCTCAGTCCATCACTCTAGCCTGTCCAGGTCCCTCTGTAGAGCCTTCCTACCCTCAAGCAGATCAATGTTCCCTCCCAACTTAGTGTGATCTGCAGACTTATTGTGGATGTACTCAATTCCCTCATCCTTTTCATCAATAAAGATATAAAAGAGAACAGGCCCCAAAACTGAGCGCTGGGGAACACCAGTTGTGATTGGCCACCAACTGGATTTAACTCCATTCACCACCACTCTTTGGGCCTAGCCATCCAGACAATGTTTTACCTAACAAAGCATCCTCCCATCCAAGCCATGAGCATCCAGTTTCTCCAGGAGGATGCTGTGGAAGACAGTGTCAAAGTCTTTACTAAAGTTCAGATAAACAACAGCCACAGCCTTTCTTTCATCTGATAAATGGGTCACCTTGTCATAGAAGAAAGTCAGGTTCATCTAACAGGATCTTGATCAGTGAGGTGGATTGCAAACTGGCTCCACAACAGAGTTCAGAGGGTCATCATCACAGAGTCAACTTGGCACAGAGTCAACTGGGAGGCCTGTGGCAAGTGGTGTCCCCCAGGGATCGGTACTGGGTCCAGTTTTGTTCAATACCTTTATAAACGACCTGGATGAGGGCATTGAGAGTACCCTCAGCAAGTTCTCTGATGATACAATACTGGGGGGGTTGGCTGATACCCTGTCAGGCTGTGCAGCCATCCAACGTGACCTGGACAGGCTGGAGAGCTGGGTGCAGGCAAACCTCATGAAGTTTAATAAGGACAAGTGCAGGGTCCTACAGCTGGGGAGGAATAACAACAGGCACCAGTACAGGTTAGGGGCTGCCCTGCTGGAAAGCAGCTCCACAGAGAAAGACCTTGGAGTGCTGGTGGACAGCAAGTTCTCCATGGAACAACAATGTGCTCTTGTGGCCAAGAGAGCCAATGGGATCCTGGGATGTATCAAGAAAGGTGTGTCCAGCAGGTCTAGGGAAGTTCTTCTACCTCTCTACTCTGCCCTGGTGAAAGCACACCTGGGATAGTGTGTCCAGTTTTGGGCTCCCCAGTTCAAGAGAGACAGAGACCTGCTGCAGAAAATCCGATGAGAGCCACAAGGATGATTAGGGGACTTCAGCATCTCCCCTATGAAGACAGACTGAGATCCCAGGGGCTGTTTAGTCTTGAGAAGAGAAGACTGAGGGGTGGGGTGGGGTGGGGTGGGGTGGGGTGGGGGGCAGGCTCCTTTTTGGTGGTACAGTGATAGGACAAGAAACAATGGGTTCAAACTAGAACACAGAAGACTTCACCTCAACAGGAGGAGAAACTTCTTTACAGTGAGGGTGACAGAGCACTGGAACAGGCTGCCCAAGGGGGTTGTGGAGTCTCCTTCTCTAGAGACTTTCAAAACCCAGCTGGATGTGTTCCTGTGTGGACTATCCTAGGTGATCCTGCTTTGGCAGGGGAGTTGGACCTGATGATCTCTTGAGGTCCCTTCCAGCCTCTGATATACTGTGATACTGTGAAGCCATTCCTGAAGCCATGCTGACTGGGCCTGGTTGCTTGGTTATCTTGCATGTACTGCATAATGACACTCAACATGGTCTACTCCATGACCTTGCCCAGGGTGGAGCTCAAACTGTTGTTCCCTGGGTTCTCCTTCTGGTTGTTCCTGTAGATGGGCATCACATTTGCCAACCTCCAGTCAGCTGGGACCTCTCCACTTAGCCAGGACTTCTGGTAAATGATGGAAAGAGGCTTGGTGAGCACTTCTGCCATCTCCCTCAGTACCCTTGGGTGTAAGCCATGTGGTCCCAGAGACTTCTGTATGCCTCAATGATGCAGCAGGTCACTAACCATCTCCTCTTGGATTATGTGGCTTCATTCTGCTCCCCATCCCTATCTTTCAGCTCAGGGAGATGGATGCACAACAAGCAAACATCCCTACTACTGAAGACTGAAGCAAAGAAGTTATTGAATCCCTCAGCCTTCCCTCATTTCTGATCACTATCAGAAACCATGATCACTTGCATCCATCAAAGGAAAGAGATACTTCTTACTTCTCCTTCTGTTGCTAATATATTTGTAGAAGGATTTCCTATTCTCTTTAACAGATGAAGGCAGGTTAATTTCTAGTTGAGCTTTTGCCTTTCTAATTTCCTCACTACATAACTTCACAACAGCTTTTTAGTCCTGAGTGGTCACTCTTCAAAAGACCATGAACTCTTTTTTTTAATCCTGAGATGTAACCAAATCTCTCTATTTAGCCAGGCTGGCCTTCTTCACCACTGACTCGTCTTTCAGCACATATGGATGGCCTGTTCCCACAACTTTAAGACTTACATCTTGAGCAGTGTCCAGACCTCCTAAACTACTTGGCCCTTCAGGACTGCCTCCCAAGGAAGTCTGTCCACCAGTCTCCAAAACAGTCTGCCTGCTGGAAGTCCAAGGTGGAAGTTCTCCTGACCTCTCTACTTTTCCAGCAACTGAGAACTCTATCATTTTGCAATTGCTGTGCCCAAGACATCCTCCAGCAGTTACATCACCCCCAAGTCTTTCTCTGTTTGCAAGCAGCAGGCCCAGTAGGGCAACTTCCCTATTTGGCTCCATCACCACTTGTGTCAGGAAGTTCTCCTCCACACACTCTAGGAACCTCTGGGACTGTTCCCTCTCTGCTTGTATTTCCAGCAGAAATCAGGGAAATTGAAACCCCCTGTGAGAATATAAGAGCTAGTGATTATGACACTTCTCCCAGATGCCTAAATAGTATTCTATCTGCCTCTTCAGTGTGGTTGGGTGATCTGCAACAGAATCCCACCACGATATCTGCCTTGTTGCTCTTCCCCCTCACCCATAAACACTCAACTCTATCATCATTACCTTTAAGTTCTAGACACTCATAATGCTGCCTGACATACAGGGCCACCCCACCAGCTCTCCTTCCTTGTCTATCCCTTCTGAAAAGTTTATAGCCAATGACTGCAGCCCTCCAGTCATGTGAAACATCCCACCATGTTTCTGTGATGGCCACTTTCTCAAGTGGCTGCGCTTCATCTGCTGCAGTTTCTCCCCTCTCATGCTCAACTTTCCCATTGGTGCCTGAGCTGCCTGTGCTTGCTGGCTGCAGCCCCAGCGTGGTAACTTCCCTGTCACTGTCTTTATGTTTGGATGGATGATGTAGCCAAAACATAGAAACTCACCCTCAGATCTTGAAGCCTAATGCAGTCACAGTGGGCCAATGCTCCCAGGATCTGTGGTGGGAAAGCCTAGGGGGTAAGACAATTGTGGTGTGATTTCTCCTTTGGTAGCACTTTCTCCACACCTGGAAACTGAATGACAGGGACTTTCTTAGATGGAGGTTGTGTCAACAACATGCAAATTAGTAGCCACCCCTGAACACCTTTGCCCTGAGGTGTGGAGTTTTTTTTCATCCGTTCTTACTTCTTGCTCTGGGGACATATCTTGCACCAGTGAGCATTAGTGTTTTATAGAGGCCTATGACCTGAATTGCTCCTTTTGGTGAGAGGAGCCAGCCCTTTCTCTGTCCTACCAGTGTTATCTTCCATGTTCTCTCTGGGGACCTGATCCCTTCTCAAGCTGGGACACTGCTAAACTCCCTAGGAGAGCATCACAGAAGGACGATGAACGCTTTATCCTGTACAGCAACAAATTCTATTGGCTTGTCTACTCTCTTACAGATTGAGTGGCATTTATACTTGAAGAAGGAAAATATTTTTTTAAGAGCCCTCTTGGGAGAACAACTATTTGAGCCTTTGCCTCACCAGATGCAGTATGCCTCCCTTTTGGCTAGAGATGATAGGGAGCAGCAAAGGAGACACACACACACACACAAATAATCTTGTAGCCTTCACACTGAACTGCTCCAGAAGACAAAATTTAGTTTAGCCTAAGTTAGTTGTTCTTTGATGTTTACCTGCCAGCTACTTGGAGGAAAAATGTCTAGTTAACAATACATTTCTCTGACAGAACCTGTCCAGTTGGGGTTGACATTCTGACAAATTAGGTTAATGAAAGGGAAATAAAGGAGTAAGAGAAGGACAATAAGGAGAACAAACTCTTGGGTTAAAGGTTGCCAACTAGGATGCATCTCTGAAAATATAACAAGAAATGTGCTGCCTGTACGGGTGGTTTTATTGGTTACAGTATCACAGATTACCTTAAGTACTTGCAGGAAATTTCCACAGTTCCCACTGTACTCCTCCCCACTTCCCTGGGATATTCATTTGTTTTCTACTAATTTCTACTCCTGGCCTGGAACTGGGTCAGACAAACCTGGGAAACCTTCTATAAATGTCCCTTGCTCCCCTTCACTTTGTCTCAAATGAAAGTGACTCTAATTTCTTTTACTTGCTGACACAAGATCCTTAATTTAAAGCACTGAGATACAGCTCATCTACATCTAAGTCAATGAGTCCAGCTCAGGCAAGCTGGATCACAGGACCTGTGTGTCTAAAGTCATAATAGACTTTGTAGCTGGTGGCATACAGACACCCTTTGAATGCAGATAACCATCCTGACTCGAGGGCAGAGGACAAGAGTTCTTGCCTGGAGCCTAGGGTGGAACATTCCTTCTGCCTCCAGGATAGATAAAGATGCCTTACAGACTGCTCCTTCTTGCACAGTAGTCAGTGCCACGGGTGTCCACAATCAATTATGTGTGTGTTGTGGGGTGACTTGCTGCCTTTATTGTGTTACTTTGGTGGCAGCTGAAAAGCTGCAATCCAGAACTAAGACATGAGGCACAAGTGTAAGTCATGGAGTGTAAAAAATGCCAGCATGTTCTCACCAAACCACCTGCAGGATGAAAGATACGTCTCTGAGTCTTGTGACCCTCACAGGATATATGCTGGCTGCAACGTATAAGAATGCAGTGGGGTAGAGAGATAGCTGCGGGACTTGTCAGGTCTTGTCATCCTAAAAATCATTTTGCTCTAGGAAAAGTACTGAGCACAGAGTGGCTACATATACATAGACAAGATTTACCCTCTTCTAATTTAGGACATTAACCATTTACCCACTCCTCAGTGCCCAAAACACCAGTAATTTAACTTCATTGCTCTGTCCCCACTGGAAATGCAAGATAAGAGAGTCTCCTGTATCTCTGAACAACAGGGACACAAAGTGACATGTTGCCAAACCTCTCACCCATGTCTGCAGATGTCAGCCCTACACTTACCTGCACGAACAGCTGAGTCTGGAAAACACACCACCATGATGAATGTTCCTGACACTGGGCTGATATTCGTCACTTCAGACGTGACATGAAGTCAGTGGTGTCTTTAACCTCTAGACACAGAAGGTGAAACAGTGAGAAGACCTCTGTGCTACCTCCAAGAATTAGAAGGTGGAGGAACAAGAGTGCAAGAGTGTTGGAAGACTCAGCACAGGGGACGAGCGCAGAAGCTGGCCATATGTGAGACAAGCATAGTGTGCATGAGAAGCAAATAGCAGCTGAGCAAAGTCTGGAAGCTTGCTGCTTTCCTCATCTTGGCAAGTGACAGCTCACTGAGTCCATCTGCAAAGGAGAACTGAATTGCTTCACTGCCTGCCGAGTATAGGCTCAACTCAGATGCCCAGGTGTAGGGGTCTGGAGCTATTTGAGATGTTCTGTGGAATCTTGCTTGACTATAGCTACCACTCCAGAGGGACTGAGATCTCCTGCAGGCCTGTTGTCATAACTCCAAACCCGGTCTTATACCACTGAGTGTCCTCTGCGCAATGGGGCCAAGTTTTGGCAATTATAGAATCACAGGATCACAGGATGTTAGGGGTTGGAAGGGATCTCCGGAGATCATTGACTCCAGGCCCCCTGCTAGAGCAGGACTATAGAATCTAACACAGGTCACACAGAAATGCATCCAGATGGGTCTTGAAAATATCCAGAGAAGGAGACTCCACAACCCCTCTGGGCAGCCTGTTCCAGTGCTCAGTGACCCTCACAGTGAAGAAGTTCCTCCTCATGTTGAGGTGGAACCTCCTGTGTTGTAGTTTACATCCATTGCCCCTTGTCCTGTCATAGGGTGCAACAGAGAAGAGCCTGTTCCCTCCCTCTTGACACTCAGTGCTCAGATATTTATAAATATTTATTAAATTCCCCCTCAGTCTTCTCTTCCCCAGACTAAGCAGCCCCAGGTCTCTCAGCCTCTCACAGGGCATGTGCTCCAGTCTCTTAATCATCCAAGTAGCTCTCTGTTGGACTCTCTCAAGTAGATCTGTGTCCCTCTTGAACTGGGGAGCCCCAAACGGGATGCAATATTCTACGTGAAGTCTCATGTCTTCTAGTCCAATGCCCTTGCAGGAAGCAGGGACATCCCCATCTAGACCAGGTTGCTCAGAGCCCCATCAAGCCTGACCTTGAATGTCTCCAAAGTTGGGTCCTCCACCACCTCCCTGTGTAACCTGTTCCAGTGTTCCACCACCCTCATAGTAGATAACTTCTTCCTGTTCAATCTACTCTTCTTTAGTTTAAAACCATTGTCTTTTCTCCTGTTACCACAGGCCCTCACAGATAGTCCCTCCCCAGCTTTCTTGTAGGCCCCCTTTGTGTACTGGAAGGCTGCTATAAGGTGTCTCCTGAGCATTATCTTCTCCAAGCTGAACAGCCCCAACTCTCTCAGCTTGACTTCATAGGAGAGGTGCTCCAGCTGATGCCAGAATTAGAGATCGCTGAACTGGAGCTGAATTCCTCCCAGGGAAACTATGGCCTGGGCAGAGGCAGAAACCTGACAAACCTCCATGTTTCTATTTCCTTTGCTGTAGGATGCTTGTTTCCATAGAGGCTTAAGAATGGCACAGGGAAGAGATGAAAGATTTGCCTGCCCCTGCAGCCTGACTCCAATAAAAGCCACTTAAAACTCCCTACCCTCTTTAGGAATGTTGCAACACGGAGCAGTGAAACCCACATGGATGAAGTGGCTTTTGGGCTCCCAGATACTCTTTTTGGTTTGTTTTGAGTTGTGACAGAGCTGGTTGAAACCATCTTTCTTGAGGAGCTGGAGTAACATTGCATTTACATACTAACTGAAAGTTCATCGGTTCATCCTGGGAGGGACAACCTCAAACACCGTCCCAGGGAGAAACACTGATGTTGCCTCATAAATAACAATTTTCTTTCTAGGAGACAGTTTCCCTGCCAGACATGCTTGGCTTGTCCCAGGAGTTCTGTTTTACATTGTTCTTGACAATACAGTAATACCTTTCTGAACACCCTTGTGGGAAATCCCTAGATGCTTGGGTTTCTGGCTTCTATCACTAACCGAATTGTTCCAGGTGGACATTCCCTGCCAGATGAGCTAAGGCTCAGCCTAAGCTATTTGAACCAAAGGAGAAGCAGTCTGAGTTAGAGGCTGGTTGGTTTCCATTGTCTGACCCAACCAAACACGCTCAGACGTCAATCACCCAAACATGTAATTTCACCTGTCAGGCTCTTATTGCAACTGTACCCTGTCCTGCCCAGATGCCTCAAACCCAGAGCACAAGTAGATAACTTGAATAGCTAATGTCTAGGTAACACTCATCTCTCGGGTATGTGTCATTGGGACAACTTGTAATAGTTTAATTTTTTGTCTCAGCTGGCATCAGCTCAGTCCCTGAAACAATTACATTTTCATATAAACCTTCTGGGCTCACTCACAGCCTCTGTACTCCACCCAGCACAGAAGGGCAGAATTTCTATTGCACTTCAACTTTGCTTTCTCTTTCTTGCTGCATTGCTTTTGGTTATCTCCAGGCAAATTATCATGCGTGTTAAATCCTTTTCTCTTTTTTACATTATGCTCTCTCAGGAAATTTTTATAGCTGTATTGGCCCTTCAAGAGGAAAAATGCCAACAAGAGACAAAAAGTCATGCTGATAAATCTCCACTGAGTCAGGGGAATGAAAACACCAGCACCTGGTCCACAGGAAAGTCACAATACAGCAGATCCTGGCCCAGCTGCTTCCTGACCTCTAAGACCAGCTATGCTGCTCCAACACATCTGGAAGATACCCGGCCATAAGAAGCTGGCTTTTGCACCAGCTCTGATGGGACTCATAAGCTAAATCATCCTGTGAAGTGCTGTTCAATTCCCACTTGCCTTTTAATGCTGGCCTTACTGGGAGGAAAATCTGGGAGGACAGAAAATGGCAAAGCGAGGAAGACCCTGACTGACAGAGTGCTGATTAATTAAATAAAGTTCAGTGACTTTTAAACCTTCTATTTTGCTCTCAGTGAAAGTAACTGGATTTAAATAAATAAAACCTGGAATAACACAGGATAAAAAGTCTTGGGGATTGCCCTTAGTCTAAGGAGATGAGAACTAGTTTTCAGCGGGGTGGATCCCCCTATTTATGCTATAGGGCAATTGTGTTTCTCCTGCAGTGTGCATGCCAGGCACCTGGAAGTAAGAAGTAGCAACTCACAGTTTCCCACGCCTGAGACCCTTTTTTCTGGTCTGGGCAAGAGCGTTTGTGTGCCTTTAAATTAGAGAGAGAGAGCAGCACCACCCTGCCCCTGGGCAGGCAGGGAGAAGGTGTACACTGAAGATAGTGTCATGCACTGATGGAGACAGTCTGTACACATTTGCTATTCAATTATTTCAGTTAAGCTGCTTGGTGTTTTCGCTTCCCATGACCTCTTCTCCAGTCAGCCCTTTTATGTGCCCCTTCCGTGTTTTGGTGTTTCTGAGATTAATTTGTCTGCTAGGTTTTGTACTACTCCTCACTTTCATTGAGCCATTCTTCTTCTTCTTCCTTTTCAGTGTTTTTCCCTCTCCTTTCCTCCCCACTTGGTCCCAGCAGAGCCCCTTCAGCTTCATTTATTCTTGTGGTTCATAGAGGCAGTGGGGTTATCAAAGCTGCACAAGAAGGAAGCTGAGAATCTGGGGGTATGTGGGATCTAGGAGCTCTTGCTCCAGGCTAGCAGCCAGCCCCATTTCTCTGAGGAGCTCTCATACTATATTCCCAGCATTTTATTAAAGAAATGATTCTGTCACTGGTTTGTTTATTATTTCCCTTCAGGGCTTGCTCTCTTCATGGATTATTCTTTTCATTTTTTGAGGAGGAAATGTTTGCAGCTCTGTCGGTCTCTGGGAAGAAAGTAACCTACAAAAGGAGCAGGGGTGATGAGAGCCTATTTCTGAGCCAAGCTAATGCAGCTCCACTGTCACCTATGCCCTAAACATGTGGGAGCAGAGCTCAGCCCTCAAAGATGGCTCAGGGTGGTCACTGGTCAATGGAAGAAAGAGCCATGGCAAGTGATCAGGGGGACAGCCTGTGCACTGTCCTGCGCACCCTCTGGGCTCTGTACCTTCATGTGATCCTCTCTCCCTCCTTCCATCTCTCTCCAAGCTGTCTGACCAGGATCCTTACAGTATGAACAAATCTTCCTCTCTGAGGGGGTCCTCAGTGTCTCCCACCCATTGTACTCACTCATCCATTTCAACTGAATTTTGAGCAAACCTGTCTAGATCCTCCCTGCTCCTTCCTCCTTCCTCTTCCTCTCCCACTGAAGCCTACATCAATGGGGATTTCACCAGGCAGGGGTGCACTGAGGGCACACGGTGGAGGCAGTTGAAGAGACAGAAAAAGACAAGTTCCTGTACTCTGATGCCTGACTGTCCCTACCTTTGTTCCACACATGCAGCATGCCATGGCCTTGCCTGAGGCACCACATAAGTGTGGGACCTGAGCTCTTTCACCTGATCTGTCAAACTGTTTTTTCTCCACTCTTGATGTGCAGTTACTCTGCCCTCTCTCAGTGTTTTGGAAGGAGCTTTTGCTCTTGTTCAGAAAGATCTTAATTTCCTAACATGATTCCCACATTTCCTTACACCAACAGGCCACTTTTTGACTCATTCCTGCCGAAGTCTGTCTCCTTGTCACCATGTCCGGCAGTATTACACTTACAAGCACAACAGTATGAGCCTTTTGGAGTCATTTGAGAGGATTTACAGCATCAGAATCCTCTGTTGTGTTCTCCTTTTCCTTCCTTAGTGTCTTCCCCTTGTACACATTTGGGAGTGTTATGAAGCACATCACTGAGAAACTCCACTTCAAAGCCAGGAGAAAGTGTGAACAACAAAATGAATGAAAAGAGGGTAGGACCTCCTTCCATGATATATGTCTTTACTAGTAGTTTTGGTCTCTTGCTTTTTTCTCTCCCTTCTGGCATCACAGATGTCTCATTCTAATTGGAGCAGAAAGGTGTCTCTGGGGGAGATGACAGATGATCTCCTAGCTATATCTTGCAGTATCAGCTATACACCAGGTAGACAAGCAGACAATTCTCAGTAACTTTTCCAATGAGATTTTGTTTAACTCCTTCAAAGGAAACCCAAGAAAAATCTTCTGGAGTGATCTGTGGGCAAACAAGCTATGTGATTCAAAATAAGCTTCATCTCTGCCTTGTATCCAGAGCTCACACGGGACTCTTCATTTCATGATTTTAGTGTATGAATACTCCACAGACAGGGAATCCTACCCACACAGGGAGTGAACTCTCCTGCAGGGTATAATTTTAATCTTGGAGATATACTATGAGGAGATGATTATCTGCTTCTGTCTCATTTGTACAGGACACCAGGATCATGTGGTCTGTGTGTATGTGAAGTTGAGTGTGTGTATCTCTCTGCTTGCCTGCCACCTTTGAACTGCTTGTTCCATTGCAGGCAAGCACAGAAGAAAGCCAGATACAGCACGAGCAAAGAATTCATATAAATTTCTTAGAAGTCTCTGGCTGGATAGAGGACTGAGATGGTATTAACCCCACTGTATTAGTAAGCTTAACATTTATTGGATGATAGAGACTTCTCATACATGCAAGCCATCGGGAAACATCACTGTCATGCACAGAAAAGCTCGTTTTCAGTCAGGGACACTGGATCTCCTAAAGTCAGAGAACTGGCAAGACAAAATAATCACATCATCCTTGTGTAAGTCTCCTAATATGGCATTGGAAAGTAGTCATTTGTGGTAATGGGATCATTTAGTTGTAAAAGATACATTTTTTTTAACTTGGAAATTAGAGTTGACTTTCAAACTTCAAGGGAGCTTGTCAGAGAGGAAAGCCTACCTTGGCTAAGCAGGCTGTTCTTGCACAGGGCTGCCATCTGGTTAGATGTATCTGATTAGACACAATTCTCACCATATTTATCTGCTGACTGCTGAAGCTCAGTTATTGCTTATTTTCCCCTTTGTAGAAATACAGAAAAATTAAAAAAAAAGGGAATAGCTAAGGAAGGTAAAAGGAAAGAAATGTTAATGCTGGCAGCTTCTCAGCAACTCTGTATAAATTGGTGGCTGATTTCTATTAATTTTATTTTAGTCACAAAATCAAAAGTTTATGCTGACTAGCCTGCCCCTTTGCTCTGCACCAAACCTTCCTAGTCCTCAGAGCCTTCTGGTTGCTTCAAGATGTCATTTTTCCCCTTGGTCATACCAGGCTCAAACACCAAAGCTTGACACACTGCTGTAAGTCAGATCAGAAGGTGTCTGTTGTTCTGTACAACAATTTTAGAGGGAGAAGGCAGTAATGTTAGTATTTTTGCTCTTGAAGAAAAATGTACATTGTTGGCAGGTGTGGATTTGGCTCATGGAAGGCACGGCTGTGAGATCCAGGACCTGCTAGCATCACAGCCACCTGCCCGTCACCCTGTGCTATTAGGTGTCTGAGTCTGTATCCTTGGCACTTGGTGACCATAGAGCAGACTCCTTATCTTGTATGTTTGTCAGACATCCTTGTTATTTTCTCTCTTGTGAGAAAGCAAAATGTGAGTGACGAGGACAAAGATCAAAGCTTCAAGAGCCCAGAGGAACTGTGAGTGAATCACATGGATCCTCTCTATATCTAAGGCAAATGTCATCAGGGTGCTGCAGAGATCACACCAGGAAGGGGCTACCTCTCTGAGGAGGCTAAAGGCAAGAAAAGCCCCCAGAGTGAGGAAGGATAGTGATTTTCTTGCTGCTGCTCCCTCATCTCTGAAGTGATGCTTGCCTGAGGGACTGGAGCTGTGAAGTTGACGGGTCACGCTCCTGGGACTGTTGTCCAAGGCGTTTGAGTGTAGCTGGAGTAAGGTAAATCTTTGACTGAGTGCTTGTGCTAACGCATTGTTCTTGTTAGAGCACTGCAGTCTGTAAGGAAAAAACAGCCATGTGGTAAAGCACATCTGTTTCTCAGCTAAGTTTTGTGGCAGTTTTAGGCTGATGCCTAGGAAATTTTCCACAGATCTTGAGTTGAAAGTGGTAGAATATAAATAAATTACCATTGGATGCAAAAGAAAAAAAATGGTAAGGTCTAAATAATTCCATGGGTCTGATAACTGACATAAAGTTAGTTGTATAAACTAACTTTTTCTTTACTTCTTTGCTCTAGTAGATACTACCTGGTAGCTTCTGCTGGCTGGCTGACCTTGGCTGCATTTCATTGTTATTTCTTTCCTCTTCTCTTTTCTCTTGTCCCTTGTACAGGGGAGAAGGGGAGGAAAAGGCAGAAGCTATTGGTAGCCCCTGGTTTTGTCCAGGGGGGGTCTTGTGTTGTGTATAATTTCTAAATACATGTAAATATCATATATTTTGTACATATTCATTGCATTTAATTTTTCTAGATTTTAGTTTGCTTGTAAATATAGCCTCATTTGCTTCCAAATGATCTGGTCTGATGATTTTTATTTTGGGGGTAATTTCAATCCATAACAAGTTTATAGCAGAAAAAGTATTTTCTTAGGGGAATGGTATGTGTTTCTCCTATATATTTTTTCCCCATTACTGGATGCCTTAGACCATGACCTGCAGAGCTGCATCTCCATGGTGTTCAGTTTTTCTGTCCAAGGTACAAAATCTGTGGCCTTCTGCTCCAGATGCTCGGGCAACACCCTCATGTATGTCCCCTAGCCCATGGCTCAAAGGGTAATTTGGCCAAAAGAAATTTTTAGATTTGTAACAGGATGCCTGTATGATCTGGAAGGGGAAATACTGTGACTATGGTTAGTTACTGGATGACAGTTGTGGACATAGTGAGGATGGGGAGCTCTGGATTTATTGTATTATTTAAAGAATAATGCAATCATCAAACAGTCAACAGGACTTCACACAGGCAAAGTCCTGTTTAACTAATCTGATATCTTTCTATGATAAGTTCATCCTCCTAGTGTGGATGAATTTTCTGGATTTTAGGAAAGGCTTTTGATACTGTCCCTCACAGCATTCTTCTGGGACAAGAACAGCTGTGGGATGAGTGCGTTCGTGGTACGCTGGCAGAAGAACTGAATGAAGGGCAGAGCTCAAAGGAGTGTAATGAATGGGGCTACATCTATCTGGCAACTGGTCACCAGCAGTATTCCTCAAGGTTCAATCCTAGGGCCAGTCCTGTTCAATACATTAATCAATGATCTGCATGCAGGAGTTGAATGCACCATTAGAAAATTTGCAAATACTGTTGAATCTCCTGAAGGACAAAAGGCCTTGTAGAAGGATTTAGATATGCTGGAGCACTGGGCAGAGATTAATGGGATGAAATTTCACAAGTCAAAATGCCAAATTCTGCTCCTAGCACATAGTAATGCTATGCACAAGTATAAATTGGGAGAGGAGTGGCTGGAGAGCAACCCTGCAGAAAGGGGTCTGAAAGTGCTCTTTGGCAGTAGGCTCAGTGTGAGTTAGCTATGTGTCCTGCCAGCCAAGAGGGCAACCTGACCCCTGGGGTGCATCAAATACAGCAAAACTTGTCAGTCAAAAGAGGGGATTATCCAACTGTACTCAATATTCACATGGCCTCACCTTGACTGCTGTGTGCAGTTCTGGGTCCCACAATTGAAGAAGGATGTGAAAGTCTTTGAGAAGGGAAACACAGCTGGTGAAAAAGCTGGAAGGTTGGAAGGCATGTCCTGTGAGGAGCATCTGAGGACTTTCGTTTTGTTGGGTTTGGAGAAAAAGAGTCTGAGGGGTGACACCATTGCTCTCTACAGCTTGCTGAGGAGGGGAAGTGGAGAGGGAGGTCCTGAGATCTTCTACCTAATATCCAGTGATAGGACATGTGGGAACGGCTCAAAGCTGCACCAGGAGAGGTTTAGTCTCTATATTAAAAAGCATTTCTTTATTTATATGTTGGTCAGACACTGGAATAGGCTTCCTAGAGAGGTAATCCATGCCCCAAGCCTAATAATATTTAAAAGGCTTTTTGGCAATGTCCTTAATAACATACTTTGACTTGGTTAGCCTTGGATTGGTCAAGTAGTTGGACTAGATAATTGTTGTAGTTCCCTTCCTACTGAAATAGTCTGTTCTATTTTATTTTTCTAGTGTCAGGTGCTAGCTATTCCTTTGTGTTCTGCCATCCTCACCTTTGCCCTCTGTTTTTTTCACTTTCATACCTGATCTTCCTTATTTTTTACCTTTGTAGATGGATGGGTTTCTTATTGTGTCTCTGAATCTTGAGCAACTTTTATCTATCAACTGCTACAGTTCCAGTGTCTCTAAGAAAATAAATGTGACATGCAGAGAGTGGACTAGAGATACCTATGAGATGACTCACATTGTGTCTTTCAGCTTTGCCTGTGTCCATGGCAGCACTGTTTGTCCCAGCATGGCTTTGCAGGAGGCTATGTGGGCCAGATCTCCAAGCTATCAGAAGCTGGTGGTTTGCTTAATGCGACTGTCTCTGGGTAGCCTCATGTTGCTTCCTCTTCACTGAACCTAAGATATGGGTGTACTTAAGCTTGTTGCAGAAATTTTCCATTTCCTAAGAAGGCCACATCTGGCTGAAAAAAAAAAAATTAAAAAAATGTTGACTGGCTGTACTGTTAAATGTTGATTCTGCAGCCAGGAAGGCTTTGGGATGCCTTCAGAGCCCGTTTACCTAGATTACTGCTACAGTGTTTGAGCATTTGTTCCCCACCTCCTCTCTGTTGCTATAATAGAATCATAGAGTTACAGAATCATAGAATCATAGAATCATAGAATCAGGCAGGGTTGGAAGGGACCACAAGGATCATCTAGTTCCAACCCCCCTGCCATGGGCAGGGACACCTCACACTACATCAGGCTGGCCAGAGCCTCATCCAGCCTGGCCTTAAACACCTCCAGGGATGGGGCCTCAACCACCTCCCTGGACAACCCATTCCAGGCTCTCACCACTCTCATGGGGAAGAACTTCTTCCTCACATCCAGGCTGAATCTCCCCACTTCCAGCTTTGTTCCATTCTCCCTAGTCCTGTCACTACCTGATATCCTAAAAAGTCCCTCCCCAGCTTTCTTGTAGGCCCCCTTCAGATACTGGAAGGCCACAATAAGGTCACCTCAGAGCCTTCTCTTCTCCAGACTGAACAGCCCCAACTCTTTCAGTCTGTCCTCATAGGAGAGGTGCTCCAGCCCTCTGATCATCCTGCTGGCCCTTCTCTGGACACGGTCCAGCATCTCCAGATCCCTCTTGTAGTAGGGGCTCCAGAACTGGATGCAGTACTCCAGGTGGGGTCTCACCAGAGCTGAGTAGAGGGGGAGAATCACCTCCCTTGACCTGCTGGCCACACTTCTCTTGATGCAGCCCAGGATCTGGTTGGCTTTCCGGGCTGCAAGTGCACACTGCTGGCTCATGTTGAGCTTCTTGTCCACCAGCACCCCCAAGTCCCTGTCCTCGGGGTTGCTCTCCAGCCAGTCCCTGCCCAGACTGGATTTGTGCTTGGGATTGCCTCGACCCAGATGCAGGACCCTGCACTTGGTCTTGTTGATCCTCAGGAGGTTGGCTTGTGCCCACCTCTCCAGCCTGTCAAGGTCCCTCTGGATGCCATCCCTTCCCTCCAGCATGTCTGCTGCACCACACAGCTTGGTGTCATCAGCAAACTTGCTGAGGGTGCACTCAATGCCACTGTCCATGTCACCAACAAAGATGTTGAACAAGACTGGTCCCAGGACTGAGCCCTGAGGGACTCCTCTTGCCACTGGCCTCCATTGGGACCTGGGGCCATTGACAGCCACTCTTTGGGTGTGGCCATCAAGCCAGTTCTTTATCCATCTCGTGGTCCACCCATCCAACCCGTGTGTCACCAGTTTGGAGACCAGGATGTGGTGTGGGACAGTGTCGAAGGCTTTGCTCAGGTCCAGGTAAATGACATCAGTTGCTCACAGTGACCTGGTCATGGATGTTGTCTCACAGCGCTGAAGGACACACATCCATTTCATAGTGATTACAGCCAATGTGAGACAAGAACTGACAGCTGGATGAAGCCCCATGGGTGAAAGGGAGTAGGATAAGCCTCACAAGTGGCAGTTTGAACAAAGAGGGGCACTAGAAAGTGAGGGGTAGAGGGAGTGAGGTTTTCAGGGGTCATGTTTGAGGAACACAGGATAAAAGATAAATGTGTGTGTCTGAAGACCAACAGGCAATGGCACAGTCTACCCAGACTATCCAAGATTGGGAGACAAACCCTTTTGGGGTGACTACTGATAGCTTTCCACACAGAACCTGATCTCCTGAAGGAAGTCTTTTTCAGAAGCTCTCTCCAGTACCTACACACAGTGTGGTCTATGCAGGTGAGTGAAGCAGAGTTTTTATTTTCTGGGTTTGTAACCCTGGAGCATTGTAATAGATAGAATGTTATCATACCCATTGGCATGAGCTTGGAGTGGCAATTAATTTGATAAGAACTGCAATGCCAGCCAAGAAAAGTAAGACAAACATTTTGTCTATGAAAACAAAACAAGCAGAAGAGTTGAATGTGCTGTAAAAAGAGATGAATAAGGGGAAACCACGTTTTTTACTAGTCATCCTATGGTTGGCCTGCATGTCCTCTCTTGCTGCGTATCATACAGCTAGCCCAGGATGTCTTTTTACCTTATGAAAATTCTGAGGCTTTATGTTGTCCTTCAGAGCAAATGCACATTAAAATATCTATCTTCCTTTTGTACTCAAACTCAATGTGAAGTTTTAATCAGATTCAGATTTTGCTTCCTCTCTCTACAAATGACCTCCTTCATTAGTGGCTTGATTAAGAAGCATTTTTTTCCCAGTGAAATTACTTATGCTGAATTGCTATCCTACAGTGAGTCAGGACTCTTGTTCTTCTACATAGACTCACACACGTGGCTCATTACAAGCCCTGGAATGAGACTGACAAGCAGTAAATTGAGGATGATTTGTCTGAAGGAGATTGATCCCTAACCTAGGTTTTCATGGCTACAGTCCTTCATTCATAATTTACATAGACATGAGTTTGATTCAGTTAGGAAGCTAGTGAGCTGTGTTAGTCCCAAAATACAAATTTCTGAGATGGATGTTATCTTAGATTTCCCATGGTCCTGTATATGTTTTGTCAGTAGTGGTGGCAACTTGCAGAGTGACCAGACTGGGATGGGAATTCCTAGAACAGACCTGCCTGAAACAAGTGATCATTCTGGGGCTTTTCAACTAAATGGTCTCTGTGTGGCCACAAGGAAGCTGACAAGGCTGATGGGAGGACTGTATCATGGGAGCTCTGATCCAAAGAGATCTCTGGAAGTCTGCTTTTCAATCTCCTGTTCCAACTATCTGGGCTATACCTACCATCCCCAACCATCAGGATGGCTATGAGGTTTTTTTACCCATGTCTTGAGAAGTGCCAAGAATGAAGATAACTCTGGTGATCACATCCAGGGCTAGTCCTCCCTACCAGCTAAAAGGCTTTTCCTTGTGTTCAACCTGAACCTCCCAAACTCCAATCTGTTGCCTGTTGATTTATCACCTGCCCCTCCTGAGAAGACTTGGGCTGCACCATCACTGTAGTTACTCTTCAACTTGTTGTTTGCTGCTATTAGGGCTACCCTTCAGCCGCTTCTTCACCAGATTAAAAAAGTTCAGCTCTCTCAAACTCTGCTTCTGGGACACATGCTCCGTCTCCTGATCTTGGTAGCCCTCCTCTGCTCCTTCTTCAGTTTCTTGATACCCACCTCGAACAGTGGTGACAGTAACTCCCTCAGTCTGCTTGCCACAATTGTCCCAATGTAGTCCAGTATGTGGTTTGCCCAATTTGCAATGAGAGCAAGTTGTTGATTCATAATCAGTCTGGCATTAACAATATGGTAAGATATCACAGTCAGGTCAAGATGGGGCAGGAATATCCTCCACCAGTGCCTGCAGTGATGGTAGACTCTTCCCTACAGACTAAGCTATGTGGATGCTCACATGGGTGCTTGGTTTGCACATCTAACATGGCTTATGCCAGAGGACTGTTGTTTAGACACCTGTGAATAAAAACCCATAGCAGCAGATCTGGAGTCAAGGATATCTGAAAGAAAATACCAGTTGCTTTGTGAACAGGGCTATGATTTAACTCTTTTTCCTCTTTTGCATTGCAGCACAGTGTCCCAAAAGCATACTAAGGAGCAGTGTGGGAAGATCTGCAATAACAGATGATGCCTATTTTGCCCGTGGTCTGTAAAGATCTCATCAGATATTGCTGAGGATGTTAGCTCTGATACCCTGGGAAAGCTCCAGCACAGATAATTGCGTCCTGCCTAATTCAATTCACATTTAATAGAGTGGCAACACTTGAGTGAATGCCCCCTGGGTAAATGAGCACTGGGAATCAGGAGTGCATAGAAAGACGATTAAGAAGCAGAGGCAGAAATCCATTGAGAATCAATGTTTGGGGTAAAGCCCTGCTTCCCTGGCCTGAGAAGACCTGAGTCAATTTTGCACTTTGAGCTGTGCCAGCCTAATATATGCAATGAAACCTTGGGTTGTGCTTCTTCCGAAAGGGTGATGTCATGAAGGATTACATTGTAGATGATACCATGAGGCATACCACAATTCTTTCTGCAAGACTCTTCCCAAACTTCATGAAGGAGTCTCCCATGTTCTCTCCAGACCTTCCTGGTAGGTGTTATATGCACCATGGACTTAGGTTTCCATGTGCTTGTAGTCCCTCCTAGGGAAAAAAGAAGATATTCTACTTGACACTACTAGTGGGAGGGCACAAATAGAGTGAGCATACAATGCTTTTTTTAAATATGGCTGTTGATGCAGATTTTGCATTACAGAACTGACACCATTTACATCACATGTCCATCAAGATACTCAAAAATGTTATCTGCAGAGGAAAAGCAGAAATACAACTGCTAGGATAGCTAGAGACAGGCATAGTAGAGGAACATGTCTCTTAGACATGTCTAAGCTGACCCTCGCTCCTGTATTGCATGTTCCTGTACAGCCCTTCCTCCTGACACATTAAGCAAACTGAAATGGCTTGATTTTGCTGAAGATTTGCCTTGAAGTGCATAAGGAAAGGTCCCTGCCCTGGCAGAGGTTTGCTTTCTTTTTGCATTTTTTGAGATTATAACTACAATGTTTATTATTTTTTTTTGATAGGTTGACACCCTTGCTGGGCTCTGAGTTCCTCTGTGACAGGTGCTACACAATGCATTTAGAGTAAGAGTCTTCAGAGATCCTTCAGGCCCAGGTAGTTCAACATGGGACAAGAGGACAGTGTAAGCCACTCCATACTTGTTTCCCGTCTTTGCTTTTAGCTGCTCTGGGTGCTGCATGGAGGCACAGAGGGAAGTAGATTACCTTATCTTTGGTGTGAAGAATTGTACCACTACAACTTCTCTCCTTAATAAAAAGTAGCACATCTCAATTTTCTTGCAGTGCTGACACTCTTTAGTTTTGTCCTCTTGTAGGCACCCAACTCCCTTGTTGGATCTCCCCTTCCACAATTGATAGGAACCCCCTTTCCTTTCCAAAAAAGCGAATCTAAGAGGTGCCTTGAGGCTGTTCCCAACCTTACAGCTTATACTCAAGTCCTAGAAGTGTAAGCACCATCCCACTGCAAAACAGCCCTTTGGATAAGCCTCCATTCAGCCCTAGGGTTCCCTCTTCTAGCTTTCTGTTAACAGTAAGAGAATAGCTGCTTGTGAATCCTAGGTGGTGACCCTGGGACAGTCAACCTCTGCAGGAAATTTACACCACAGCCTTCAGCTCATCTCTGAGCCCCAGGATAAGACCTTCTGTAGTCTGAGCAAGTACAAGAGGAGAAAAGTTAGAGTACGACTCAACAAGATTTTTCCACTTCAGTCCAAATTGAATCAATTACTCATTCAACTGTGCTTTCCTTGTTATGTACTTAAGTGATTTCTGAGCCAGAGTCTTATTTTGAGGGTGTGTTACAATTCAGCTAGCAAGCCGGGGCAGCTCTCCCCAGCAAGCTGGAGGTACTGAAAGGATCTTGGCTTTAATAGATGAAGACAATAGGGGAGATTGGATGAAGGAGAAAGAAGAGAAAGAAGAGAGTTTATTTCATCTGGTTATGCATACAGAATATTAAGTAATCACATAACTTGGTAGTAATGATTCATCTTGGTTATGCCTTGTTAAAGTTCTGGGCTAGTTGAGTCTTGCACCCATGCTCTAGGCTGAGATGGGGACAAAAGCTTCTCCGGCTTTGAGCGCTTGTTAAATATTGTGCAAGGGACTCAGCTCCTTTTTCCAGTGGAAGCAGAGTCTCACTCTGGAAGGCTTAGAGTGTCTGGGTGGGAGCTCTTGAAACAGCCCACAAGTATTTGAAATGAGGAGAGACGTAAAACAATAACTGAGGAACTGGTCAGTGATCTGCTATGCCACTTAGATGCACACAAGTCTATGGGGCCAGATGGGCTACACCCACTGGTGCTGAGGGAGTTGGCAGATGTGCTCGCCAAGCCACTTTCCATCATTTACCTTACGTCCTGGCTAACTGGGGAGGTCCCAATGGGCTGGAGAGTAGCAAATGTAACACCTATCTACAAGAAAGGAAGAAAGTAGGATTTGGGAAACTAAAGACCTATTAGCCTGACCTTGGTACCAGGGAAGTTATTGGAGCAGGTCATCTCAAGAACCATTACACAACATACAGAGAACAACCAGAAGATCAGGCCCAGTCAGCAATGGTTTATGAAGGGCAGGTCCTGCCTGACCAACCTGATCCTCTATGAGAAGATGATCCGATTATTGGGTGAGGGAAAGGCTATGGATATTGTCTACCTAGACTTTTGAAAAGCCTTTGACACCATTTCCCACAGAACTCTCATGGACAAACTGGCTGCTCATGGCTTGGATGAGCACACGCACTGCTGGATAAAGCACTGGCTGAGTGAACGGGCCCTAAGAGTGGGTGGTCAATGGAATTAAATCCAGATGGTGGCTGGTCACAAGTGTTGGGACCACTTCTGTTTAACAGCTTTATTGATAACCTGAATGAAGACATAGAGTGTGTAAGTTTGCAGATGACACCAAGTTAGGTGGGAGTGTTGATCTGTATGATGGGAGGGAGGCTCCAGAGAGGGATTTGGATAGTTTGGATCAATGAGCCAATGTTAATGGGATGAGCTTCAACAAGACAAAGTGCCAGGTCCTGCACTTGGGTCACAACAACCCCAAGCAATGCTACAGGCTTGGGGAAGTGTGGCTGGAGAGTGGTCTGGCAGAAAGGGACCTGGGAGGTTCTAATCAACAAGCTACTGAATATGAGCAAGCAGTGTGCCCAGGCATGCAGTAGGAGCAGGGAGGTGGTTGTCCCCTTGTACTCAACGCTGGTGAGGCCACAGCTCAAGTATTGTGTCCAGTTTTGGGCACCTCAGTACAGGAGAGATGTGGAGGTGCTGGAGTGAGTGCAGAGGAGAGCAATGAAGCTGTGAAGGGCCTGGAGAATAAATCTTATGAATAATGACTGAGGAAGCTGGAGCTGTTTAGTTGGGAGAAGAGGAGGCTGACAGGAGACCTCATTTCTCTCTGTGAGTACTGAACAGACACTGTAGAGAGGCTGGTACTGGTCTTTTCTCACAGGTTATTTGTGATAGAACAAGAGGGAATGGCCTCAAGCTACGACTGTGTAGGTTTAGACTGGATATTAGGAAGAAGTTTTTCACAGAAAGAGTGGTCAGGCATTGGAATGGAATGCCCAGGGAGGTGGTTAAAGGTCAACCCTGGATGTGTTTAAAGGTCATTTGGATGTGGTGCTTGGGGATAGGGTTTAGGGGTGAAGTTTGTAGAGTAGGGTTATCAGTTGGACTCGATGATCCTGAGGGTCTTTTCCAACCGGAATGTTGCTGTGATTCTGTGATATGCTTGTAGGCTGTGGAAAGCATGTTGTTTGCCAGCAGGCTGCTTTTGGCAAAGTGTGCTCTTGCCAGTGGTAATCTTGGAAAAGAGCACATATCAACCATGCACAAACCTTTCTAGTAGTATTAATTAGACAGCCATTTCATTTCAGGCTAAAGACATTTTGGATCAGAAGTCAGTGGCCCTGGCTTATTGTCCAGGATTACTCTGGTTTAATCCTGCCTTTGGTTTGAGGCATATTTTCTTCATCTTCTCTCATGGAAACCAGTTCCTCTGTAATTTGTAAGAGGCAGAAGCAGTTTTCTTTGGCTTTGACAGAATGGGGGCGGCTTTGCCAGAGTGGGGAACAAAAGGAGAAGGAAAAGCCTTTTAGCTCTTGGTGTGAATGTCAGCCCAGTTAGCCCAACAGAGGAGGGGATCTCATGTGACATGCACATTGTGTTATTTGTGATAAGCTTAAGTATCATATTCTTAGCTTTGAATAGCATAGAAAGGTAAACCTTGGACAGCCTGGGGCGTAGGAGGATCTAGGAAATCAGAATTACCAGTTCTTGCCTGGAATGGGCTTGTCATAAGTGTCCGATGACATATTTGAGCTTCTAAGTACTGAGTGACCTCACTCCAGACCCATGTGTTGAGTAATTAATTTCTTATCTTCCCTTTCAGGACAGCCAGTGAGTTCTTTTGACCATGAAGGAGGTGTGGCCACATCCCAAATGACAAACCTGAGGCCATGCAAGAGGTCCCAGGAAAAAAAAAAAACAAGGACTGCATGAGTGCTGGAGATGGGGAGCTGTTTCTGCCACCCTCAGTACCAAGTCTGTGTGCTGTTGTGTCACATCAATGAACGAATTTAAACAGAAACAAGTATGAGTCCTGAATAAAGTTAAATTCTATTAGCCAGGATTCATAATACAGATTTTAAGCAGCAGATATGTTTTTACCCTTGCCTGACCCAGCACACACTGGGTTTTCACACTGAAGACAGTGTGTGGTTCCTTGCCAATGTGGTTCCTTGCCAGTGTGGTTCAGTCAAGCCAAGCCAAACACGGGCTACTGCCACCCTGCCAGCTTAGCCCCATGGCCTAACCATACTACCCTCTTCATTGCTGGTTGAGTGTTACATAGACCCACTCCCTGAACTGTCCGAGAAGCACTGGCAGTGGCACAAAGAAGAAGGAGGGGAAAGTAAAAGGAGAAGTACACACAGAGAAGAAAATATGGGAAAAGGAAGTGGTGATCTTGGCTTAGCTTCCATCTTGCGGTAGTGTATGGGCTTAGTACAGTCAGATGACATTTGATCTGAGCTATAAACAGCCTAGTACAGAGTGTGCTGGGTCTGATCCAGGTCAAAGGCTGCCAGGCCAGAGGTAATCCTTGGAACACATTTCTACCAGAAGCATTTGCTTGTGCTGTGCTAGAGCTTTGGTTCATGTGGCTATTATTTGTTTGTTGTTTTGGTTTTTTTTATGGTACTAGCATCCCTCCTGAATCCTCAGATGCCTGTGGAGAGGTTGCTGGCTCTCTGCTTACCCAGTTCCAACCTCAAGAACAACTCACTTCTGACAGTCTAGTATGGCAGGAAATATCTATTCATTGGCACAGATGAAAGGCAGGTCAAGACTGGTATTACAACAGCTGCTTTCCATATGGTTCATAAATAACATGTCTTGATGGATGCAAACCCATGTGAAACACAACAGGTATTCCTTTAGTAACAGATGTTATAACAAGAGATGTGTTTAGATAGGAGTAGCTGGAGCAAACCTAGCGTGATGCAGTCTGTCTTGGAGCAAACCTAGCGTGATGCAGTGTGTCTTGGCTCACCTGTGCATTGCAAGAGAGACTTCTACCTCTAATCCTGACACATGAGGTAGTCTCCACAATGGGATTGTCATGGAGACTGAATGGTACAAGTACAGGCAGTAAGTCCTTTGCAGGATTGCTTTTGGCAGGGCATTTATTTAAGCTATAAGACCAGGAGCAGGCCACTTAACTCTCTGTGTTCAGGTCTTTACACTAAAGCATTTATGACCTGGTGTAGCCTCTTTCTGTGCATGTGTGCTGTTCTCGCGTAACTGGATCTTGTTGAAGTTATAATTCCCTAGATATTATATGACACAAAGCACTAGTAGAACATCTTAGTAACTTTGGATCACCTGATGTGGGGAACGTTATAGAGACTACAGTGGTAATACAATGCACAGGATCTTCCTGTGGGATTCAGCTTTCAGGCTAAGACTCATGCATTTATGTGCCATTTCAGATACTCTGCAGTATCTGAAAAATCTTTGTATCACTGTCAGACATGACACAGAAACTACAGAAAATCCATAACAGCAGTTTAGCACGGCATCTCAAAGGGAGCATACAGCAGATTTGAGCCCTAAGTCAACATCTCCATCATTGTGCTGTCCTAAACATGAGCACCTCTCTTGGTCTTTGTCCACATAGCTGACAGAGAAGTCCAGGTGCCATTCCTGGAGTGTACAAAGTCTGTGCTTCATTTGTTTTTTCATTCAGCTTTGATATGATATCAGTCTGATAGGAAGAGAGTGTAAATCTTTCTCAAAAGCCCCAACTTCATCTTTGCTTTCATTTTTATTTGCAGCCACTTCTGCCTTTGCACATGGAGCTGCATGTGCAAATTTTTCACCACTCATGTAATTCTTTTCCAAGGCTGTAACTGTGTTCAGGTTTCTCCTTCAAAGTGTAGATGATGGTGCTTCATGACAGCATTTTCTGAGCCCATTTGTGTTAAACTGAACTCCTGTGTCTGAGTCAGGCAAGTATGAGAGAAGCAACATTTCCCAGTGTTCAGTCTAAGAAGAGATAATTCCTTGGCCTGATGACCTGTGCCTCCCAACACAAGATCAGCTCTGGACTACTGGATATTCTGTGTTGGATCATTCAATGACCTGTCTTTGGCTGGCTGGTTTGAATCAGTCCTGTTCCTCATCTGCTCAGCAAAAGAGTTGTGACTAATTCTAAAACTCTCTCCATGGCCAAAGCTGCCACATCAACCCTTGAGGCAGTGTGTGACTGCCATCTTTTCTCCCAGAGAATATTTCCTGTTTGCCCAGCACACACAATTCCTTCCTCTTAATTGTCTACATCCCCTGACATGAGACAGAAGCTGAATCCCCTTCATAATGTTTCCCTTCATTTGCTTTTTTTTACATGCTTCTAGAGTTTGTTTGCATTTCAGTGGGAGACAGAACTGGATGGGCTCTACCTTTCCACCAAGGGAGCTTACAGGGATTCTCCAACTTTTCAGAGCAGTTGCTCAGAGCTCCCTACTGCTTGCTGCAGACTTCTCAGTATATGAGTCGTCACAAGCACCAGGTAAAGTCCCAGGGTAGAAAAAGGTTTTTCTTTCACAAAGAAATATAGAGCTGCCGTATGTGGGAGTGGCATCTGACAGGACAGCTGAGGTAATGTTTTGGAGATTGTTTCAAGAAAGAACTGTTTCACTTTGCAATTGATCCCAACTGAAAAAAGGAGAAAGTGCTAAAACATTTTTTGAAGGGAAACTGAATCTCCTTCTAGACCCAAAAGACATGGCTTCCTATTTGGTTAATGAAGCAAAGGAGTGAAAAAGCAAGCTTTCCACTATTTGCATTGTTCTCATCCAGGCACAGCCCAAGAGATCCATATTGTCAGCAGGTCTTCCTTGTGATTGTCACTTTGAGAAAGTGTCCCCAAGGAGGAATGTTGCTCCTGTGGTCTCACCAAGGTCCTTCCTCAAAATATGTCCCCTCCTGTAGCACCCAAACCTGCCCAAAAGGCTTTGCTAAGAGGCAGCAACAACATTGCCACTGTTCCTGTTTTGTATCACCTTCATTCTAAGGTTTTCCATGTAATTGGAGAATGTGATTTTGGCTTTCCTTAAACTGAGATGTAGGTATTTTAAAGACCTCGTTAAGTCAATGCAGAGATCTCAGACTCTGTTGCATTTCTCAGTCTTTCACTCTCTGTTTATGCAAAATTTCAAATAGAAAGATGACAAAAACTTTCCCAGAAAATGTTTTAATAACCTTAAACCCCAGGCAATGCTACAGCCTTGGGGAAGAGTGGCTGGAAAGATACTCAGTAGAGAAAGACCTGAGGGTGTTGATTGACAGGTGGCTGAACTTGAGACAGCAGTGTGCTCAGATTGCCAAGAAGGCCAACAGCATCCTGGCCTGCATCAGGAACAGCATCACCAGCAGGAGTAGGGAAGGGATCATACACCTGTACTCAGCACTGGTAAGGCTGCACCATGAGTACTGTGTTCATTTTTGGGACAATCACTGCAAGAAAGACACTGAGGTCCTGGAGCAAGGCCACAGAAGGGCAATGAAGCTGGTAGAGGGTCTGGAGAACAAGTCTTATGAGAAGTGGCTGATGGAACTGGGATTGTTTAGTCTGGAGAATAGGAGGCTGAGGGGAGACCTCATTGCTCTCTACAACTACCTGAAAGGAGGTTGGAGTGAGGTGAGTGTCAGTCTCCTCTCCCTAGAAACAAGTGATAGAATGAGAGGAAATTACTTGAAATTGTACCAGGGGAGGTTTAGGTTGGATATTAGGACAAATTTCTTTACTGAAAACATGGTCAGGCATTGGAACAGGTTATCCAGAGAGGCAGCTGAATCCCCACCCCTGGAGGTGTTTGTAAAATGTGTAGATGTGGTGCTAAGGGATACCAGGCTTGGCAGAGTCAGATAATGGTTGCAGTTGGTAATATTAAAGGTTCTATGATTACAATCCCTGTTTTACATATTTGCCTTTCTTGTTTTGCATTTGCTTTTATTTTCATTCTCTATCCACTGAATTATTTCCATACATTTCACATCACTAGCACTGGAATTTCCCATGTTTTATCTGTATGGCATTATTTATTATTTAGTCATTATACTGCATGATTAAGTTGTTAAGTAAAATTATTTTAATCCATTTCCATAAAACCTAATATCTCTGGGGCAGGCTTATTAAAAGCTTGTGTTTTGCCAGATAATTCCTTGAAGTCTAAAAGATATACAAACCCCACTCCTATCAAGTACATTTATAATACCCAAAGTTTGAAGATGAGGCTCAGACCAATTAAAATCTATATTTGGGGGTTTGTTTGAATATATGTCACTGATATGTTATGAAACCTTTTATTGGCTGTAAACCTTTTGTTTAGGTACAACGTAATCTTGTTGTAAACCTTTGACTTTATATAAACAATTCGCAAAGGTCTCAAATAAGTTTGTAACCTAGTCTCCTAACTTGCTGAAACCAGTTACTTTTTTTTATTGGTGTGGCAAAGTGAGGGTGTATGTGTGAAAAAGTATTTATTGTCAACCCACCACAATTATTCTGGAAAGAGCTCCTTTCTAGAATGGCTTTCATTCCAGGGTGTCTGTTAGGGAGTAAGAAACCCCAGTTAACATTGCTATGGGTTGACTAAGTAGAAGCATGGCATCCATGGAACAGCTTGTCCCTTGCAAGGTTGCTCATTTCCTCTGCTCATCTCTTCTGGCTGATTCTTTCCAATCTGCCCTCTGAGGGCAAGCAATGTCCAAGTCATTTGTTTTGTTGCATACACAGCTCTGGACACTGGCCACCAGCAACTGCCACTGATTTCTGACGCCCCAGTCATTGATGTAACTAAATGGGAGGTGGCTGTCTGAGCATTTCTGTGATGCATAGGACAGCACGTTTTTTCTGAAGGCCAGCATGCACCCAACCTGCTCGCAAGACCTGAGCTGATGTCCCTGCACGGTACTGTGGCTGTTAGCTTATGTTGAGCTACCACAGATATCTCCATGCTGAGTCCCGTGAAGCTTTGCATGGATCTTTCCTTCTGCCATTTGTTGTTTGCTGTTTTGGTGTTTTTATCTGGTGTTTGCTGTAATATTTGAACATCCCACAGCATTACAACTTGTCAAACACTTGTTTTGCATGAGGCCTCAGCTTGCTTCGAGCAATGCATGTATTTCCTTGTGAATATGTAAGAAAATGCAAGAACAAAAGAACCAGAAAAACAGATCAGCAGCGTTTACTTTATGAAAGCAACTGTTGAGTAGAAAATTCACCCAAGCCAATGCAGGCTTTGAGCAAATATTCTTCTAGTGCTGTGTGACACACTTGTCTGGGAATACCTTTATTTTGTGATGCTTATCACACAATGAATAATGTTGGATTGGAAAGTGATGGGAAAGATGAGTATCTGTTGGGAAGATGGGAGCATGTCTCTTGGTGCTGCAGGGCATGGCTTTCCAGGCTGTTCCTTATGCAATGTATCATGCTTCACAATAAGGGGTGGAGAGAGGAGGCAGAAGCTGGCACTGGTAAGCACACAACACCTTGGCTCATCAGAAATAATGTGTTTTGCACATATACGAAAAATCCTGCAACAGAAAGAACCAGTGTCAACAGAATGAGGTCACACATTTCAGAGATGGGGTGCCAAAAATGAAAATGAGTGTTTAATCATCTTAATTTAAGAAAAGGTGGTAAATAAGGTTGTCTGAATCTTCAGACTTCAAAGATCTCTGTTACAAACAGAGCTGCTGAATCTTTGTGATGTTTCAGAGAAATAACTTCAATGCAAATGCTTCCCACAAGGGGAGATTTTATAGCCACAGCCTAGCATTTTGTCTTGAGCCTATTGGTAACACATTTATTTTTCATTTTCCTAATTTGGCTGCCTCTGCCCTTTTCCAAGGCAAGTCTTACTCAGCCATGACCAGTATTTTTCATAATAAGATCTTGTTTCCTGCTGGTGGGACTTGGTTAGTAATTCATGGAATAGGAAGAGAGGGCGGGAAATTGACAAGTATTTTTTTTTTTTAAGAATAAATGGAGTCAAGGGCAAAAATTAATCCCTTTATCCAATATACACCTCCTGTTTCTAGGTATCTTGTAGCATGTTTTAAGGAGACGTCCCATGTCAGAGTTGCCCATATAGGAACAGTGGATAGCTGGAGGGAAGGACTGTGTAAGTAAAGGACTGAATGAATCTTTGTCTTCTAATTCCCCCCCAGATCAACCTAGCCTCATCTCCAGATTGGCTTTGGCTGGCTCCCCTCCCCCCCTTTTTTTTTCCCTTAGAATTAAACTTTTAAATGGGAGACTCATTAATTCCCATTGTCTTCATTGTTTTCTTCACAAATTCAAGAAATTTGTGAATTCAGTGCAAAAAGAAGCCACTTATGCTTCCCAGGACTTGGGTCTTCCATCACCATCTTCAAACATTAGCTGCAGTGGGGTGGGGGGGAGACACTTTTTATAGAAAACAGAAAAAAGAAAGCCATTTAGAAGAGACCACAGACTTTAAAGCATGTCAAGTCAAGTTGCCAGAGACTTGAAATTAGGCCAGTTTTCCAAGGGACAAAAGCAGACATGAATTACTTAAGTGCCCAATTAAAAGCAATCCTTGAAATTTCTGAATTTCTGTTCTGTTTTAAGGACCCTAACTGCTGCCATTAACAATAAGTAAAATGTGTGGATATTGATTTTTTTTTAATACAAGACTTTCTCTTGTCTTATACAGTCATTGTCTACTCATGTCAGCATTTGCTTTATTTTAATGGAAGAGTTAAAACTGCCTCAGTTGCTAAATAAACAAACTCTGCTGCTGGTGAATATTAACTGAGTCTTATGTTGGAGCAACTCACTGGAAAGGGAGTTGAAATATGAAGGTCTAGTAAGAACTGTGACTATTTGATAAGGACTTGCTTTTTACATCATCCATGAATGAGTTAGGTAGTTGCTGCTGTCTTTATTACTTGAAGATGACATTGCTGACCATTAATGCCAGAACAGAAAGCTCATTGAACATGCCAATGTGAATGTAAATATATTTTCATCCCAGCTGTATTCCTAGGCAATTATTTAAACTGAAAAGCTAATTATCTGGCCAGAGTACCAAAAATTCATCCCTATTAAGGCTGTCATTGCCATAAATGGTATAGGAAGAAAGGTAAAATAAAATGTCCTTTGTACTTATTTAAAAGTCTTGATCTCTTGAAAAATTAAGTTACGTGATTTGATAATATACAGGTTGTCTGTATTTTCACTACTGTTTTTGCATATGTGCAATAACATTAAAAAATATTTACCCTTTTTAGCCACAGAAGAAAACATTTAAGCAGCAGTTTCATGTTATTGCATTTGTAAGATTTCCAAACTTTAACTTCTCTTCCCTGGTTCCCATATTCTTTTCCAACAGAAGTTCTTTCCTTAATGGACTGACCTGGATGGAAGCTAATCTCTTAAGACTGTTTTCAGACAAGACAACTTGAGCACTGGCTGGAGGGAGCCCATGGCTGGGGACAGGAGTAAAGACAGGGCTCAGTGCAGCCATTTGGAGCCAGTGTTGTTGGAGAGCCCCTTTACCCTGAGGGATCACATCACTACCACAGCCCTCCCTGAGTGTCTGCCCTGGTGCCATTTTGAGGTGTTGTTCGCCCTTGTTATGTTGCCAGTGCTCTACTAGCAACGGCAGCATCACTTTCAAAGTGAATACAGGCCGTGTACAGGGGAATGCTCATGGGAAATTAATGTGTGGCAGTGAATACCCTATTACATCATGCTGCTCTTCCTGGCACACACTAACTTCCTTGATGACGAGCCCTCAGGACCACATGGGCAGCAAGGATAGCTCTGCTCCTTCAAACTATCTGGGTGTCATCAGCCATCCCTCACTACATTCCTGTTCCAAGCCCAAATCAGCAACAGGTTGTAGAGACAGTGAATTCCATCCTCTTCAGCCTGGAGTTCAGTGGTAAAGCGCTGGGGATGGGGACACAGCTGAAGGAGTCCCTTGTGGGCTGCTCAGAAGAACCTAGTCAAGACTAGCAGTTAGATTTACAGTGGCCTCCTAACACCTGCTAGTTTATTAATTTGCGGTAACAGCTGAAACAAATGAGTGTCAAAAGCTTTTTCACCCTGTAGCCAGCAAGAAAACAGTAAAACTCCTCCTGCTCTTCCTCTTTGGGACAGGCATATTACTCCCTGCATGGTGTGGTTAAGGTGGTTATGTTTCCTTGTCTGGTTAACCAGATTGGCAGCTTTTGGCAGTCTCTGTTCTGGAGAACAAGGAATCAGCTCAGAGAATAGGTGGGTGTGATTCTTTTTCTATAGCTTTCTGTGGGCTATGGATGACTTCACTATTGAAATGTATTCCTGCCTCTGCAAGTTAAGAGAGGCAGCACAGCCCAAATGTTAGCCTAGTGAGGTTCAGAGTCAGGACTGTCTTCTGACATACAAAATATAAAGACATTGTGATTAAAAATGGCTATTATGAGTGTGATGCCCCCTTCAGCCTGGTTCTGAAGCTGTGTCCTGACAAAGTAGGGACACAGACAGACCGTAATGCTCTTGCTGTGTGTGAGCCAGAACAGGCAGGACACAGCACCTACCACAAAACCTCAGAGTCTATTCTTGTTACCTCATAAACCAGTGCATCTTCACAGCAGAATCAGCCAAGCAGATACAGGCACTGCAGGGCTTGGCTCTTGCTAGAGAGTGAAAAAGTTTTCAAACCTGTTTTCACCTGCATATCACGGATTTTTGCAGGTGTAGTTTACACTGTGCTTTGAGTGGATGGCCAGTTGGTCACTGCTCCTTGGCTTTAGCTCATCATGAGGTCTCAGGGCATGGCAAACCCACTGTAATATTTTACCTAAGCTATGACTAGGTTACTTCATAGCCACATGAATGTTTCCTCCCTGCTGTCTGGTTTGTTTAAGGTCCAGGCATGATAGAAGACCTTCTTATGAAATTCCAAGTGGTTTTATATAAAAACCAGTACCCTGGAGGACCCCCTTTGGAGCTCTGACATATTCAACCCTAGGAAACATTGACTGAGCCTGCTCCACAGTGTGCATTGGCAGTATTCTTGCAAACAGTAGTCACATGCCAGCTTGGAGAGGAAGTCAACTGCCTTGCCACTATCTGCTATGCTGCTATACTCAGGGCATGATAGCTCCTGACTCTCTGATGGGAAGGGAGATGGGAAACCAGCCAGCAAAAACTCAGCCGTGAGGAAAATTCCCAGCTGGCGCTTGCTACACTTTGCTTTTTTGGCCCAAACAGTAAGAGCACAACTGGTCTGTTAAGTGTCTTTTTCTCCATTACTCAAATGTATGCAAGAGGCTGAACATTGTTCAAACAAAATATGCCTCAGAGACGTACCTGATAGGCCCCAGGCAGGCCAGTCTTTCCCCACAGGCTTCATACTCTAGACTGGGGAAAGAGAAAAAGCATTACTCATGCAGAGGAAAAGGTAGAACTTGTGCTTTAAATGAGAAAACAAACACTGGTGCTAGTGATCTGCTGTAGCTGTATTCTTCACAGAAGCTCCTGTCGTGTCCATGACCTAAAGTTTGTGCCTTAAACATGTTGGTTTTGCTGGACTGGTGAGCAACAAGAGGAAACAAGTCCTGTGAAGGTGGGGTGGTGCTCCTCCTGTGGTGGCTGCCCTGCTCTGGCTCAGGACAAAGAGGGCATGTATGTACAAAAAGGTCATGCTGTGGTGATGGCATCAGGGGCAGTAAACCATCCCCTGAGAGCTCCTACACCCCCCCAGACCCACTTTGGAAACCTTTCAAGTGAGAGAGTGCTCATGCTCAGAAAATTCTGCCTGAGGCAGGGACCCCAAGACACTGGAGACTATAAAAGGTGCAGAATTAGCTGGGCCAGGCTGATGCTCCAGCATCCCAGAATCCCACATTGGAGACCCTACTGCATGATGCTGGAGCCTGAGATAGTGATAACTCTCTCTTTTTTTTGTATCTATCCTCTCTTTTCCTTCTGTCCTCCCCTTTAATCTTCCCTAATTTCTTTTATAATCATAGAATCATTAAGGTTGGAAAAGACCTCTGTAAGATTGTCAAGTCCAGTCATCAGCTCAACACCTCCATGACTACTAAACCATCTCCTGAAGTTCCATGTCTATGTGGTTTATTTACCTCCAGGGATGGTGACTTTTCCACTTCCTGGGCAAATGTTCCAGTGCCTGGCCATGTCTTATACTGACCAAGCTGAGGAACTCCTCTTTTACTGCATTGCCATTGTTGTTTTTATTCAATGAAGAGTTCAGTTGGGTTCAACAGCTGCTTGATGCTGGATTCAGCTGTTTCTGTGGGGGATCTTGGGATATAGCAGAACTCTGTATCTACACCCAGGGTTTGAGGCTCAGGCCATGTCATTTCCCTAGCTGCCACTTCCCCAAAACACCCTGTTTCCTTCCAGTTTATAAAGCCCTTGTGTCACACAGTGCTGTGTTCAGCAAGACTCAACAGCTCCCTGTGCTTGTATCCCATCAACATGAAAGTGTCCCTTAGCCTCAGCTTCTTCCTGACTTTCTTGGACCCAGGTGAGTTTTCCACTGCAACCTGTGGGGCTGTGAGACATGGAAGTGGTCTGGGAAGGAACGCTTTATGTGTAGGGCCATTCCTGCTGTCTGAGCCATAGAAACCCTTCATCGAAGGGGATCTGCATCACAGAGGGGTAGCTGGTCTCGGGGTACCTTTGATGCTATGTACCCATGTGCTCATGAGGGTACAGACATTTACAATATGAACTGAACGTGTCAGATCCTGTGTTAGTCACTGGTGATCTATCTGGCACTATCACAGGAGTGATTCTGGTTTCTCTGAGGCAGACATATCTTTGATCAGCTGGTCTGATTTCCAGACACCATTTACCACAAACCGAAGTCCTAATTTATTTTGGTTGTACCCAGAGTCTTGTGACACTTTTAGACATTATATGTGATCTCAGGTGTCCTTCAGTTGTATTCTAGAAGAGCACTTGGTGTCTTGGAGGTCCTATATCAGACCTTCCGTTCTCTGTGGATATTACAAGCTACTGCAAGGTGTCTTAGATGGCACATGCATTTAGGGAACTGACACATGCCCCAGACCTCTTAATCTATGTGCTGGACCCTTGGGTCCTGATAAGTGTGTGTCAGGGAAGACATGTTGCTTGTCTTATCTTGATAAACACTTTACCAACACTTTTTAAGTGTTTCATGATGAGTGTCTGATATTCCTGTCTGCTTAAAGTATTCCAGAAGGTGGTTGGTAAAGTGTTTTCCCCTGAGACCTAGAAAAAGAGACCATTCCTCAGTTTGCATGTTGCATGGTCAACACCTGCTGGCATCCTGTTGATCCCCAGACATTTGGGTGCACCTGCTCACTGCACAGAAAGGATTTTGAGGTCTTGGAATGCAGGAATAATTGAACATCTGCCGGCATGGAGGGGTTTGTGGGAATGCTGTCTTTAGCAACCTTCAGGAAACCAAGCAAACATCATTGTATAGGAGACAAGGGAAGCTGGATGGGTATTGGTGGTTAAAACATAAAATATTATCCCAAAATGGCTTCCCCTCCTTTGCCCAAATTCAAGCTCATACTAGTATAAATAATAATACAAATAATAAAAAAGAATCCATGCATTGAGCAATGAAACAGGAAAAATAACGGAAGAGGCTTGTGAAAAGTGCTGATCAAATGCTGGTGTTAATGAAATGGGAACTGAGTTCCCTCATGACTGCTACCCAGCAATGTGTCCTCTTTGCTTCCTCAGGGATCTGCCTTCAATGTGAGGTTTGTCATGGCATTGGAAGAAGCTGCTCTGGCCCCATGAAAACTTGTAGTGAAGTCAGTGAAGATACCTGTGCCATCATTCTTCATGAGGTCATGATAGGTAGGTGAGATATTCACTATGGTTCTCTGACTGCTCAGCTGTCCAAGTGGGGCTGGGGACAAGTCTCTCTTCTCACTTCTGTCTTAGGTGAGTCATTGAATAAGCTGTTAATTTTCCATTTCATTCAGAGATCAAGATTGAAAAAAAATCTCTCTATTCCTTTATTTTGAGAGAAGTTTCATACTGGGAAGGCTTGGCTTTTAGTCTTGGAAAGGAGTATCTAGGCAGCATGCTAGGAGGAGAGACTGGTTTGTAACTCTGGTTAATGTGAGTAGTTGGGCTGAGAAGCTGTGCTCTGAGGGGCACAAGGCTGCTGGCATGTAACACTGAGGATGCAATTGCCATGGGTGGAGGGAGAAACTGGCCTGCATCCCCTTGAGCAGGGAAACGGGCACCAGGCAGCCAAGTGGCACCACCAGGGCTGAGCTATCACCATGTCCCCATGGCTGACAAGCCAAAGATTGGTACTGAGCCATAACACAACTGCACACTTGGTTGTCCTTGACTATTGCCTGACTTCAGTAATAGCGACATTGACTTTTAGAGTGGAGGTTGGCTCACAGTTTTGGTGCTGGCAGCTCCAGTGCATATCTTTCTTCTGGTTGTGCAAAACCACTGTTCATCCTTGAAGCACTGGAGGGGCCTTAGTAAACGCAATATAACTGTTCTGCTCCCCATTACAACTTCTGAGTTTAGAGTTGGGGGAAGACTGTACTTGCCTGTGTCAGGGTGTTTGTGGCTGCAATGGATTGTGTGTTCTCTGGACTGGAGGTAGTGTGGGTGGTGTGTCAGAGGCATTCAAGTCACCCCATAAGCTCTGCCTACCATTTGCTGCTGTAGGAATTAATGGAAGGGGAAAGGAGTTACTTTGCGCTCAAGAACTTGGTACTTGCTTCATTACAGGAGGGATGCTTATCCCTTCATCCATCAAGTCCTGCCTGTCATCCAGCATGTGCCAGCTTGGCCCTATCACCATGAACTATGGGAAGGTAAAAGCAAGAAGCCACTTGGCTTGTTGCACAGGTGATGACTGTCAAAAGGTTTCTGTCTCATGTAAGTTCTCTATTTCCTTATAATCCATTGCCTCTCTGTCTGCCCCAGTTGAGGTGAAGGCTTCCAGACTAAGCCATCAGAGGGCTTGCTCCTCTTATTCTATCATTAATGAGCCACTTATGGCCCATTTCTTCCCTTTCAGTGCCACCAGAGGACAATGTGCCAAATGGTTACCAGTGTCCTGCCTGTTACAGTGTGGACTCCTTCCAGTGTGGTGATGAAATTGTAAACTGCACTGGATTTGAAACCCAGTGTGTTGACCTTGCTGGGTTAATGAATTCTGGTAAGTACCTTTCATTTGGGGCTGTCTTTCATCTTTTTGATTAAATGAGTAAAAACAATCTAAGGTGATGCAATACAGAGACATGAAATTGAACGAAAAGTGTGTAGTTAAAAAAAAGAGGAAGAGACACAGAATTGAAATGGAATATGCTCAAAGCTGGTAAAAGAGTGTGTTTTTTTCTTCCTCCTTTCCCATAATGCATGGATAGCTCAAGTCAAGAGCAGAACTGAATAGCTTAAGCAATCAGATACATGGGCATGTAGTAAATCTGACCAGGACCCTGAACATGCTGGCATGCCAAAGTGTATGAGGATGGCTCTGGATATAAACCAGGTGCCTGCTTAGTAGAAGTTCAGATGAAACTAATATAGAGCCACTGGCTTTCTCATGAGGTGACACTGGTCACTGGAGACAAGATCCTGTTTATTATAGCAGTGCCTCTGCTCCTAGAGAGCCTCCCTCCCCATGAATACTAGGGATGAGCTTTTGAAATACCCAAAGATGTTCCATGTGAGGGAACTCCAGCCTTTGAATGGCTGGGGTTGCCAGCAGCATGTGACAATTTTGTTCAGCAACTGTTTTCCACTTGAGGAGCCGTAATCAGAGGGAGGAAAGTAGACAGCAAACTCTCTGGTTACTCCACTTTCCTCTCCTGCCACAGACAAAAGGCTATTGTGTTTCACGACTGTCCTACTGGTTCTCCAGCAGGCAGGAAAAAATAAGGTGGAAATTACAGGCAGCAGCACCTGGTGTAGAAGCAGACTGGGAAAAAAAATCATGTTTTGTATGGGTGATGTTTTTCTGAGTGGGTAATATTGAGGGGTGATGGTATGATACCTGAACGTCTTTCCTATGAACTTCATAGATATGTTGCCCAAATCCTGAATTAGAAAATGTTTCACAGACAGCATGAAGTGAAACAAGAATTTTCTGACTCACAACAATAGAAACAAAGTGGTGCAATTGAATCAGTGTACCACTGAAATAAAGATTGCTCATAATTTTCTTTAATTAATTGTCCAGTGTAAATAGAGGAAACCTGTATGTTGTAACAAGCTGTGCACAGGAAGCAGTGGTGTGAGAAAGCACATCAAAGTGAGGGACTAATGAAGTGCTTTTATACATTATTTGTATTTGAGATAAAAACATCCAGCAGAATATTAGATGTTCTTAAAAATCATATTTATTCAGCATCCACAAAGAAAATACACCCCCTTTGCTCTTCAAGTCAACCATTATGACCTTGCTGCTTCTTCAAATTTGTTCAAAGTATGGGAACAGACAGAAATGGGTTGGTGGGTTTGGAGCAACTGGTTGTAAGGAATGGGCTGGGAATGGGGACGTCATGGACCAGGGATGAAGGCTGTTTCCCTTGCTGAATGGTATGTACTTCTTTTCTTGTGTAGGAGGACTGTCTGTGAAAGCTGCTATGAGGGGCTGCACCACCATTTCTGAATGCAGTCTTGTAGGAGATGGAAAAAGCAATCTAGGGACAATGGACATAAAGTTAAGGAGGTTCCACTGTGAACCAGCTTCTATTTCAGTTACTGCAAGTTCTGCATTTGCCCCTCCACACACCCTTTTCCTCCCTGTCCTGTTAGGCTTCATCTTAGGAAGGTACTTTTCTGATTCTCACTAGTACTGAGTTAAACAAAGTCTATTACAAACTACAGCAGTGGCTTGCCCTGAGTACTGTTTACTGTGGCCTCTCTTGTGTGGGGATTTTGTTTTCAGATTAGCTCCTCTTTCATAATTTCACAGAATAAAGACAATTCTTACACTGCTTTTGTTTCTGCATTGATTTAATCTTATTTAACGCTTCATAGGTTCAGTTGTAGTTGGTTTTGTGTTACATTCTGAGTGTTTTGTCCATACTGGAACCAGGGGAGGCTGTTAAGAGGTGCCCACACACCACATAGGCAACTTGGAGCTCTCCAGATATCTTTACAGTCTGTATCCACTATCTCATGATAAGTGATAAGTTTCAAAGCCACTTTTCCATGCTCTGAAAAGGACTGAAGGTGAGTTCCTGAGAGGTTCATCATGATTAAAGAGATACCTTCATCTTTTTTCCCTCCTTTGTAGCCTGTGTGTCCATGATAGGAGATGTCCCTCTGCTCAGAGGGCTGCTTTTGGCCTCTGTGCAGCTCTGAAGTAGTCTCCACTTCAAAGAAGAGCCAGCCATCTTTTGCTACAAGCAAACTGCTCTCGGCAAAAGCCTTTCCCCTTGTGGCTGTTTTTCCTGCCCTACCAGATACTCTTCCATTCTGTCTTAGATTCCATGATTATCTGGAATAAATGCTTACCTTAGAAAGATTAATTTCATAAATTAAGCAAGTTTCTATGGTGACAAACTCCTGGGAGTCCAAGTAATGTGAAGCTTTAGGCCAGTGCCTAGTTCTCTCCTGTTAGCCAGCATCACTGTACCTGGAAGGTAGTGTGGGCTGTAGGCAAAAGGTGAGAGCAGCGGGAGCTCTGGGACATGCTGGAGTACAGAGTGTAGGATGAGGTTAGTAAACTTCAATGTTTCACTATGCATCTGATCCCAGATAAGTGGCTCATTTTCAGAGCAGATCACAGGATTATTGACCAAAGCACATTATTGTGACTATCCTTAATAGCCCAGGCTCATGGTGCAAGTGTGCAGTGTTTTGGACATGGAGTTACAGAAATCAAACAATGATATTTTATAGCCTGGTTTTATGCTGTGGCAGGAACCACTATGGACAGCCTTAGCTACTGAAACCAGACCATAATGTGTAGCAGTAGTGAGATGACTATGCCTACATATGTATATATGAATATATATGTGAACAGCTGAATATATTTGATGAGGACTGAATGTTCTTGTAATTTTTGTCTCCCCCAGACTTTCTCTTCCTCTGAAACAGGATAAAACTCCTTTCTTCCTAGTATTCCTGCTGAGTTGTGTGGGAGAGAATTTCCCCTTTGGATGTGGGTCTGAGAGTGAAAATTAATTTTTCAGGTGCAGAGTGGAAAGATAATACAGAGTTAATGCAGGAAAAAGATCTAGTTAGGCTCAGTTAATGAGTTATTTATTTGCAAGGGCTATGCAATTACAGTGTGGATGTTCAAGAGGGAATACAGCTCCCCTTCATGGTGTGGCAATAGACTGATACTGCAGCAACCCACTCATTCAGCATTTTTCCAGATCTGATAACACCCTGGAATTAAAAAAATTCTCTATCTATGCAAGCACATTATCCCTGAACACATCTCCTGCACGTTCATGCAGAACATTACATTACTGTCCATGGTACCCCCATGGCAGGTCTTGATCTGCTTCAGTGGCTCACCCCCCCCCACTTTCTGTTTATTTCACTTTGGCCTTTGATGTTATCAGGATGGAAAAGCTAAGCTGATTTGTTCAGCCTGGTCAAGACTTGGATGAGGCATGTCCAGAGAGACACAGTGCTAGTGTGGTATTTAGGGGAAGACAAAGAATAAAGCAGACAGTAATGTTTCTGACAAGGGCTTGTGGTGTAGAGAGGAGCATCATCTCCATTTTGACCTTTAACTCAGTGTGGAGGCAAACAAAACTGCTGCCATCAATGGCTGTATAAATGAGGGAGTGACAAGTGGAAATAACCCTGCATCTTTACGACTGTTCCTACCCTAATGCTTGGTCTGTTGCAGCACCTACATTTTTAAAGGCTGCTAGAAATGTAAAGCATGAAATAAAATGCCTTACATTGAAAGTCTTCAGGAGCATAAACCTGTGATCTCACTGAAAAGAAGATAGAGAAGTGGCTTATTTGTAGGTTATAAACACTCTTATGTGGAAATGATGAGATCTTAAACGGCTCTTCTATACCTGAGAGTGCAGCAGAAACCCAACAAATCCAAAGAGAAAGTCATGCTGTTGCTGTGCATATACTGCAGCTGTTAGAGCAAAGGAGTCATCAGCTTTTGATGTCTGCAAACCCAGCAAGAAAGCCTTTCAGAAATGAATGTTTTAATTGCAAACTAAAGCGTTTCAGACAGAGCTGGTAGAAACATAATAGACCAGAGTATGAAGAAAGGTGATGAGATGATGAGCCCCTCTGATCTCAAATCTGGCTCCCGGGGAGAGAGATGATGATGAAGTGTGTTCAGACAAAAGCGATACAAAGGAAGTGAAAAACCAATGGTGGCATCAAATTTACACAACCCAATCAAACAATGGGATCTCAGTATCTTGAGCAAGGAGTGATGAATGAGCAACACTTGACTCTAAGTGTCTGTACAGTGTGAACACCAGAGGGGGAGCAATCTTCATCAATTCTCTGTGAAACAGCCATCATGGTGAATGTGGAAAGCCCTGTCCCTTGCAGAGTTTAGTTGAGGATATGCAGTAGAGGGCAGCCCCAAGGTCATAGGCATGTTGGAAAGGGGCAAAGAAAGATGTGGCCAAAACAGTAAATGAAATGACTCCTCCTGATTTTAATGGGCTTTGAAACAAGCCTCAGACACCAAACAGCATTGTTTCCATCAGCAGCTTGTCCTTGTAATAAATACAAACCCTACTCCCACACATGCAGACATGTAAATACCAAATCCTCCCTTAGATCTTGCAAACGCTTCAGCTAACCAGGCATGTGAGATACAGATGTTTGCAGCACTAGATGGCTGGATACTACCTTCTTTTTACTACGCATGTCAGTGATAGCTTTTATATTCTCTGTTGTATGGAGAAGAGGACTCAGATCATTGTCTTCTCTCCACAGACAGTGGAAAGTTAGCTATCTCTTGCCCCTCCCTCTCCTCTGAAGTTTCAGTTCTTTTCCAAAGTGCTGAGCTAGCCAGAAACCTTGTGTCAGCCTGAAACCTACTGGTCATGTGAGATAGGTGCAGGAATTTTGCCCAACAGACTGAGGGAAGGGGAGGATTCAAGCAATCACCTGGTGGACATGGCCCTGAGCTCTGTGGGTAGGCCAGGGAGAACTGTGGACCATGGAGGAGCAGGGCAGTTCTTGTCAGATGCTAAACTCCCCTGGCTCCTTCTTCCCAGCATGTCTGGAACTGGGAATGGATTTCCATCCACTTTCTGGGAAATGATCCTGCCTCTAGCAGTTTCACACCACGAGCCTGGGACACTGGGACATGGTTTATCTGGCCAGAGCATGGCCAAGGGATTATATTTGCCAAGGAATGCAAAGCCGTTGCTGTGTTTCTTTTGTATAAGGACCAGGATGCTATAAGGAAGTTTGTGCAGCACAGTGAGCCATCAGGTCCAGTAGGTATTTTGTGGTTTATGCTTCTTCAAAGGCACAATGAAGACAGTGAGTGAACAAGGATCTTTCTTGCATGCAGGAAGACCGTGTGTTCTCCTGCATTCCATACTGAAAAGTTTTTTCCACCTCTTTCAGGAAAGGACAGCTGTACTGGGGCTATCTGACCAAATGTGGACTTCTATAATAGATAGTTGATTCCTCGGGTGACAGAATCAGTGCAGCCCTATATTAGTCTGGGGTTAAATTAACAAGGTGGGAATTATAAAAATATAGTTATTTTTATTTTCCCAAAAATCCTGCCCCAAAATTATGTACAAAACTGATAAAAAATTATTTACAGGTTCTATTCGGTCATGAATTCTTCCAGGATGCTTACAGCAATTTTAGTACCTAGCTCTCCCTCTCTTGCTGACAGGCCCCAGAAACTGCTGTTTTTGTAATCTAGTTCGGTGGGTGATGTGGCTCAAATCCAAAATGGGGGGACCTGCCAGAAATCAAAAGTGTCTGCAGACACGGCTGCCACGAGGGAAACTCATGCAGTGCTAGGAAAAGCCGCAGGATCGGTCCTGAGCGGGCAAGATCATGGCAGGATCGGTGCCAGGCAGACAGGATCACCGCAGGCAGGTGGGTCTGGGGAGAAGCCAGTCGAGTGCCGGTTCCTTCAAGGTAGCCACAAATCCAGGGCAAGGTGAGCAGAGTCCAAAATGAGTGCCCAAAATGACAGAGCCGAAAATGAGTGGGCTCCCAGGAAAACGGGTGAGAGTGGTGGAAAACGAGAGCCCTGGCTGTTCCCTGCTTATCCTATTTAAGATATTCCTAGGCAATCATCCAGGCCAAAATGTGAAGTACCCCCCTTTACCACATTCCAAATCCCAGCAGACTTCTCCCCCCCGCCCCCCCCCCCCCCCCCCCCCCCCCGTCAGTACATACCTGTGGGGGCCTTTGCCCTGCAGAGACAATGGGTGGTTATTATTGTCCTCAGGGCGGAGGAAGACCATTTCGCACCTTTGTCTCCCCTGTTGAAACCTCTGCTGATAGATAATGAGGGAAGGGCGTTACCCTGCAGCAGGCCCTTGTAGGTCAGGTCCTCCAGTTCTGTTTACACTACAGATTCCCCCTTTGTAGAATCATAGCATTGTAGAATACTTTTGGTTGGAAAAGTCCTCTACGATCATCGAGTCCAACCGTCAACCTAACACCACCATGCCATTGAACCATGTCCTGAAGTGCCATGTTTTTTTAACAGCTCCAGTGACAGTGGCTCCATCCCCTCCCTAATCAGACTATTCCAATGCTTGACCACTCTTTCAGCAAACAAATGTTTCCTAATAGCCAACCTAAATCATCCCTGGTGCACCTTCTGTCCATTCCCTCTCCTCTCACTTGATACTAGGGAGAAGAGACCAACCCCCACCTCACTGCAACCTCCTTTTAGGTAGTTGTAGAGAGCAACGAGGTCTCCTCTTCTCCAGACTAAACAATTCCTGTTCCCTCAGCCACTCCTCATAAGACTTGTTTTCCAGACCCTTTACCAGCTTCACTGGCTTTCTCTGGACATGTTCCAGCAACTCAATGTCCTTCTTGTAGTGAGTTGCTCAAAACTGAACACAGCACTCAAGGCACACTGCCAAGTACAGGGGCATGATCACTTCCCTACTCCTGTTTGCCACACTGTTCCTGATGCAGGCCAGGATGCTGTTGGAGTTCTTGGCCACCTGTGCACACTGCTGGTTCATGTTCAGGTAGCTGTGAATCAACTCCCCAGGTCTTTCTCTTCTGGGTAGCTTTCCAGTGACTCTGACCCAAGCCTGCAGCATTACCTGGGTGTCACAGCTGCAGGACCTGGCACTTGGCCTTGCTAAATTTCATACAGTGGACCTCAGCCCATCTCTCCAGCCTGTCCAGAACCCTTTCCAGAGGCTTTCTACCCTCAAGCAGATCAAGACTTTCACACAAATGTGTCATCTGCAGATTTACTGTGGGTGTGCTCAATCCCCTCATCCAGATAATTGATAAAGATACTAAACAAGACTCGCCTGAGTGCTGAGCCCTGGGGAAATAGCGCTTGTGATTGGCCACCCACTGGTTTTATCTCCATTCACCACCACTCTTTGGGTCTGGCCATCCAGTCATTTTTTTAACCAGCAAAGTGTTCACCCATCCAAGCCATAAACAGCCAGTTTCTCCAGGAGGATTCAGTGCAAGACTATGTTGAATGTTTTACTAAATTCTAGGTAAGGAAGATCCACAGCCTTTCCCCCATCAACTAAGTGGGTCACCTTGTTGTCGAAGGAGGTCAGGCTAAGGACCTGCTCTTCACAAATGTTTGCTGACAAGCCTGGTTGCCCTGCACATGGTGCATAATGGCAGCTCCATGACCTTCCCTGGTACTGAGGTCAGACTGACCAGTCTGTAGTTCCCTGGGTTTTCCTTCTGGCCCTTTTTCAAGATGGGCATCACATTTGCCATTCTCCAGTCAGCTGGGACCTCCCTGGTTGGCCAGGACTTCCCAGTTAGCCAGGAGAGGCTCACTACTGACAGAAGCATCTTTATTATAGACACAAAATGTTAGCTGAGGAAAGATAACAACCCCGGGAGCATATACTTGCCTTGGAGAATATCTTAGAGCTGTAAAGCATGTGAGTAAATGATCTGCAGCTCACTGCACTGAGGGAGAAGCTTACCTTGTGTCAAAAACTGCATGGTCTTATCTCCTAACTCTTTGGATGCCTCTTCTGGATGAAAACTTGCTGTTCTCAAACGTTCACATATATTTTCTCTTCTCTGCACTGCATACTGTGAAGAACAGCATTTGATTCCCATCTCTACTGCTACCACAGTGAAGAAGCATCTTTTCAAACATATATAGATATATATAGATATATATATATATATGGACTGTGGTACAGATAGAGATATCCAAACCACGGTAGAAACATGCATACAACTTCAAACTGTGATAGACCCTCTCATTCAGATTCCTCAGAGGTCTCATACAGATCAGTGAATAAAAACAAAATTCACCCCTGCACTTACTTGGGAATCACCTAACAAATCACTCCAAGCAAACATACCGCTAAGTTTTTAGGACAAGAGGTAATGAGCAAGGTCAGTGCTGAGACTGAATACTTGGCTGCTATCACTGAAGGCACAGTTGTTCTGTTTTAAGATGCTGCATACCATAGGAAGGAAAAGTTTCCTTCCACAGTTCCATGGCCCCACCTCCTGTCTGATTTTGTCTCTAAGGAACAAGCTCTTGGGTCTCTTGCTCTGTGTTGTTGCAGCAATTAATTCAGATTTTCTGCTCCAGAAGAATGATGTAGAGAATATCAGATCATACCACATGTTTTCCATGTAAATTTCTGCTGGGTATCTCCTGGAATGGCATGATTTAACAGAGAAAACATGAAAACTAATAACAGCTGATTTCCAAAATAGTACATGGCTGTGGGCATCAGCCTCTACGTAGGTTGAAGGGAGGTGTAGGGTTACAACAAAACCACAAAGCCTTTTGTGACACAGGTGAAGATGCAAAGGGGTTGATGCAATTTGGGAAGCAACTTGTCATAGCCTGTACAAAAGTCCTTGTCTGGAAGCTTGGATTCAATGGAGGAGAATTTTCAAGCTATAGGAGCTGATTCTGCTTTAGACAGGTGAGAGTTTAGATAGTAGGTAATGTTGCAATATGCTGGTCTGTAGTGGTCTGTACCAATGCAAGTCTCAGGGCATGCTATAAAGTCAGGCTTTTAATATATGATTAAGTTTCCTTACAATGTGTCTATTGAGTGATGGATTTAAGATATTTTAATTGGGTTATTTCCCTCCTCCTTCTCTATAATGTTGATGAGTCAATGGCTGAGTACTCACACACAGTGACAGTGGTCTGACGCAGAGCATTACTAACCAGAAGTTTTTGAAAATTGCAACTCAGTCTCCTTGGTCTAAGACTGAAGCTGTGGCTTCATTTATCTGCCTTGTGGTCTCAGACCTTTGTGGTTCACTCCAGAAACTTGGAGACATGAGCATGGGAAACTTTTTTCCTAAAATAGGAACTGAGATCCTCAGTATTTGCATGATGAAAAGAGTGGTGGTGTAAGAAATTCGTGGCAGTGTCGTGAGATTCACCACATTACAGGAACTGACCGCAATGCAGATGATGCACCAGAGCTGCTGTGAGCTTCCAAAACTACTAACAAGTACCATGTGCCCTGAATAGCCCCAGACAGAAAGCACACATGCTTAGGATTGAAATTGTTATCAAACACTGGCAGAAACTGCCTAAGGAGGTGGTTGAATCCCCATCCCTGGAGCTCTTCAAAAGATGTGTAGATGTGGTCATGTTTTAGCACCAAACTTGGTAAAGTTAGATAGTGGTTGGATTTGGTGATCTTAAAAGTCTTTTCCAAATAAAATGATTCTGTAATACTAATGACCTTCAGGAAATACAAAAGCCGAGTACAGTGGAAGCAAACCTGTTCATTAACCAACATCATTCCTTGGTTGCAGCTTCTCTTTTCTGTAGGCTCCACTCACATCACATGATGGGAAAGGTTAAAGGGTAGGATAGGTATTGGAACTCCTGTTTTGCATCTAGATGATGGAAGTTTATTCCTTGCAGAAAACCCAACCAGTCTGGATCAGACTCAAATTGTGGACCTCGCATATGACTTTCTCATTAGTTTTTTTAATGAAGAATTATTCTGTCGTTTCATGGTTGGTTAAATAAAAAGTATGGTGATTACAGACTGTCTAAATGGAGATTCACATGCTGTTTAGGATAGTTCTGAGCAGGCTAAGTGGAAGGACTGACTTGGGATCAGAAGTTAGTTGGCTTTGTGAGGCACATTTCTGATAGATATCCATCTTCTGCTTCCACCCACCCTGGCACCCTAGTCAAGAATCAAGAATCAAGAGGGTTGGAAGAGACCTCAAGGATCATCGAGTCCAACCTGTCACCCTACACCTCATGCCTATCTAAACCATGGCACCAAGTGCCACGTCCAATCTCCTTTTGAACACCTCCAGGGATGGTGACTCCACCACCTCCCTGGGCAGCCCATTCCAATGGCCAACCACTCTCTCTGTGAAGAACTTTCTCCTCACCTCCAGCCTAAACCTCCCCTGGCGCAGCTTGAGACTGTGTCCTCTTGTTCTGGTGCTGGTTGCCTGGGAGAAGAGACCAAACCCCTCCTGGCTACAACCTCCCTTCAGGTAGTTGCAGACAGCAATGAGGTCTCCCCTGAGCCTCCTCTTCTCCAGGCTAAACAGTCGCAGCTCCCTCAGCCTCTCCTCATAGGGCTTGTGCTCAAGGCCTCTCACCAGCCTCGTTGCCCTTCTCTGGACATGCTCCAGCAATTCAACATCTTTCCTAAACTGAGGGGCCCAGAACTGGACACAGTACTCAAGGTGTGGCCTAACCAGTGCTGTGTACAGGGGTACAATGACCTCCCTGCTCCTGCTGGCCAAACTATGCCTGATGCAGGCCAGGATGCCATTGGCCTTCTTGGCCACCTGGGCACACTGCTGGCTCATGTTCAGGCGCCTGTCAACCAGTACCCCCAGGTCCCTTTCCACCTGGCTGCTCTCCAGCCACTCTGACCCCAGCCTGTAGCTCTGCATGGGGTTGTTGTGGCCAAAGTGCAGCACCTGGCACTTGGACTTGTTGAATGCCATCATGTTGGACTCTGCCCATCTGTCCAGCCTGTCAAGGTCCCTCTGCAGAGCCCTTCTACCTTCTAACAGATCAACACCTGCCCCCAGCTTGGTGTCATCTGCAAATTTACTGATGATGGACTCAATCCCCTCATCCAGATCATCAATAAAGATATTGAACAGGATGGGGCCCAGCACTGATCCCTGGGGGACACCACTAGTGACAGGCTGCCAGCTGGATGTGGCACCATTCACCACCACTCTCTGGGCTCGGCCCTCCAGCCAGTTCCTAACCCAGCACAGAGTGCTGCTGTCCAAGCCACAAGCTGCCAGTTTGGCCAAGAGTTTGCTGTGGGGGACAGTGTCAAAGGCCTTGCTGAAGTCCAGGTAGACTACATCCACAGCCTTTCCCACATCCACCAGGCTGGGCACCTGATCATAGAAGGAGATCAGGTTGGTCAGGCAGGACCTGCCCTTCCTAAATCCATGTTGGCTGGGCCTGATTCCTTGGCTATCCTTCAGGTATGCAGTGATTGCCCCCAAGACAATCTGCTCCATGATTTTCCCTGGCACTGAGGTCAGGCTGACAGGCCTGTAGTTCCCAGGTTCTTCTGTCCGTCCCTTCTTGTGGATGGGTGTCACATTGGCCAGTTTCCAGTCTTCTGGGACCTCTCCAGTGAGCCAGGACTGGTGGAAAATGATGGAGAGAGGCTTGGCCAGCTCATCTGCCAGCTCTTTCAGCACCCTAGGATGAATCCCATCAGGTCCCATGGACTTGTGAATATCCAAGTGACTCAACAAGTCTCGAACTAATTCCACATGGATTTCAGGAGTACAACACTGCTCCTTGACCCCATCAACCAGCTCAGGAGGCCAGTTCTCCTGAAGTCCTCCTGCCTTACTGTTGAAAATGGAGGCAAAGAAGGTATTTAGAATCTCAGCCTTCTCCTCATCCTTAGTTACAATGTTACCCTCCACGTCCAATAAAGAGTGGAGGCTCCTTTTGCCCCTCTTTTTAGCATTAATATATTTATAAAAATGCTTTTTGTTGTCTTTCACAGAAGCGGCCAGTTTAATTTCTAACTGTGCTTTTGCCTCTCTAATTTTTCTTCTACATGATCTAGCAACATCCTTAAACATATCACTAGTTGCCTCCCCCCCTTTCCAACGGCAATAAACCCTCTTTTTTTCCCTTAAATCCTTCAGGAGCTCCTTGCTCATCCAGGCCGGTCGTCTTCCCCGCCGGCTCGTCTTACGGCATGTGGGAACTGCCAGTTCCTGTGCCTTTAAGAGCTCCTGTTTGAAGTAGGTCCAACCATCCTGGACCCCTTTCTTCTTAAGGGCTGTTACCCAGGGAACTTTCTGAATAAGTTGCCTGAACAACCTGAAGTTTGCCCTCCGAAAGTCCAAAGTGAGAGTTCTGTTACTGCTCCTCCCTATCTCCCTGCATATTGAAAACTCCACTATCTCATGGTCGCTGCACCCTAGACAGCCTCCGACCATCACATCTCCCACCAGCCCTTCTCTATTTGAGAACAGCAGATCAAGCAGAGCCTTGCCCCTGGTAGGTTCACCTAAGAGCTGCATCAGGAAGTTGTCATCCATGCACTCTAGGAACCTTCTGGACTGTCTCCTCTCTGCTGAATTAAGTTCCCAGCAGATGTCTGGTAGGTTAAAATCCCCCACAAGGACAAGGTCTGATGATCTTGAGACAGCTTCCATCTGCTTATAGAATATCTCATCGGCCTCCTCATCCTGGTTGGGTGGTCTATAACAGACTCCAACCAGGATGTCAGTTTTGTGTGGCCTCCCTCTGATTTTAACCCATAAGCATTCAATCCTTTCATCTGCAACCTCGAGTTCTGAGGCATCAAAAGATTCCCTAATATACAGGGCCACCCCTCCTCCTCTTCTCCCTTGCCTGTCTCTCCTAAAGAGTTTACAACCCCCCAGTGCAGTACTCCAATTGTGAGAATCATCCCACCATGTTTCTGTAATGGCAACTACATCATAGTTCTCCTGGTGAACCAAGAGTTCCAGTTCCTCTTGTTTGTTGCCCATACTGCATGCATTGGTGTACACGCACTTCAGCTGGGCTGCTGATTTCACCAGTTTGTGTGGTCCTCCCTACTTTCCAGGGAGACTGGTTTCCACACCCACCCCCTTCAGACCTAGTTTAAAGCCCTCCCAATGAGTCCTGCCAACCCCAGTGCCAGCACCCTCTTACCCTTTCTAGATAAATTCAACCCAACTTGGTCCAGCAGGTCAGGTGCAGTAAGAGTTGCCCCGTGATCAAAGAAGCCAAAATTCCGCTGCTGGCACCATCTCCTAAGCCAACTGTTGATGGTGTGGGTTTTCCTGTTCCTCTCAGTGTACACCACAGCTGCTGAGGGAACTGAGCAGAACACCACTTGAGCTCCTGCCCCGTCAATTGATTTCCCAAGGGCCTTAATTTCCTTTTTAATCTTCCTGGTGCTGCTCTTTTCAATTTCTTCACTTCCAGCCTGGATTACCAGCAATGGGTAATAGTCAGAGGGCTGGATTAGTTTAGGTAACCTCTGGGTGATGTCCTTCACCCGGGCCCCAGGTAGGCAGCACACCTCCCTATGGGATGGGTCAGGACGGCATATGGATCCCTCTGTTCCCCTCAAGAGAGAGTCTCCAATAACTATAGCCTTTCTCTTTTTCTTTGTAGCACTGGTCCTTAAGGTCTGGGGGGGCTGCTTCGTCTTTGGTATCTCCTTGATCGGTTCCTCTACAATACTCTCATCCACATTGCCCTCAGCCTGCAGAGTCTCATAGTTATTGCTCAAGGGCAACGGGGGAGGGGAAGAGGGTCGGGGTGCATTCCCTTTGCTTCCCCTGACAGGGACCCGTATCCACCCTCCACTGCTCCCCTCAACTGGAGAGGGTTTCAAAGCCTGTTCCCACATATCCAACTCCCTTTCACATTCTCGTATGGTCCTGAGCCTTGCTACTTCTGCTTTCAGCTCAGCCACTTCATCCTTCAGCTCAGCTACCAAATTTATGAGAAAATTCACCTGGTCACACCTGACACAGGTGTCTCCTTCACCCTCCACACCAAGTGCCAGGCTTGAACACTCACTGCAGCCAGAAGCCTGAACACCAGCATGCTTGCAGAGAAACTCAGTCTGAGAACCTACTGCATGTTTAACACCCTTTGCCCTGCAGACAAGAGATCTTAAGATCATAGAGTTCCTCTCTCCCATCTGGGGCATAAGAGGATCTGCTCAGCACTCTCTTCACTGTAATTTACAGGAAGATGATGTGTGCCTGGTAGTCAGTGTGGCCTGCTGAAGCACCACATATATTTTTGGCACAGGGTCTTTCTTCCCTTGCACCCAGGGATTCTACTGTCACAGTCTCAGCTCTGGAGTAAACCCTCTGTGCCTGACTTGAACTTCCACAAAACCACCAAACACACATCAGCTCAGCTTTTCTGCTCTGCAATGCCTCAGCATGACCCTTGGGAAAAACAGTGAGTGAGGAGGGCTAGTTTAAAATCTAAGTAGTTATGATGGTGTAAGCTTTCTAATTGAAATAAGAGATGACTTGCAGCTCAGCATAGGGGAATAATGGTCAGAATACCTCTAAGAAAAATAGGAAAGAGAAAAGTAGAAATTTTTCCTTTTTTCTTTTTCCTGGAAAAATGTTTTTCTTTTGTTATTGTTGGCAACTCTGTAGGCAGATTCATCCTGTTTTGTGTCAGCATCTCCTTACCCATGTGGTTTTCAGGTACAACAAGGAGGATTCTCTGGAAGGTCATGCATTGGCACTAGATTAAAATTTTACCTCCACATTTTGGCTTCTAAGTTTCAAGAACAGCTGAAGTTCTTCAAGACTGGAGGCCTATGAAGAAATTCAAAGACAGAAACTGAGATTTCATGTTCTGAGGTGGACAATTTATCTCGTAGCTCTTATATAGGTAGGCCTCAGTGACAGAAATGAAAATGAGTAAAATAACTGGAATAAAATTCACTGACAGCAGCAAATGCATGACATAAATATGGAAAAACCTAAAATTTCAAACAAAAAGCCTAGCACGGGGTAGGCTAAGCAGTTTCTGATGTGTACTAGACAGTGGGAGATCTCAATGCCATGTACTAAGGGTGCCAAATGGTCCTTCTCTATTTGTGTTCTGCTTTTTCTTATTGTGCGCTGGGTCAGTGCAGCCAAAGATTATAATGGCAACTGCAGCAGATGCAGAGGGTGCAGCTTTCTTACATAATTTTGGATATGTCCTCTTCTAGTACTTCACAGAGTTGCTTTTCAAAAGACAAATGTTCAACACCTTCAAAAGAATATCCTAGAATATCCTAGAAAAATACAGATGGGAGAACCCCAGGAATGATCTGAAATCACACCCTTTTGCCATGCTTGCAATTCCTTTGCATTCACTAGTTTTATCTGCAGCTTCCCAGGGGACCAGGTGGGCTCTCAAATGGGGTCACACTACATCCACAGATGCTGCATTCTGTACATGCAGCACAGTGCCAAAAGCAGTCATAGGCACAGCTGTAAAAGTAGAGAAGCTGCTGCTTGGCAGGAGATGTAATGAATTTGTAGGAGGAGTGGAGAGAGGGGGAGAACCTGGCTTCCACAGGGGTGCTGTAAATTTTGCCTCCATTCTTGGATAATCCCTCACCTCTTGCTACCCTCTCTGGCTCACAGTGGAATCACTGCATGTCCACATGCACTGCAAACTACAACATGGGCAGAAAAGGGGATTAGTAAGAGGACAGTGGATACATTTTGAAAGACTAACATTGTGACCCTTCTTGACACCAGATGCTGAGTTACTTTGAATATCTGACTGAAGGACAGTTGATCAGTTTGAGATACCCATTCCAGGTCTGGATACTAGGCAGCTGGGACTGCCTACCCAGCTACCCAGACACTGATGCACAGCCTGGAGAAATTCTGCTTTCCCATTGGGGGCATGGTGCAGTGTGTCAGAAGAAGGGATGCAGCTCCATTTTCTGTACAGCCAGTGAATTTGCTTTGCAGTCCTCAGGTCTGTTGGTCGTTGTGGATCAGACTGGGGGAAGTCATGGGCAGGATGTAGTGGTAAGAGTTCAACCCTAGGAGTTGCATGTGCATTCATTGGGGAGGGATCCCATTGTTATTTGTTGTAGCAAGCAAAGTAGAAGATGAGTCAACTTAACATGCAGAAATTTTTTGCTGTATGGCTTGCTTTTTGCATGACTTTCAGCTTAAGCAAATAAAATAGGCTTTGATGGGGCTGTTGAGCAGCTGCTGTGGCTACTCTCTAGAACTTCTGATGGGTGTGAGGGGATATTTCAAGGATTATCTCAAGTCACAATGTACTATTGTGACTAGGAAAGACCTTGGAAACCATCAAAGCCCAGCTGAGCTATTCAGGGCAGAGCATTTTTTGACCAAATCTTACAATTTTACTGCAAATTCATTTTTGTAAAAATCTGGGGGTTTAAATCTGATTTGTGGAAATACATAGAAACATATGGGCCTTTATGTCTTTCTTGACTTAAAGAGATTGCTTCCTCCTACATCAAAGATCAGTTTGGAAGCAGCAGAATGACTTCATTTCATTGAAGTCTATCTGTGGTGGGCCTCTAACAAAGATACCTCTCCCACTTTCATTTCCCCATATCTGTACTCCCCCTTGTCTATTTTCGAAATACAGGAATTGTTTTCTCTTTGTCCTTGGGAAATCTCAAGGAATTGTCTTGGGAGACAGTTACATATGGCAAAGTTGTCTGGAAGTCAAGGGAAGAGAATTCTCCAAAATCTGAAATAATAAATTCCAATCCAGGTGACACCTACCATTCTTGCATAGTGTCTTAAAATGAGTAAACACTTGTTTGGCTGCTGTAAGTGTGCCCCAGTGAAGAGCACTCTGCTCTACATGCTGCTGCAAACCACCTTGTGAAGAGTGAAGTCAAACGCTAATGATTATGTTTTTAAAGCCAGAGTGGCTGAAAAGCTTTGAATTCCCACACTACACTTTCCTATCAGAAAGTGAAATGTTCTTAGAATGAACGTTTTTCTTGGGTAACAATTTATTTCAGCAGGAGTTAATGTAAGGATATTTAAACTAAATAATTTTGTTGGATCAACTTGACAGTAAAATTTGGGTCCATTCAAGCCTCCACATCTAATAACGATTTCAGGGTATTTCAGCTTGTCTCTATTGTCACTTATCAGAGGAGCTTCTTGCACAGGTGTCATGTCACTGTGGTTTCTACCACTGATTGCAGAGTGGCAGTGAGTTTCTGGGAGATTTCTGTGACACTTTTTGGGGGTTTCAGGTGCTTCCAGAGAATTTTAGCCTGACCTTTGTATAGACAGGGAGGTCACAGACTTAGAACAGAGACTGGTCAGGAAGTGCCTGAGAATAATGGAATAAGTGTGGCAGTGAGAAACATGTTTCTCTGTTTCTTTCAGGGCTAGGTGTTTTGCTGGAAAGGTGTTTCCAGCCACAGATGGAGTTCTTGGGTCAGAACCACTTTCTAAAAGAAGGACTTTAAACCTGAACTGACTGAGGTGGGTCAAAGACAGCAAGCCTGTGCAATGCCTTGGGTGCAAACAATCCCTTCAGCATCAATTAATTCAGCTCACAGCCATTTGAGGGGAACAGACCTTGAAAGAAAGATCAAGCTGGATAAGTTAAGGGCTAAACTGACTGTCTAGGAAGTGATGGGACTAAGTGTATGTGTGTAGGCACAGGTTGGGAGTAAATGACACATTTGTTCAAGGTGATACCTGAAAAGGCCCAGCAGGAGTTTGGCAGCTCTTACAACCTAAGGGGCTGATCAGAATTTTGGCTTCTGATGCCAACATGTATCTGGAGGCTGGAAGCTGTTGTAAGAATAACAGCTGTCCCATGCATCCTCAAACAGGTAAACTAGGCAGAACAGACTTCAAGGGAAAGAATTTGTTTAGGGTTCACTCATGTCTTTGTAGTCGCTGTCTGGAGAGGTGGAAAGGCTTTCTCAGCTCTGCTAGTGCCTGGCAACCACTCTCATGCTACACTTAAAATATTTTAAATGCCCAAAAGGTATATTTATGGAATTATTTGTTTGTAAATTATTGTTGCTGTTGTTTAAAAATTATTCTTACAGTGTCTCAGTTACTGGATTTTAATCTGGCAAAACATACCTCAATGTATCTACAGGTTTGGGTCCTTCAGTCTAACAAGATGAATATATTAATATTCATAGAGAGCCAAAAGCTTAATTGAAATCTTAACCTAGTTAAAACATAATAAGGTTACTATTAGTCCAGTTGCAATAATACTAACACTTAACATCCAGACTACTACAGAAAAGCTTCCTTAATAATAATACTCTTAAAATTGTTATAAAAGAAAACTTACTGAGAACTAACCCTCTTTAATGCTATTTGCACCTTCTGATCTTCCTCTGAGTCTTGTGATTGGTGGCACTAGCCTCAAGCAGAGAAGTGGTGGTCTGTCCCTGTGAGCCATCAGGTGTCCTGATCTGTGAGTGTCATCAGCTGCTGGTGATAGTCCCTTACTCCTCAGGCCTGGACTCTGCTTGGGGACATTTCGATTTTTCCTCACCACACTCTCATTCCTTGTAGGTGATTTCCAGGAGAGGTTTGAAAGTTGCACAACAGCTTTCCCTAGCCTCAGTTAATATTAAGGGCTATCTCTTGTTACCCAGTAACTACCCATGTTTGTCGTTTTATCGTATGTGGTACCACAGACTTTAAACCTGTAACAAGTTATATGGAAGTTACTTGACCACTGACAGTTGTTCAAGTAAACTAACACCAGCTCAGGTCAAGATAAGCCTGGGGGCATTCTGAGATACCAAAGTCTGCATCTTTCATTCACAATTTCAGAAAGTATATGTATATGAGCCAGCAGTGTGCTCAGCTGGCCAAGAAGGCCAACAGCATCATGGCCTGTATTAGCAACAGTGTGGCTGGCAGGACCAGGGAGGTGACTGTCCCTCTGTACTCAGCAGAGGGCATACCTCGAGTACGGCGGCGTTCAGTTTTGGGCACCGCAGTACAGGAAGGACATTGAGGCACTGGAGGGGGTACAGAAAAGGGCTACTAAGTTGTTGAGGGGCCTTGACAACCAATTCTGTGAGGAGCAGCTGCGTGGTTCCAGAGGACAGTGATGAGACTGGTGACGGGACAGGAGAGAAAGTCTTATGCAGAGAGGCTGAGGGAGCTGCTGTTGTTTAGCTTGGAGGAGACTCAGGGGGACCTTATGACACTCTACCTGAAGGGAAGTTGTAGTAAGGTGGGGGTCAGGCTCTTCTCCCAGGCAACTTGTGACAAGACAAGAGGGCATGGCCTGAAGCTGCACCAGGGGAGGTTTAGGTTGGATGCTAGGAAGCGTTTTGTCAGGGAAAGGGTAATTAGATACTGGAATGGACTTCCCAGGAGGGTGGTGGAATCATCATTTCTGCAGGTGTTCAAGGCAAGACTGGATGTGGCACTTAGTGACATGGTCTAGTCAGTGTGGTGGTGTTAGGTCATAGGTTGGACTTAATGATCTCAGAGATCTGTTCCAGCCTCAATAATTCTGCGATTCTGTGAACTGGGACTGTTTAGTCTACAATAAAGGAGGCTGAGATGAGACCTTATTGTTCTCTACAACTACTTGAAAGGAGCTTGTAGAGGGATAGGCACTGGTCTCTTCTCAGAAGTAACTAATGATAGAATGAGAGGAAATGGCCTCAAGCTGCGCCAGAGAAGGTTTAGACTGGACATTGGGAAAAATTTTTTCATTAAAAGAGTTGTCAGGCACTGGAATAGGTTGCCCAGGGAGGTAGCTGAATCACCATCCCTGGATATGTTTAAAAGCTCTGTGGCTTCTGCTGCTTGGGGACATGATGTAGTGACAGACTTGGTGGAGTGGGCAAAATGGCTGGACTTGATGATCTCAGAGGTCTTTTTTGGCCTGGATGATTCTATGATTTACTGTGCTACACCAGAACTTTGGCAGATACAGAACTCCAGATACGATTGTATTCCATGGCTGCAAGAGAAAGTCCCCAGACAGGACCCTGTTTGGTGAGTCTGTGAGATCTTTGTTGATAAATGGTCACATTAGTGTTGCTGCTACTCACTTATCCCAGCAGTGTAATGGAGTGATCAATCACATCACGTGTAACTTGCACTTTGTTAATGTTCTCAGGTAGAAGCCTCAGTACCACAGGATTGTATTGAGAACTAGTGGGATGAGTTGCTGTTGCAAGATGCAAGGAGCTTATCCCTAGGTATCTTCATTTTTTTTTCTTGTCACAAGGAACAATGGGTTCAAACTTGAACATAGATTTCACCTCAGCATGAGGAGAAACTTCTTTACAGTGATGGTGATGGAGCACTGGAACAGGCTGCCCAGAGAGGTTATGGAGTCTCCTTCTCTGGAAACTTTCAAAACCCACTTGGATGCAGTCCTATGCAGACTACCCTAAGTGATCCTGCTCTGGCAGGGGGTTGGACTCAATGATCTCTCAAGATCCCTTCCAACCTCTAATGTACTGTAGTACATGTTTGATGTTTTGAGATTGTGTCATCTTTGAGACAGATTCTTTATTTTCTTATCTCTCTGACACATATTTGTGACATTGTTTTCCACCTTCAGTCTCAGAGACTGATTTTTTGGAGAGAATCAATGAAACTAATATCTCCGCAAAGATTTTTGTGGTGAGTAATGCTGGCAAGCTTCTCCTTGGGAATAATGAGTAGAGACTCAGAGTTCTTTTCAATCACAGGAAGAGTTTTCCCTGCTCCGTTAGCATGAAAAGAATTAGTCAGATTCAAATAAATTGTTATTTTTTAAATTACACCTTCTTTATGACTTACAGTATGTTTGCATACAGTGGTGGGCCCACTGCAACTAGTGGTTCAGCTTAGAGATGCTTGAGGGCATCTAAATGGGTCTGTGTGCACTTGATTTTTTCCCAGGGTGTCAGCCCTTCTGTTCCAAAGGCAGGAGATGATGTCACTTCCACAGAGGAGCAGTTTCCCAAAGGCAGGAGTGCTACTGCCACCTCTTGGAGCTGGGAATATTGGACAAGGCCACCATCATGGTGCACTGCAAGAGCCTGTTGGAAGCTCTGGGTGGTAATCTCTTAAATTTCCTCATGGCTTTTGCCTGGGAACCTGTGCTTCTGTCAGAAACCCGAAGGTCTGAAGAAGGTGTGATCTCATTCAAACCCTCCACCAGCATAGGATTCATACCAATATTTGTTTTCAAAAGCTACTTTTTCAAGGCTCATTTTAAAGGGTGGTGTGGCCGTCTCCAGTTTCCAGGGACTTCTATGCAGCACTGCAATGAATGTCACCTTTCTGAAGCTTTTACTGCCTCTAAAATGCTGTTAAAATTCTTCACTGATATATGCATTACTGTAAAAGCTGTGATAAATGGAGGGATGGAAACTAGGTTGTTTTAAAGTCACACTAAAATCTGACCTGCTTTCTGCATCGATCTCAGTTCTTAAGTGGTGCTTATCAGTATAATGTCTGTGTGCTATCTAGGAATGTGTTAAGCAATAGCTGTTTCATGTTTAGTTCTCATTCTGCTCATGGGGTGAAAATATGTGTAATTAAATTGCTTTGTTTAAAATCATTATTGCACTGAGTCAGTATTTCCCTTGGGTTTTTTCACAGAAAAGCACATGTGGACACACATGAAGAGCTCACCTTCTGTGCTCATGGAGGTACCCCAGAACGTAGAGGAGTTTATGATAGTTTTTAGCTCTGGGGAAAATTTGTTCCACAGTGTATGGCTGGCCCCACACAGACTCTTCCTCCTACACAAAGGGACAGTGTTCATTACTGCTCAGAGGAACCAAGGGAAAAGCACACTCTGGGGTCCTGCTACCAAGACCTCTGAAGACTGTGAATGAGGGTGATTTGCAGCTCTCTGGAATGTGGTGGCAGCTGATGGTGTTGTTTGTACCAGTCCAGGCTTCAGAGAAAGCCTACTATAGTCAAGCCTGTCCATGCTCATCTAAGCATTGAGTCATTTTGGTAGTAGTGGCTCAGAGTGGGGAAGGGAAGGCTTCTTCCCTCATTATCACATTGCCTGATCCAGGGGGGAGCAGTAGCAAAAGTTAGTGACAGTTTCTGAACTGGGAAATGCAAAAGTCACGTTTGGAGGTTCTAGGCTCTGTGAGGAGCGTAGGTGAACTTTTTGCTGCTTGAGTTAATCCTTGATTCTCTGTGATCTGTTCAGCAATAGGAGGTAATGGTTCATTGCAATATGTGGCAGCTGCTGATAAAGTCTGACGATATTAGGACTGCCAAAACCAGTGAAAACCCCAGAGAGCTCCTGGAGACAGCTCATGGGTGCACAGGAGCATATCCAAATGGCAAAGGGAACTCTCCAGAATTATCTGCTCTCCTGGTTCTCAAGTGTGGTGTCCAATGGACCCCAAACAGATCCAGAAGCTGGTGTTCAAAGCTCTTTAAAGCATCCTCTGTGATGTAGGTCTCTCCTTGGCCAGCCAGGGAAGGCTGCTGATCTTTCCTGTTCAGGTCAACATCATATGTAAAGGTCATGGAGCTGTCAATAAATCTTTTAGTCTGCTTTTCAATGAATTTTTGCATGCCATCCCAACCAGATTAATCTCATGAACTCAGGAACATCTCATTTTTACTTAGGGCCTGTAAATACACAAAGCTGAAATACTCATTTAGGGGTGGTGAACAGAGAGTAAAGGATCTGACTTTCACTTGGACAAAGATTGAAGGTGGGCAACATGGGGGCTGGCTCAGTTTAAGAGTCATGTGTATATGGAGGATGTGGAGACTTGGTAGCAAGGCAAAGGGCCCCAGTATGGATTAACTTTTTGGACAGTCCCACATGGCATGTGGGGTTGCTATAATATTTCCTAATCATAAAGAGCAGCTAGTGCAGATATGAGCTTCCTGCCAATATCACAGTATCACACAGTATATCAGAGGTTGGAAGGGACCTCAAGAGATCATCAGGTCCAACTCCCCTGCCAAAGCAGGATCACCTAGGGTAGCCAACACAGGAATGCATCCTGGTGGGTTTTGAAAGTCTCCAGAGAAAGGGACTCCACAACCTATCTGACTCTACAATACTAACCGTTATTACACCACTACCTCTAGATTCTGCCTGACTGTGCCAGACCTACACAAATGCATCAGGAGAGCCAGTCCTTGTCCCAGACAGCTTATCACAACCAATTTGAAAATGGTTATATTGATACTGAAGGCAGATCTTCTGTCCAGATACAGATTCTCCACCAACTATCTTTATAGTAGGAGAGAGAATGAACAATGCTTTTACTATTCAGGAAGGTAAAACCATCTCAGTCATAGAGTGCTCCTCTTTTGCACTCTGTTTGTGTCTGTAAACTTGTCTGCTTGCTGACAAGAAAGACAAAATACACGTAAAACCTGTACAAATAACAGCAAGGTTCTCTTGAGTCAAACTTGTCTAAATGTTTCCTATTGCCTGTAGGCCAGTTCTGCCTCACTAAGAGTGGCACAGCTGACTTGTACCTGTGAAATCTTGCCTCCACCTCTGCCTCTAGACATGATGTAGTTTCCCAACCAATGTCAGACATACATGAAGCAGGTCCTAAGCTGGGAGGCTGCCATGACACAAGACTAATGTGGTGTGGGCTGGCCTGCTTAATAATAACACGTGGATAGTCAAGGTGACTGAGTAACTGGACAAGTCCCCATGGTACAAGGGTTAGGGCTAGACAGGTTGGCATTTACATTGCCACGCCCACGTTTGCCTGGGGAACTGGCTATCACACAGTCATTTAAAGACATTCAAGCAGTTGCCTGGTAAACAAATAGAGTGTGAGAGCATGTGACACATAGAACTCCTCTCTGGGGTCATGAAGATCCTGGTCCTGGAGCCAGGAGCTTTGCCAGGAGCTGTTCTTCCCTGATACATTGGCCAGAACACCTGTGTGCTGACAGTGGCGTGCACCTCCAGTTATGTGAGATGTTGTTGCATGTACTGTGGGAGACAGACGAGCCCTGATGCCATAGTACCAGTAGGAGGGTGAGTTCTGTCCTGTAATTGTGGAAACAGCAATTCTGGGCTCTGAGGAGTAGCATAAGATGTGTCACCTGACCTACACCACCCAAAGTGCAACAGTGGACACAGATGCAGGTAGCACCTTTTCCTGCTGTTCCTTCTCAGCATTCTTCTTTGAGACTCAAAGCAAAAGCAGTCTTGTGTGACATACAAGACGTGCAAGGTCTGAGCACAGAGCAGAGGGTCTAGGAGTCACTACGTGTAGTTCTCTGTTTCTGTCTACCATAGCTGTGCTGCACAAATGGTACTAAAGTGAGTGTGGGCACAGGGGCCTTCTGCTTTGCACCCTTTGCTGAGACAGTCCCCATTGATTCCCCACTTTTTTTTTTTTTTTTTGTTAGAGGTTGAAATAAGAGCTGAGCCAAAAGCGGCCCTGCTGTAAAGACCTTTGCCTATCTGAGGCCAGCCCCAGGCAGAGCTCAGAGCAAGGACCTGTGCAGTCAAGACCTGTGTATTGAGCTATTGCACATGTTACAGATCACACCAATGTTGTGGGGTCTCTGCAGTCTGGCTGTTGGCTTCTAGCAGGGGTTGAAGTTACCATCTCTGATTTACAAGCCCTCTGTGCCCTGGGTCCTGTTGTTTGCAACAGGGCTCTAGTATTGATCTGCAGATATTCAGCTTTTAAGTTGTTCACATCCTAAATGCTTGGGAGCTAAGGGACTGCACTCCAGCCCCTGAAGGAATCAAATAATAGATTTAGTGGATCAGTCACATTTGATGTCCCTCCTCAGCATCAGTCTACCACACAACCCCACTGACAGGTTGGCTGGAGAGCAGCTGTGGGAGGAACATGCAAAAAATTTTTCCAAATGGCCTTCATTTGCTCTCTGATAATGATCTGAGAAAGATGTTTCATTAAAATAAGCTTAGTTAAAGGGGAGGAGAGTGTGAGTAGGGGTTGGAATGGATCAGTGTAGGGGGCAGATAAGTATAATGCAAGAAAGTGGCCTGTGGCACATTTAAGTCAATCATTTATGGAAACCCTGATACTTTATGAATGCTAGAGAGGGACAACCTCGGCCAGCTTGGTGGCGTTTTCTGTATACAGCCTTTGACTGATGCTCCAGTGACTCATTCACATGGCATTTCTCCAGATCTGATAATACCCTGTACTCTGAGCAGCTCTCCTATCTATGCAGAATATTTTTTATTTCTGAAACATATTTCATGCACCTTTGTGCATAACATTGCTCTGTGTGTAACTACCTATTCTAGATCTCTATCAGCAGTTTCTATCCTCTGCTTACGTTTGCCTTGGATTATAATCTTATCAGGTGCTGAAAGGTAAGCAGGACTGATCCAGCAGGACAGGTCAGAGCTTGAAAGGGAAACCTCTGATTAAAGCTGACTGTTGCAGCAAAAGGTGACAGCGCCTGAGGAGGGATACACTCATTTCAGACAGACAGCTGGTCGGGTTGGACACTGGGTGTGGAAGCATCATTTTGGTTAAATACATTTGTGGTCTTCCAAGGCAACCAGCAGCTGACACTGTAGAACTCTTCCATGTGATTTGCAGTTTTCTTCCAGGTTGTGGGTTGTCAGCAGGCAGGGAGAAATTCGTGGGCACTGGGCCTGCTTTCACCAAAAGAGAAACCTTCATTCCAAGAAATAATGGGTATTGAGCTAGCTAATTTAGCCATGTAAAAGTAATACTTCAATCCTGGGTTACAGATTAGGGTCTGTTTGTTGAGAACATGAAGGTGGTTGTGATTTATTAACCCTGATTTCTCTGTGTTGATTGATCTTGTTATCCTATTAGCAAGTGTGAATGAACAAATGCAAATTATGAGCACGTTTGTTTCCTCAGTGCTGACAGCCTAGAACAAAACAAGTTTTTGTCACTCCCGGCTTGTATCTCACTCTGTGCAGATGCTGATCAGGGCAGGATGTCTTCCATCATGCTGTTGCCTGTGGGCACAAGGCATTTTTGTGGTGGATGTTTGTTGGTTGTTTGTTTTTTTTTTGGCAGTGCTTCCAAACAATTCAGAATCCACAAAATATGGTTAATTGTATGACAGAAATAACAACTAACCAGCCCTTATTCAAAGCTTGTGAACAAATGAATGCTTTGAGAGTTTAGCTGCAGTCCAAGAAGACTGTTACAAGGCTAGGCACCTCTCCTTCCCCATACCTCTCTGTGGCTATATACAACAAACATACTGTATCCCACAAAACTCTTGGTCATAAAATTTCCTCTTTGATTCTTCTGAGATGAAGGCGGCAACAGCACACGCGTTCAGCTCTGTGCCTGAGCACTAACTGGAGGTAGACAGGGAGGTCCTGGAGCCAGGGACACCCAAGGGAGAGCAGACACCCTTCAACAGCTGACTGGTGACCTACTGGGAGTGTGAGCAACAGAGTTGGTACATGGGCCAGTGCGCAGCAGTTGGCAGGAAGGAATGACCCCATGTCCTGCTTGTAGATGCACAGCCCAGGGAAGTGCTCTAGGAATAAAATCAGTGTTTCTACAGTGAAAGTCCCTGAGAAGTCTGATCTTTCCACCCAGATATACCTGGATAGGAATGATCCTTCAGTACAGGTGGCTGGTTGCAAGAAGTGCCTAGACTCTTCTTCTGATGTAAAAATAACTACCTACAAAAGATGTTCACAGGCTGAAAATCTGTTATGCCAGGTGGCTGTGTTGCAAGAAATAGTCACAAGGCTAGTCAGCATTAGAAGAGCAGAGATGGAGACTGATAGGTGGTTTCAAAACCATGGTCCTGTAGCAGGCACCTCTGGGAACGAGGCACATCGGACCCTGGTGATGCGAAAAAGCAGGACCCTGCTTCATCCTCCAACCTCTAATATCACCATCAAAAACATCTCTGGACACTCATAAACAAGCTCCACATGGAGAAACTTCACCAGAATCAAGTAAGGAAAACATAAAACCAATAGACATGTGGTCATGGTGTGTGGTCATAGTTAGGTGGCACTGAAACACCTATCTGCTGACCCAAGCAGTAGTCATCAGAGGTCTGTTGCCTCCTGGGAGCTAAGATTGGAGACATTGCTGAGAGGGTGCCACAACTCATCAAGAGCACTGACTACTATCCACTTTTATTCCAATTTGGCATGAACAACACAGTGAACTAGACCTTGGGCTGAATCAGGGAAGACTATAATGCCATAGGAGTGAAGTGAAAAACACTGGTGCCCAAGTCATCTTTTCCTCCACTTTACCAGTTAGAGGAAAGGGGGAAGGCAGTAACAGACTAATAATGAGTATCAGCTCCCAGCTACATGGCTGGCACCCTGGTGAGGGTTTAGGTGTTTATGACAATGGGACATTCTTTGATAACTGTAATCTGTTTTGGAGGGATGGAGTACACCTCTCTCAAACAGGTAAGGGAATCTTTGGCATCAGACTGGCTTTAGACTGAAGGACTTGGAGGGCAGCGTTCAAGCTGGCAATGCTCATGCCATTCCATCCAACCTGAAAATAAACCAGGCCAAGCAGAGCAGTGACAAATGCTCCTTAGCTGCCTTCTGACAGCCAGAAGGCAAACTAACAAAAGGGTGCAATCAACTATGGTGGATCCTCTTACATCCCTCCAGGGAAACCTTACTTGACTACCCCTCTGAAAAGCCTGTACACTAATGCACACAGCATGAGGAATAAACAATAAGAACTAGAGGTATTAGTGTGGACATAGAGCCTTGATCGCAATGCAGTTATGGAGACATGTTGAGGTGGCATGTATGACTGGAATGCTCTTATGGATGGGTACATACTTTTTGTAAAAGACAGGCCAGCAAGATAAGGTGGTGAAGTTGGTCTGTATGTGAGAGAGCAATTGGAATGTACTAGGCACTGCCTTAGGGGGAAAGAAGAAGAAGTTGAAAGCTTGTTGAACGCCTTGTTTCAACCTTTATTGCCTCAAGAAGTGTGGCCAGCAGGTCAAGAAAAATTCTCCTGTTCCTCTACTCTACTCTTGTGAGGCCACACCTGGAATGTTGTGTGTAGTTCTGGGTTCTCCAGCTCAAGAGAGACAGGGAACTACTGGAGAGAGTATAGTAGAGGGCCATGAAGATGATTAGAGGACTGGAACATTTATCTTATGAGGAGAAGCTCAGAGACATGGACTCTTTAGACTGAAAAAGAGAAGATGCATATAAATATATAAAGGGTGGTGGTCATTGGGTGGAGCTGAGCTCTTTTGAGTGGTGGCCAGTGATAGGACAAGGGGCAACGGGTACAAACAGGAAGTTTCACTTGGACTTCAGGAGAAACTTCTTTCCTTTGAGGGTGCCGGAGCACCGAACACGCTACCCAGACTGGCTGTGGAGTTTCCTTCTCTGGAGATTTTCAAAACCTGCCTGGACACATTCCTGCGCAACCTGTTCTGGGTGACGCTGCTTTGTCAGGGGAGTTGGATTAGATGATCTCCAGAAGTCCCTTCCAACCCATGCCATTCTGTGACTCTCTTGTCACTGGTGTGGGCTTAATGGAGATCTTCTGAGGTCAGAGGATTATGTTCACATTCTAAATTTCCAGGAATCACCAACAAGAGGGCATGGGTAGTTGGATGGGACATGGTGAAACACATAGCACTTTTCAAGTTTGTGAGAACCTGCTCCAAGGGTCCTTTTTTCCAGACTACATCTGCCATGGGAACCATGGACCAGACTGACCAGGGGGGAGAAAGGTGTGAGCCTTCACCTTGAGCACAGACAGAGAGAGTCCAGTGGATGTCCTCTAATGCCTCCATGGCTCTGGCACTTTTCCTCCCCCAACCTCTTGCTGTGTTTTTTGACCACAATGTGGTGCTGCTGTGTCTTACAGAGCTATGCAGAAGAGAAAGAAGAAGAGGGGAAACGGTTTCTGCGCAGTGAGCAGGCTCTCCAAATTGTTGGTTCACTTTCTCCCGTGAAACACTGTACAAATGGCAGAGGCAATAAAGCATGAGATAAACAAGACAAAGCCAGTTATTTACTGCCCTAAAGCAAGGCATGATTGTTCTCCGTGGTGAATTTTCAAGTGCTTTTGTTTCCAGTCTGCTTTTGAATGATGCTTTTAATGTGGCTTTCTCCAGCTCCTGGAACAGTGCAACAGATTTCTGTCTTCCAAAGCTTTTACTGTATCTAATATACCATTGAATTGCTGCCCTGCTGTAGGCATTACAGTTAGAGCTTTGGTGAGCTGAGGGAGCTGTTGTGACATCTTGACGACTTGTGTGCTTGAAGGATGCTTCTACTTGCTCTCCTGACCACTGATCTCACTACTGGTGAAGTGTAAGATGAGACATAAGTGTGAGTTGTACCCTCAGCAAGTTTGTTGATGATACAAAACTAGGGGGGCGGGGGGCGGTTGGCTGACACCTCGTCAGGCTGTGCAGCCATCCAACATGACCTGGACAGGCTGGAGAGCTGGGTGCAGGCAAGCCTCATGAAGTTTAATAAGGACAATGCAAGGTCCTACATCTGGGGAGAAATAACAACAGGCACCAGTACGGGTTAGGGGCTGCCCTGCTGGAAAGCAGCTCCACAGAGAAAGACCTTGGAGTCCTGGTGGACAGTAAGTTCTCCATGGAACAACAATGTGTCCTTGTGTCCAAGAGAGCCAAAGGTATCCTGGGGTGCATCAAGAAAAGTGTGTCCAGCAGGTCTAGGGAAGTTCTTCTACCCCTTTACTACACCCTGGTGAGACCACACCTGAAACACTGTGTCCAGTTTTGGGCTCCCCAGTTCAAGAGAGACAGAGACCTGCTGGAGATAATTCAACAGTAAGCCATGAGGATGATTAGGGAACTTCTCCTCTATGAAGAGAGACTGAGATCCCAGGGGCTATTTAGTCTTGAGAAGAGAGGCTGAGAGGGGATCTTATAAATGTGTATAAATATCTGAGGGGTAGGTGTCAAGTGTGTGTGGGGGGCCAGGCTCTTTTAAGATGGTTCACAGTGGTAGGACAAGGAACAATGTGTTCAAACTTGAACATAGAAGACTTTGCCTCAATGTGAGGAGAAACTTCTTTACAGTGACGGAGCACTGGAAGGTGCTGGTGAGGGTGATGGAGCACTGGAGCAGGCTCCCCAGGGGGGTTGTGGAGTCTCCTTCTCTGGAGACTTTCAAAACCCACCTGGCTGCATTCCTGTGCAAACTACCCTAAGTGATCCTGCTTTGGCAGGGGAGTTGGACCTGATGATCTCTTGAAGTCCCTTCCAGCCTCTGATGTACTGTAATACTGTGGCAGTTTAGGCTGGGTGCCCCCTGCCACTGCTGCATGAAATACACCTCTGGTGTCCCAGGTGCCCACCCAATGGGGTGGACACAGGAAACAGCGTATTTCTACCCATAAATCCTGCACCCTATAAATCCATCTGCAAAGCCATTCTCTTCCTCTTTCTTCCCTCTCTGCCCCTGTGGGAGATGCTCTCTTATCAGGTAACGGTGGGGGAGTATCTCAGGCCCCTTAGGCCTGACTAGGGCTAATGCCAGGAGGAGAAAGGTGGGGGGGGGGGGGGGGGGGGGCAGTCTCAAACGTGGCCAGCCTGAGACTCGACTAGCAGTGGGAGGGGGAAGAAAGAGCCCTGAGGGTTTGGGTAGACTCTCAGGTGGGAGAACAGAAGGATTGGAAGCCTCTGGGAATTGTGTAAGGGACTCTGTATGCTTTAGGATGGTCTTTGCCACTATGCTGTGTAGTTTTTCTGTAGCTTCACCAATTGCTTTTCCATTTAAACTTTCCATCACTCTCCAATCTGTTTGTGTGAGTCTCATTCTTTTGTCCCTTTCGGGGGAAGAGATGTTCTGGCTGGCCTCAAACCAGCACAAATACTGTGAATACATGTAAATCCTTGGCTGTCCTAGGACTGGGAGAGGTCAAAACCTGCATTACACGGAGGAGGAGAGAGTGATGAACAGGGGATGACTTGGATGATTTAGGATGACCCAGGAGCTGATGACACTTCCAGCTGGGGCAGGTGTTTTAGCAAAGATCACACAGCAATCCATGAGCAGTTACAATTGTTTTCTCTTCTCACTAAAAAACTCCATGGTCATCCTTTGGGAATAGGGAATTGGGCAGGGAGGAGAAGTGGATGGATGTTCAGGACTCATGCTGGTGAACAGTGAAGTTGGGAATACATTCTGAGTATTTTCACATCATCTCAGGACAATTGAACAATTCAAGAACATTCTAGTAAAGGCTACTAATCTGCTCCTGTGAGTGACATGGTGAACATCCATCCACTAGACACATTAAGCCAGGCAGTGGTCGCTGAGATGATTTGAACCCGTGAAGGAGTGCAAGGAGAAGAGTGTGTGCCTGGAATAAATATATTTCCCTGGAATTGTTTTATAGTTTCCAACAAATCACAGTTCAGGGACCACTTCTAAAGAGAAGTGTCCATGTTTAATAGCCACTGGTGGGTTTTTACCTTCATGAATTTTTATAACCATTTCTAGATCCCTTTTTAGCACCTGCAATATCCTGTGTCAAGGACTTTTACAGATGCACTACACACTCCAGTACGTGAAAAGCAGTTTGATCTTATTGCAAGGGTGAGCTGTTAAAGCTGTGTGAGCAAAGCAACATGTTTCTCAGCAAAGTCTACAACTTGGACTGGCTGCTCCTGTAGGTGAGCACTCCAGCCAGGCAGTTGCTGTGCCTAATGCTGCAGTTTGACACATGGGTGAATATTTCAGGTGTGCAAAAATAAATGTCTATAGCTTCACAGACATGTTGTGATTTGTGCATGTGTTGCTCTTGTGGCAGAACCTGCAGGCTGTATTGTGATGAGAGGCTCATCATTTCAGGTCCTGCACAAACACACCCTGAGGTGGCTCCAGAGAGCTCTAACTGTCTCCACAACAGGAGGCAGGAACAAAGCCTCTGGCATTCTCACAAGAATATAAATTGGTATTTTGACCTCAAGAAGGTTCCTATGACATCAAAATCTAGATGGTGGTATGTTACAGCTACTTACTCACTAGAAAATGTCTGGTGTGTCTCTGTAAAAACATAGGGACAATAAAGACCAGTGACTATATTTAGTATTTACCATGGGTTAGGAACACCTGCACTACCAGTAATTATTGATATTTGGTGACCTGTGCTTAGGAAACTGGACTGCATGACAGTGCTCTGCTTAATGTACCATAACTGCCTCTGTTATATAAAAACAATGAGGGTAATTGCTGCAGGCAAAAACCCTTCTGAGGGGCATTGAGGGACCAATTTGCCCAGCAGACACAGGTCTGCTGGCTCCCTGGCACCTGGGTTATGGACATCACCAAGAAACTCTGTGGTCTAGTACAGCCATCTGACTATTACCCACTATTGGTCATGCTGGTTGGTTGTGATGAGCTGCGGAGAGAAGACCACAAATGATAAGAAGGGACTTCAGGGCAGTGGGGTGGTTGGTTGAAGGCACAGGTAGTGTCCTCCCTTTTGTGTCAGGGAAGAACACTGAAAGGTACAGGAAAACACACCTGATTAATGTGTGGTTTAGAGGCTGGTGCCACTGGTGGAATCTTGGTTTCTTTGATCATGGGGAAGTTTGTACAACATTAGGCCTGCTTGCCATGGATGGAGTTCAGCAATCTCAAAGGTGAAAAAGTATCTTATCTATGACTTTGAAGGGCTCATTGAGAGAGCTTTAAACAAAATTCAGTAGGGAAAGGAGATATAACCAGACTTACTAGAAATGAGCCTCTGAAAGCCATTGTGCAGCAGAACATCTATGACTTAGTTGCCATCACAGAAATGTGGTGGGATGACTATCATGACTGGAGTGCTGCAATAGATGGCTTCATATTTTTAAGAAAGACAGACCAGCAAGGAGAAGTGGTGGAGCTGCTCTGTGTGTGAGAGGGCAACAGGAATGTATTGAGCTCTGCCTAGGTGGGAAAGAAGAACTAGTTGAAAGTGTGGTGGTAAGGATTAAGGGGCAGGCTAATATGGGTGATACTGTAGTGGGTGTTTACTATAGGCCACCTGATCAGGAAGAGGAAATTGATGAGGTCTTCTATATAAAATAGCCTTGTGATCACATGCCCTGATTATCATGAGGGACTTCAGCTAGCCTGATATTTGCTGGAAAGACAATACAGCAAAGCACAAACAGTCCAGGAGGTTCCTGCAGTGTTATTTGTGATAACTTTTTGACACAGGTGGTTGATGACCCTGGAGGGAGAAGTGCATGTCTGGACCTTGTCCTGACAAGCAAAGAACGTCTGGCTGGGGATATAAAAGTTGGAGGCATCCTTGGCTGCAGTGGTAATCAAGCTCAGGATAATGTAAGGAAGTAGAATAGTAAGTAGGATTGAAACCCTGGACTTCAGTACAGCCAACTTTCACCTCTTCAGAGACCTGCTTGGAGGAATCCCATGGGTTAGGGCTCAAGGAACTGCGGTCAAAGACAGCTGGTTAATATTCAAACACCACTTCCTCCAAGCTGAAGATCTGTGCAACTCCATGAGTAAGAAATCAAGCAGGGGAGGCACAAGGACTGCATGGATGAGCAGGGAATTTCTGGAAAAACTCAGATGAAGAAGGAAGTTCACAGTATGTAGAAAAAGGAACTGGCCACTTGGGAGAAATATAGGAATATTGCCTGAGTATGTAGGGATGCTACAAGGAAATCTAAGGCCCTCTTGGAATTAAATCAGGGGAAGGGTGTAACAAATAACAAGAAGGACTTCTTCAGATACATTAGCAGGAACAGGAACAGGGAAAATGTGGGCCTGCTGCTGAATGAAGTGGGTGACCTGGTGACAGGGGGATACAGAGAAGGAGGAATTACTGAATGCCTTCTTTGTGTCAGTCTTTACTTTCAAGGCTGGCTCTTAGGAATCTCAGTCCCTGGAGCAAGAAAGAAAATCTGGAGGAATCACAGAATGTTAGAGGTTGGAAGGGACTTCCAGAGATCATCAAGTTCAACCCCTCTGCCGAAGCATAGGATAGCTTGCACAGGAATGCATCCAGTTGGATTTTGAAAATTTCCAGAGAAGGAGACTTTACAACTTCTCTGAGCAGCCTGTTCCAGTGCACTGTAAAGAAGTTTCTCCTCATGCTGAGGTGAAACTTTCTATGTTCAGCTTGTATCCACTGTTCCTTGACTTATTACTGTGCATTACCAAGAAGACCCTGGCCCCCTCCACTTGACACCCACCCCTCAGGTATTTATATGCATTACCAGATCCCCTCTCAGTCTTCTCTTCTCAAGACTAAACAGCCCCTAAGAGAGTCTCTCTTCTTGGGGGAGACGCTCCCTTGGCTGAGGAGGATCAAGTTAGAGATCATTTAAATAACGTGGGGATCCACAAGTCCATCGTTTCTGACAAGATGAACCTGTGAGTATTGAGGGAGCTGTCAGAAATAATTTCAGGGCCACTCTCCAGCATCTTTGAAAGGTTCTGGAGAACTGGCAAGGTGCTTGAGAACTGGAGGAAAACCAATGTCATTCTAGTCTTCAAAAAGGGCAAGAAGAAGGACCTAGGAAACTATAGACCAGTCAGCCTCACTTCCATCTCTGGAAAGGTGATGGAGTGGCTCATTCTGGAGGTCATCTATAAGCATGTGGAGGGAAAAAAAATTATCAGGAACAGTCAGCATCGAAAAAATCGTGTTTGACCAAAGTGATAACCATTTTATGGTGATGTGACCAAGTGGGTAGATAAGGGGACAGCAGTGGATATTTGCTATTAACTTTGGCAAAGCTTTTTGACTCCCATAACATTCTCATAGGTGAGCTCAGGAAGTGTGGGTTAGATGAGTGGACAGTGAGGGGTATTGAGATCTGGGTGAATGACAGAGCTCAGAAAGTTGTGTTCAATAGTGCAGGGTCTAGTTAGAAAGCTGTGGCTCATGGTGTACCCCAGGTTTCAGTCCTGGGTCCTGTCTTGTTCAACATCTTCATCATCAACCTGGATGAAGGAATAGAGTGTATTCTCATTGAGTTTGTTGATGATACAAAAGTGGGAGAGGTGGTTGACATACCAGAAAGGTGTGCTGCCATGCAGTGAGACTGGAAAAGCTGGAGAGTTGGGCAGAGGTGAAGTTTGTGAAGTTCAATAAGTGTAGAGTCCTGCACCGAGGAAGGAATAGCCCTGTGCAACAGTACAGGTGAGTGGTTAACCCACTGAGAGATGACAAGCCTGTGGAGAAAGGACCTGAGAGTGCTGATGGACAGCAGGTTCACCAACAGCCAGCAGTGAGCCCTCATTGCCAAGAAAGCAAATGGTGTTCCAAGGTGCAATAAAAAGAGTGTGGCCACCAGACCAAGGGAGATTCTCCTGTCCCTTCTACCCTGGTGAGGCCACATCTGAAGTATTGTTTCCAGTTCTGGGCTGCCCAGTTCAAGTGAGACAGGGAACTACTGGAGAGGGTCCTAATGGAGAGCCATGAAGATGATTAGAGGGCTGGAGCATCTCCCTTATGAGGAGAGGCTGAGAGACCTGGGACTCTTTAGACTAGTAAAGAGAAGACTAAGAGAGGGGATCTTATCAACGCATATAAATATCTAAACTGTGGAGGTCAAGAGGATGGAGCTGAGCTCTTTTCAGTGATGGCCAGTGATAGGACAAGGGACAATGGGTACAAACTAGAACACAGGAGGTTTCACTTGAACTGAAGGAGAAACTTCTTTATTTTGAGGGTGCCAGAGCACTGGAACATGCTACCTAGAGAGGTTGTGGAGTTTCCTTCTCTGGAGACTTTCAAAATCTTCCTGGACACATTCCTGTGCAACCCATTCTGGGTGACACTGCTTTGTCAGGGGAGTTGGACTAGATGATCTCCAGAAGTCCCTTCCAACCCATGCCATTCTGAGATTCTGTGATTCTAATATGGCCCAATTTGTGAAGCTGCAACTTCCCTTACCCAGGACTTCTGTTGAGAAACCACACAGGCAAGGAAAATTGACTCTTGTTCAGGTGACTCAAAAGATGGATTTTCAGATTCTGAAGGTTTCTCTGGCTCAGTGGCTTTTCACACACAACATACGACCAAAAAGCCATCCAGATCCACCACACCTGTCCCTTCCTTCCTGTCTTCCAAAACAGCGCAGAAGGTCAAAGAGCCTGGGTGGGCATGAGGGTGATGGGATCTGGCCAGCACTGGAGCAAACCTCCGCTCACGCTGTCATACCTGTCTTACTCATTGGGACCCAAGGAGAGGCTGGGCAGGGGTGTGTATGCAGTCCAAGGGGATTGCACAAGTCTGCAAGGAATCTGGCATCTCCTCCTCACTGTGATAGTATGAGCTTATCAGGGGTTTCCTTTGGATGCCTTTGTAACCACAGTGGAAGCAGCAGCCCAGAGGGCCGGGGTGGATTGGCTCTGAGAAGGCTAACCCATCTACATCTCAGCCTTTTTTTTCTCCTGTGGGGAGAGCAGGCATTGCTCACCACTCAGTCACAGGATGGTCTTTGGACACTCCATGGCAGGTATGATATAGGAGAACAAAATTGTGTGGCTGATAGCTGGGATTTGGGTAACTCAGGGGTTGTATGTATGGATAGTGTTTAGTGCCATCAGTTGGTTCCTCACCTCACAAAATATCTGTATCACAGCTAGCAGTGAAGATGGTCCACCTATGGGTTTGGCATCATCTCTTGAAGGGTTTACAGGTGTAGCTCATGTGAGTGACCTGTGGCTGCAGTCCATCTCTAAACATCTGATGGCCATAAAGGAGGACTGTCTTGACTTGGCTCAGCCTTGCTCCAGCAGCGCACAGGAAGCAGACACAGCTGTGTTCCTGTCATCAGCCTCTGCACTGGGTTTTGCTCTTTGGAAATGTTAAGGCTCATGCTTTTGTAGTCTTCCTTAGGGGCATGCTGAACTGGTGGGTCCTGCAGACTGTCACCTCTAGGAGAGCCTAGGGGTGGGATGAGGCAGCAAAGAGAGCACAAAATGAACTACAATGCATTTTGTCAGTGGCATTATCTCCAAGAGCAAACTTCATCCTCAGGGGGTGGACACAGCCACAGTGTACTGTATCTGGGGTACAGTTTGAGGCAGAGAAACCCTCAGATCATCGTGTCAGGACTACCAGGCTCTGCAATTCAGGGCCTCATCCAGCTCACCCAATGCCTTCCCCCCAGCTTTCAGCTTTGCCCTGTAATCCATCCTGTCAGAGCATGGGTGTTCATGTTCCTCCAGGCAAAGTCTGGCTCCTCTTATCCCAAGGCTGACATATCCTCTGAGTCTTGTGGCCTCCCTGGCTTATCTATGGATTGAAAGCAGACTCAGCAGGTGGCTCAAAGCTCAGCAAGAGGCTTTGCTCCCACAGAATCCACTGCTTTTCACTTGAGTATCAGGAAACCCTGCAGTGGGGTTTCAGGGCAGGCAGGGGGATGCTCTCACACACAGGGGAATGTGGGAGCCTGACCCTGAGGAGGCCAAAAGAACAAGACGCCCAGCAGGCAGGGAAAGATGGATGACAGCACACTATGAACTGGCATGATGTTGGTGGAAATCTCACAGATACTTCAAGGCTCTTGTGGATTCTGGGGTGCCCCTGGGTCACTTTCTTTCTCTGTTAAGTGTTCTATATCTACACGTGGGACACACTTCCCATGGCTTTGGCCAGATCACAGTATCACAGTACATTAGAGATTGGAAAGGACCTCAAGAGATCATTTGGTCCAACCCCCCTGCCAAAGAAGTATCACTTAGGATAGTTGGCACAGAAATGCATCCAGGTGGGTTTTGAAAGTCTCCAGAGAAGGAAACTCCACAACCCTCCTGGGCAGCCTGTTCCAGTGCTCTGTCACCCCCACTGTAAAGAAGTTTCTCCTCATGTTGAGGTGAAATCTTCTATGTTCAAGTTTGAACCCATTGTTCCTTGTCTTATTACTGTGCACCACCGAAAAGAGCCTGGCCCCCTCCTCCTGACACCCACCCCTCAGATAGGAATAGACATTGGTGAGATCTCTTCTCAGTCTTCTCTTCTCAAGACTTATCAGCCCCAGATCTCTCAGATTCTCTTCATAAGGGAGATGCTCAAGTCCCCTAATCATCCTTGTGGGTCTCCATCAGATTCTCTCAAGCAGGTTCCTTTCTCTCTTGAACTGGAGAGCCCAAAACTGGACACTCTAGTCCAGGTGTGGTCTCACCAGGGTGTAGTAAAGGGGTAGAAGAACTTCCCTAGACCTGCTGGACACACTTTTCTTGATGCACCCCAGGATACCATTGGCTCTCTTGGCTGCAAGAATCATAGAATCAACCAGGTTGGAAGAGACCTCCAAGATCATCCAGTCCAACCCATCACCCAGCCCTATCCAATCAACCAGACCATGGCACTAAGTGCCTCATCCAGTCTTTTCTTGAACATCTCCAGGAACAGCTGTGTCCCCTTTTTCTATTGCTAGTTGCCTGGGAGAAGAAATCAAGGCCCACCTGGCTACAACCTCCCTTCAGGTAGTTGTAGACAGCAATGAGGTCACCCCTGAGCTTCCTCTTCTCCAGCCTAAACACCCCCAGCTCCCTTAGCCTCTCCTCATAGGGTTTGTGTTCCAGGCCCCTCACCAGCTTTGTTGCCCTTCTCTGGACACATTCCAGTACCTCAACATCTCTCTTGAATTGAGGAGCCCAGAACTGGACACAGTACTCAAGGTGTGGCCTGACCAGTGCTGAGTACAGGGGAAGAATAACCTCCCTTGTCCTGCTGGCCACACTATTCCTGATGCAGGCCAGGATGCCATTGGCTCTCCTGGCCACCTGGGCACACTGCTGGCTCATGTTCAGCCTACTATCAACCAGCACCCTCAGGTCCCTCTCTGTCTGGCTGCTCTCCAGCCACTCTGTCCCCAGCCTGTAGCGCTGCTTGGGGTTGTTATGGCCAAAGTGTAGAACCTTGCACTTAGTCTTGTTAAAGTTCATCCCATTGGCCTCTGCCCACCCATCCAGCCTGTCAGGGTCCCTCTGCAGGGCCCTCATACCCTCCAGCAGATCAACACCTGCTCCTAACTTGGTGTCATCTGCAAACTTACTGATGATGGACTCAATCTCCTCGTCCAGATCATCAATAAAGGTATTGAAGAGGATGAGGCCCAACACTGATCCTTGAGGGACACCACTAGTAACTGGCTGCCAGTGGCACCATTCACCACCACTCTCTGGGCCCAGCCCTCCAGCCAGTTCTTGACCCATTTTAGAGTGAATCTGTCCAATCCATGAGCTGCCAGCTTTGCCAGGAGCTTCTTGTGGCAGAAGGTGTCAAAGGCTTTGCTGAAGTCCAGGTAGACTACATCCACAGCCTGCCCCACATCCACCAGGTGGGTCACCTGATGATAAAAGCAGATCAGGTCGGTCAGGCAGGACCTGCCCCTCCTAAATCCGTGCTGTCTGGGCCTGAACCCTTGGCCACTCTGTGGGTTCTGTGTGATTGAACTCAGGATGACCTGTTCCATAACCTTGCCCAGCACTGAGGTCAGGCTGACAGGTCTGTAATTTCCCGGTTCCTCCTTCAGGCCCTTTTTGTGGATGGGCATCACCTTGGCCAGCTTCCAGTCATCTGGGACCTCACTGGAGAGCCAGGACTGCTGATAAATGATGGAGAGCAGCTTGGCCAGCTCATCTGCCAGCTCTCTCAGCACCCTAGGATGGATCTCATGGACTTAGAAAGATCCAAGTGACTCAGCAGGTCCCTTACTGCTTCCTCCTGGATTCCAGGGGGAGTATACTGGCTCCTGGCTCCATCTGCCCGTTCAGGAGGCCAGCTGCCCTGAAGACAACCTGTCCCACTATTGAAGATTGAGGCAAAGATGGTGTTAACTACCTCTGCCTTTTCCTCGTCTTTTGTTACTATATTCCCCTCCCTATCCAATAAAGAGTGGAGGTTGTCCTTGCATCTTCTTTTGCCATTAATATATTAGTAGAAATATTTTTTATTCTCCTTTACGGCAGTGGCCAGTCTAAGTTCTAAATGGGCTTTTGCCTCTCTATTTTTTTTCTTACAAGACCTAGTAAAGTCCTTAACTCTTCCTGGGATACCTCCCATTTTTTTCCCAAAGGTGATACACCCTCTTTTTTTCCCTTAATTCCTTTAGACGCTCCTTGCTCGTCCAGGCTGGCCGTCTACCCCATTGGCTCCTCTTCTGGCACATTGGGACAGTCTCTTCCTGCACCTTCAAGAGTTCTTTCTCAAAGCAGGTCCAGCCCTCCTGGACCCCTTTGATTTTAAGGGCAGTTTCCCAAGGAACTTTCCAAGTTAGTTCCTTAAATAAGCCGAAGTCTGCCCTTTGGAAGTCCAGTGTGGAAGTTTTGGTGCTGCCCCTCCTGGTTTCACTGTATATTGAAAACTCAATTATTTCATGGTCACTGGACCCCAGGCAGCCTCCCACCACCACATCACCCACCAGCCCTTCTCTGTTTGTAAACAGTAGGTCAAGCTGGGCTGCAACCCTGGTAGTCTCACATACCAGCTGGGATAAGAAGCTATCCTCCGTACACTCCGGGAACCTTCTAGACTGCCTTCTTAACTGCAGTGTTAAATTCCCAGCAGATTAAAGGTTGAAGTTACCCAAAAGAACAAGGGCAAGTGATCTTGAGGCAGCCTCCAGTTGCTTAAAGAATAATAAATCAGCCTCTTCTTCGTGGTTGGGTGGTCTATAACAGACTCCAACCAGGATGCCAGACTTGTTAGCCTTCCCCCTAATTCTTACCCATAGGGACTCAACAAGGGCACATTTTTGTCCCGTAGTGAACTTCCTGTCCGCTAGGACTCCAAGGTCTTTCTCTGTGGAGCTGCTTTCCAGCAGGGCAGCCCCTAACCTGTACTGGTGCCTGTTGTTATTCCCCCCCAAATACAAGACCTTGCACTTGTCCTTATTGAACTTCATGAGGTTTGCCTGCACCCAGCTCTCCAGTCTGTCCAGGTCACACTGGATGGCTGCACAGCCTGACTGGTGTCAGCTAGCCCCCAGTTTTGTATCATCAGAGAACTTGCTGAGGGTACCCTCAGTGCCCTCATCCAGGTTGTTGATAAAGATACTGATCACCACTGGCCACAGGTCTTCAAGTTGACTCTATGGCACTGACGACAACACTCTGAACTCTGGTTTTCAATCCACCTCATGGACCAATCACCTATGCCACATTTTTTGAGCTTTTCTATGAGGATGTTATTGGTGACAGTATCAAAAGTCTTACTGAAGTCAAGGTATATGACATCCACTGCTCTTCTTTCATATACCCATTTGGTCATGGTTTCATAGAAGGCTATCAGATTCGTCAGGCAGGATCTCCCCTAGATCTAAGGTAAGTGGGTGCCTCAAAGCCCGTTAATCTTTGCTGTGTATAGAGATATTCTTATTCTCTCTGGTACACCAGAGGAAGGCTGGAGGAGAGGGTAGATCAATATGGGGTGGGTAGGTCTCCTGCCAGAGCTGCCCAGGTGCCCTCCCTGCTCTTACCCAACAATGGGGTCGGCAGTATCCTAGGTAACCCCTTCTTAGACAGCCCTGCTCTCCTGCTAACTACAGCAGAAGCCATGTAGTTCCCCTCCTGCTGACACTACTGCCTCCTGGATTACCTCCGGCTATGTGAGCTTTAGCAGTCTGAGGCAGGGAAGCACTATGAGCCTGAGAAATAAAGCAGAGCAGGATTTCAGCGCTGCACTACCACAACGCTCCTTTGATTCCTTCAACTCCCGCTTCTACCCAGCACGGTAAGAATTAGCGTGGTTTTACAGGAAAGGAGCATGTACAGGCAAGGCACCTTTTGCCATCTTCAGGGCAAAGGGTGATAATGTGGAGGGTAGGAGAAAAGGCCATGGAGGCTGGTATGCTGGGAATGGAGAGATAGGTAACAGTTTTTAGAACAAAGCCATTGGCTAAGGAGACAGATAGCTGGGACCTCTTTGACTTGCTCATCCATGAATGAGACAAGGAGATAGGCCATGAGCATTAAGTGAAAGGCCATGGGGTATGGGTGCTCTAGGGTGTGTCAAGTGGGGTCTGTCCTGGACAGCTAAGGTCATTACCAGTCCTGCACTAGTCACTCAGATCTGGTCTTGTTTTCTAAAGGGGTCTGAAGATGTCTATGCACTAGGTTAATTTGGTCTCATGGAGGAGCAAGTCGTTCTCACCCACAATGAGGTGCTCCTCTGTTGTGCTGTCTGCTCATACTCCTTGGCCTCGGGGAGAAGTTAAAGCTCCATTAGCAGGACTGAGGCTCATACGTGGCTATGTTCCAGCTGTTGGTTAGCACAATTAAGAGATGAATGATCTCATGGGTGCAGGGAAACATGTGCATTGTCAAACTGAGTCAGAGAAGTTATTCCTTACAAAAACGTGGCTGCCCTGGAATCGTTAGGTGCTCATCCTTCTCAGGGCTACTTTAACAGACCCAGAGGGGTTGCTCCTTTGGCTCTTCAATACTATGGGTATTAACACCAGTACAGTTAGTAGGCTTTGACTGTAGCAACGTTTTCCTCTCCTCACTGAGGACTTTATTGCTAGTGATGAAAGTACATCCACCTTAGGAAATAAAATGGGTTTTATTTAGTAGTGAAAAACATGACAAAATCATCATAGGGTTAGTGCTAAGTGAAATTTCAACCTGTGAGCAACTCAAAGTATACATCAGTAGGTGGCGCAGACCTAAATATGATCAGCTAATGCTCTTCTAAAAAAACTTATAGAAAAATTTTATGGGATATCACTTCTAGGAAATAAGTTAAATTATGAGTGCAATGGTTGAGTGCTGGCATATGAACAAATGGCTTTGAGAATTTGGCTGAAAATTAGAAGAAAGTCTCTAATCTCCAGAGCAGCAAGTTCTGGCAACAGGCTTCCAGCAGGAGGAGCATCTACCTCTAAACTGGTGACTGGACAGGTCATGAAAGGGAACATGTGGTGTGGCTTCCTATGTTAGTAGGGGACTGTATTTGGTGACCCCAGAAATCCTTGTCTGCCCTGCAGGTAAGTGAAACCATGGAAGTACAAATGGGTATTGTTAGGCAGCTGGCACATCCTTGCACTCCAGGCCTTGGCTGACTCACAGAGTTGTTTGTACTTACTCAAGATCCCTATATCTGGGTTCAGGAAGGAAGGGCAGTCCAGCTCACCTGGCTTCAGATAACTCCATGTGTGCAAGCTGGAGGGTGCAGACATGAGGGGAGACTGCCAGCATCCAGCATGACTCATAGGTCTGATCTTGGATGCTTACTTTAGGTGGAGAGGAACTCCCCTTTGGAGCACGCCTGTTTTTGTCTGCTGATTATAAGGTGAAGGGCAACTGCCTGCTTTTATCTGCTAATTTTAAGGTGTAGGGTAACAGCACTTTGGGTTTGTGTGCTGTCAGAACAGAGGTGCTCTGTTCTATGGGACTTAAGGAAAGGTATTTATTTCTGTTGTTACACTCCTTGAACACTGGCAGATCTCTTTAATGTTTAAAAACACCCACAGGAAATCTAAAACTAAAGGGTTCTCACATTTTCATCAGCCAGTAGAGGAATCCGTCTGAGCAGTTTTAAGGGAAGAATTAATGTCTCATTTTGGAATGACCTGTGTAAAAGGACAAACAGTGGGAAAAGACACATCAAGTGACACATGATGCCATGTCAGAAGCATGCTGGAATTTGTGGAATTTGGTGGTAATTTTGAGGTTATGCTGCAAATATTATTACCAACCCAAAAATTTCTATTGCAGACTGAAATCACCTCTTTCACTGAAAAGACTGAAAATCCATGAGATCCTGGGCTTCCAAGAAAGACCTATCCAATTTTTCATCCCAAATTAGAATATGGAGGTGCTTATAGCTAATGCTTGAATGCAGGAGACAAAATAGATCTGGAAGTAAAAAAATGATGTTGTAGATCCAGTTGCGGGGGATACTGGCTCACTCACACCTCATCCATCTAAGAACGAGTGTGAGATCTCCAATACACGCTGATGTCAGGACCTCAGATTTACTTGTCATCTGGAAATTACCACATGCAGAAGAAACTTGAGGCTGCTGTCACCATCTTGACCTGGTGCCAAAGTGACCACAAAAAATTTATTGGCCACTTTTTCTGTGCCACAGCACACAGACTCATAGGACAAACCCCCTTCCTACCTAGAAATGTGCTGTATGGAGCACCATTTGTTATCAAGGTTCCGATCAGTCATGATTAGATAGTTCTTAATATCTTAAGTTACTATGTATTTATCCAGTCAATAGTTAACCTGTTGCTGGAAGAGGGCAGAGAGGAGGGTCAGCTCATCTGGGTTCTTCTATACAGCTGCCTTAGGGTCCTGCGGGTGAAGGAAAAGCTCATGAACTTTTCCAAGTCAGTAGTGCAGAGGGAGGCAACATCAGGGGCAGTTATGAGTGGAGCCCTGTATCCCCGCATGCAGCAGCTGCTGGTACCTCTCCAGAGCTGCACACTCTGTCCGCTCCAGATCTGCAAAGAGAAGCTGCAGCAGGTTGAGAGGAAGGCAAAGAAAACCAGTGAAGAACCACACAAGATGCACAGGAAAAGGCCTTAAGGGGGGCTTAAGTTTTTCATTGATTAAGCAAAGGTATTAAAACCTTTTCACAGTGGAGAGTCAAGAGCACCTGGTGATATGGGACACAAGCAGAGGGCATCAGGAGATGGAGTGGAAAGCAGAATAGGCTGAGGGCTCTGCTCTGGCAGCCAGATGAGATTTAAGATCTCTAGGGACCATTGCCAAGACTGGTCTCTCCTTGCCCCACATGAGAGGACATACCAGAAGGGTGGCAGAGAGGCTTCCTACTAGTGTAATGTGAGCTGCAGGACATGTGTGCATTTAGCACCAAACCATCAGCTATCGCATTACAAGGCAGAGCAGAACCAAATAACCTGTTTGGTTCCAATGGAAAAGGTCACAGAGAAGCACACACTGTTCAGAAAATGGACTGCTTCTTGGCAGAGGCACATTTGTGATGCCCTGGTAGCAGAAATAGTACATCCTTATCATACAGTCTTAAACGGATGGCATCTGTGTGTGGGAAGATTTTGAAGCTAGCTGCTAGTTTATTGGCTCGTTCATCGTTAACCAAATGAATGAAGGTGTTTGGGGGTGAAGGGAGTGTGCCAAGTTTCAAAGGGCAGCTTAGCTCAGTGCAATGAATTGTACTCTCCCAGCAGGAGTTCCTGTGACTGCAGGCTGGAGCCAGAGAGCAAAATGCTGGAGAAGATTCAGAAGGCTCTCACAATTCATAGTAGCACCTTCAGGGAGCTGCTGGCAGAAGCACTGGGGATGTTCATCCTCATGGTAAGCAGGAGATGGGCCCAGATGTGTGGGTCTGTGTGTGTATGTGTGTGCAGTGTGGGTGAGAGGGTAAGCATTTGCAGCAGCATTCCATAAGGTCAATGGTTTCCTACCACATCCTCAGGGCTGCTTAGCAGCTGGTTGCTAATGCTCACTTCTCTGCTCTGATGGGACAGCAGCTTCCTGTCAGGCAGACCGTTTGTCAAAAACTTTACGGATTTTCTCTGGGTGGGTTTAAGTTATTCAGCAGTTATGCAAAGGTATTAAAACCTTTTCACATTGGAGAAGTAAAAGCACCTGATGACCAGGGAGATAAGCAAGGGGATCAGGAGATGGAGAGGCAATCAGGACAGTGAAAGCTCTGCTCTGGATTGGGTGGCCAGTGGGAGAAGGTGATGCAGGTGGGGGTGAACTGCTGTTTCAGTTCTCTTCTAGGGGAAAAATGAGGAGTAACCTGGGCATGAAATCAAGAAGCAGTGCCTGGTCAGATGGGGCAACACAGTGCTTGTGCCAACCCACTGAAAGATCCCAAGCAGTGAATTGAGGTTTTTCTTCCTGCTGTGCCAGAGATGATGGTGTAGTTGGAGGTTCTGCACAGATCCTGGGGTGGACCCTGACTCTCATACCCCTGACAGTCTCTGTGAAATGAGAACCATTCACAGAATGAAAAGCATTCATCTGTCTTCCTCTTGGAGACTGCCATGATAATGAACTCCTGTGAAACTCTCCAGAGCCACAATCCCCAGTAGGAAATGTAATATTGAGTGCAAGGCATGCCAGGATTTCACTTCTGGTTTTCTTACACTGGCAAATGAACTGTGCTTATCCATATCATTTGGAAACTGCCCCCTTACTTGAGTGATCTGTTTCAGGCAGAAAAAGTGAAGTGGTTTTGAGCTCTCAGGCTGCTTTGGAGATGTCTGAGGAGAGAGTGAGGAAAACTTTGCAGTCAGAATTGATCCCTGGTGAGGGTGAGGTGCCCACTCAGACAAAAACCTTTGTGTGTTGGACCAACACAGAAAAATGACAACCTCCCTCTGAAAAGAACCAGTAGCCATCTATGCCAGCTTACTATACATAGGCTGATACACTATGGACTGGGCAGAAGCTGGCATAGAAGGGCTGGGGATAACCCAAATAACCTGTACTTGAAAATGTACAAAGGAGAAACCCAAGATTTGTGTAAGCACAAGGACCTTTTAATTTAGCTTTCTGTACAGACAAAGGCACTTGTTTTCAAGAGCAACAGCTGCATGTGCAAAGGATGCTTGCTTTTTATTACACTATTGCACATCCAGCTCCTTAGATGTTCACTCCTACTGCACAAGTAGTTTTGCATGCATTGGAAATTAGGATACAGATATCTGTGACTCCTAAGCAGGAGGTGAGCAAACCATTCCACTGCCTTTTTTTTTTTTTTTTTTTGGTGGTGGAAGGTGATAAAGAGCAAGTTCAAGGGTGTCCTGCCTCGGTTTACTCTGGGAGGTGGCATGAGGCAGAGACTTTCCCTGCATTTTGAAAGTCCAAGACAGAATTTGTAGTTTGTAGCTCACATTGGCTCACATGGAGAATAAGGCAGTAGGAGGAATATTGCGCATGGACCTCTGTCAAGGGCTGGCAATAAACAGCATCCAGTATGCAAATGTAGCACCCATCATCCAAACTTAGCATTCACCATCCAAATCTAGCATTTGGCATACAACCCTTCAGCAGTTCCCTGGTCCTCAGTGTAACCAGGAATGTACTGGATGCATCCCTAGGGTGCCTGGATGGCTGTTATTTGGATGATAGTGCTCACCCCTAGGCATCCTTGGCCAGGCAAATCTTCATAAAGGAGGGAAGCAGGCAGCAGGACACAACAGGGGAAGGAGTAGAGAGGTAGGAAAAAAAGAGTGTTTTGGGACTTTAAGAATAGTGAAGGAGACCACAGGTTTGGATCGGTGCTGAAAAACAGGTTCTGTGGCCTGTCCAATGTTTTTTTTCAGTCTTCTGATGTTCAGCCTCAACAACGTCTCCTGTCCTGCACTCCTCTCTGCACTTGTGTGCTGTCCTACAAAACCTGTGCTTTATGCAGTCAGCTTCTCTTGGGTGTAGCATAGGAAAAGTCAAAAAAGAGTAGGCAGAGTTTTTGTAAGGACGTTGCAGATGGTGCTTTTTTTTTTTTACTTTTGCTGAGAAGGGCTCACCACAGTGGCTGTACCTCCATGCAGAGCACAGAGTGTGGTCTGTGTATATGAGAGAGGTAAGAAGAGTATCTCTGGAGAACAGGGCATGTTGGTGATGTCTAAAAAGGAAGACAGAGAGCAGATGCATGAGATAAATATTGGATCCAGTTGTAGTACCTTGAAAAGATCACAGTCAAACTAGACTGCCAGAACAGAAATTTAGACACTGGAGAACATACTGACTTTCTCAGAGGGCCATGACATCCTGGATAAACATTGCTGCAGCCCATGGAAAAGGATACACTCTGCAAGCACTAAATGGTTGGCGAGGCAGAGACTTCAGAGGAAGCTTTGTCATTCTCCATATTTCAGTGTAAGAACTGTGAAAAGAACTATTGTTTCCACTTTCTGAGCATGTTAAAAAAGTGAAACAGAATTTGCTTCCAGGCCAGAGCAATTTGTTGAATATGTCTTTTCCTGCTGGTGAGTGTTTACTTTTCTCTTTAATTGTTTACCAGTTTCCCCTTTAACCATTAAAAATACATTTTTAATGTAAAGCTAAACCAGTATTTTCTTAACTGTTTTTCACCAGAATAAGTAACTAAAATTAGAGTCAGATACAACAAATAACTGTGTGGTGCAAAAAGTAGGTTTCTAGACAAGTTAAGATTTTGCACACTAGGAAAAGAAAGACAATAAGAGTACGTCCACCCTCCTTCCATCCATCCTAGGTGCTGTCTCTGGGCTGTTTGTGGTGATCCTCCTCTGTCTCACGTGCCTGGTTTCAGGCACAGATGTCCTTACCATGGCAGTGTGAACGATCCCTCTTGAGTCCTGGATCTCAGTGTGGGTGTTTGGGGTTTGTCTCCCTGTACCCAACCATGACTAGAGTGGTTTGGTGTGATGGGTACCTTTGAGGAAGAACCCAGTACCACTTCAGGTTTTGTAACACAAGGTCATTCTTTTGTCCTTTGTTCATTTCTTGACCATAAGCATCATAGAGACTTCCTGTCTTTGGAAGTTTATCAGTACACCTGATCAGGAAAGCGTCCCTGCCCATGGCAGGGGGTTGGAACTAGATGATCCTTGAGGTATCTTCCAACCCTGATAATTCTGTAATTAATATTGCAAAAAAATTAGCAAAGAAGCTCAGTCCACCACAGCAGTAATACTACTTTTAACACTCTCTTCTCTCTTTCTATGTACTAGGTCTTCGGCTTGTCTTCTGTGGCACAAGTGGTATTAGGGAGAGGAGAGTTTGGGCAACATCTGAGCATCAATTTGGGATTTGGCATTGGTGTTACCTTGGGCATCCATGCAGCTGGAGGAATCTCTGGTGAGCAGGATACTTGAGAATGTCCCATAAAGGCCACACGAATTGGGGAAAGCAGGACTGAGCTGCAGAAAGGTGGAAGATGGTGTGGCAAGGCGAGACAATGTCTTTTCCAGAAAAAAAGAGACAGTTCTAGGGTCCCCAAGAAACAATAGCAGAGCAGGTCTGGTGATCATAAGTAGGATCATCCTTGCAATCCAATTATCACAGCCAAATCTTCAGAAAGTATCAAACCAAGGAGTCACAATGGTGCAGCAGTGTTAGGAGACACAGGGGACAAGGCAGGCATGGCGTATCTACAGCAAGATAATCCCGAATGCATGTTCTAAACTGAGACAGTCAAGTAGGACAGGGAGAGTGGCAGAGGCTCAGCCATTCCCTCTAGTTGTTATCATCAGGGCCCAGTTTCAGCAGTGCCCTCATTAAGCAATTGGGATATGCCATCATGGCCCAAGAAGACAAGGAGTTCTGAAAACTCGCTGCTGATATGATCTGCGGAGAAGTAAATAATTATTGCAAAGGAGAGCTTACTGCTGATGTTGCAACTAGGAATGGTATACAAATTCTTTTCTTATCATCCACACCCATGGGCACCCACCCCACACGAACTCAGGAGTTGGTGTTTAAGGGCTACAGGATTAATGACAGGGCACTCATGTGCTTTGTGGAACTTCTGCATTCATTTGCTCCGTAGGAAGAGATTAAGGACTCTAGTGAGCAGGAAATTAAAGCAACTCATTGCTATTGTAATTTTGGAGAAGAGGTATGTCCAAGGCTGGGGCTGGTTTGTAGTGGAAAATTTTCCCATAAGCAGCCAGCTGCTGGTCTCCTCGTCCTTTTAGACTGGGTGGAGACGTTCCAGGGAAAGTGGGCTAAGGAAAGTAGGTCCTTGCATTCCCAGGTGACATTTGAGATGGAGCTGATCTCCTGAGCGACGGAAAGGTGAAGAGAGTCTCAGCTCAGCCAGCAATAGTCTGATTCTGAGGCTGGCTGCATTGGCATTGTAATTTAGCTTAATCTGTGTTACAAGATGCTTCTTGTGATCTCTGAAATAGCTAGTCATACCTGCAAAGGATGAGAGGATCAAAGAAAAAGGGACCTCCCTCTATTTCGGTTGTGGTTATGGAACTGCAGCAGGCAGTACATGCACTTTCACTTTCACTCTGTCCTGCACTTTGATGAGATAATGTATGTTGACATTTTACTCCATTCTGAGTCTGGACTAGGAAATGCCCACTAAAATTGGAACATTTATTGACCCCCAAAGTTTACGCCTCCTAGTCAGGAAAAGCAAATTATTTCCTTTGGACTCACAGGAGATGGAGAACAAATGTGATTTGCACTGAGGACACAAACCTGGATCCACTTTATCTTTCTCCAAAAGCACCATTGTACTAACCAGCCTCCTCTGTAGAAAGTATCCCTTCAAAACAGGGAAGCATTGTATGAAAGCCATGTACTACAACATGTAAGGAAATGCGGTCCAAGATTACAAAATCTACAAGGAAAGGACAAGGTCTGGTCCACACTAGCATGAGCAATCATGATCTAGACAGGATTTGCCATTCTGGTAACACCTACTCCATGCAGGGACATCTAAGAACTAGTCTGAGGCCCTGCTGACAGCCCTGTGCAGGAGTTGCTTTCCAAACATGAAAATATGGGGCATCGGTGGTTGATTTTGCAGTTTGTTTCCCTCCATCTTACACTTTGCCTGCTAGATGAGCTAAGAACCCACAGCTCACATCAGCTGGGGTGCCCAGTTCTGCCAGGATGTTCTTGTCTGTCTTGTCAGTTCTGCCTTCTGGTCTTTATCAGATGATTTCACAAGGCTTTGTAGTTGTTTGTGATAGGATTTTTCTCATTTAAGTGTATCCATATAAATGTTGAGTGTTGAGTCTAAATTCTAGGTTCCTTTTAAGGTGAGTAGAGAGAGGTCCATAGAGAGGGAAACTCATGCAGTGCCAACACAGGTATCTCTGGCAGGTGAGATAGAATTCTCTGAGAGAATTTTAAGAAGACTAAAGCTCAATCAGCTGCCTAGGGAAAATGGATCAGTTTTGAGCCTGCGCAGGAGGAAGATCTTGACTTGAGAGAGTCTTGGTCTCCTGGAGTAAGGTCTGGGTGGATAATGTGGGGTGTGTGCATCAGGGCTGAGGACACTTTCTTTTGCTGTGCTTTTGCAGGAGCTCATCTGAATGCTGCCATCACCCTTACACACTGCCTTTTAGGAAACCTACCCTGGAGAAAGCTCCCAGCTTATCTGATTGGCCAGTTCCTGGGCTCCTTTATGGCAGCAGCCACTGTCTTTGGACTTTACTATGGTATGGTTCTATCTTTTACCACAGAAGTTGCTGTGGACACCATTTCAGTCTTAACTTTGTCAAAAATATTTTGCTTTACAGTACTGTAATGGTTTAAGTCAGAACCAAACAGGTCAAACCAAAACAGCAGGCTAACCTATTTCTATTTTCCCAACACAGAAGTGATGGAAAAGTGACATACAAAAACTTGGGATTGAGACATAAAGAAAGTGAGATAAGAATAGAGCTTACTGAGCAAAATCATAAAAACATAATACAAAATGCATACTTTAGCCTATTTGCAGAAAAAGCATGGCACAAAACAACAGCAAGCAGAAGCAAGTGAACCAAAAGCCCAAGCCAGAAAATTACTCCCCGATCCCTCTTTGTCCCACTGCCATCCCAGCAGAAAAGACCAACATCTGGAACCCAGAAGCAGCAACCAGAACAGGAAGCCTCCCACATTGCAATCTGAACTTCAAGCCACATAATACTTTGCCCCACACAGTACTTTCATTTTTGAAGCTGGCACGACTGCAGCATGATATGAATAACAGCATCAGGTTCAACTCAATCCATGACAAGCACATACTGTGATGTCTGGTGAGCAGGGTAAGTTCCTGGCTTGTGGGACAGACCTTCATAGCACAAGGCCAGAACAGGGCCTAGATATCTCTATACTGGAGAGCATAGCTTCTTCTGCGCTTGGCATTTCCACTGCCAAAACCTTGTCTTTACTCACGGCCAGTAGCTGCATTTTGTCAGCATTTCTTTTCCAGGGCTTATAAGAGCTTAAGTTATATGGACTACCATATATTGGGTACAGCTGGAGCTCTGGGGGACTCTGCTGCTCTGTGGAAAACAGGACAGCAGATGCTCCTCCTGAGGAGCAAGTGAGGAACTAGTAACAATGGATGAGGAGAAGGCTGAGGTTCTCGACAACTTTTTTGCCTCAGTCTTCGCTGGCAACCCCTCTCCTCATGGCTCTCATGTTGATGGACTGCAAGACGGAGACCAGGGAGACAAAGTCCCTGCCATGGTAAGTACAGACAAGATGTGTGATCGTCTGAGGAACCTGAAGATATGCAAGTCCACTGGACCTGACGAAATGCACCCCAGAGCCTTGAGGGAATTAGCTGATGTAGTTGCTAAGCCAGTCTCCATCATACTTGAGAAGTCCTGGCAGTCAGGTGAAGCTCCTGGGGACTGGAAAAAAGGAAACATCACACTCATTTTTAAAAAGAGTAGAAAGGAGGACCAAGGGAACTTCTGACCTGTCAGCCTCACCTCCATGCTTGGGAAGATCATAGAACAAATCCTCCTAGATGCCATGCTGAGGCACATGAAGGATAGGGAGGTTATTCAAGACAGCCAGCATGGCTTTGCTAGGAGCAAATCCTGCCTGACCAACCTAGTGGCTTTCTATGATAAAGTGACTATGTGAGTAGATAAGGGACAACCTATGGATGTGATCTATCTGGACTTCTGCAAGGCCTTTGACACAGTCCCCCATAACATCCTTACTCCCCGAGTTGGAGAGATACGGATTTGATGGGTGGACTGTTCAGTGGATAAGGAATTGCCTGGATGGTCACATCCAGAGGATTGTGCTCAATGGCATGAAGTCCAGATGAAGAGCAGTGGCAAGTGGTGTCCCTCAGGGGTCTGTACTGGGACCTGTGCTGTTTGATATTTTTATCAGTGATGCAGACAGTGGGATCAAGTGCACCATCAGTAAGTTTGCAGATGACACCAAGCTGAGTGGTGCTGTCAATACACCAGAGGGATGAGATGTCATCCAGAGGGACCTGGGCAAGCTGGAGAGGTAGGCCCAGGTGAACCTTGAGGTTCAACAAGTGCAGGGTTCTGCACCTGGGCCAGAACAATCCTCACTATCAATACAGACTGGAGGATGAGATGTTAGAAAGCAGCCCTGTGGAAAAGGACTTGGGAGTGCTGATGGATAAGAAGCTGGACATGAGTAGATAGTGCGCTCTTCTCCTTACTGTCTATGCTGAATGCAATGGGTGGACTTGCTTTCATGCCATGTGGGATGAACCCTGTGCTAACTCTCATAATTCCCATTTCTCCTAGATGCTCTTTATGACTACACCAAGGGTAACTTTACAGTGACCGGACCAAACGCCACAGCATTGATCTTCTCCACTTATCCTGCTCCCTATGTGTCCTTGCTTGGGGGCTTCTTCACAGAGGTCAGTGAGGACTGCCGTGGTATGCTAGAAAAAGTGGGTAGCAGATAACAGGTATTATTACAGGAGACTCATGCTACTATGTGTGCAGACACAATCACAACCTCTACTCCAAGGAGCCCTTCAGGTGAGTGAAAGGTAGGCACCTTGTGGGATGAGCAAGCCTAAAAGGTAACAGTGGAGGCTGCTTTGTAGCTTGGTCCCAGTGTTCTCCAAATGCCTTCCCTGCACACAGCCCAAGCAATAGAATGTGGAAGCATATCAAAGACCACCTCCTTTGGGCTTTGGACATTTCTCTGAATCATTCTTTCTCTTTTTTTGGATCCTCCACACTCTCAGGCAGCTGTGCTGGCTGCTTCTCACCAGTAGAGAGGTCCTAGGACTGTCTTCACATCACACAGCCTGCCTGGATTGAACCCTCTAGGGTTTGAACATTCCAATTTGGACTGCATACAACATGATGTCCAAGTGTCCAGAAACAGGAAGGAGATGCTTCAGGGGTCATGGTGATGTTTCACTGGGACACGGGTGAAGAAAGACTCACCTCCAATCAAAATCTGGGGAAACCTGTGCTTTCATCTCTGAACTGACAAAATGCTTGTCTAGGCATGATGCAGCATACGGTGACAGCTGGAGAGCCTATGGGTGGGGACCTGATCACTCAGCCTCCTATGGAACATGCGGTGTCCCTGCTGCACAAGAAAGCAATGGCAGTGACAGTGCATTGCCAAGAACTGAAGAGTTTATGTTGTTGCCGGCATCTCTTGCAGTGCAGGGCTCTCTATCCGCATTTCCTGAAGCAGAAAGAGACATCACCTGTATTCAAACCAGCATTCCTGATGTCCTGGGCACTGCAGATTTGTGAATGCCAGCTATGTACTGTCACAGACAGTTACCCAGATAAGAATTTGGTATCTGCTTTTAGTCCTGAAAGGGTTAAGGCAACAGGTTATATAAACATTATTCCCTCTAGAGAGAACCAGATTTGTCTTAGCAGTTTGCTATGGCTCTTAGATGAAAAGTACTTGAAATAACCAATGCACCTAACTTGAAAGTGGAGGGAGTGGCAATGCTAAGAAGTTTGTATTAGTCCTAGAACATTTTTGGTGATGAGGTGGAGATGTTTTTGCTGGAAAATGAGTCAAGAATTTTCTTCAGCTTAACTGTGATGAGGGAATATCATTATGGTGCTCTCAGAGCTGATCAGACCTGATCTTGCATTCTGGAAAGTCTCTTCCTCTCTGCTGAGCAAGATCTTTCTGCATTCCTCATTCTCTCTCTTGACCTGTTCTCTGTTTTCTACTCCTGCAGTTTACAGCAACAGTGATGCTGCTTCTGGGCATTCTGATAATCCACGATGAGAAAAACAATGAAGCACTGAAAGGCACTCAGGCCCTGCTCACGGGTATCCTGGTCCTGGGCATTGGACTGGGGATGGGGATGAACACAGGCTATGCCATTAATCCCTCCCGGGACCTGCCCCCCAGAATCTTCACGGCAATTGCTGGCTGGGGCATGGATGTTTTCACGTGAGTGGCACTTTGCTTTTACACTGCTCAGCTTAAAAGGAGAGGAGATAAACTCGAGACAAAACATTTCACTAAATCCTTTAGTTTGGACCAAATGATGGTGTCACTGCCAAGTGCATTCTCCATTCTCAGAGCACAAAGGTTGTGCATAGAGGAGTCTCACACATTATGGACACAAAATTTAGGGTACATAAATTCTCCAGCATGGGATTCATCCTACCATTCAGATATCTCACTTTGGACACCAAATTTGCTACCTGTTAGCTGGAGATCTAGTTGGTTGTTACAGTGACTGGAGAGCCACAAAGTGAACCAGCTCACATGAAAGCAGGTATTTGCAGCTGGATTGCTGAATAGCTCTCTTGAATTTAGAAGTCTGCGTCTGTAGATGAAAGTTTACCTTCCGGACATTAGCAGAGTTTCCTGTCCTGCCTCTTACTCTGCTCTGCTCTCATGAGACCCCACTTGGAGTACTGTGTCCAGTTACAGAGTTACCAACATGAGAAAGAAATGGAACTGTTAGAGTGGGTCCAGATGAGAGCCATGAAGACAGACTGTAAGACTTGGGGTTGTTCAGCTTGGAGAAAGTTCCAGGGGGACCTTATAGCAGCTTTACAGTATTTGAATAGCTGGAGAGGGACATTTTACCAAGGCATGTAGCGATAAGATGAGGGCTTCAAATTGGAAGAAGCTAGATTTACATTAAACACCATGAAGAAATTCCTCACCATGAGGGTGGTAACGCATTGGTGGAACAGGTTGCCCAGAGAAGTTGTGGAGCTTCCAACCCTGTAAGTGTTCAAAGCCAGGCTGGATGGGGCCTTGGTCTCGTAGAAGGTGTCCCTCCCCTTAGCAGGCAGTTGGGACTAGATGATCTTCAAGGTCTCTTCCAAGCAAACCCATTCTATAATTCTATGATTTTCATTAAAATTCCCAGAAAATATCTTTGAGACCTTGGTAGAGGAAATGCAGATGATATTGTAACAAGGGAGGGAAAAGGGGTGTATTTGTCTTACAGTGTCACTGACCAAAATCACATAGACTATTTTACAGGAGAACAAAACCCCAGGCCACAGTGCAGAGCCACTTTCCCAGGCCAGTGGGGAAGATGACCTTCCCTCCAGCAATTACACTGCTGGATGGAAAATTTGTCTGAGTTGTAGGGCCCAGTACATGAAGTGTGACTAGACTCCTCTGATCACACAATCACCTGTGCCCCAGCTGGCTCATCTTCTGTGTTTCATTTTAGGGCTGGACGTCACTGGTGGTGGATCCCAGTCACAGCTCCAGTTCTGGGAAGTCTTGCTGGTGTTTTAATCCACAAACTCTTCATTGATTTTCACAACCAGCCTGTCCTAGAAAGTGGAAATGAGAAAGGACAGCCAGAGGTGCAGACTTCTACCCTGTAACAGCCGTATTCTCCAAGACCTGTGTGGACCACCAAAGGGTAACCAGGTGGATAAGGGCAAATGCAATGGTGCTGCTGGAGCAAACTGTTACTTCACCCTGCAGGTGGAGAAATAAGGGACTAGTTCTCAATAAAGCTACTTTGTTTCACCAGACACACTAGGTCTCTGAGAAGTTGGGTAGACCTGGGCAGGGCTAGACCTTTTTGTGATCTAAAGTAATTATTCAATCTCCTTGTGTAAAAATCTACCAAAAACCAGAGATGACATTCTGGAGAGAAGCAAAGCAGAACTGCAAGATATAGAAATTAAAATACAGGATGCAGTGGTAGCAGAAACAACATAATTAAAGAAACTTTGTTTTGGAATATTCTTTGGTAAGACGTAGATACTACACTAGGCTTGCTTCCATTTGCTAATCTGCCATCCTAACAGACCTAGTTTGGCAGAGCACAGAGAAGAGCAAAGACAGTCTGACAATCTGAATCTGGTGGGTTTTTTGGGTTGTGCAGTTTTTGGAACCCCATGTGTTACTCACAGGTTAGATTTTAACTACCACCATTTGGAAGGATTCTGACAACTACTGTGGCAGCATCCCCAAACACCCCCAAAAGAATCCCAACTCCTTTTTTCCACTCTGATTATATGCAAACTGGGGAAAAAGGCTGCTCTGCTCCAGCAGGAATTCTGCCACCTCCATTTGAATGAGGGAGTGGGCCTGCAACAGCCTTACAAGTTGGAGGTATCATTGGATTAAAAGTGTAAGAGGCTGCTTGCTCCCAGGGGGGGCATCAACATTCTTAACTTTTCTAGGAAGTGCTTAAGTAAGTTGGTACCTATGCCAAGCACATGAGTGCAGTCCCAGGGCTGGGTACCATGAACACACAACACAGGGACCTCCAAGAGCAGGAACTGACATAACAACTTTATTGCACGGAACTCCAGAAAATGGCATGTACTGGCGTTAATGATCATTCACATCTCACTATTAAAAGGATGTATTACTGAAGCATGAGGTGGGGGGGGGTGGTGTGGTAGGCACTGATATCTCTGCTTCACCATTAGAGCTGACCTTTCATTAGGGCTGCTACAGCAGATCATCCCCTGGCAGAGATGCAGCACTTAAGAGGGCTGAAGAACATTAGAGGATCTTCTCTCATTTGGGGGTGGCAGAGGGCAGCTGCCAGGGAAAGCAGCAGTTGCACTTGAGGGTGGGCCCTGGGCAGTACTGGGAGCCAGTAAAGCATGGCAGAGCCAATGGCTGCTTAGATTCTGAATGGTGAACACTGGACAGAAGCTGCCACACAGTTGAGACTTTTGGACTATCTGAAATAAACTGTAAAATTCAGTTTAGCTCAAGATGGGATTAGCTAAAAGGCACTGTAACCCATCTGTCCTCAGTGAGAGATTTTGTACTGCACTAAAAAAAACAATGAATGCAGCCTGCAGACTTCTCATGCCAGACATTCTTGTGCACGTGCTCCCAAAAGTATCTTCAAATATGCAATCACTTTGGAGGAAAATATTGAAATCTTTATTAAAATACTACTAAGCACTTACAGGGTGGCTTTGTCTTCTTGAAAGCCATACAAATACTCATGAAAGCCTCACAACATCCTTGTGAGGTAGGTTCATCTTCTGTAACTATGTGAGTGTTTAACAAATAAAACGTGATGCTGTTTAAATAATCAATGCTTATTTGAAGTTAGTGACTCTGATTTTCCAGCTTAGGCACAAAATGTGTGGGTTGCTAACATGTGTTTTCAGCATATCTAGGAAGACAGTGGCAATGGTTGGATGTAACCGAAAACCAGCAGTGAATGGGTTAAAGTGCAGTTCTAACCCCAAAATTTATAGTACAGAAAACAGTATCAGGGGCTTCCAAGGATGTAGAATCTTGGTGATCCTCAGCCAGATCCCTCCTAAATGAAACCTGACAAAAGCTATTTGAACAGTCAACTTCTCAAATGAATCTGTGACAAACCAAGGGGTCCTCCTGGCTTACAGACACTTAACACCAATGACTGACCTGCCCTGGCTCAGCAGTTCCCACAAGAGGAGAAAGCAGAGACAATGAGGAATCTTGCAGCTCCTTGCTTCCTTCAGGGTTATTGGAAAAGACAAAGGTTGCTATCTGAAAAGATACATCACAAAGGTCAAGAACTGGTCTGGGCTGTACAGCACGTGACTAAGCCGGTGCACAGACGTGGAGGCCCCAGATCCCTCTCTACCATGAATCTTAGAGCCAAAGTTGGAAGGAGTACAAGGAAGTGAACAGTTTGATTCTTTGTGAAGCAGAAGATATTTCTTTGTTCAGTGAGTTTCAGCCTGCTGCCATAGCATGCAGTGCAGGTTTCTTTCAAAGGAGATAACAGAAATATCACGGAATCTCAGAATCATGGAATATTAGGGGCTGGAAGAGACCTCAAAAGAACATCTAGTTCAACACCCCTGCCAGGGCAGGATCACCTATACCAGATCATGCAGGAATGCAGCCAGGTGGGTTTTGAGTATCTCCAGAGAGGGACATATCTTCCTATTCATATTTCCACATGGTCTGTTAAACTGACTTACATTTGCTTTCTTCTCACTGCATAGGAACAAAAGCTTCCCTATAGAGCAGTGACATCAAGAGCTTCTTCATGTCCTAAGGAAAGTACATCTGCAAGTAGCCGAAGGGACTTTAAAATCAGTGTCTCAGGTTTTCTCCTCAGTCTCCAGTTTCTACATTGCTCCTGTGTTGAAGCAGATTAAGGTTGTATTTCATGCAAACGCTGCAATGTGTTTTCCATGGGCACATCTATTCAAGCTCAAGGAACCTGGTCTGAACCACTGGGACTCTACATCAGAGAACATAAAAGCTTATTTCAAATGCTGTCTGGAGTCAGTTCCGGGGGTCTCACTTCCTTGAAGAATTCCCAGCTAGTGAGGATGTCTTGGAGGAGGTCATGCTAGTGTGACTCTTCTGGGAGCCTGCCGGCTGGGAAGGTGATTTCTTTTTGATCACCGGAGTTTTGTTCTTGCTTTTAAATACCTTATTGGGGTCCAGTTTGTTCACAAAGCAATCAGCTTCTTCAGAGAGGAGAGCAGTGTTGATGGTTATGGGTTTATACATGTTAAACCATTGCTGAAAGAAAGGATGGTGGGGAAGATGTTAAAAGCAAACCACAGTCAGACATTTCCCCCTGCTCCCCCTCATCCCTGAGACCTGATTTTAATCATACACTGCACATCAGTTTGCAGTTTACCGGACTGCACAGAGGGCCTTGTGATAAGGATACACAAGGCTCAGCTGCAACTACAGCCCTGAAACTGCTCCACATTCCAGATATGACAGGCACATTCCAGGCACAAACCTAACCCTACCTTTAATGCAGTGTAACTCCTATCAGGAACAGGTCTTGGTTTACACCACAGAAGGAAAAGTAAAGGGAGGGGCTAAAACTAAACCACATTTGTTTAGATTCAGAGAAGCAGAAAAGATTTAAAACCCTTGGAATTTAGAAATGGTTATAAACTAAACCCAACCTAGTTGAGCTTCTCAAAATACAGCTTCCTTCCCACTCTTCACACATACAATAATGAAGTTTTTTTAACTCTTTACACAAACTATTTTGTGTTCATTTCTCTTTGGCCTCATTTTACTAGAAGTGACAACAACGTTGGGGTTTTTTGTTGTTTCCCATTTGCAGCCACAGTGTTATGCCCTGTAGTTCTCATCTTCTGGTGTTTTCTTCTGTCAGTTTGCCACTGGCAGTAAGGAAATTAAACTGGAGGGGTTATGGTATTATGAATCCCACTGAAACTATCAGCAAAGTGTTAAACAAGGTACAAGATAAAAAGATCAATACCAAAATACATATGGCAATCTATTCATGTGCTGCTTAATGGAAAACAGCTTTAAGATACCACCCTTGAAAATCTTTAAGAATGATACTGGTTAACATACTAGGAAGATTTTAACTAACAGGGGCTGCAAGTGATTATGGAATACAAGAATGATTTCATTAAGGTTTGTGAATATACTGAGCATAACAAAAAATTACAGCAGGAAACTTAAAAGAAAGGCAGAGCACAGGTATATGCCAGAGTACCATGTACATAGCCTTGGCTGATAAAGTGCAGCATAGCATAACAGGGAAGACACGAGAAATACAAAGAATCAAATTTTACAGCCATTGATTGATGGGAAATTGAGAGTGATTTTAGCAAGTAGTTTTGATGCATGCACAGGGCTGAGGCAGGACCAAGGGATATCATGCTGGTAAGATGGCTGTCATGTTTGGGTGAAGTGAAGGGCACTCACTGAGACAGTAACAGCAATTTTAGTAATAATAAGGGGCTGCCAGAGTCATGAGGCTGTACCTCGAGCTCTCCTATAATTGCTTCTAGGACTGATGGCATTGATATTGTCCCTTTTTGAGCATCATTTTTATGACTAAGGAGGATGCAAAGGAATTAATACTCTTAACAAGGCTCAAGCTCATAGTCTTTCTCAGGGCTTCTGTCTAATGTGTACCTGGACTTTACACCCGGAGAACTCTTGTTCAGTGCTAAGCCTAGAAAACTGATTTGGACAAAACTTTCACAGCTCTGGGCTTGAATGGCTCTACATCTTCTCACTTGCCAGCAGTCATGGAAGTGAAGGTTTGCTTCAGGATCAAGAAAGCAAAGAAATAATTGGTATTCCACCACCTGCTACTACAGGCCAAAGGGAGAGACCAACTCAGGTGAGAAAAGAAGGGTTAACACAATGTTAGTTAATTCACTAACCTAAACAAATGACTGTTAATACCCTAGAGAGGAAGGACTCTGGTTCCTTCCATGGCTTAACAGGGAGGCTCACCTGAACCTATACAATGCTTGTCAAAACACGAGAAGATGTTTTTCCAATCTATACTTATGTAAAATATTGGTGAGCTGGATCTGGCTGTCCTACCTTGGCTTGTGGGCTGACCCCATAGCTGGTGAAGGCATACTGCCACTGTGGGAGGCCCAGGTGGGTAATCAGCAAGCGGTAGTAGGCTGTGAAGGTTTTGGTGAGGAAATGCCAATACAGAGCTCTGTCCAGGAACCATATCTCTGTGTCTGGGGAGACAACTAGAACAAAACAAACACAAATTACACTGGTGATAAGACCAACCCCTGGCCATTGTCAGGTGGGAGGCACAACATACTTATCAGAAAGGCCGCAGCATCCTTGACTAACACAGATGCTTATTCAGAAGCAATATGGTTTAATGATTAGAGCACTGTGACCAAAAACGACTTGGGTCTACTCCCAGCCTTACTAAAATACTTTTGCAATTATCTCTATGCTCACTTTCTCCACCAGAAAATGGATGAAAAATGTTTTTCCTTCCCAACCCGGGACTGATGCACTACATGGTACATGCTTGGGCATTAGCAGCTTTGTAGTCTAAGTTCAGAGTACAATTATGACAAACATTTATCTCCTCTACAAAGTAAAAACCAACTAACTCAACTGTCAGACATCTGGATTACTGACTAGAGTCCAGAGTCTGGAAGCCATGGGAGTGTGTGCTGCCAACAAAAACACATTTTGCAAAAATTTTCCACACTGATCAAGTATTTCTCTGGTGGCAACACCCTTTGTTGCATAAAAATAAGTGATTTTACTTGGGAAATTGAGAAACTGAACATTGTAAATTAAACACACTGCCTCCTGTGCTGACACCAACACCTGTAAACAGAACTCCCTCCCCTTGCCCAGGTTATTCACTGCATGTGCTGGAATTACTAACACTGGAAGGCAAGAGGTTAAGCAAGAAGTTTCTGCCTTGGGAGCTTAGTCACACCCAATGAGACACAAGATAACAACCAAAGAATTTACTTAAGAACAAGTATATCACAATTGCACTTCAGTATGATGAACAAATATGTATACACATACACTGAGTGATCTGTGCACTCTGTCAGATGACAACTACTTTACAAGTGACTCAGGTCAGTTGTTCCACTGTTTGCTGACTGGTAACGGTTTTCTGAGCATCTGTCAGAAGAAAAAGTTCAGCTCTCATTTTTCACTCTCCTAATCAAGTCTTCCTACCAAATTCTGGCCTAGTTAGCATCTGGAGGCTCTACATCATGCACAAAGTGGAAGAACCAGTCACCTAAGGACCTTTTTCACCATCTACCTGTTGTTTCTAAGAAGATTTACAGTCTTTCTCATCAAGATGTAAGGGAATTGTTCTGAGACATGCAAGTAACCAGAGATATGCCAGTGGCCAAGCTCTAGCTCTCTGTATTATTTCAACGTGTTTGTCTGTACATCACATGTGAATACTTCCCTGTTTCTATGCATGCAGAAATCACAAGTTACAACTCAGACTCCAACATTAAAAGGAGGGAAAATGTTAGCTCTAGTTAAGACTCCACATGGCTGAGCCCCTGGTTTCATTGGAGACAGGACATCCCAGTAAATGTTCATCTACAAATTGCAAAGATCAGAAACATAAGATGATTCTATGTAAGTGGCCTCCAGATACAATCCACAACAAGAGATGACTCTTTTCAGCCCTACCTGGTTTAGCTTGCTTATAAACAAGACAAACTTTCCCATTCCCATTGCATGGGTCTAATTCAAAGATAAGACTACGAGAATCAAAGTGTGGCTTCCCTGGTTTGTCTTCATTACCTGAAAACAAAACAAAAAAAGAAATATTGTCATAAAATACCTTTGAAAAACTGTCTGTGACTCAGCTGTAAAGAGTAAATCTATTTGGTGTGCTTATTAATGAATCACCCAAGGAAGAATTAAACCAAACTATTGTATTAATACCTCTTGGAAAGGATTTAGTTCTATGTGTTTGAAGAAAAAAAAAAAGAAAAAAAAGTGAGAAAATGTTAGATCTCTAGTAGGGAAAGAAACCAGAGGGTCAAAATCAGATGGCTGAAAAAAGACATCAAAGTGCCCACTTGTCTTGCCCTGACTTAAAGCAAGATCAGCTTTACAGATGTCTCTCTTGGGAAGTGTTTGTCTAATTTTTAATTAAAGTTCTCTAGTGCTGCAGATGTCACAATCTACAGGCAGTAAATGTAAATCCACCATTATCACCTAGCAGCTTTCCCCATGTGGATCCTGAATCTTCCTTGCTGCAACTGAAACTCATTACTTCTGTTCAATCAAACATCTTTTTTTCTCTTCCTCCTTTTTTTCTATGGAGAATATGGAGAACAGTTTACTCATTTTCTCTTGACAGAGAACTTTGATCAACTTGGAGACATATTTTCCTGCATACGTCCAGTGTGACATCAGCATCTTTCTGAACAGCAATGTACTCTAACTCATATTCAGATTGTGACCCACAATCACCACATAACATTTCTACAGGACCATTTTGGGATTGTGCAGCTTCAAGTTCCTGCAGAATGTAACTGAATTCTGAAGTTGCTGGGGAAGAAGAGGGATGTAAAAACCATACTCTTCAGAAGAGTTTCCATGAAAGATAGGATGAAAACTCTTGTGGGGATGTAAGTTTTTCTCATCATGTTTATAAATTCATCAGTGGCGATTTGAGTGGCTAAATGAAAGAGTAAGTTGGCCCACTCCTTTACAATGGCTAGAAGATCACAATTGCAGACAAACAGGAATGTGCAAAAAGAAACTTCCAGCCACGCTTAGAAGCTGTAAGAGCTATAGAGATTCAGAGATAAGACTGAAATCAAATAGCAATTTTTAAGGAGTTACCATGACACTTAGCTCTGTTCTTATCTTAATTCTTCCAGTCTAACAAGACTGGAGAACTCTGAGAAAAGGAGTGGGCTTTTAAAATTCTTTTTCACTCCAAACTGCAGGATGCCCAGCATTTTTAGGCAGTCTGGAAACACACACTTTTCAGATTCACAGCATACAGATCTTCCTGTTAAGGCTATAGCAGATCCACCCCAGGAGACAAAGAGAATCCCACCTACTTGGAATTACCTTTTCTGTTCTATATCCATGTGCTTAAACCCTAACATTATCCTAACAGAGATAAAAGGATGAGACAGGACATATTTTCTAGCCTGCTAACAGGGCCTTACCTTCCTCATCTGTGTCATCTTCCAGGTCAGCGAGAGTTGGTGCATTAGGCAGAGTGTACATAGAGGAACCCCCAAGTCGACACAGGTTTGCAATACTATTAATCACCATGGAGCCCAGTGGCATGGGGTTATCTGCAGTAAGACTGATCATTAATCATATACAGGGTCAAGAAAACATAGAAGGTTTTTCTTTTCCTCCATACATCAACTCAAACTCTTTTAAAATACAGAGTGGAGAAAGAGATGGGTGTACCCAGCAGGCCTCAACATTTACCCAAGTCAGGCTACATATGATGAAAAATTAGGCTTTTTCAAACACAGAGACACACTCACATGTGATGTGACACCACTTAAAAGCCCTGCAGGTATGAGAACTACACTGCTAGCTAAGCTATGCTGCAGCTGTTTGTCCAGCCCTGTGAAACTGCCTATTTGAAGTCCTGCCTAGCTACAGCTACTTCCTCATATCTCTTGTCCCGGCTGCTGCCCTTGGATACAAAAAAAACTCCGCACCCCTTCCTAGCTTACAAGGCAGCTTGTCCTCCACCTCACATATCTGCTCAGGGTGCCTCCTTTTTTTTTCCACTTTGTCACAGGATGTTATTAGTGTGTCAGTATGTGGGTGTTCCTGTATTACAGTATCACAGTACATTAGAGGTTGGAAGGGACCTCAAGAGATTATCAAGTCCACCTCTCCTGCCAAAGAAGGATCACTTAGGGTAGTCTGCACAGAAATGCATCCAGGTGGGTTTTGAGAGTCTCCAGAAAAGGAAACTCCACAACCCCTCTGGGCAGCCTGTTCCAGTGCTCTGTCACCCTCACTGTAAAGAAGTTTCTCCTCATGTTGAGATGAAATCTTCTATGTTCAAATATGAACCCATTGTTCCTTGTCCTATCACTGTGCACCACCGAAAAGAGCCTGGCCCCCTCCACTTGACACCCACCCCTCAGATATGAATAGACATTCATGAGATCTCCTCTCAGTCTTCTCAAGACTTATCAGCCCCAGGTCTCTCAGTCTCTCTTCATAGGGGAGATGCTCAAGTCCCCTATTCATCCTTGTGACTCTCATCAGATTCTCTCCAGCACGTTCCTGTCTCTCTTGAACTGGGGAGCCCAAAACTGGACACAGTATTCCAGGTGTGGTCTCACCAGGGCCGAGTAGAGGGGTAGAACTTTGCTAGACCTGCTGGACACACTTTTCTTGATGCACCCCAGGATCCCATTGGCTCTCTTGGACACAAGGACACATTGTTGTTCCATGGAGAACTTGCTGTCCACTAGGACTCCACAGTCTTTCTCTGTGGAGCTGCTTTCCAGCAGGGCAGCCCCTAATCTGCACTGGTGCCTGTTGTTATTTCCCCCCAGATGTAGGATATTGCACTTGTCCTTATTGAACTTCATGAGGTTTGCCTGCACCCAGCTCTCCAGCCTGTCCAGGTCACATTGGATGCCTGCATAGCCTGACAGGTGCAAGCCAACCCTCCCCAAGTTTTGTATCATCAGTGAACTTCCTGAGGGTACTCTCAATCTCCTCCTCCAGGTCATTGATAAAGACATTGAACAAAACTGGATGCAGTACCCAATCATGAACGCTTGGTAACTTGTCACATGCCTCTCTTTCTGAGGACTAGTACTTTTACCAGACATCAAGTCAACAATCACCCTTTTCAGCTATATGCCAGTGTGAAGGACTTTAGAAGGCACTACTGGATGCTTGTTCAAACAAGGCAGTTTTTGGATCTGTCTTGGTCTCTGTGCACTTGTGTGCCCTGAAAACAAGAATCTCCAACGGTCACAACACAACTAAATCTCACAGGAAACATGATGAGACTCAGTGCAGGTGCTAGAGCGTTGACACCGTTTCTGAAATGAAATTCCATGTTCTGAGAAAACACCTGTATTTGAGACTTATCTCCTGAAGTGAGCGGTGTCCACAGCCCAGTTTGACAACCTCCTTTGAAGGCAGCTAGAGCCAGGATAATAGTGCAGGGCTCCAGTGCAGAGTGAATGATTCCAGACAAAGAAGGACAGACAGTAAAGCTCAGTCTTGTTCTTACTTCCAACACTGACTAAAGAAATAACTCCACTGATTGGATTTTAGCTGGTGGAAAGCAGAATCAGGCTCTGACACTTACACACATCGTAATGAGAAAGAGGGATTATCAGAGGGTGACCTTTCCTACTGCTTCCTGACTGAATAATGTGCTAGATCTGCCTCTCCCTCCATGAACTGTAAAGGGAGTCTAGGTATAAGATTTAAACCACATGCCTAAATCTGAGTGTCAACAAATGGCCTGTGTATTGCAGAATGGAATTTATATCATGAAGACTTGTTTGGTTTGTAGCCAGTGTTCAGTGCGTGCATCTCTTCTGTAACACACACAAACAATAGGTTTTGCCCTGTTCATCACAAAGGGATGTCTGATGTGCAGTTGTATTTTTTCCCTCAACAGGACAACTCTAAAATTCTATGATCTTAGGCAGAACTGCATTCATTTATTAATTTAGAGATCAGTTTTCTGTGGTCACCTGATCAAGCTGCCTAGCAGAAATAAACTACATTTTTTTTGTGAGTTAAGGAATTGTGCAGACTTTTCACTCAAAATGATTTGATGCATATACTTTTGCTCAGACTAACGGAGAACACTGAAAAATGTGTATTGACTGTGCAGAAAGTAAATTTGAGATTTAAAAATTCTGCAAAGGAAAGACTAGGTGCAGTGAAACGAATGTATTGGTGGATAAGAATGCATGGACTCACCATTAGTCTTCACACTCCAGCTCATCTGGAAGCCATTGGTCATTAGATAGAAGTTCTTTAAATCTTCTGGCAATATACAGGAGTTTTTCTGCAAATACAGTCAAAGTGTTACAGAAAAATGCAGAACATGCCTATAGCCCAAAGAATGATTCAGTGTTGGTATAGAAATGTTTTCCACCAAAAGTTTCGCTCAACTCAAAGATGAGTCAAATATCTCATCCTAAAACTGAAAACTAAGACAAAACGGAATATTTCTTGTATCTGTGCTACTGTATTAACAAGGATGACTTGAGAAAGCTTCACGAAAAGTCATCAAAAGATTATTAAAGGACTGTTCTGCAAATGAGATGATGCATGATCTTTTGAACCTTCACAGCCTCTACAAGACGACATATGTAAAAGAGAATTGGTATTTTCATATATACTGCTTTCAAGAGTAGAGTTTTGCTTTAAGTGAAATCACACTACACCTACCTGTTCCAGTAAAGCATGTATAATATTAGCACAAGGACTCTCTTCATGGAATGCAGTGGGTTGGAAGGGACCTCTAAAGGTCATCTAGTCCAACCCTCATGCAGTGAGCAGGGACATCTTGTTAAAATCAGGTTGCTCGGAGTCCCAACAAGCCTGACCTTGAAAGTCTCCAGGATGGGGCAACCTGTTACAGTGTTCCATCTCTCTCACAGTAAAGAACTTCTTCCTAATATGTAATCTAAATCTACCCTTCTCTAGTTTAAAACTATTGCCCCTTGTCTTTGTGCTACAAGCCCTTGCTGAACAAGTCCCCTTCAGGTACTGGAAGGCCTCTGTAAGATCTTCCCATAACCTTCTCTTCTCCAGGCTGAACAATACCAGCTCTCTCAGCCTGTCTTTGTGGGAGAGGTGTTCCAGCCCTCTTACCACCTTTGTTTCTCTCCTCTGTACCCTCACCATCAGAGTCCATATATTCTGTCATGATCTGGTCATCCTGTACTGACCCTGGTCAGCAGGGGGTGGGGTGGGGTCATGCTTAGGTTCAAGTAATTCCTTTGGAGTAAATAAAGGTGAAATGACACCAGCTAATGAACTGAGTTTATTAGATTGGACCGAAACAGAGGGAAAATGGAAAGGAAAACCAGTGGAAAAAATATGTAGCAAAGAGAAGGGATTTCACCATTTCCCTAGCTTGAAACGGTGGCATTGCGGCAGGCACAGTTCCATGTTTCTTGGCAGCAGATGCACACACTGTGAGGAGCAGCAGTGGGGAAGGGAGGCCTGTGCCATGTGGTCTTCTCCAGGCTGCAGGCAGTGTAAAGTGGGGCTGTGCTACCTGGCTTTTCCCCATGACGCAGGCAGTGGTGGGAATGGAGCAGTGTGGGGCTGGCAATACAGGCTGCCTGCCAGTCCTCTCAGCACACAGGCAGCAGTGGGAATGGAGCAGCCCAGGCTGGATCACGCAGAGTGGAGCGGAGGGGTGGGAACAGAGTGGTGTGGCTCCCTCTACCCCTGATCCCTCGAGCCTCCCCGGCAGGAGGGTTTCCTCCCACCCCTCCCACGGCAGGCGCAGGGGAGGGCAGTGCCCATACTTGCCCTTCAGTGGCGCTGTTTGAGACAACCAAAACACTTGGGGTCTCACACGTTCTTGTATTGAAGGTCCCATAGCTGGACACAGTACACCAGGTGGAGTTTCAGCACAGTGGAGTAGAGTGGCAGAATCACTTTTCTTGATCTGCTGGCAATGCTTCTTTTGACGCAGTCCAGTATGTGATTGGCGTTGTGGGCTGCACAAGCATGTTGTTGGCTCATGTCCAGCTTCTCATCCACCAGTACCCTCGAGTCCTTTTCCACAAGGCACTCTCAGTCACGTCATCCTCCAGCCTGTATTGATAATGAGGATTGTCCCAACCCAGATGCAGGACTTTGAACTTGGCCTTGTTGAACCTCATGAGGTTCACAGAGGCCCACTTCTCCAGCTTGTCTGTGTCTCTCTGGATGATATCCTCTGCCTCTGGCATATTGACTGCACCACTCAGATTGGAGTCATCTGCAAAATTGTTGAGGGTGCACTGGATCCCACTGTTTATATTGATGAAGATAGTAAACAGTACTGATCTCATATGGACCTCTGAGGGACACTTGTCAACTGTCTCCACCTGCACATTGGGCCATTGACTACCCTATGAAAGCAACCACCAAGCCAATTCTTTATCCGCCAAACAGTCCACCCATTGAATTCACATCTTCCCAACTCAGAGAGAAGGATGTTGTGGGGAACTGTGTAAAAACCTCACAGAAGTCCAGATAGATGATATCCATTGCCCTTCCCTTGTTCACTGACGTAGTCACTCCATTGCAGAAAGCCATTAGCTTGGTCAGTCAAGATTTGCCCTTAGTAAAGCCATCAACCACCTCCCTGTCCTCCATATGTCTCATCAGAGCTTCTAGGGGGATCTGTTCCATAATCTTCTCAGGCACAGAGGTGAGACTGGCAGTCTGTCAGTTCCTTGGGTCCTCCTTTCTCCCCTTGTTAAAAATGGGTCTAATTTTTACCTTCTTCCAGTCTCCACAGATATCAACTGACTGCCAGGACTTTTCAAACATCATGGAGAGTGGCTTTGGAACTATCAGCCAATTCCTTTAGGACTCTGGAATGCATCTGGGTCCCACAGAACTGTGTATGTTCAGGTTCCTCAGGTGCTCGTTGATGCTGTCTTCACTTACAGTGGAAAGGACTTTGTCTCCCTGGTCCCCATTTTGTGGAGCTTTCATCTGAAGGATTTCTGTTCCAAGTAGGTGACAGAACCATAGACTCACTAGCTGCACATAATCAAGCAGGGTTGATGTTTCACTTGACAAACAGTATATGTGCAAATACACCTAGAGTCAGCTTCACAAACCTGCTGATCTGGCATCATCCCACCAAACTTCAGTGCCTTGGCTGGGGCTCCTAAGCCGCCTTCCTTCTGAGCCAACTGTGAACCAAGAGACCCCAGTGAGCTGCTGAGAATGCTTCTAAGAACCAGGACTGTTCTCCTATACTTGGTTGTGGAAGAAGCCTTTCTTAACTTAGGCTCTTCAGCTAAGCAACAAGTATGTGGATTGAGGGATAAAAGCTTGATCCTCAGAACAACAAGAAGCCCAAAGGGAGTTACAGGCATTGTTCCTACTGACAGGACTGGCTGCACACCAGTGACTTTCTGTTCCTGTTGATGTGCCACAAGCACTAAATGAAAGAGTACAGAATTCTTTCAGTTTTAAGAAGGCAAGCAACACACAGGACTAAAAAAGTTACCTGCTGTCTTGTTGGCAATTGTTTCAGAAAAAAACAGATTAAGAATGACTGAAGTGAGCTTGCATTTAAAGTATTGTCAATTTAAGACTCCAAAAGAATCAGTCTCCAAAATTCAGGATAATCTCTGATTATAGAGGTTTCTCTCTGCTGACTTGTCCACAGGCTGCACCACTCTACTTGTGAAAAATTTCTTCTAATTGCAGTCTGAATATCCACACTGCCACTTACAGTCATTCTCCCTTTTAAGTCGCCTGTGGTTTTAAAACTGCTCAGGAACAAAGACATAAAGAAGCTTTGTCATTAGACCATCAGGATAGATATCTTCTTTAAAATGTTTATCTGTCACCTGTTTACAATCACAGGACTCTGGTAGTTGCATTTTGCAGGAAAAATGGGCAAATAATGTGAGATTTGCAATACAGCATGTCTGGTAGTTCAAGTACTTTTGTGACAGGATTTTCAGCCTTCTCTAAAAAAGTTGTATTTCTTTCATTCAGCCAGGTTTAAAGCCATGCTGTTGGGCATGGCCTGCTCTTTGTGAAGTGGGTTTGACACTCAAAGACACTCAAACCAAGAAAAGATAAGCGTTAGGAACTTTAAGAACTTTTATAGATCAATAGTATTGTCTCTTATATACAGGCCTATCCTGCCAAAGATCAAGATGCTATTCAGATAGGTAGTCACAGCCTGGCCTCAGAGGCCTGAGCAGGTTTTGGAGCAGATCAGGAATTGCTTTGGAGAAAGCAGAGGAGTCAGATGTTAATAACTCCTGAGCTATTACCTAGTGCCTCTGCTAGGACTACTTCCCCACAGCTACTAGAAAACGTAACTTTCAAAGTCTTCTAAAATAGAGAAAGACTATTCTGGGAACCAGTAGCTGTGGAAAAGAAATGTGCACAGACAGTTCATGTAGCTCTGCTTCACCTGGGGCATGAAGTAGTAACGTCTCAAGAGATGCTGATTGGATTTTTCCCCATGCCTGCAACTTGTGCATATCCAGTTATCTTCCCTGATATTGCTTCAATGCATCTATCTAGCAGAATATACTTGCCAGCTATATATCCAGCTGCACTGCTGGCCTCTAGTTATCAGTGGCTGGCACAAGCAAGAGACTGTGCTCTCCTGGTCCTGCCCACATCACCTCGCTCCCTGGACCAGGACAGCCCTTCTGCACGTTGCAGTTGTATTCACAGTCCCATTCTTTGAGTTGTTACAGTCTCTGTCCCTTAAACTGTGGCATACACAGTGTGCAGGACCCTCTACCCCATCCACAACCTTCCCTCATGCCTGTTAACTCACTTTCTAAATGTATTCATTTATGCCAACAGACTGCGAGTGGCAAGTCTCAGATATTAATGACCCAGAGCAGGTCACTTCAGTTGCCCTGTCATTAGCCTGAGAGCACAGTGTTTTCCTAACTCAGGTAAGGAAAAATCTTTAGATGCAAGAGGTATTAAAAGTAGAGAGTGTGATATTGTAGAAGCTTTATTTTGAGAAGAGTTTATTGTCCTTTGATAAGAGCCTGCTGATAGCTGAGGCCCTGGTGGTACATTTCAGATTACTAAACCACATGGACATATCTGAAGTTCTTCAAATGCCTTTTAGAGATACACCTTCTTCCATGGGTTCTTCTCGGTCCTAAATAGTTGTAATTTCACTTTCATCACTTCCAGTTTTAAAATGCAGCCGTAAGCACAGTGACTAGGTTAAAAATTATGAAGAAGGAAAGCATACAGACCTGCTACAAAGCTTCAAGAGTACAAATGTTTACACAGCACTTTCAGTCCATTTCAGATCCCCCAATTTTAACTAACCTACCCCAGCAGTAAACATACATATGGCAAACATCTCACTTGTCTTCAGTGCGTGTTCTCCTCTAAGTAGCAAAAGTATATCCACTGGGATAACAAAATCCAAGATTTAAAATATTTCACTGTAGAATGCAGTTAAATACTATTACAAACTGAGCACAGCCCAATTTAACAAACACAGCTGGTTAAGACAAGGAAAAAAAAAATCACATCTTAATAGACTTTCTGCTTTGAATTGTCCTTTTCTCAAAAGAAAGATTAATTTGTGCATGTTTCTCCAAGTGCCTGCCCTCCCCACTTTACTTTAGGATTCTCTTACCTAGGCCTCTTTGCATAACTTCCCAAATGATGGTACAAAATACATGGGTGGAAAACGACATACCAGAGCAGATCTGGAGTCTAAAAGAAAATATCGCTATAAAGAAAGCTTTTCTAGTAACCACTTTTCCTGTGTGAAGGAAAGGATTGATTTATTCATCACATTATGTTTAGCCATACAATGCTATGATGTTGATACAACAGTCTTCTGGTGGCCAAGTCAGAGAAACATGTCACTACTTCATGTTAAAAATGGCTTAAGCTCTGTATTCCTCCTGCTTAGTTGGTGGTTTCCAGTGTTGTGATCTTCAGACCCATAAAATACAACATTTGTAATAACATGCCAGGAGTGGCTTAACCACAGTCCTGGCAAACAGCTGTTTTCACTCCAGCTATTTGGTTACACTCATTAGCTCATAGAACAAAACATCCCAAGCACCCAGTATGGTGTGTGAGGATCTGTTTCTTTTATTTAACATCCATAATACCCGCAAGTAATCTCTTAAGAAAGCACAGTCCACTGAGGATAGAGAAGAACATTAGAACCAGGATAGTTTTGCAGCCAAGACCTGATCAGCCCTGGATCAAGAGCTAAAACACTGACATGTGGCAACTCGAAGCACTGTTGAAACACTGCCTCCCAAACATCCTAAGAAACAGACAGCAATCAAAATATATTATTATTTTTATCCAGCTTCTGGGGAGAGAAGGCAAGGGTTTATGTCACTTCTCAGGGCTTCCAAGTAGCAAAGCCACTTTTAGTCTCAGTAATGTGATACGGTTTCATGACTGGTCTGCCCTGCCCTAGCTGCCAGTGAATGTAGATGTCAATTTATGTAACACATTGAGATATTCTTGTTGCAGCTTTTATAAATCTGAATTGTACAAAGTTCACAGGAGATCCCTTGCTTGGATTTGCTGCCCTGAACGGCACAGGGCTGGAGTAGACCTGATCCTTCTCTGTGGAAAATAGGATTTGAAAATTCTCTTGAGCATGGTGCTGTGTAGCTGGTTTTTAAACCATGATATTTTAAGGCACCACGGGAGGGAACAGTGTCAGAAACATTATTTACCTTGCAAAAGTCCTCCAGCCTCTCCCCTCACAGAATCACAGAATTATTGAGGCTGGAACAGACCTCTGAGATCAAGTCCAGTCTGTGACCCAACACCACCACACTGACTACACTATGTCACTAAGTGTCACATCAAATCTTGCCTTAAACGCCTCCTGGGATGATGACTCCACCACCTCCCCGGGCAGTCCATTCCAGTGTCTAATTACCCTTTCCATGAGGAAGTGCTTCCTAACATCCAACTAAACATGTACAGCCCAATTTAAGAATCACAGCTGATGGAGACAGAAAAAAAAAAAAAGGTATCTTGCCAGCATTATTAGAATGTAATTTTAATAATTTATCACTTAAAAAATGTTTACTTTTTTTTTTAAGAGCTTCTGATTACCACAGATACCTTTCCATTAGAAAACTGAAATAGGAGTGGAAAAAATGCATCTAGAAAAAAAGGTTTAAAAAATATCTGAAGAATAAAGCTTTTATTTGGTGAGTGTTAATGAAAAAACACCCTTTCTTGGGATAAAGAATGTAATTTCAGGAATAGTTTGACCAGCTTTCCCCACATCATATAAAATGCCCCGCAAATGTTTTCACAAAGACATAGAAAGGAGTTAAAGACACAAGTTGTGACAAGAATATGTGCGTAAGTATTGCCACCTAGTGCCTATGAAGAAAAACAATAACCAGTGACAAAAGTGGCTTTTGAGTGCATATAAACTTGTATTTGAATTCAGGCAGGATGAGGTTGAAGAGAACCGAGGTATAAGTTCATCCTGGAAAAGCCTTGTGAGGTGCTTAATGCTTTGCACTCAATCAGCACCGCAGAAGATAAGAAAATTGTGTAGTATTTTATAGACTTCATACCCAAAGCTCAAGTAAAACAAGTAATATTTTAATCTGAGACAGGAAATTGCAGGTTTTGCCAATGCAAGTGGAACCAAACGCAAATAAACAGATGGTGTAGTTCTTCACCATTAGCAGTCCAGCTCAATTTTATCTGCTTATTTTTCACCATTTACTTCCACGATTAACTTAGTCCATCTCTGGGGATTGGGGGAGCTCAACTTTTGTTCTGACATCTTGGAATGAAGTGCTTTGGCTGCAGCAAACTTTGGCTTTTGAAGAATAACTCAGCTTTAAATAAATCTAATATAGTTTTGTGTCGGTGTGAGCTGAAATTCCCCCCCCACCAACAATAACCAGGCTAGCCCAGTCTGGAAGCAAATGAAGGCTGTATTTACAAGCAGAGTCTAAAATCTACGATGAAATGCAATGAATATGTACAAATATACAAAATTCACAACATTTACAAATATATACAATCAACAGAAAAGCACAACCAATCTCCCTTTGCTTCCCCCCAAGGGGACCCTCCCAAAGGGGCCTCTCTCTCTCCCAGCAGCTTCCCCCCAGACCCCCCTGAACAGAGAAGCAGAGTTAGTTAAGCAGAAAGTTGTTAACTTAGATGCCAAGGTCAGTGTGTTATCTTCAGCCAGAAGAGAAGAAGAAACAGCAGCCAGACAGCCCAGCAGCTGCCCCCACTGCAGAATGTGCAGAGTGCCCACTTTGTTTTGGGTAATAGTTCTTAAACATTTCTATCTATCCAATGGAAGTGTTTAGAACAATCAGTATTTTGCTTTCTTACACCCAATAGTGACTTATTTATACTCTTTCACTTTCTCTGTTCTGAACTTTGCAAGGAAAAAATTAAAAAGACAGTTTCAAACCATCACAAGTTTGGAGGAGTACTGGCACCTAAAAAAGAGAGCAATATCATACTCAGGAGAATTAGTATTCTCCATTCCATAGAAGGATCTCTTTGCTCCCAGACACGAGCTGGCTTCCAGTCAGGGTGGCTCTGCTCCTTCATCCAGGTTGTTAATGAAAATGTTGAACAAGAATGGACCCAGGACTCACCTCTGGGGTATACCATGAGCCACAGGCCTCCAACCAGACCCTGTACCACTGACCACAAGCCCCTGGCCTCTGTCATTCAGCCAGTTCTCAATCCGCCTCACTGACCACTCATCTAACACACACTTCCTGAGCTTCCCTAAGAGGGAAGCTTCTGTTACAGGAAACAGAATCAAAAGCTTTGCCAAAGTCAAGGCAGACAACATCCACTGTTCTCCTCTCATCTACCCATTTGATCACACCATCATGGAAGGCTATCAGATTGGTCAAGCATGACTTCCTCTTTGTGAATCCATGCTGACTACCCATTATAATTCTCTTTTCTTCATGTGCTCAGAGATGACCTCCAGAATGGGCTGTTCCATCAACTTTCCATGGATGTAGTTGAGTCTGACTGGCCTGTAGTTTCCTGGGTTCTCCCTCTTTCCATTTTTGAAGATGGGAGTGACACTGCTTTCCTCCAGACCTCAGGCACTTGTCCTGTTCTCCATGACTTTCAAAAATGATGGAGAATGCCTTAGCAATAACCTCAGTCAGCTCCCTCAGCACTTGTGGGTGCCTCCCATCAGGGCCCATGGATTTGTGGGTGTCCAGCTTGTCTATATGAACTCTAACCCAGTCCACCTTGTCTAAGGGAGAATCTTCCTTCCTCCAGACATCTCTCTTACCACCAGGGACTAGGTTTCCTGAGAACTGGACTTAGCAGTAAAGGCTGAGGCAAAGGCGGCATTCAGTAACTCTTCCTTCTCTGTATCCCTCTGTCACTAGGTCACCCACCTCACTCAGCAGCAGCCCCATGTTTTGCCTGGTGTTCATTTTCCCCCTGATATGTCTGAAGAAGCCCTTCAAATAACTGGAACGATCTGGATAGTTTAGTGGCATTTTCCATGTTGAGACCTTTATCTTTAATGGCCATGAATAATAAAGAGCTTCTTCATTTTGCTTGAAAGGGAGCTGAAAAATGTTTTCAGACCTGAGGTACAATAATGTTTGCTGTCCACTGAGTCATGACTATTGCTGCCTACTACAGTTATGTGATTTCTTCTTAGAGCTGCTATACAGAATATATGCACACTGATGAAGTGTCGCAAAGAAAGCAGGTACATGTGATAGCCTAAAAGACAGAGCAATAATAAAAAAAACCCCATCCAAACATCTTAATAGATTCATAGAATTGCTTTGGGTGGAAAAGACCTCTAAGGTCATTGAGTCCAACAGTCAACACAATCATGGACATTAAACTATGTCCCGAAATGCCATGTCTACGCATTCTCTTGAGAACCTTCAGAGACTGTGACTCCGACACCTGCCTGGGGAGAATATTCCAATGCCTGACCACTCTTTCATTAAAGAAATGTTTCTTCTAATATCCAAACTAAACCTTTCCTGGTGCAAATTGAGGCCATTTCCTCTCACCCTACCCCTTGTTACTAGGGACAAGAGAGTGACACCCATTTCACTACAACTTCCTTGCAAGTATTTATAGAGAGCAGTGAAGTCTCCCCTCAGCCTCATCTCCAGACTAAACAATCCCAATTCCATCAGCCACTTCTCATAAGACTTGTTCTTCAAGCCCTTCACTAGCTTCATTCCCCTTTTCCACGCATACTACAGCAATTCAATGTCCCTCTTGTAGTGAAGGGCTCAAAACTGAACACAATATTCGAGACGTGGTCTCATCAGTGCTGACTACAGGGCCACGATCTCTTCCATACTCCTATTTGCCACACTGTTCCTAATACAGACCAGGATGCTCTTGGCCTTCTTGGCTACCTTGGCACACTGCTGGTTCATGTTCAGCTGCTGTCAACAGGCATCTCCAGGTCCTTTTCTACTGGGCAGATTGCCAGCCATTCTTCCTGAAGTCTGTAGCATTGCCTGGGGTTGTTGTGACCCAGGCACAGAACCTGGCCCTTGGCCTTCTTAAACCTCATACAATAGACCTTGGTCCATCAATCCAGCCTGTCCAAATCCCTCTGCAGAGACTTCCTACCCTCAGGCAGGTAAAAATTCCACCCAAATTGGTGTCATCTGCAAACACACTGACAGTGCACTCAATGCCCTCATCCTGATCATTGATAAAGATGTTAAACAGGACAGGTCCCAGTACTGAGCCCTGGGGAACTCCCACTTGTGACCAGCTGCCAACTAAATTTAACTCAATTCACCATCACTTTTTGGGCCTGGCTATCCAGCCAGTTTTTTACCCAGTAAATCATCCATCCATCCAAGCTGGCTGGGGTCAGAGTGGCTGGAGAGCAGCCAGGTGGAAAGGGACCTGGGGGTACTGGTTGACAGCTGCCTGAACATGAGCCAGCAGTGTGCCCAGGTGGCCAAGAGAGCCAATGGCATCCTGGCCTGCATCAGGAATAGTGTGGCCCGCAGGAGCAGGGAGGTCATTGTAGCCCTGTACACAGCACTGGTTAGGCCACACCTTGAGTACTGTGTCCAGTTCTGGGCCCCTCAGTTTAGGAAAGATGTTGAATTGCTGGAGCATGTCCAGAGAAGGGCAACGAGGCTGGGGAGAGGCCTTAAGCACAAGCCCTATGAGGAGAGGCTGAGGGAGCTGGGACTGTTTAGCCTGGAGAAGAGGAGGCTCAGGGGTGACCTCATTGCTGTCTACAACTACCTGAAGGGAGGTTGTAGCCAGGAGGGGTTTGGTCTCTTCTCCCAGGCAACCAGCACCAGAACAAGAGGACACAGTTTCAAGCTGCGCCAGGGGAGGTTTAGGCTGGAGGTGAGGAGAAAGTTCTTCACAGAGAGAGTGGTTGGCCATTGGAATGGGCTGCCCAGGGAGGTGGTGGAGTCACCATCCCTGGAGGTGTTCAAGAGGGGATTGGACATGGCACTTGGTGCCATGGTTTAGATAGTCATGAGGTTTAGGGTGACAGGTTGGACTCGATGATCTTTGAGGTCTCTTCCAGCCTTCTTGATTCTATGGTTCTATGATTCTATGACACTACAGAAGACAGTGAAAAAGGCTTTACTACTAAAGTCCAAGTAAAAAAAACCACAGCCTTTCCCTCATCCACTAAATGGGTCACCTTGTTCCAAAAGGGGGTGAGGTTCATCAGTCAGGACCTGCCCTTCATGATCTCATGCTGACTGGGCCCAACCACCCGGTTGCCCTACATGTGCTGCGTAACGGCACTCAAGATGACCTGCTCCATGACCTTCCCTGACACCAAGGTTAGAATATCTGTAGATGGGCAACACATTTGCTAATCTCCAGTCAGCCTATTTAGGCTGTATCTGCATCAGACTTGGTAACAGGCTGTTTCACACAAACACAAGGTATTCACTGCAACCAACATTCTCCATAGGCTGCTGTAGGTTCTGACTGATCTCAACGCAATGTTATCTTGAAAATACTCACTTGCTCCCATGAAATGATTGTATGGCGTTCAGCTGGCTCTTTTTCCACAAATGTCACCTCAGCAACTCCTGGAGAAGTCTCTAAAAGAAAAAGAGAAGTATGTTTCCAGCTGATATGAATGACATAACGCAGAGAACTTTGCAACTTCACCTGACTGACAGCTGCAAAAAAGTTGCTAATAACTGCAGGTATTGTCCTGGTAACTGACCCATCATTTTTTTTCCTGTCTGTAACTGTACTCAGCATCCTTTGGCAGGATGATCCATAGTGCTGCACAAGGAACCACTCTTGGATGTTTTTTAGAGCTGTTTATATACACATACAATACAGGGGGTGTGATCTTTTGCAGAGATTCACAGAATACATAGAAGCAATTTAACAGGGCAAAAGCAAAGGTTGGGCGTAGAAGCAAGAGCAAATAAAGAGAATGGTTCTCAACTTCCCATTAGCAGATGATGTCTGGCTGCTCCCTGGGAAGCAGAGCTTCAGTATGTGCAGTGGTTGCTTTGGAGGACAAATGTCACTAATGAATGTCCACTCTCACTTCCTTCTTTCACTCAGCTTTATATCAGAGCTTATGTCATACGGTATGGAATACCCTTTAGTCAGTTTGGGTCAGTTGGCCCAGCTGTGTTTCTTCCTAAGATCTTGCCCACCTCTCAGCCTGTTTTTGTGGGGGAGGGGAATGTGGGACAAGCACAGCCTTGGTGCTGCGTGAGCACTGCTCAGCAGCAGCTGAGACACTGGTGTGTTATCAACACCCTTCCTCTACAAAAGACAACACGAGGAAAGATGCCATGGGGAGAACTAACTCTATCCCAGACAAACCCAATACACATGGGTTCCCAGGTAAGCTCCAAAAGAATGATGAAGCTTTCTTCCTAAGCATGTTCTGTGGTTCCAGTAAGGTAGGATACTTTCAGCTTGTCACAAGATGTTGTGCAGTGTTGCAGTGGATTGCCAGCACCCATATTCCAGGAAGATGGGCACGCTTCAGTGCTGGATTTAGTGGGTTTGAGTAGACACAGAACCTTATCCAGATGCAGAAGGTATCTGCAAGAACAAACATTAATTCTCTATAACACCTGACAGGAATGCAAATTTGATACTAGCACCAAGCTCATAATTTATAAAATCATCTGAATATTTTATGGGAAAGAATGCTATATAAATGGAAGATACTAATCGACACCCAACTGAGATAGTTCCCACTGACTTCACTTTGGATCAAGTCCAAAGAATACTAACTTGTTGAGGGAGCTGCAAGCCCAACACATGGTCATGGCATAGAAGTGATCATTATTCAAGGCTTTCAAGACCAACTCTGCTGTGAAAGTACTGGCTCCTGGAGCAGTCACACATATTATAATTGCTCTTTCTCGTAAAACATATACAATGCACTAGACAGAAGAGGCAAGCTTTGCTTTTTATCTCCAGTGATGGTCTTTTAATTCTAGCAGTAGCATCGTCCTTGTCTCTTCTGCAGGTGGAAGAGCAGCACTCACTTTCACAAATTCTAAATTCACTTTAATTGGAAGTATTGACTGGTACATTGTCAGATAATTTAAGTTATAATAAGACTAATCATAGCACCAGGAAAACAAACTCCAAGTTAAATTCAGAAAAAAACAGGGAAAAAAAAGCAAAACAAAAACCCAAACGAAAATCATAGTAGGTCATCTAGGTAATTGTCTGCCCTAGGGGGAGCCCCAAACTACAGAAGGCCGATGCTTTGCCAAGTTTTACTTCTGATAGGCAGTTGCAAGGTGGAGGGACCTGTCTCTTGATCACATATAAAGCATCTGTATGTATTCTGTTTCACAAGAAGGCTGTGGAATCAATGATCAAACTGGTCTTTTCCGTTTAAGCTATACAAGGTTTATGATAATTTAAGAGATTATAGTAACAGTGTAACTGTTATTTCTATGATCAAAGAAAACACCATGGACATTTAATTAATCATGCACAATGCCTTGGCTGGGATGACAGAAGATTAAATATCCTATCAGTTAAAGATAACGTCTAGGAATGAGAGTTGCAACTTCTAAAGATATCTGAACCAAATCCAAGATCAAAAGAAAGAGAAATTCTGTCTTAAAAGCTTGAATGTTATATTACAAATATCCTGTAGGCAAACGAAGACCACGTTTAACAGATGTGTGTCAGTATGGACAGGCACTCCATTAAACGTAAATGAGGAAAAGATGCCTGATATGGGTTGCTTTTTCCTCCAGATGGAAGAAATAAAGAAGCAACTTAGGTTAGGCAAAAGATACAGCATAAAGCTTAGTAGGTTCTGGTGACTCCTCCCTGTTAACTATTCTGAATGAAGATCACAGTAAACTCTGTCCTATTTTTATGATATTTCATCTAGAAGACTCCAAAAATGCTTTGCAGTATGAATTAGAAAGAGTGAATGTAATAGTGTGACACAAAGCTGAAGCAGGAAATTGCAGCATTGTCAGTCCTTACAGTACTGAAAATACTGCCTGTAAGTTGGAGAAACTCTTAGCATCAGGTACAGTCTCCTCTAATGAAGACTGTAGATAGTGAATTATTTTCTACTCTGGGCACTCCAGAAAAGCAAACACCTCCCAGCCAGATTTAGTTGTAAGCAATCAGCTTTTCTGGAATTTGCTATTACTCACAGAACTTCTGCAAAATGAATCATAAGAGCAACAAGAAAGATGCTTATCTTTTTCCCTCAAATTGTACACAATGTTTTGAGAAATGTCACATCTCCTGTAGGGACTTCCTCAGAGAGCACAAGTTAAAAAGAAAAAAAATACAAGAACAACTCCATCTCACCTCATAAATGGAATTTGTTTAGAAGAATCTTTTTGAAAGAGTGCCATGAACATTTGTTCATTTAGGTGTTGGAAAACTGAGTCTCAAGCTCCCATATACTGTATGTGCGAAGTTTTCTTGCTCAACAGGAGTATGTTGAGTTTCATTACATGATCATTTTTATTTTCTAAAAAAAGAAATTTTCACAAACTCTAAAGTTAAAAGCCTGTTACTACTTTTATGTAGTGAAGGGCAGAAAAATATCAACTGGCTTCAAGAGACTTCCCAAAAGAAGATATAAGACAGTTGCTAGCACTGCCAACTACTGAGTAAGGCTTCTTTGTGAATGAGATTACTGAAACAATGTTACCTGAAAGAAAGTGAACAGATTGGTAATGCTTTTCAAGTAGTTCACTAATTGTAATTAATATGGGGGTACAATTTACAAGCTTTGGACTACTTCATTGGGAAAAAAATGTGAAAAATTCCCAGAAGAAGAGATGGAGAAAGGAACCACGGTAAAATGTCACCGCTACAGACTGTAGTGTGCATTGCTATATTGTGCAATACAAGTTGCTAGAGATGCAGACAGAACACAAAACCACAAACCAGGAAACACCTTCCCTGTGAAAGGGATGCTACAGGTTCAGATTGGCAAAGGTGAAGTCCATCTACAAGAAGTGCTGTCGGGAGGACCTGGGGAACTACAAAATGGTAGTCTGGCATTGGTGATGTAAACGTCATGCAGCGGATCAGCTTCAGTGCTATAAATGCAGCACATGCAGGGCAATCAGGTCATCAGGCCCAGTCAGCATGGGTTCATAAAGGGCAGGTCCTGCTTGAAGAATGTGACCTCCTTCAACAACAAGGTGACCTGCTTAGTGGATGAGGGAAAGGCTGTGGATGACTTTTTTACCTGGAATTGAGTAAAGCCTTTGACACAGTCTCCCACAGTATTCTCCTCAAGAAAATGGCTACTCAAGGTTTGGATGGGTAGATGATTTGCTGGGTACAAAAGGGGCTGGATGGCCAGGCCCAAAGAGTAGCGGTGAATGGAGTTAAATCTAGTTGGCAGCCAGTCATAAGGGGTGTTCCCCAGGGCTCCATACCAAGGTAAGTATTGTTTAACATCTTTAATAATGCTCAGGATGAAGGGATTGAGTGCACCCTTAGTGTGTTTGCAGATGACATCATTTTGGATGGGAGTGTTGACTTGGTTGAAGGTAGGAAGGTTCTGCAGATGGATTTGGACAGGCTGGATTGATGGACCAAGGTCTATTGTACAAGGTTTAAGAAGGCCAAGTGCCAGGTCCTGCACTTGGGTTGCAACAACCCCAGGCAATACCACAGGCTTCAGGAAGAATGGCTGGCAATCTGCCCAGTAGAAAAGGACCTGGAGATTCTAGTTGACAGCAGCTGAACGTGAACCAGCAATGTGCCCAAACAGCTAAGAAGGCCAACAACATCCTGGCCTATACCAGGAACAGTGCAGCAAACAGGAATAGGGAAGCGATTGTGCCCTTTGGCATTGGTGAGGCCACACCTCAAACATTGTGTTCAGTTTTGGGCCCCTCATTTACAAGGAGGACACAGATGTGCTAGAGCAGGTTCAGAGGAGGGCAATGAAGCTGGTGAAGGGCTTGGAGAACAAGTCTTATGAGGAGCAGCTGAGGGAATTTGGATTATTTAGTCTGGAGGAGATGAGGCTGAAGGGAGAATTTATCACTCCACACAACTACCTGCAAGGATCTTGTAGTGAGATGGGCATCAGCCTCTTCTCCCTAGTAACAAGGGATAGGGTGGGAGGAAATGGCTTGCATTTGCACCAGTGAAGGTTTAGATTGGATATGAGAAGAAACTTCTCCACTAAAAAGTGTTATCAAGCACTGGAATAGTCTCCTCAGGGAGGCGGTTGGTTCACCATCTCTGTAAGTGTTTAAAAAGATGAATAGATGTGGTGTTAAGGGTCACAATTTAGCACTGTGACTTGGTACAGCTAGATAATGGTTGCACTCAATGAACTTAAAGGTCTTTTCCACCCAAAGCAATTCTGTGATTCTATGTTCAATTATACCAAGGTTACTAGCTGAAACTCATTGTCCTTCAACACAGTGGATGGGTGAGGTAATTACAGCCATTAGTACTCATGGGAAGAAGTTCTGGAACTTCAATCTTCATTTTTTTTACACAAGGTTGGGGAGAGATGCATTGCTTTCCAGCCATATACATATATCAGTTTTGTGTGCCAAGGTACTACCATATCAAAGGTCTGATGCTAAAATCCTTTACATACGGAAATAATTTCACCCATTCTTGTGATTCTATAGCCATGAATAAGGTTTTGTCTTAGAAGGTTTACTTTCAGATGCTGATCTTCAGGGAACTGCAGGGATGAAAGAAAGCTCAAGATATGAGCAAAAACTGGAGATGGCAAGCAGGGCACTGTAGGAAAAGTCCCACAATATGGGAGTAACCTGCAAGAGACTGTTTAGGGGAGCTGATCCTGAGCAGATCTACAGATTAGTCTGCCAGAGCAGTACATCACACTGAACTTCCATTTGGTGTGCTCCCTGGTGACCTTATGTTGCAATACAGGTGAAAAATTATGCACAATTTTGAATAAAACACTGCCTTTTATTCCCTTTTTTTTTTTCCTAAGCTGAGAGTCTCTCTTATGTGGAACAATTCAGGATTTCTGCCATTTAATAAATGCTAGAAACAAGGTGGTGTGCGTGTGTGTGTAGAAAAAACACAGCCATATGACTGAGGTGACTAACGTTAGGCTCAGGGATAACGTTGGCTGCAATGACCATGATGCAATAGAATTTAAGATCCTCAGGGCAACTAGGAGGACATATCCCAACCTTGCAACCCTGCAGTTTAGGCATGCAGACTTTGATCGCTTCAGGGATCTGCTGGCGAAAGTACTGTGGGAAAAATCCCCAGAGGAAAGAGGGGCCCATGACAGCTGGTCAATATTCAAGGATCACCTTCTCCAGGCCCAGAAGCAAAGTATCCCCATAAAGAAGAAAGCAGGAAAGAACGCTAGATGACCTGCCTGGATGAGTAAGGAGCTCCTGGACACGCTGTCACACAAAAAGAAACTCTACAAGGAGTGGAGGAAAGGACAGCTAGAATGAGGGGCATATAAGGAAGCTGCCCGAGCAGCAAGAGACCTGGTTAGAAAAACTAAAGCTCAGTTAGAATTAAATCTAGCCAGGGAAATCAAGGTGAACAGTAAAAATTTCTACAGGTATATTAACGGTAAAAAGCAGATTAGGGAAGGTGTGGTCCCCCTCAGAAAAGAAACAGGCGAGCTGGTGACAAGTGACATGGAGAAGGCTGAGGTTCTCAATGACTTTTTTTACCTCAGTCTTCACTGACAAGGGCTCCAGCCACACTCCTGGGATTATGGAAGATAATGGCAGGAACTGGAAGAAGGAACTGCCCATGGTGAATGAAGATCAGGTTCACGACCATCTGAAGAACCTGAAAGTCCATGTTCAAAGTCTGACCTGAAAGTTCACGTCCATGGGACCCGATGAGATACCCCCACGGGTGCTGAGGAAACTGGCGAGTGAGGTTGTTAAACCCCTCTCTATTATATTCCAAAAGTCATGACAGTCTGGTGAAGTCCCCACTGATTGGAAAAGAGGAAACATAACTCCCATTTTCAAAAGGGGAAAGAAGGATGACCCAGGGAACTACAGACCAGTCAGTCTCACCCCTGTGCCCGTTAAGATCACAGAGCAGATCCTCCTGGAGGCACTGCTGAGGCAGAAGAATAATGAAGAGGTGATTTGGTATAATTAGCATGGCTTCACCAAGCGCAAATCCTGCCTGACAAACCTAGTGGCCTTCTATGACAAGGTCACAACATTAATAGATGAAGGCTGAGCAACTGATGTCATTTACCTGGACCTGAACAAAGCCTTCGACACTGTCCTGCACGACATCCTGGTCTCCAAGCTGGTAAAGTCTGGGTTTGATGGATGGACCATCCAGTGGATGGTCCTTATCCAGTGGATAAGGAACTGGCTTCATGGCTGCACCCAAATGTCCGATGTCAATTGATCCATGTCCCAGTGGAGGCCAGTGACAAGCAGAGTCCCTCAGGGATCAGTCCTGGGACCAGTCTTGTTCAACATCTTTGTTGGTGACATGGACAGTGGCATTGAGTGCACCCTCAGCAAGTTTGCTGATGACTCCAAGCTGTGTGGTGCAGCAGACACACTGGAGGGAAGGGATGGCATCCAGAGGGACCCTGACAGGCTGGAGAGATGGGCACAAGCCAGCCTCATGAGGTTCAACAAGACAAAGTGCAAGGTCCTGCATCTGGGTCGGGGCAATCCCAAGCACTGATATAGGCTGGGCAGGGACTGGCTTGAGGGCAGCCCTGAAGAAAGGGACTTGGGGGTGCTGGTGGATGAGAAGCTCAACATGAGCTGTCAATGTGCACTTGCAGCCTGGAAAGCCAATCACATCCTGGGCTGCACCAAGAGAAGCACAGCCAGCAGGTCAAGGGAGGTGATTCTCCCCCTCTCCTCCACTCTGGTGAGACCCTACCTGGAGTACTGCATCCAGTTCTGGAGCCCCTATTACAAGAAGGATCTAGAGGTGCTGGAACGTGTCCAGAGAAGGGCCACCAGGATGATCAGAGGGCTGGAGCACCTCTCCTATGAGGACAGACTGAGAGAGGTGGGGCTGTTCAGTCTGGAGAAGAGAAGGCTCCGAGGAGACCTTATTGTGGCCTTCCAGTATCTGAAGGGGGCCTACAAGAAAGCTGGGGAGGGACTCTTTCGGATATCAGGTAGTGATAGGACTAGGGGGAATGGAACAAAACTAGAAGTGGGTAGATTCAGATTGGATGTTAGGAATATGTTCTTCACCAGGAGGGTGGTGAGACACTGGAACAGGTTGCCCAGGGAGGTGGTAGAAGCCCCATCCCTGGAGATGTTTAAGGCCAGGCTGGATGTGGCTGTGGGCAACCTGATGTAGTGTGATGTGTCCTGCCCATGGCAGGGGGGTTGGAACTAGACGATCCGTGAGGTCCCTTCCAACCCTAACAATTCTATGATTTCAGGGGAGGAACCTTAATAACCGTGCCTGGGGTTCAGTCAGAATCACCGTCGTTACCATCGCTGCAGGACCCCACACCTCAGACCCTGGAGCTACCCTGCGGTTCTACGCTGCAGGGCTGGCAGGCCTTACCCCACCGCTGCGGGGAACGCCTCGGGACCGCGGCTACAGCCGGGCCCTACAAGGCCGCCCAGGAAGCCCTACCGTGAGCGCTCAGGGAGGAGCCCTTCCCAGCCCTGGGCACTTTCCATGACAACCAAGGGTTATTTGCCATCCTCCTTCCCCACCCCTCGATCCCGCTTTCCCACGTCGCCACTCACCCAGGATCCGTGTAACACCCAGAGTCAGCTTGTCCTGGTAGGGCTTGATACTGGTGGAGGGCTTCTCCTCCATTCTCCGCAGGCCCCTGTCCCTCAACGCCCCAGCCTGCAGACGAGACCAACGAAGGCGTGTATGTGCGCAGGCCAGCTTGAGGGAAATAATCGCTTTTGTCCCTCCTCCCGCTCTGTAGCAGCGGCTGAGCCGCGCGGTGCACTGGGAGTGGTAGTTCTAACAGCCGATGCTCCGAACAGCCTATGGCGGCTACGAGGCGGCATGGCGGGAGTAGTAGTTCGGCGGGAGTAGTAGTTCGGCGGGAGTAGTAGTTCGGCGGGAGTAGTAGTTCGGCGGGAAGGCAGTCGCCTCATCATCTTGCGCCCAGAGGACTGCTCCTCCCAGCATGTCCCTCTCTTCCTTCTAACCGCAGCGCCCATCGGGCCCAAGAAGAGGCAAGTCGAAGCCGGCGCTGGCAGCCAATGGGCGGTGAGCGCCGGGGGGCGGCGGGGGGTACTCTGGGAGTGGCGGTTGTTTCAAGATGGCGGAGGTGGCCGCCGGACCAGGTGGAAGCCCATATTGGAGTCGGGACAGTATCCTTCCGCAGGGCAGGAGCAGTTCGTAGTCGGGGCTGTAGCGAGGGTCTCCACCCCGAGGCTGTGCCGCGGTGGGAGCCAGGGCGGGGCTTAGGGCCCAGGGGTCGGTTTGGAGGGGATCGGGGCGGGTAGGTTCCAGCAGGGTAGGTTGTGAGTTGTGGGGTAGGTGAGGTGGGAGATCGGCTTGTAAGGGCAGATGAGACGGGTGTTTACTCTGGGGTCGTCGTGAGGAGAAGGCGGAGGCCGATGCGGGGCTGTCGGACGGGTGGAGTTTTGTGGCGGTGCCACAGGAGGAGGTTTGGGTGCTCCCTTCGCGAGTGTCGGGGACCTCGGCCTGCGGAGAGAGGCTGGATGTATGCCTGTGTGCCGGGAGCAGGGATTTATCGTGTTTAAAAGCAAGGGTGGCCTGCGAGAGGAGGGAGGGTTTGGTATCCACTTTCTGTGCGATCTAACTATGAAGTCCTGGGAAATGAAGGGAGGGAGTTCAGCTTATGGAGTCTTCCAAGAGAATCAACAGAGAGAAACTGAACCTAGCGCCTGAACAGGCAGCAAGAAAAAGATTCGTATTTTGTGAGTCATACCTAAATGTGACTACAAGCGTGACATGTAGGGTGAGCCTGTATGAGAGCCGAAGGTTCCATCTGTGAGGGACAAGAGGGAGACTGTGGTGCCATTGTCTGTAGAAGACCTGCAAGCTCCAGTTGTGGGAGACCGCGTGGGCTTGGGTATGTAGATACAGTAGGTGGTGGTTGTGGCAGTGGGGGTTATGCCTGTAAAAGTGAGGCTGAAGAGAGATGTGCTTGCATGATTCAGAGAACCAGAAGAAGTTGTCATTGATGTTTGGGCTCATGTGGCTGAATTAGAGGCTCAATTACTTGAATGCGTTAGGGTAGAACATTAGGCCAGTCTGGCCTGGAGGAAATTTAGTAGCTGGAAATTTAGCTATAGATATGAGGGACTTTGAGAGATTGCTGTTACTCGCACTGAGGGTGAGATTCCAGCATCAGCTAGAAGTGATTAAGGAGTATGCTTGTGTGGTCTTGTAGTTTGATTGTACATCTGGTGTAAAACAATGCACAAATGCAATGGGCCAATTATTCAATGCACTGTTTAGGCAGCATATTGTTATGGTTTCTCATTTGTGTAAAAAAAACCCCTAGCCCAGAACCACAAAAAATCTAAATGAAAAAATAACCCACCCCTCCCCAAATCCCCCTACCCACCCCAAATCCCCAAAGAACCACACAAAAAACACCAAAGCAAACCAAACCATCCTTCCCTACCCCCAAAAAAACCCAAACCAACTGAATTTCTCTGTTATTTGATACCCTGAAGGTTGGTAGTCATGTATCAGATTTGTAGCCACACTGTCACTAGTCTGTTCAGTTGTGGAGCAACATGTTGATGCAGTTACAATGGCAGTGCATTTTTATCAACTAACTACTGGGGTGACAGGTTGTTTTCCATGACTAAATACAGTTTTGTGAGCCCAACAGTGGCCTCATTCATCATAATATTCCAAGGAATGAGGCTTTTCCAGACACCCATTTCCATTTTAAATGTTTTTTTGCAAGTAGTATCTTGGAAAACTTTAAATGTCTGGAAATACATATGGCACAAAAGCAAATAATAACAGATTCTTTCAACAAAGAGGGAGTGTTGGTGGCAAATTTGGTAATGTTAGTTTAATAGTTTTGGAAAACTGAATTTCTCTTCATAATTAGATAAAAGATAGCAAGGCAGATACACTGTTGCTTGCCCTAGGACAGCCATACAGCTTCATACAATGTTCGGTTTCTCTAATGCCTGTGATGGTTTTCTCTGCTATTGCCTTGAATGTTTGCTATTGTGGCACAAGTTTTATAATGTGTATAGTAATTTTATTAGCAGTCTTGGGAGGCATGTGGCAATGTATTAATGTTAAATGGTTGATGCTGGTACTGCCTCCAGGTTTTCACTCAAAGACAAAGAACATTGGAACTCTATGAATTGGCTCCTTAGCCACTGCAATTTTCAGTCCAGCTGATTAAGGTAACTTGATCTGGCTTTGGTTTATTCTGATATGCTGGGCTGCAAACATTCATGGAAGTGTGGTCCTGGTAGCTGGGGGAAGTAACAGCAATAACTTTGACTAACCTTTTCATCCTTTTGCTAGGTATCTGTCCACAACTGTGCCAACACAGCAGGCAAACTTCACAAGCTGAATGTTGTTTAGGCAAATCAATTTTATCTCTTTATAACCATGTGTTAACACACAGATTAGCCATATGTCAGTTGTGAAGGCAACAACCTGTGATGACTTTTGTTGTTTCCTGTAGTACTGTGAATTATATCAGTACAGGCTGGTGGATGACAAAATTGAGAGCAGCCCTACAGAAAAGGACTTGGGGGTATTGGTGGATAAGAAGCTGGACAGAAGCCAGCAATCTGTAGTTTCATCCCAGAAGGCCAATCGCATCCTGGGCTGCATCAAAAGAAATGTGTCTGACGGGTTGAGAGATGTGATTCTGCCCCTCTGTTGTGGTGAAACCTCACCTGGTGTACTGGTGCTCTGGCCCCCCGCAACATGAGAGAGCTGCTGAAGTGGGTCCATAGGAGAGCCACAAAGATGATCAAATGGCTGAAAGAATTTGGGCAGTTCATCCTGGAGAAGAGAAGGCTCTTGGGAGACCTTATAGCTGCATTTCAATATCTGAAATAAGGCTGGGAAAGGACTTGCAGCAATAGGATGAGGGACAATGGTTTTAAGAAGGGGCAGGATAGATTTAGTTAGGCATAAGGTGACAGTTCTTTGCAATGGGAGTGGTGAAATACTGGAACAGGATGCCCAGGGATGTCATTGAGGCTCTGTCCCTGGAGACATTCAGGATCAGATTTGATGTGGCCCTGGGCAGCCTGGTTAAGTTGGATGTGTCCGGGCTAACTTGCAGGGAGGTTGGACAAGATGATCATTGAAGGTCCCTTCCAACCCAATGCAATTTGTGAGTCTGGGTTGAAGGTACTTGTCTCAGTGCCCTGCAGGTTGCTGCCATAGTTGTGCTGACACAGCTGTTTGGGCTTGGCTGGGATCAACACTTGGGATCAACACTTGATCCGCCTTAATGCTTTTTGGTGAGAGGGGATACAGTGCTTGGCTTTTGGAGGTTATAGGTCTTCCTCACCTGGTTCATGGCATGACCCCACAATGTGTTGTGACAGCTAGAGGCTGTAGTTTACAGGTGAGAGCTTTCAGCATTTGTAAAAAGAGGTGGCTTTGACAATAGTACTGAGTGAACATGTTTTCTCAAACTGTTGTGAGACTGATGAATGATAATTGTTTATAAACAATCAACAAGATTACAAGTGAGCCTGTGATCAAGGCCTTCCAGTGTGCTAGGTACCAGTTCTGTGATAGGCAGTTGGTATTGATTGAATTTGAAGTCGCTCTCCACAGGGGAAAGCTTCTAGACTGTTGCTATTTTTCTTCACTCTGTAGTTGTTTATTCAATTAAGTTTTTGAGATAGTACTATCAAAACAAAATTTTAGTTAAGGCAAGAGTTAATTGAACTATTTTCACAGCTTTTTTTTTATTGGATGAAGGCAGCTTAAGTGCATTTATCTATAAACAGTACCGAAATCAGGTAATTGAGTTAATTGGCCAACTGTAGAAGGCCGAGGAATGTAAAGGTACAAATAAAAGATTGTAGAGCAGAATTTTGTGCTCTGTGCTTTTGCTTTTGACTTTAGGATAATGTTAGTTATGTATAGGAGAACAGAAGTCTTTATGTTCAGCTAAATGAAGCTGTTGCATGAAGGAAGACACTTAATTTATTCCTTTCTCTGAACTGTGTTGAGTCCTAGTGAATTTTAGGAGAAAAGGATTCCAATTCAGTGAGTGCCAGCATAGCACAAATAATGTGGTGCCTAGTCCTTTGTGGTTTTTAAGTGTTTTCTGCAGTCAAGTAATGAAATAGTTAAAGCTCTAGGTTATTTTCAAGTTCTTGAAACTTTTTAAAGAAAATTTGTCCTCAGACTTTCTTCTGTGACTCATCATGTGGTGATCAGATGAGAATGACCAACTTCCTTTGAAATCTTTTGCCTTTATCCTCTTTATGTTTTTTGGAATATATTGAATAAAATGTTTTTCATCACAGTCCGAATATGCACAATTTCAGACTTTGTCTTCCCTACATATCAAGAGGTTTCTTACAAAATGATAACCTGCTCTAATTTAAATGTTATTACTTCATTATCTTAGTAATTGCACTTGTAACTGAGGCTGATTCCTGGGATATTTGTGAAGGTGACCTCTAAGATAATTTTTACAGGCAAAAGGGCTTACTGAAGAAGGAAGCATTGCACTTTTTTTTTTTTTCCCTAGCAATCTGCATATTGTTAGATTTTCTAGTCAAATTTTATATGGGAGCTTGGTGCTCCCAAGGTGTTGCCGATTTGATTTTTTGCAGTAGTCTTTAAGAATCCGTTCTTGTTTATTACCTTTAACAAAGTCACACGCAGTTTCTGATGAACAGCCAATGGTATCTGTTTCAGGTATGACCTTCTTTCTCATAGATGTAAACAAAACCTTTTCTTGTGAATGCTAAACTTTGCAATGCCTTTTCAGGCATGTGGTTTGTGTACTTAAAAGTGTAAGGTACAGAAACATCACAAGTTCTAATGGGACATCCTGCTTAGATAAGCCTATGGTGTCACATGAAGTTTCAGGGGAGTCGTTTCTACTGCAGTATAGCATAGTTTTATCTATAGGGTAAACTGAATTTTTAATGTGATCTCCAAAGAATGTTGAAGCATTAGAGGTGTTAAAATATTTTGTAACTTTTGAAGAGAACAATTAAAATGAAAGTTCATTGTGTAAAGAAAAAATAACTTCTTTTTAGTAGTTCTCTCAAATTTAATTTATTGAGTGCATACTTGTGTACATCTCTGGGGAAAAGATGAGTGTTCTTACTTTGTAATAGTTTTTTAAATACAATTTTTACAGTGACAGATTCTGAAATGTATCTGGGAATGATTAACTCTAGTAGAACTGTATACGTCCAGATTATGTCCAGCAGTTACACATTTTGAGGAATTCTGATCTCTGGTTTTGGAGTGGCATGGTTACCCTTCCATCTACTGGTCAAACAGCTCTACTTAAAATGTCTGCGTGTCTTTTGTAGCTAGCATAATCAAGCTAGGTAAAAAAAGCTGGAAAAAAAGCAGTGATCCTGTATGATAGGAATGGATTCACTCTGAGAAATATTCTTCCACTGCCTGTGGAAGAGAATTTCAAACCCACTTTTCTCTCTGGAGTAGAAGCATGGAGATGTTAGAACTTTTAATTAAGTTCTTTCCCTTGAATTGCTGGAGTAGTTCTAAAATTCATTACCCAAATAAATATAATGTATCTGCTAGTATAAAATCAGTGTTTTTCGTTGAAAACTTTTTGCACTTCTGAACAAGCAGAACTCAAACCTTGATGTAGTACCAAGAAGCTATTTGCTTTCATCTGACCCTAGGAAGTTTTAGTGTTGGTGTCAATCTTAGCATTTTGTAATTGCAGCACCAGCATTTTCAGTGCTTTCATGTCATTACCTTCGGTATTGGTGAACTAATTCTAATCATGGTAGGAAGATTTTTATAGATGATCTGTGGAGTGTGCACTACAGTGTTAATATTCCTCATATGCCTGGTCCTGAAAGGGACAGACAATTAGCCTGAGCAGTCAGTGAGTTAGCTGTATAACAGAAAATTATTATGTTTTGTCATAGGATTGGTGCTTGTAACAGCATTACTGCTCCTCGTTTCCTCATTCTCTTTGAGTGTCAAAGCAGAAAATCGATTTATGCTTTTGTGTCTCAAACACAAGTTTTTGTATCTCCTAACTTCAGTCTGAAGACTTGAAAATCAAAATAAATTCTGAAACACACATTGTGCACTTCAATGTTGTGCACTCTTTTACTACTGATATGTTGGTTTTGATAGAAGGTTGTATGTCGTGAGAGACTGGAAACCTATACCTGAAATACTTTCTCCCCTTTCCCAAAGATCTGTTAAAGCAAGGATGCCTTTGTAGAAGTCCTGTTCTAACAGTGAAAAGAAGGGTCCTTTTTGACTTTATAATCTGTGTTTTCTGCTTGTGTTTCATTTACAGGAGTGCCTACAAAAGGAAATTCAAGAACAAAGAATTTGCCAAATTATCAAAAAAGTAAAACTGAGCTAAAGGTGTCTGCAGCTATTGCTTCTGATTCCATGGATTCTGTTAGAAGCACAGGGGATCTGACAGGGCAACAGGTCAGTAAAGGCAAATTTTTTTACTCTTAAGAATCACAGAATCATAGAATGGTCCAGGCTAGAAGAGACCTCCAAAGGCCATCTAGTCCAACCCCCCTCCACAGTCATCAGCGACATCCTCAAGTGGACCAGATTGCCCAGAGCCCTGTTGAGCCTCACCTTGAATATCTCCAGGGAAAGGGCCTCAGATACCCCCCTGGGCAACCTGTTCCAGTGTTCCACCACCCTCATAGCAAAGACCTTGTTCCTAAAATCCAATCTAAATCTGCTCTTCTCTAGTTTGAAGCCACTACCCCTCTTCTTGTCACTTCAGGCCTTTGTAAACAGCTTCTCTCCATCCTTCATGTAGGCCTGCAGAGTGTAGAGTAGAAAAATGTTAGAAAAACTTCACAGTGAAAGCGTTTAAACAGTTTTAGGTTACTGTTTTTTAACAGTCATTTGGATGTTTGTCCATTTGGATGATTCTTGCTGGCAAAAATTACTGAGATTGCTTGCCTACCTAACGTGAATGAAGGCTCAATGTGCTCATGTATGTAATCGGTGCTATGTAAAAGAAGTTATATATATTTTTATATGTGTGTGTGCACAGAGATAGTATAGCTTTGAGTAGCCTCATATCTATGTTACTTGCGAAACAGGCAAGTTGCATTTCAGTCTATTTATTTGTTTTGCTGTAGTCATATCACTTAGAAACAAGACTTGTAAAATTCTTTTTAGATACCTTTTTGCTTTGGCTGCTCATGTTAGTAGGATAAAATCACTTTCTATTTTTGATATTAATAGTTAAAAATGAACCTGAATAGTAGGAATAGCTCTGTCAGTTAACATTATCTTTGGCTCTGCTTTGAGTTTTCTGGCCTACTCCTGAGACAGTAGGTGACACTCCCCACAGTTTATTATATTAGAAATTTCAAAGCAGTGGGATTTCCTTTGGAAGACTGTTCTGTATTGTGAAATGGTGTTGTGATATTCAGAAATCTATCGAAATGCCAGTTTTCTAACATGATTTGTATAGTACAGTGACTGTGTGTCATTTGAGTACTGTTAAGACTCCTGGTAGCCATTTTGGGCAAGTTTGTAAGTCACTAGGGTTTGGTATCCTCCCACTTAGAGGCAGAACCTATTAGCTGCTTCTGAGTTGCTGTATTATGTATGCAGTTAATTTTTTCGTGTTTGTTTTCTGGGCTATGATGTCCTTCCCTGTGTGATGAATAAATGTTGTGTGTCTCACATGTACAATCACAACTGCTGTGAAGACAGATAACTTAATTCTCTTTGCCTTGACAGTGTCATTGGCCTTGGAATCCTTCAGCATGGCACTCTTAATAAGTAGTATTCATTTTTAGGGCTCCTCCTGGACTTGTCTCTATCAATTTTTCTGTTTATAAATACTTGCTTTTAGAAGGCAGATATGTACCTCCACTTTGCAAATGGTGCTGTTAAGAGATGTGCAGAGAAATCTTATAAACGGTTCCTATTATACAGAACCTTTATGTAGAAACATCTCTTGATGAGTATACAAGCCCACTGCCTCAGATGCCTTTGTATGTTGCAGTAAAATCTGTTTCTGTATAGTTTGTTGTTTGTACTACTTGTGTCGGAGAAGGGAGATGCGGACACCAGATGGTTCATCAGCAAGTCTCGTTTATTGGCACTTAGTGTTGAGGTTAAATACAATAGTTAATTAGCTCATACATATTGCAAAGCCAAAGCTCATCATTGGTTACTGACTATCTGCATTCCTGGCATACTTCTGCATTCCTGTGGCTAAAGGTTAACTTTCTGTTCTGTTTCGACATCCTGTTTATCTCCATTCTTCTTAGCTTCTGTCTTTTCAAGGACAGTCTGTCCTTGGCGTTACCTTTGCCTTATTTCTCTCTCATCAGTAAGTTAATCGACTATGGCCTTTTTCTGTAAGCCAATCCTGTATGACATCCTCCACACTTCCCCCGTTTTCTTTTTGGGCCAACAGGTTAGTTTGCCATGTCTTTTCAATCATCCTGCTAACCATTGTTTGTAAGCCATTAAAAATACAAGGCAATAGTGAAAAAACAATCCTTTAGGTCTATAATCAAAAGTGGCCAATCTTGTGGTAACATGGATGGATTAGGGAGTCCAGGTTGAAGTGCTCCCATAGCTTCCATTTGCTCATTCACAGCCCTAAGATCATGTAGAAGACGATATTTTCCTGATTTTTTCCTAATAACAAAGATTGGTGTATTCCATGGACTAGTGGATAATTGTAAATGTCCTTGTTGCAATTGTTCTTCCACTAGCTGATGGGCTGCAAGAAGACTTTCCCTTTTTAAAGGCCATTGCTTAACCATTACAGGAACATCAGTGATCCATGTAAGTGGAATTGGGAAAGTCCAAGCAATGGCGATTACCCCAAAGGGTGCTCATTTGATAACACCACCCCAAGTTGTGCTAATACATCTCTTCCTATCAGGCATTGAACTGAAGGGGGCAAAGTCACTACAGACAAGACAGTAACCAGCTGTTGACCATCGATTGCCACTGTCACTGGTGGTGTCTTTTGTGCTAAAGTAAGTCCACCCACTCCCGTCACTGTGTCAGTGGTGGCTCTAATAGGCCAGTCTTGTGGCCACTTGTCTGGAGACACAATGCTGGCATCCGCTCCGGTGTCCAGCAAGCCCTTTAGTTCAATTGTTTTTCCCGCATAAGAAATCTTAATTTTCTTTGTGGGTCTGGTATGTAAGTCCATTGTGAGCATTGCGATACCAGATGATCCAAAACCCTGATCACCCCGAGGGTCATTTCGCAGTGGCTGCAAACCACTGCTCAGCTGTGGGAGTGGTATAAGCTGAGCAATCCGTTGTCCTGCTTCAATTGTTAAAGGTGGAAAAGGAGTATGTGCCATAATCTGTATTTCTCCCTTAAAGTCCGCATCAATCACACCAGGCAGCACAAAAAGTCCCATGATTGAGGTGGACGATCTGCCGAGCAACAACCCTCCATAGCACTGTCCCTTTATTTGTATAGGTCCATAAAGTCCTGTAGGAATTTTTGTAGGTCGTGTTGTTGCCAATGTGACTCTTACTGCTGCTGCCAGGTCGAGTCCCAAGCTCCCTGCTGTTGCAGGTTGAAGACAGGAGGTGGCACTGATGTTACGGCAGCTACTTGTGTCCGGGCGCGGCTGCCTTTCGCGCTGCGCTGGGCGTTTCCCGACCGGCGGCGGCATGCAGAGGAGTTGTGACTATCGCTTCTACAGTTTTGACACCAGACACCTGTTGCTTGACATTCTCTCCTAATGTGACCTCCTCCTCCGCAACGATAACATCTCAAAGAAGCTTGACGCCGATCGGTGGAGGTTGCTGGAGCCACCGTAGAAGCTCGGAGTGGCGCAAGAGCAGCAAGTACTTGATTTTGTGTCAATTCTGCCTGTTTCTGCAAACCTACTCCTAACTCTTTAATAGCATTGACTAGAAAGGCCTGTTGCCCCGAGGGTTGCAATGCCATTCTCTCTAGTGCCTCCTCTATAGACCAATTCGCTCCTAAAGTTGCTAATACCCTTTTTGTGACCTCATTGCTGTTCTGTAAGGCGCACTGTTTTAGCAGAGCACCCTCATGTAGTCCGGTACTCCGGCTTTCTCTATTGCTGCAGCGGCTTTGTCTATAAAGCTTCCAAATGACTCATCCCTTCCTTGTTTAATTCCCATGTACATAGGTACTCCCGTACTATCTTTCACCTGATCCATAGCCAACCTTACTAGTCGCATAGCTTCCCTTACTTTCTCTGGACCCATTATCATTTGAGCTTCTGTCCTGCGATAAAGCCCTATTCCCATTAATTCATCCAGCGTAATTCCCTGAAGCGGATCTCCCGGCCCCCTTTGCACACTTATAGATTCCTGCACCCGTGCCTGCCAATGAGCATTGAATAACAGCTGTTGATGTTGTGTAAACATTAATTTTGCTATACTCCGTAGATCATTAGGCACAAGCAGCTGTGTATCAAACAAATAATCTAACATCTGCTTAACAGGTTCACTCTTAAATCCGAACTGACTCACTGTCTGTCTCAACTGTGCTAGTAGTTTCCAATCTAATGGTGTATAAGTACCCACTTGCTGTACTTGTCCATTCTGATCTACTTGCTGGTCATAAAATACGGGAAATGCCCATTCTTTCGCCGCCTCCACCTGCACCTCATCTCCATTCTCCAACCCATTCTTTGCCAAGGCATTCCATGCTTCCCGCCTCTGCTTTACCATCTCCTCCCACAGGTCACTAAGTGCCCCAGGGACAGGTTCTGGCTCCTGCAGTGGTTGAGAAGCACCAATCTCAGTGGCCTTGTGGGCTGTGTTAGCGCTAATGGGTTCAGAAGATACAGGAGATTCTGATACCTCTTCTAAGGAAGGTGCAGTGGGCTCGGCAGAGCTGGTTGTGGCACCCGTACCTCCAGCAAGGGGTATTACCACCCGCGTCACACTCGGTGCACGGGGCTCATCCTCTGATCCATACTGTGCATTCTTTTTATACGCCTCTGCTGCCTCTTTAGCTGCCCTTCTCTCTGATTCTTGTTTTAACAACTCATTATGCACTACTCTCCAGATTTTCCCTAACTTTTTTGCCGTCTTATCATCCTCCAGGACCGCACTCCATAACTCATCTCCTAACTTTCTCCATTCTGTGATTTCATGAATTGTATGTGGATTCCCAAAACAACCTTTTGCATGACCCCATGCTAACAATCCCGTGAGGTCTTTTCTTACATCTATCTCCTTCACCCCCCTCCTTTCTAGGTGGGTCATAAATAAATCATATGCTGCTTGCCTGTCCATTTTTGTCGTCAGCGCTGTTGCAACTCTCCGGCTCCGGCAGCACGTATGGCCCAGGACCACCGCTGTAGCTCCTGAGGGTGCCTTCCCTCCTTCGTTTGGCACCGGCCCGGTTGCGTCGGGTCCCAACCCAACTTCACCGACCGTGGCGCGTCCTCCCCCGTTTTCTTTTAGCGAGACGCAGAGGATTCGGACGTCGGGGTCACCATTTGTCGGAGAAGGGAGATGCGGACACCAGATGGTTCATCAGCAAGTCTCATTTATTGGCACTTAGTGTTGAGGTTAAATACAATAGTTAATTAGCTCATACATATTGCAGAATTAAAGCTCATTATTGGTTACTGACTATCTGCATTCCTGGCATACTTCTGCATTCCTGTGGCTAAAGGTTAACTTTCTGTTCCGTTTCGACATCCTGTTTATCTCCATTCTTCTTAGCTTCTGTCTTTTCAAGGACAGTCTGTCCTTGGCGTTACCTTTGCCTTATTTCTCTCTCATCAGTAAGTTAATCGACTATGGCCTTTTTCTGTAAGCCAATCCTGTATGACATCCTCCACATACTTGTTGTGTGGAGAATTTTTGTTCCTTTTCCCCTGTGAGAGCAGCTAGGCTAGAAATTATCATTGGGGTTTTTTAATGTAATATGTGAAATCTTTATTGGAGACTCAGAGGTACTTTCATAACATTGGTAGTAAAATACATTCAAAGGTTTTTCTCTCTTTTGCCTATTTTAAACTGTTTTTCTCTTACCTTGCCAAATCCTAATGGAAACTTTGTACTCTGAAGATAAACTCTGAATTACTTGAAACAGAAGAGCCACATTTTATTTGCTATGGAAGAAGGTTTTATGAAGGGGTTTTTTGTAAGTTTTCATCACTGTCACAACTCATTTTCTTCAAGATGTTGTATGTTTGTGTAGGGAGAGCTGATTGTTTAACATGATTTGCAGCGTTGCACTGATCGGTAGCTCATCAGTATGATTTACCAGAATCCTCTTTTGAAGAGAATTGATTGAATTTTTCTTTAATGTGAAACTTAGTAGAACTGCTTTACCTTTTTTCATTCAAATAGACGTGAATATCACAAAGGAGGATTGCAGTTTTGGAGAAGACTTCAAAAACATCTTAATAGCTCTGATACTTTTAATAAATTGGTGGTTTGCTATGCTGGTCTTGGCTAAAAATTTCCATCTTTCTACTTCCCATTTGACTGAAGTTGTCTGCTTGTGTCATGCAAATTTCCATGTTCCAGGGCCTGGTTTACAAAGTGAGAGAATCTTCCATTGATGTAGTTCATTTTACCCAGAGTTGAGAAACAGTGTTCTGCCCTGAGCTGTGTAAATAGGACAGAAATCTGGAAAGAAGAGACTACATTCTTGGCCTCTGTCTCACGTGTCAGTTTTGTTTTGGTGGTGGAGCTGTTGCTGTGCGAAATTCCACAGCTTCATTTTGACACGTGTTATGGTACAAGCTTACTTTTGAGAATTTTTTTATGTGCCATCTCTCTATACCTGTGGGTGACACAAAAAAAAACACAGACTAATTTTCCATTTTTTTTCCTCTTAATCCCACACATGCTTGTCTGACAGTAGGTAGGCATGTTTGAGCAATAGATTGCTGTACCTTCTGTTAAAATCTTGTTTTCTAATGTGGTTAAGCTTCTATTTTCTTGGGTGAAAGATGTCCTGAAACTCTTTTTCTTAATTTTTCTTAGTTCCTTTATCTAGCTCTAACAATAAATAAATAATAATTTTTCAGACTTTTTTTTTTAGCATGGGAAGTAGAAATCCTTCAACAATGTATTTAGTTGATTTTAAATTCAGTTGACTTAAAGACATTCTCTATTCATTTGCCTGAAGCATATGTTAGGGAAGTAAACTCTGAAATCAAATGCCCCTTTGAAAAGCCCTCAAGTCTAATTTGCCTTGTGAAACTCCTTCCTCTGCCTGGAAAATGCATTGGAGTTAAATAGGAATGTCTTGAAGGGTCAGGTGGGGATAACAATGCTCTGTATAAAATCAGAACTTTTGAAAGAAGTGACATAGTCTTTTAATTGTTTCAAACCACTATTCAAGAAGCAATTAGTGGGAAATGGAAGGGGGGAGCTTATTCTCTGATGTGTTACTGCTAATGAGGGGAGAGAAGCTTTGCATGTTCAGAGGTTGTTCTGTGATGTATTTATTGTGTTAACTTGGTCAAAATGCAAAGCATTTGGTTTGCAAAAGTCCAGACGGAAAATAAATGTCAGATAAAGAGGAAATATTTAAATTTGAAATCTTGGGCCAGAACAGCATAGCTCTTATTGCTGCTTTGGTCTTGGGATTTCTTGAGCTTAGCACTTGAGAATTGAGTCAGAGATGACAGAAATTTTGGATAAATTAAAGGAATTTAGAACTGTCTTCTGCTTGAAAACACTCAAAATTGGTAATGCTAGTGAAGTAAATAATAAAAGGGACTGTTGCAAACATGAGTAGCAATATGCCCTCTGGTGGATATTGGTAACAAATGCTGCAGTTGTTCGTGTGATGAAGGGATGCATTAAAAGAACTCAAGTACTGGAGTACATTAAAGATTTGCTATGAGAAGGTAGCAGGAAGTGATAAAAGCAAAGTAAGTGATTAAAAGCAAATGATAATGATGTGTGAAAGGGTGTGTACTTTTGTGTATTTAAAAATATCCTTTAAAGTAAGAACCTACCATCTACTAACAATATATTGGATATCTTTTTTTGCTGGTTTGTATGCTTTGGTTCTACGTGCTAAGGCAGAGGGTGGGTTTTTTTTTTTGTTTGCCTTTTTTTTTTTTTCTTATTAATTTAGAATCCTATCATAACGAAGTTTGAACTTGGATTTGGATATTGCTGCACTAAATTTTCAAGTCATGAGAACCTACTGCCCTTTATCTAGTATGAATCAATGAATAGTGTGTGTTTTAAAATTTTACCCAGCAGCTTGCATTTGAATTAATTGGCACTTAAAAGAATTCAGAACAATCTTGCCATTTGTTTCACTGGACATAATCTGCACTTTTTAAAAAAAGATTTGTTTTATTTCCAATTGGAACTTGTCTACTTTCAACTTCTAATTATTAGGTCTTTGAATGCCTTTATTATCTTATGAAATATTTATTCTCATTTAAAGAGTACTTTCTAAAATATAGCTTTAAATTTTCAGGTTGCTAATGAAGGAGGAATGAAGAGTGCTTCTTTAAAAGATTTGTGTCCTGAGGACAAGAGACGCATTGCAAACTTAATTAAAGAACTTGCCAGGTAAGAATAAACATCATCTGAAAATGTATTATGTTTAAGGAGAGTCATTCCTCTAATTAGGATCAAGCAATGTGGAATTGCATTACAGAACTGAATGTTTGCATAAAGTAATTTTTCTTTCTGGAAGAGGTACGAACAATGAAGCAGCCTGATATTTTTTTCCTTGCTTCCTGACCCAAAATTCCTAAAACAAGAGCCCAAATTTTGCTAGTCCATCCATATAAAGCTAGTCACAGAGCTAGAATTTTGTCTGCTGCTTTTATCACATGCATTTGGAAATGACAAACTTCACTGATGATTATTTGTCAGGGGTGAGCTTTTATGTGGAATGCCATGTAGAAGGTGAATTGCTGTCTTGTGGCTGAAGGATATGATTCAGTATTTTCCAATGTTTGCATACGTAAAGCAGTAAAGAGTCTAGTGTAGTTTTTGCTTATGTAGCCAAAATTTCTTTTGCTTTGGTTAATTTCTTCAAGTTCTCCCTAGTCTCTGAAAGGCAGAAATAGTGTTTTTCAGTTTTTACAAAAGATTGTTCTCTAATTTTCGTTCCAGTGCTAAGATGTCCATGAAGGTAAATGGTATGAAATACAGGTTGAATTTGAGTGAGGAAATTTTTCTCCCTTTTGTATCTGTAACACTTCAGAATCTCTGGAAATCTGTTTCTTACCCAGTGACTGTAAAATTGAGGAGGAGCTCATGGGACTTTGGCAGGCTTTTGCACAGCATCAGAGAGGAAGGTCTTGTGAGATGATCTCGGGTCCTTTGGAGTGAAAGTTGGTGTCTGTACTAAGTATTTATAAATGGAAAGTTTTTTTAGGACAAAATACAGGTTCTCAAGTATTAATGAAATGGATTTTTTCCATAGACTATATATGTCCATGAAAAAAATGGCAAACATTACTGCTCCTTATAGGAAAATTCAGGCAGAGAAATTAAGTTACTTGATCAAGGTCATGCAATAAGTTTCTGGTGCAGCTAGGAATATTTTCTTTCTGATTATCCTTATCCAGTGGACCATTTTGCCTGGTGATAATTTGTACGAATATAGAGTTTCTTGCTATACAATGTTTTAGTAATTTCTGAAGTTCTTCGTGCTTGAAACTCCATTTTATCCTACTTATGTGTTAGAAAATGTCTAGTTAAGGCTGTCATAAAGAGTATATTGCTGGGAAACCTGGTTACAAGTTGTCAGATGTCGGACCTATTCGGACACCTTTGCCACTGTTGATATATAGAGATATATTCTAATATTTAAAAAAACTTTTTATTACATTGTCCCTCATAATACACTGCTCTCTAGTGAATAGTAGTACACTAACTCATTTGAGCATGGGATTCCTCTTAAATCTCAGATGCTGTGATTTTTCCCTGAGGACAGTTTGATATTTCTGCCTGACATTTCTTTGAAGAAAAATAGAAGGTGCAGCAACATTAATTTTGAAAAGTAAAATTAGTGGAACACTATTATTTTATACTTAGTTCTCTTTTATTTTTAAACCTAATCATATTTTTATTGGATGTAATTAAAAGTCCTTTGCAGAGTAATAGGGAAGTTGAACTTTAATTCTGCTCACCTTGTCACTTTTTTAAAACTCTCCATAATTTTCATCCCTAGTTCTGCAGTGATGGAGTGTTTTTACAGGCAGTAGAACATTCTTTGGTCTTTCAGAGAAGAAAAAGAGACAGCAGAATGCTGAAAGTTTTCCAGAAGACTGTGCTGCAGGAAATAGTTGGAATAATAAAGACCTCCTTTGACCAGAGCTGTACTTCACCATTCTTTTTTTTGCCACTATTTGCGAAAGAAACTTACTGTAGTTGGGACTAATTGCTGCCTGTTTATTGCAGGATGGTAGACAGAAATAGATTCTTCAGTGACCATTTGCATGAGGGCAGTTCTAAAGTGGTAAAATTCTGACTACGTGTAAACCAGTAGCAAAATATGACTTGCTTGAGCAGTTCAGAGTACTGATCTTTCCCCTGAGTTCAGTGACTGCTGAAGGAGAGCTAACATACTTTTGTTTCACTTCCTGTATTTTCTTCCCTTCCTCCAGCTTTCATTTCCAGTGTGCTTTTGAACATTGGGAAGGTGTATGCCTATGCATTAGTTAATATGCTGCAGTGTCAGACCTTGTGTTGGTGTGAATAAGTTCTAATGCTGGCTGTATTATTTAGGCTGGATGTTAGGAAGAAGGCTGGTTTATTATTTAGGCTGAATGTTATGAATTCTTCACAGAAGGAGTGATTGCCCATTGGAATGGGCTGCCCAGGGAGGTGGTGGAGTCACCCTCCCTGGTAGTGTTTAGGGAAAGAATGAATGAGGCACTTAGTGCCATGGTTTAGTTGATTGATGGTGTTGGGTGATAGGTTGGATTTGATGATCTCAAAGGTCTTTTCCAACCTGATTAATTCTCTGATTCTGTGGTATTATTATCCTTTCCTTTGAAAAAAAAAAATCAGCTACTGGGCTCTAGTGCTCTGCTGCTGGGGATTCCAGTATTTGACATGTGAGCTGTTACGGACTTTATGAATTTGAGTTCTGAGATGGGGTTGGAAGAAAGGACTCTACTGTATCCTTTCTAAGCTGAATAATCATAGTTTTTGTTCTGTGCTGCCACGTGTAAATCTAACCATTATTTTGCTGTTCTTTGAACATATCCAGTCTGTCTTCCCTATTAAAGAGAAAAGAGAGGCAAACTGGGTCCAAAGTTTAAAAGATTCAAATATCATAAATAGGAAATTCTCAAGTGTAATCAGTCATTATTTTTTAAAAAGATGATGACACCTTTGTGTTTTCCACGGGGTGCTGCTGGTGTGGTGGTGAAAGTGGCAGGCATGGTAAGAGAAAATTCCTTTGTCGTGGAGAGGGGTGATTAGGGATGGAGGATGACGGTTATTAATTATGAAGTATGGATTATGAAAATTATTTATTATTAAAATTATTAATATTTGATTAATCACTTTATATATACTGATTCAGATGCATGATTGTAACAATATAGTCCGTAACTGGTTCAGTATATACAATTATACCCAATTATAATATTTACAGTCAGTTTCTAATTAAGGGAACGAAAGGCTGCATTTCCGCCGCTTGTCCACTAGATGGAGACTCGACAAGATGCTTGCGGCTTGCAACTATGTACAGGGATATTTATAATGTTATCACGAGGCAAGTTAAGCTGGAAATATCACACGGCTATGCGCGGGCGCTTTGAATAGAATGTTACTGAATGTTGTACACATGAAAGATACATTCTGTCTTTCTGCGTAGTGAGGCAAGTTGCTGGGTTACACTGGCTGCTTGCTGCTGCCGGCTCTCTGCCCGCGGCTGGTCCCATTTGGGCGGAGACTTTCTTTCTCCCTCTGCCTCTATGGGTGGGGGCAAGGCTTGCTTTCTCCACCTGCGGTCTGCGGGGAGGGGGCGGCTTGCTTTCCGCCTATCGGCGGTTTCCCTTAGCGGGGTTGGAGCAGCTCCTTGAATGGAGGAGCGGGTTGGCAGGGCCGGTCCGGAGGAGCGGTTCTCTGCGACGCGGGGCCGGGTTCTTTCAGGGGTTGGCCCTCGTGATTGAGGTGGCGGTTCCCGGTAGGTGGGTTTCGGTGGGGGGTGCAGTGAAGCGATGCTTTCCCCGTCGGCTCGGCTCGAAGTGAGCTGATTCTGCCGAATATCGGTGACTGCTTTCCATTAAGGTTACAATGCCGCAGTCTTTGCCTTTGACTTCACTAGAGAGGCTATCTTTGCTCTCTCCCTCGGGGAAATCCCAGGTGCTTTGCCCTGACAACTTAGGGCCTGGAGCGGCTACGGCTCCTTTTCTCTCCCGCAAGTGGCGGGGGCTACGCAAGATGCAGTTCTGCTTTATTAGCTGCTTAATTAGCTTGCAGCAGATCTGGACTGCCTGGCTCGGGCTTGGTCCTTCCCCTTTTGGGTTAAAGCTTACCCTCTCTCGGGGCTTTTCCTCAGTCCTCTCGAAGACTGGGTTTACGACGCTGGTATCTGCATCAGCGAAGGGATCATCCTTTGCAGGTTCCTCGAGTGGCTCAGTGGGCTGGCTTCTAATCTGTATTCGCAGAGCCTTCCAGTATGCTTGCATGTGAGAAGGCTTACAGCTTACGCAGCGCGAGCTTACATAGCGAGTGAAGGCAAAAGGAGAGAGCAAAGTAGTAAACAAATGGAGTAGTACTTATAGATTTCTTGAGGCTGGATCTGGCCAATGGGCACACTTGTCAACAACCTGCTTCAACCTGTAGAAAAGATGAAGCTAGAATTATGCCCTTAGATGGACAGAACATGAGCATGGCATACGATGGGTGCATGGAGTTGTTTACCCCTTAGGAAACAGGTTGGCGCCTGAGCCTTTGTCCTCCTCTCCTGAAAGGAGGGTGGAAGAGGGGACTTACCAAAACATGTTGGGACAAGTTTGTTGGTATCTGGGGGCATAATTCTGGGCATGTGGTGCCTTCACTACATCCTTACAAGCAGATCTCTTAAGAGGCAAAAACCCCTTTTCTGAGCTTTTGTTAAGTGCAGGCTACTGCTGAAGCAGTCACGAGCTTATGTAATGAAATGAGTAATGACGTGGTGAAGACACTGAAAGATTCCTACCATTGTATTCTGTGTCAGTATGAGAACACATTAACCTCTTCTAAGAAGTTCTCTGGGAGGTAGCCAGTTGACTGTTGAGCATTAAAGACTTGCTAGACATCGTACTGGGGTGGTTACAGAGTGTTCTGGAGTGAAATGTTTTAAGTGATATGCAGATTTTGAGAGTTTGCTCTGTCTTGGCATTTGGCTGAATGGAGAGGGTCATAACTTTATTTGCAGAGAGAATCATAGAATCAGCCAGGTTGGAAGAGACGTCCAAGATCATCCAGTCCAACTGATCACCCAGCCCTATCCAATCAACTAGACCATAGCACTAAGTGCCCCATCCAGTCTTTTCTTGAACATTGCCAGGGACGCCGACTCCACTGCCTCCCTGGACAGCCCATTCCCATGGCAATCACTCTCTCTGTGAAGAACTTCGTCCTAATATCCAGCCTATACCTCCCCTGGTACAACTTGAGACTGTGTCCCCTTGTTCTGCTGCTGGTTGCCTGGGAGAAGAGACCAACGCTCGCCTGCCTACAACCTCCTTTGAGGTAGTTGTAGACAGCAATGAGGTCACCCCTGAGCCTCCTCTTCACCAGGCTAAAGAACCCCAGCTCCCTCAGCCTCTCCTCATAGGGTTTGTGTTCCAGGCCCCCCACCAGCTTTGTTGCCCTTCTCTGGACACATTCCAGTACCTCAACATCTCTCTTGAATTGAGGAGCCCAGAACTGGACACAGTACTCAAGGTGTGGCCTGACCAGTGCTGAGTACAGGGGAAGAATAACCTCCCTTGTCCTGCTGGCCACACTATTCCTGATACAGGCCAGGATGCCATTGGCTCTCCTGGCCACCTGGGCACACTGCTGGCTCATGTTCAGGTACTATCAACCAGCACCCCCAGGTCCCTTTCTGTCTGGCTGCTCTCCAGCCACTCTGTCCCTAGCCTGTAGTGCTGCTTGGGGTTGTTGTGGCCAAAGTGTAAAAACCCTGCACTTAGCCTTGTTAAATCTCATCCCATTGGCCTCTGCCCACCCACCCAGCCTGTCCAGGTCCCTCTGCAGGGCCCTCCTACTCTCCAACAGATCAACACCTGCTCCTGGCTTGGTGTCATCTGCAAACTTACTGGTAATGAACTCAATTCCCTTATCCAGATCATCAATAAAGATATTAAAGAGGATTGGGCCCAACACTGATCCCTGGGGGACACCACTAGTGACTGGCTGCCAACTGGAAGTGGCACCATTTACCACCACTCTCTGGGCCTAGCCCTCCAGCCAGTTCTTGACCCATTTCAGAGTGAATCTGTCCAATCCATGAGCTGCCAGCTTTGCCAGGAGCTTCTTGTGGCAGACGGTGTCAAAGGCCTTGCTGAAGTCCAGGTAGACTACGTCCACAGCCTTGCCTGCATCCACCAAGTGGGTCACCTGATGATAAAAGCAGATCAGGTTGGCCAGGCAGGACCTGCCCCTCCTAAATCCATGCTGGCTGGGCCTGATCCCTTGGCCATCCCATAGGTGCTGTGTGATTTCACAGTATCACAGTATATCAGAGGCTGGAAAGGACCTCAAGAGATCATCGGGCTTGACCCCCCGCCAAAGCAGGATGACATAGGGTAGTCCGCACAGGAACGCATCCAGGTGGGTTTTGAAAGTCTCCAGAGAAGGAGACTCTACAACCCCCTTGGGGAGCCTGTTCCAATGTTCTGTCACCCCCACTGTAAAGAAGTTTCTCCCCATGTTGAGGTGAAAGTTTGAACCCATTGTTCCTTGTGTTATTGCTGTGAACCACCAAAAAGAGCCTGGCCCCCTCCACTTGACACCCACCCCTCAGATATTTATAGACATTGATCAGATCCCCTCTCAGTCTTCTCTTCTCAAGACTAAACAGCCCCAGGGATCTCAGTCTCTCTTCATAGGGGAGACGCTCAGGTCCCCTAATCATCCTTGTGACTCTCTGTTGGACTCTCTCCAGCAGGTTCCTGTCTCTCTTGAACTGGGGAGCCCAAAACTGGACACAGTATTCCAGGTGTGGTCTCATCAGGGCAGAGTAGAGAGGTAGAAGAACTTTGCTAGACCTGCTGGACACACTTCTCTTGATACATCCCAGGATCCCATTGGCTCTCTTGGCCACAAGAGCACATTGTTGTTCCATGGAGAACTTGCTGTCCACCAGCACTCCAAGGTCTTTTTCTGTGAGGCTGCTTTCCAGCAGGGCAGCCCCTAACCTGTCCTGGTGCCTGTTGTTATTTCTCCCCAGATGCAGGACCTTGCACTTGTCGTTATTAAACTTCATGAGGTTTGCCTGCATCCAGCTCTCCAGCCTGTCCAGGTCACTCAAGGCGACCTTTTCCATAACCTTGCCTGGCACTGAGGTCAGGCTGACAGGTCTGTGATTCCCTGCCTCCTCCTTCTGGCACTTCTTGTGTATGGACATCACATTGGCCAGCTTCCAATCATCTGGGACCCCTCCAGTGAGCCAGGACTGTTGATAAATGATGGAGACCGTCTTGGCCAGCTCATCTGCCAGCGTTCTCATTATCCTAGGATGGATCTCATGTGGTTCCATGGATTTGTGAAGATCCAAATGGCTCAGCAGGTCCCTTACTGCTTCCTCCTGGATTACAGGGGGACTATACTGGTCCCTGGCTCCATCTGCCAGCTCAGGAGGCCAGCTGTCATGAAGACAACCTGTCCCACTATTGAAAATTGAGGTAAAGAAGGTGTTAATTACCTCTACCTTTTCCTCATCTTTTCTTATTATATTCCCCTCCACATGCAATAAAGAGTGGAGGTTGTCCTTGCATCTTCTTTTGCCATTAATATATTTATAGAAATATTTTTTATTCTCCTTTACAGCAGTGGCCAGTCTAAGTTCTAAATGGGCTTTTGCCTCTCTATTTTTTTTTTCTTACAAGACCTAACAATGTCCTTAAACTCTTCCTGGGATACCTCCCATTGTTTTCAAAGGTGATACACCCTCTTTTTTTCCCTTAATTCCTTTAGATGCTCCTTGCCCACCCAGGTCAGCCGTCTGCCTCATCGGCTCCTCTTCTGGCACATTGGGACAGCCTCTTCATGCACCTTCAAGAGTTCTTTCTCGAAGTAAGTCCAGCCCTCCTGGACCCCTTTGATTTTAAGGGCAGTTTCCCAAGGAACTTTCTGAGTTAGTTCCTTGGGAATAAGCCGAAGTCTGCCCTTTGGAAGTCCAGGGTGGAGGTTTTGCCCCTCCTGGTTTCACTGTATATTGAAAACTCAATTATTTCATGGTCACTGGACCCCAGGCAGCCTCTGACCACCACATCTTCCACCAACCTGTCTCTATTTGTAAACAGTAGGTCGAGCGGGGCTGAACTCCTGGTAGTCTCACATAACAGCTGGGATAAGAAACTATCCTCCATACACTCTAGGAACCTTCTAGACTGCCTTCTTAACTGCAGCGTTAAATTCCCAGCAGATGTCTGGCAGGTTAAAGTCGCCCACAAGAACAAGGGCAAGTGGTTTTGAGGCAGCCTCCAGCTGCTTAAAAAGTAATAAATCAGCCTCTTCTTGGTTGTGTGGTGTATAACAGACTCCAACCAAGATGTCAGTATTGTTGGCCTTCCCCCTAATTCTTACCCAATTCTTACCCAGAATGAGTGTTTGTGTGTTCTTGCAAGCATTCACTTCATTCCTAACTGATAGGAACTGATAGCCATAGGACTGCAACTTTCTGGTTCCTCCTGTGACATGTACATAATAAATACTTCTCTGCCTGCACAGTTCATGTATGCCTATACAGCTCACATATAGAATTTGCTTTTGGATGGGCAGAGGCATTGACTAAGTGACTTAGATTGGTTCATGTAAGTTTAATTTTTGGTTGTAGTGGTGAGAATTGGTATCTGACTACTTTGTATTCTTTCTTTATTCAGATAAGATAAACATGGAGAAAGCTGACTCCTGTTTTCTTTGCAAACAAATCCTCAAAAGCAATTTAGGTAGAAAGGTATCGTAGTGCCCTTAACTACCCAAGAGAGGGAGTGATTGCCCTTTGCAAATGAAATAGAAGATGGATTTGCTCTCAGTTTAGTATCTTTCTGGCAAACACCACTGGCATGCCCAGAATGCTTGTATCCCTGAGCTAGTAAAATGGCCTTCAGAAGCCCTTTGTCCCTTATTGGGAAAATGCTTCCTCCTTCCCAGGACCTTGGATTCCTACACCCTTTGTAGGGTGCTGGCTGTTTGGAGTACTAGTTTTTTCTACTAGGCATTGCTTTATGGAAACTTCTTATCCTGATATGAAGATTAAATCAGCCAACAAAACCTGAAATTTTGCAGCTAAGGGTGAAAATGGGAATCCAAACAGAAGGTTAATTTGGAACTGGAAACCATTACAAAGGATGACAGTAAAACTATTGTAGTGTATATCTGCTGTTTGTTTTCCTTCCAGTACTTAAGATCTTTGAAGGACAACTTGTCTGTGGAAGCCCATGTTGCAAATCTGCAATGTTTGGCCTCTTGGGATGCCTTTTCTCCTAGGTCACACTATCTCATATTTAAACAAATTGTTTTTACAATTTGGCTTTAACTTCAATGTCAAGATCTTTTTATTTCATGTGCTGCTTTAGGAGTAATACTGTGCTGTGGTTCTCTTAATTGGTCAGGCAGTGAGACTGCAAATGAGATATCACTAAGCTTGTTTGGAAATTCTTGTTGATAGGTAAAGCATACTTAGGATTATTGTATCACCAATCACACTTACCTTTTGTGCTTAAAAAGCCATCTGTAGCTATAAATCCATGCTGTGTGATCTAGTTTTGTATTTTGCAAGTTACATATCATAAAATCTAGCTATTGTGCAGCAATTTTAATTATGTTTTGGGATTGTTGTGGGGTTTTAGTTATATTTTAAAATTAATACAAATTGGCAATGATACTTGAGTAAAAGGTGTGAGATTTGTGAACAGTGTCCTCAGACACTCCTATTCTCCTTCCCTGCAGTTCTGGTATTAAAAGTCACTTTGTTGCTCAGTTCTGCGAGAGGCATGTAATGATCAACTCTGGCATGAAAACTTCTTGTTTCATTTTTCTGGAGCTCATCTTTCTCTGGGAATACTCAATTTCATTCCATGATTTATGTGTGTGCTGGACTCTGTGTGATACCCTTATCTTTGTCCTTGCTCTGTTTTTCGTGCCCCTGTGGTCTTGCCTTTTACAGATGCCATTCTTTGCTTGGAAACTCTTTGAAACTAGTCACCAAAATATTTCCACCTTTGCTAGCTAGTATGCGGACTAATATCAGATGAGTTCCATAAGTGTTCTCAATGAGTGTAGGACTGATGGGTGAACTTTCCAGTGTTGGTGTCTGCTTTTTGTTTATCTTCCATCTGGAGAGCATCAATCCTGCTTATTCAGTGTGGTGAGTCAGTGTCATCAGTAAACCTGTGGATCAATTCCTTCTTCAGGTCAGTCAGAGCTACTAGTATCAACAATGGACTTAGGAACACACCATAATAGTTTGAACCCTAGGAGTTTTTTTGTGTTTTGTTGTTGTTTGTTTTTTAATACAGCTGCATTATGAATTTTTCTTTCAGAGGCTCCGGTAAAATAAAACTAAAACCTTTATGTTATCATAGACACATCTAAATGAACTTTGAAGTGTTGAATTTAAAACAAATCTTGAATGAAGATGGTATATATTCCATGACACAAGATAGGTGACTGTAAATTGTATGGAAGAAAATGTTGCAGACACTGAACAGCAGGAATAGTTCTACAGATGTGCCATTTTTGCTCTCAGCTGTCAGTCCTCTGTTTGTTCCTGGAAAAACGATCATGGAGCTGGACACCAGCATGTTGCCCTACAGGGCAGTTGCGCCCTTTGTAGTTGCCGTGCCTTCATTCTTTCACCGTGCTTTTCTGACCATAAGTGAATAAAAAAAGAGGTGAAAAACCTTTTGAGGAGCATTATGAGCCTTGTAATATTTCTGTTTGGCATCAATGAAGTCCTTCCTAGTTCTGCTAAAAATTATCTGTCCTTTACTGCTGGAAGACAAATAAATATATAAAGAAATCTCACTAAGCTATATATAGGATGTGACATAAATCTAGCATAATCTGGTGACATTTTTGTATTTCTTTTCTCTGACTTCCTTTTGCCACCTCCTGTGAGTAATGTGTCTTCTGTATCTCGCCTGCCCTTTATAGACTGTCTCCTGCTTTGTGATACATAAACACGTACTGCCACATTTCTTCTAAGATCACTTACTGTTCTCAGTCATTTACTGCATGAGATATGTAGCACAATATATTCATATGTCTGGAAGTATGACAGCTTGCTGTGATCTGTGTTAAATGCAAACACAGCACGTGAACGTTATGTAGACTGATACGAGCAGCAAACCAGAGAGTCTAGAGATGGGTAAAACCTGCTAGGTTTAGTCTAGTTTCTCTAGTGCACTAGTTTCTCTAGTGCTCTGATCTTTATTGCTGTATCTTAATTTCTTATACGTTGTTTAATTTAGATATCTTTGGGTATTAGCATGGTCCAGTGTTTTACATGTCCCAAATATTTTTCTAATGTAGCATCACTCTTGCAGTTAGTAACAGAATCACAGAATCAGCCAGGTTGGAAAAGACCTCAGAGATCATCAAGTCCAACCTATTACCTAATACCTGACACCTCCAACTAAACCATGTCTCCAAGTGCCACATCCAATCTTTTTTTGAACACCTCCAGGGACGGTGACTCCACCACCTCCCTGGGCAGCCCATTCCGATGGCAAATTACTCCTTCTGTGAAGAACTTTCTCCTCACCTTGAACCTAAACTTCCCCTGGTGCAGCTTGAGACTGTGTCCTCTTGTTCTGTTGCTGGTGCGTGGGAGAAGACACCAACCCCCACCTGCCTGCAACCTCCTTTCAGGTAGTTGTAGAGAGCAATAAGGTCTCCTCTGAGCCTCCTCTTCTCCAGGCTAAACAACCCCAGCTTCCTCAGCCTTTCCTCATAGGGCTTGTGCTCAAGGCCTCTCACCAGACTTGCTGCTCTTCTCTGGACACGTTCAAGTATTTTGATGTCCTTAAATTGAGGAGCCCAGAACTAGGTAAGCAAGCTTCCTTCCATATATAGTTCCCTGGAGAGGATAACTGTGCTATTTTAGCAAGGAATGCACAGGTGTTGGATGAATTCCAAATTAATACAGCTGGTTCCCTTTACGTTGTTGATTTTCTGGTTTGCACACACCCCTTTGGACAACTTTTGATTGGAGGGCAAAAGACCTAGGAACAAGATGATGAATACTGCTGGGAACAGGATTGTAAATGAGACTGCGGGGATGTGAATAGATTTTTGGACTGAATTAATTATTTTTAATTTTTTTCATGGTTTTTTTTTTTTTTTTTTTTTTTTTTTTTGTTTTTTTTTGTTTTCCTTCAGGTTTGTAGAGAAGAGGTGTGATTTTCAGTATTAATTATTTCCCACTTCAGGTGCTCTACTTGAGCTGTTGTGGGAAGGGCTGTGAAAGTTTACCTTAAAGTTGGGGAATACTGCCTGTATTCCTCACCCCAGAGAAATGAACAAATTGTAGTATTTATGGCTTTTCTACTGGAATATCAAAACAAGTCATTCCCTCTTACGGGAAATATCATGATGTCAAATGGATATCTCAGTCCTTGGATGGAGTTAAGAATGTCAATGTGTCTGATGGGATGAGTGGAAGGCTTAGTACAATGTCTCTCTTTCTTTCTCCTTGGTTTTTTTTTAAGTATTTTCCTCCCCTTTTCCTCTTTCTGTAGGGTTGTTCCACTTCCAAAAATTGAAGTTTTCTGAAAGTTGTACTGCTTTGGTCTTCTATCACCTGTGTATGGGCAGCTGTTTCATCATCATGAAAAACTGAACTTCAAGAGCCTTCAGCAGCAGAAATTGCACAAGTGCTTAGTCTAAGCTCATTACTTAATATTTTTACAGAGCTTGTATAGAACCATGATTTCTAAGCTGTGTTTTTTAGCATAGTTACAGGATCATCTGTGTATAATGGTCTTCTTGACTATGTGACACCAGAATAATTGTTTTTACAGCCTGCTGTTAAGGTGCAGAATAAATGATCTTTGTAAACCTTTCACATTGTCAGCTTCTAATCTTGATTCAATTATTTACACTGAGCAGCAGGTTACAGGCTGCCGTGGCTTGGACAGAAAGGAAAATTTACTCCTTTGGCTTGATATTTTAAAATCCCTGGAAGAGGACAAACTATTTTGTTTGGAGAAAACTAACAAGAAAAATGATTCCCTGCCTGGACAGGGAAATGTAAACATGAGAGAAGAATTAGTTTGTAGATTAAGAATCAGAAAAGTTTTTCAATTTCCTTCCTGTCTCAGCAGCTACGGTTTCCCATTTGAGTCATCTGTCTACGTGCCCTATGCTTGTAAGGATCCTAGTGTGTCTTCATTATGACTGCAGGGAATTTGACTGCACAAATCTAATTGTGGGTTTAGATCCTTTGTTGTTCTGTGCTGTGTGTTAATGTGCATGTACTCTAGTGAGACCAGTACTTTTGAAAAAATAATACATTGCATAAAGTCATATGCATCTCCCAATATAATATAATAAACATTATGAGGAAATGACCTGTTTAAGAATAAAGAGGGTGATATCCGTTTACCTGGAAAGCGGAGGAGTTGGAAGGCAGGCACAGTGGTTATGGGTACATATTTTATTTCTCTCATTCTTTTCAGGGTAAGTGAAGAAAAGGAGGTGACAGAAGAACGTCTGAAAGCTGAACAGGAGTCATTTGAGAAGAAGATCAGACAGCTAGAGGAACAGAATGAACTTATCATCAAGGAAAGGGAAGATATCCTTTAAAAATAAGTGCAGGGGCTTACTGTCTGAAATAAAGTGAACTACAGAGAAATAATTGTTCTAATTTATGGCAGAGAATAAATCTGCATGTGCTGCCATTCAAAAGCAATCAGAGAGATGACTTGTCAGCATGTGATGCTGGTTCATTTGAGCTTAAAACTGCCATCCAGCTGTTCCTATGATGTTGTTTTGCTATGAAGTAGATATTTGTCAACTAAAAATGACAATAAGGAATTTATGCATTAAAATTATAGATTTAAAAAAATATTATTATTTTAACTTAATCCTGTTAGTTTGTTGTAACTGAGGTCTAAAACTTGCATGGCATTCCAGTGCTTTCCATGTCCAAACTTACAGTGAGGGCATTCAGGCTGTATATCTGTACTAGAAGGTTTAGCCAATTCAGGCTTTTTTTGGGGTGTATCTTTTGTTTGGTTGGTTTGCCTTTTTTTCAGTCAGCTGATTCTCTTTCAGGCTGTGATTTCAAGTTTTGTTAGATGCCTATATTTAGTCACAGTCCTGGACTATCACATGCAAATTCGATATTGCAGGTATTAGAATTTTTGTTCAGTGTAGCGTGGTGTGATAGACCTTTACAAAATTCTCATGTTCATTCCTTGTCCAAGTCTTTGATATCAATGCTTGTTTAAATCCCCAGAAGGCTGAGGGTTCACTGCAGTGGGATATGAAAGAGACAGTGGTGCAACTGCAGCAAAAGCAAATAATATGTGATTCATCAGATGTATTTCAACTAGGGAGGATACTAGTGCTGTTTCAAAAAGCACAGGTGAAACCTAGTGTGCAATACTGTTTTCAGTCCTGAGTCATCCCTTATTCAAGAGAAAAATGAACTTAGTGATAACAGTTGTGCAGAAGGATTACTTGAGATGTTGTGGAACCTGGATAACCTGTTTTCTGAGAAGAGATAAAACTATGTGTGCATATGCCTATGAATAGTAGGTCAAGATGGTGGTAAGTTGCATAGGGGGTGGCACAATACTGAGACAAAAAGGGACTCTTCAAACCCTACGTCATTTTTGGAACAGAAATAGAGACCCTTAAAGTAAACAGACTTAAACTTGAAGTTAGAGGAGGGTTCTTGAATATTTGAGCAATGATATTTCACAGTTTAGTGCGGCTTAACAAAAAGGGAAAAAACCTTTGTTTTACGATGGAGCTTGATTGGCTTATGAAAGGAATTCAGTGATATGTTCCTCCTGTCAGCAGGGGATCACTCTCAATGACTCAGAAGAGCAGCACTTGTATGTATAGAAAGAATTTGGTCTGTTTGTACTAAATAATATACACATCAACAAGCTTAGCCGGGCATGGAACAGTTCCTGGGAAATATTAAATGTGGTGTGTTTAAGAGCCATTGGATATGACTGCAACTCTTTTACGTTAATTTCACTGAAGTCAATATTTTTTGTGTATTGTCAGCTCATGACTGTGGGTGGGATATATGTTCCTGATTATTTTTTAAAGTATGCACATAAAGCTTGCACTAGTTCATTTGAGGTTTATTTGGCTACTGGGAAGTAGGAAGGCTTGCTTGGATGCTTTTTTTTAATTAATTAATTAATTAATTAATTTATTTATTTATTTATTTTAGGGCTTTTTTGGCTTTTTTTCTTTTTGTTTTTTCTTTACTTGAAATAGGTTGCATAAGCTTGAACACCTTTTCAGAAGTCTGGAAGACATGACAGAAGGTTAATACATGCAATTTTACACTTCATAAAACTCTGTAAAAGTTAGAAATAACAAAACAAGGTTATAATTTAAAACAGTATTATTTTAACTACTGCAATATTTGCTTCTCATACACAAATGATTCAAGATCCTCTGTGCACCTCTGATCAGTTAATGTTTTATCTTAAAGCTTGTTGCAGAGACAAGAAATGGTAGAAAAGACTTGCCAAAGTTGAATAGATTCTGGCTGTTTCCACGTACAGCAAGTTGAAATTCTTCAAGTTCTTCTGAAAAGTACAGAGTTAACTTGCAAATAAGATATCAAGGATATAATACCATAAGAAAAAGCCTTTGAGTCTGGTAAAATCAATTTTACTTACTTTTTTTTCCCCCCCTCTCCCAGAGCTAATTTATTCTCTATAAAATTACTTTATCTAGCCCAGCATTTAGAATTACTCTACAATAATAAATCAATGCTTCTGTTATAACTGCAGCTATCCAGTGAAGTGTAATTTCAACTTGGCAAAGGTTTAATTTGAATAGCAGGCAGTGTAGGTTTTTTTTCATTAACATGTGTTTTGAGGTGAATTTTTTTTCTTCCTTCTTAAGACTTTCAGCTAGGTATGCTTTTTTTGTGTCCAGAGAAGGGCAACAAAGCTCATGAAGGGCTGAGCGGACACCTCATTGCTCTCTGCAACTGCCTGAAGGGAAGTTGGAGTGAGGAGGGGACCAGCCTCTTCACCCTGGTGACAAGCAACAGGACTAGAGGAAATGGTTGCAAGCTGTGCCAGGGGAGGTTTAGGCTGGATGCTAGGAAATATTTCTTCACTAAAAGGGTTATCAAACATTGGAATGGTCTGCCCAGAGCAGTGGTAGAGTCACCATGCTTGGAGATGTTTAAACAATATGTGTACCTGTTGCTTAGGAGCATGGTTTAGTGGTGACCTTGCAGCAGTGGGTTTTGACCCAGGTTGGACCTGTGTTGAACTAGATGATCTTGATGGTCTCTTCTAACCAGGGATATTCTGTGATTCTGTGTGCTTGAAATCTCTGCTTTAAAGGCAGATTTTCTATTTTCCTCATTTTGTTATGGTTGAATTTTTTTTTGAGAAGCTTTGTGGACGTATTCTTTTGACTTAATTGCTAATGAAATATGGTAGGTGGCATGCAGTCATCTCACTGCAAAACTCTGAGTAACTTAGCAGTATTATAAAAACAATACCTGTCTGCTGCCTAAGCTTACGTTAATTTTGAAATTTGTCAGTGCCGTCTGGGTTAGGAACAGCAACTAAAATTTCTTGTAAACTTAAAAAGTCAATTGCATCCTTCCACTGCAGCTGAGACATTGAAATTCAAGTAGTTTTTACAAGGGCATGCAGTTCATGGAGGGCAACCCTGTGATGAGCATTTTGTGAGTCATAAGTAGAACAGCCTGTTGTCAGGCTTGCCAAATACTTATTACAGAATTAAGGGAAGTTGGGGATTTCAAATAGTTGTCTGGTCTACTCCTTTTCCCTAAAACAGTATCATTAGACCTGTCTCATTATTTCATGATTTGTTCAATAGTAGATATTTTGGCTTAGTTTTTCACAGAGCATTCCTTCTTGAAATCACTTTTTTCAAAAGAAATTTGATGTGAATTGTTTTAGCCACTTCCAAAATAAAAAAGGATCAAACCTTTGTTTTGTCTATAACAAAGTTTTGTAGCGTTTTTCCTAGAAAGTTCTATTGCTGCTGTTCTTTGGGGTTGTGATGCTTTGTAGTGTGTGTGCTGTTATGTGTACTGTGGTGACATCTTGTACTGTTCTTGATAAAATCTGCCCATTTGTGTCAAACTGAAAAATCCAATCCTTTAATGCCCTCCACACTGAAGGTTTGTTATATCTATGAGGATGAGAAAGTGGTGCAAAAATAAATCTTCTGAAAGGGAAGATTAAGCAGGAACTAGAGGGGAAAACCTGAGTGGAGGCTGATTTGGAGAAGTGAGAACCAGGACTTGGCAGAGAGGAAAGACTTGGAAAATGAGATTGTGCTGGGCATGGCCGAAGCGAAAGAAGTAAAGCCTGTGACTAACAAATTCAAAAGTGTTTGCAGGAAGCAGTCAAGGTTAAGGAGAAGCCAAAATGGAGGCAGGTGGCCCAGCGTCAGCCAGAGGTGAGACAGCAGATCATAGAATCACAGAATGGTGGAGGTTGGAAGGGACCTCTGAAGATCTAGTCCAACCCCACTGCTAATGCAGGTGTGCCTAGTTCAGGTTGCTTAGAAGCATGTCCAGGCAGGTTTTGAAAATCTCCAAACAAGGAGATTCTGCAGCCTCTTTAGACAGCCTGTTCCAGTGCTCCTTCATCATCAAAGGAAAGAAGTTTCTTTTTAAGTTCAAGTGAAAGCTTCTGTGTTCTAGTTTGTAAACATTGCTCCTTGTCATATTGCTGGCCATCATTGCAAAGAGCCCAGTCTTATCCTCTCTATCTCCATCCTTTAGATGTTCTCTTCGTCTTCTCTTTTCCAGACTAAAAAGCCCCGGGTCACTCAGCCTTTCCTCCTCAGAGAGATGTTCCAGTCCCTTAATCATCCTCCTAGCCCTCTAGTGGACACTTTGTAGTGTATCGCTGTCGCTCCTGAGCTAGGTATCCTAGAAATGGACACAGTACTCTTTCTTCTTGCCCTTTTTGAAAATTGGGGTGACACTGGCTTTCTTCCAGTCCTCAGGCACCTTCCTGGCTCTCCGTGACATTTCAAAAACGATGGAGATTGCCTTAGCAATAACCTTAGCCAGCTCCCTCAGCACTTGTCGGTGCCTCCCATTGGCGACCATGGATTTGCGGCTATCCTGCTTGTTTATGTGATCTCTAACCCAATCTTCCTTGAGTAAGGGATAGTCTTCCTTCCTCCAGACTTTTTTCTTACCTCCAGGGTCTAGGTTTCCTGAGAGATCCTGAGAAACAAGACTTATCAGTAAAGACTGCAGTGAAGAATGCATTCAGTATCTCCTCTGTATCCCAATGTCACAAGGTCACCTACCTCATTCAGCAGTGGACCTACATTTTGCCTCATGTTCCTTCTCCTGCTAATATCCTCAGAGATACTCTTCCTGTTATTTTTTGCACCCTTTGCCAAATTTAATTCCAAGAGTGCCTTAGAATTCTTCACAGTATTCCTATATACTTTGGCAATATTTCTGTGTTTCTCCCAAGTGGCCAGTTCCTTTTTCCATATATTGTGAGCTTCTTTCTTCCATTTGAATCTTTCCAGAAGTTCCCTGCTCATCCATGCAGGTCTCTTGCCTCCCATGCTTGAGTTCTTACTCATGGGGATGCATAGATCTTGAGCTTGGAGGAGGTGGTGCTGGACTTTTCTGCCTTCTAGAGCCCTAACCCATGAGTTCTTTCAAGTGGGTCCCTGAAGAGGTCAAAGTTGGCTGTCCTGAAGTCCAGGGTTGCAATCCTACTTGCTACCCTGCTACTTCCTTGCATGATCCAGAACTCTGCTGTCTCATGGTCACTGTAGCCAAGGCTAACTCCAAACTTCACATCCCCAACAAGATTATCGTTGTCAGCACACTTCTCCTTTTAGTGTCTGAGGAAAGTAGGGATGTGTCTGTTCCACGTATTCTGAGCATATTCAAATTTTGAAAAAGAGTTTGGGACTAAGATCATGTGAGAAAGCTCACCATGTGAAACCTACCTCTGCATCTTCCTTAGCATCTGCTTTTAGTATTTGTTTTGTGCTTGCCTCTTTATTTCCAGATTATGGTGGATACATACCAGGTCACTAATCTGTGCTTTGGTGGCAATCTAAACCCCAGTATGGCCTTTACAGTGTTTGACTGGCAACTTCAGTGTTCTTATTTTGCTTGTTTCATTTGCATTTTCAGAATAGGAGATGAGTAGTGTGCACCATGGTATGTTCTTGGGCTACTCATGGTACCCCTTCTTCTACTTCTGACAGCTGTTAAGAGAAAAGCTTCTGACTTTTTAAAAAAAATATATATGTTTTCATGTACCTACTGTTAATTAAGGTCCCAAATATGATTTAAGAGGTAGGAAAATATCTTTTTAAAGATGCCCTGGTACTCTCAGATAGATGTCTTAGGAACAGAAATTATAATAATGAGATTATTAAGAAAGAAATGTGGCTGTTATTTCAAAGCCCAAAGAAATTGCTATGGTCTTCAGCTCTTCTTGTTATCAACATAAAGTATTTTTTGTCTAAATTTGATGGTGTTGCATAAATCAAGATGTAAAATAAGCCTTAATATTTCTGTGAAGACGTACTAATTAGGGAAGAGGAAGCTATTGTAAAAAAAAAATATTTGGTTATTCAGTCCTGAGCTACACTGAAATTATTTTGGAGGCAAAGAGTAGAGAGGTAAGGGGAAGAAGAGATCCTGTTTATTTCAAACGTACTATATTCTTTTTGCAGATTTAAACTCATTAGTCCTACTTAACCATTGTTTTGGGTTTTATTTAGATTGCACCTGAATAACTTTAAGATTTTTGTTGGATTTATTTTCTGACTGTGTATGATATAATTTGAAGACCCAGCCAAGTTCACACAACAAATCCCATATGATTGATTCGGCTAGTCTTAAAAATGATCACAGGCTCTGTTTGCATACTTCCTTAATATTGTAACTTAAGACTACTTAATTAGTTGATTTTGCATGCAGTTAACATGAATATTAATATAACCAAAACAGCTAATTTGCTGATATTGTTAGAGAGACATAGAATATTAATTTGCTGTAAGAATAATGGGCTTCTTACTAGCATTATCTAGAGTCTTTAATAAAATGCTTTTAGTTTTACCATAGTATTGTTTGTTACATTACTCTTGCACGTATTCATAAATCAGTGCTGTTTACGTATTTTCTCCTTTTCCTGTCTTTCTGTGTTAATGTGAAGTCAGTATTATTTTTCATAAGAAAGATAGTTGCTGACTTGCTTAATGATTAAGAGCAAAAAGATAGAAAAACAATTATCAGAGTACAGAATTTGCTTGTTTGTTCTGCCTTACTTTTGTCTGTAATGTTGAATTTACTCCTCTGAAAATTGAGAGGGAAGTAACACATCTTCTATTTCCTTTCCTTGTTCAGTCTGACCAGGCAGGGCATAATCACAGGTGACGCAACATAACTAAAGGTCTTGCATAGAAAGCCCTTGACAATGTACTTTGGATTTGTGGTGTCCTATGTGTGCCTCCTCAGGGCTGATGTTGGCTGGACAGTTTGTCTGAGCCCACAGTGACAACACAGAAAAAATGAATGTGGCGATTAATGGTATAGTTAAACATACTCACATGAACATTGGATCTTTCCCTTTTTGCCCCTTACCCCCTCCCAATTAATAAGAAAAGGCAAGAAGAAAAGTTTCGTTGTAGAGAGGAATTTGCTTTTGAAAGTCAGAATATTTATTTAAAATGCAGAAACAATTAAACACTGTTTAAATCTGGATAAGGCTGAGTTTTGATTTTGTTATAATTTCTGCAGTACAGTACCGGAGAGTATAGTTTCTGTCAAGTTACAAACTGAGGGACTGGAGTGACCATTATTGTTTTTCTTCTACTTCTCAGCTTAGCTTCCTCAAGCTTATGATTTTAAATTTATCCTTTTTTTTATTATTAGTTTTTCATATGTGAATGCATCCTATGTACCTTTTTATGTATCATAGTGTGTTTGAAGGCATGTGAGAAGAATTAAAAATTATTTTGCTCCTTTCTTCCATTTTACCTAAGTGCTTCACTCTTTGAAGGTGTTTCTATGACTGTTATTATAGGTTTCCTACTAGCAAATGTTTCTAAGCAACCATGATGGTGTATTGAATAAAAGCTGAACTTATTAAAAGTCCCTCAATATTTATATGCTGTTTTGTAACAGCAGTATTGGTTAAATAATGTATGTATTTAAGAACTTCTTAAATGTAGAAGAAGGACTATTGGGTAAATAAGATATTTTGAATTTTTCATGAACTTTTAAACTAAAGCATGGTGAAACGTAATGTTGAGTGTTCAAATGGATCAGTGACTGGAGATTCATTTAAAGCTCAGCTTTTTATGTTTAATCCTAGCTAGTGCCTTAGAGCTCAAGCTAGTCACATCGTCAATGTTACAGAATGATCCAGAAGCAACAGACATCATCTAAACAGTCCTCAACCTCTGCAGAATATGAGCTACATAGGCATTTTGCACTACATCTTCACACTGAGTGGGGCAGGATTGTCTGTAAGATGGTGCTGTCAATACAGAAGCATAGCAGTGGAATAAGAGAAGTGCAGTTCTTTTATAATTTATACTCTGAAATATGGAATGACATTGTTTTATGCATGACTTACTAAAGAGAAGACTTGCCCACCAAACAGCTCTGGTATTGAATTTTGGAGTCCCACTGAGGTGAGTATTGAGGGCTTGTAGCATTCCTTGCATCTCCTCGGTTTCATGGTATTTTCGTACTGTGATTATCTTTTCCTGGTACTAGAGACTTGGTGCTTCTGAGCTGCAGTCTTAACTGGCTAGAGTTCTGCTCTGACAGTTTGTAGGTAGCCACTGGTAGGTGGGTATATGCTTAGCAGACAGCTCTGTCTTCAAAGTGTGGAGGTGAAGGGTATCTTACACACCAGCATGACACAATCTATACTAACTATCTGTTGTGGATCTTAGAACTGGATGTGATGATGTGTTGCACTTATCTGAACTTAATAGGAGAGATCTGTCATTAGAAGTGCAGCTTGAGCCATGTCAGTCTCATATATCAGCATCAGTTACTATGATGAATAAACCTAAAGTAGGTCAGGTAGAAGATATTTCTCTGAAGAGGTGAGAAGGACCATGTCTCAGGTGAAAGGCAGATCTTTCTTTCTTCAGACACTTAAACTGACTAGGTTACTTACCTGATTGCATTTGACCCCTGCTTTTGTAGCTATTGCCAAAACATGTAGCTTTAGGCATGTGAGCTTTCAAAGTGGTGTTTTTGAGTTACATTTTCCTTTATGACATTCGGTTCATTTGGAAACAAAGACTGAGATCTCTTAAGAGGAGGCACAAATGGGAAAATGAGATCATTAATTGTTGAAGCTGGTACTGTAACAAATTGACTAGAAATGTGGATTCAGAGAAATTGATGTACTTTATCCTTCTAAACTAAATGAATTCTCCATCTGTTTCAGCTTCTCAGCTATAATGAGAACGTTGGGCTTACTCTGCTATTGGTTTCTTTGTCTTTCTGAACTATTTTGGAAAGTTAAAACATTTCTTGCATGATTAAATATGCTTTCAATAAATCAATCTTGTAATAATTGTTGTTCAGGAGAGTTCATTATTCAGTTTAGTCTTTTAAATTACTGTTCTTCTTTAAAGGCTTCTTCTGACGTAATGGCTTCTGCTAAATCCATTTGCCATGCTCTGGCTTGTAATTACTTTAGATTTGAAGAATAAAATGAATAGCTTTATTATTAATCAGTAGGAAATTTGTCTTACCATTTTTAACCTTAGAGTGGCCTTCCCTCATGAAATAGTTTTAATGATCTAGATAGCAAAACACTTCATACCTCTCCTTCAACAGAGATTTAGTGAAAGCAATCAGATAGTTTTCTGGGTTTTCTCCCACTGGCTCCTCTTAAACATTTGTCACAGTGACTGTCATCACGTGTGTGCTGTTGCACACTGTCAGCTGCTGGCTCTATGAAAGGCTGATTTTGCTACCTGCTTTTAGATTGTAAATTTTTGAGGCTGAGGTAGCCTTTATTTTTTCCTTATGCTGTAGAGAGTACCTCTCATTTAAACATAGCATTAATTCAGTATTGACAGCTATACTGGATGTTGGCCTATGTGAACTTTGGCACTGTTCATGCATGATAAAAATTTAAGCTGAAGTTTTACAGCAACTAAGTCTGGGCAGATAACTGTCTTAGGTGAATCTTTGCCATTTGGCATCAATGCTTTGTCCACAGTCTCTTGTAAGGTTGTTCAAACTCATCCTTAATTTTAAACTGCTAGTCAATGCAAACTAATACAAAGCATTCTCAGCCTTTCTAAACTTCATGTTATCTAATGTTACTTTAATATCTCATTTTCAAAGAGTGCTTAGAAAACAAAAGTGGGTTAGTTGTAGTTATGGACATTCAATAAATCTCAGCTGTTCTTTTTTATTTTCCCTTTAACTCTGTCTATGGTGATGTTATACATGGCTAAGAATTTTTAGAGTAATGTCAGGGAACTGCAGAAAATGTCCAAAGAGGAAAGAAGAGTTTTCTTGAAGTCTTAATTCCATGGTGTTCTGGGAAATCATTAAAAGAGTAAGTGTAAAACTGGAGAGAATTTATCCATATATAGGAACTCCATTTGTACCTTTTATCCTTAATTCTGTTCACTTTACGCCTCCTTGCTCTAGATTCAGGAATTTAGTTTTTCATTTCACATCGACATGACACATATGTTTATTTAAATGCTTTTTAAATTGTGAAAATGGTAAGTTTTTACTAATGGCAGTATGGTCATTTAGATGTGTATATGTCAAGAGTTTTATATAAAGGTTAGCCCTTTTTCTGGGGCAGAAAATACCCTAGGGTTATAAGACAGAGTACAGTTGTAATAATAAAGATTATATTGCTGATAAGTTCCCCTCAAGGCCCCATGATGGTAATACCCCTATATTTTGTCTTTAAAGAAAACTGCTGAGAGGCAATAATTTTTTTTGGTATGTGTCCCATTTTCATTAATGCATGGTAATTGATGGAGTTGCAGTGACTTGTAACAGTAATGAGTTCTAAACATAAGAATGCACTCCTTTCTAATAAGTGAGCACTGCTGGGGTTTAAAAGCGTACTAAATCAGTTGCTTTAGTATGAATTTATTAGTTTTTTTCAGCATTAGCTTTAATAGTAGTTATTTACATAAGCGTACATCCCATTAACCGCCATCAGGGCTGGAAAACATGCTGAACTGTTCATATTTTCATATAATTATTGAACATAATGGTTTCATTTGCATTTCTAAACAGTGATGTTTCTGTCAGGCTTGGAAATAGTGTCTTTACGCAGTCCCTATTTCACATCCACTTATTTGACATCGTTAAATTTTATGCTAATGTGTTTCCCTAGAATATCATCAGTAGGACAGATGCTTGTGCTTTAATATACAAATCAGAGATGCTTTTCCCTTCCCCCTCCCCTGAACTGCAGAAGAAATAAAAAAGCATATCTGCACTTTTTAGATATAGTTTGTTTCATTCTAAAGAATCTGGAAGAAATTAAACTTAGCTTTCACCTCTGCTAGTCACTTCCAAATGTAACAAATACTTTCTCTGTGAAAGGTAGGAGACTATCCTCTGCATGAGGGAAGAAAAGCATTCTAAAACTCAAGGTGACAATATATTAAAATAAAGATTGTAGCCTTGAGATTGCTTGATGTGTGAGGCATGGACCCTTATAGAGCAAGATGCCTATCTAGGCAGTGGTCCATGGACTGACTTTCTTGGCAGCAGACCATGGTTATAGAAAAGTTTCAGGAAGGAAGCAGTTTCAGTGGCTAGACTTGGTGCTTGTCAGCAGAAGCACACTCGGAATTGTGCATTGTCAGGTATTTAGTTTTACATTTAAAACAGATTTTGTTGTTTTGTAATTTTGCAGACAGGCAGAGGTGTATGAGCTCTTGCAAGCTAAGAGGGGATGGTGATTGTTGTATCATTGATGTTGCTTTGATTCGTCATATGTATGTTAAGCGCTTTGGTACTTGTGCTGAAGTAAAGAGTGGAAGTGGAGCATCAAAACTGCAGTTCTGAATGTGGGAATGATAGAATAAAAACAAATAAATAGAATTAGCACCATCAGCAAAACCACACTGCTTTTCTTCTATTTAAAAATGAAATGATGTTAGATCCTGTTCTGTATGAATTTTGTCATAGGATGTCTTGCCTGCAGTTGCAAGTATAGTGTCAAAAGGTAGAGGAGTGCAACCTGCTGTATGTGGTTGTGGTCACATGAAAAAGTAGGTACCAAAATGTGTAGTACATTGCTTACAAGCCACACATGACCCATGTGAATGAGCATGGAAACCCAGTGAATTTACAGCTCAGTTCTGTGCTTTTACTTCTGTGGCACTGGGCACCTCTGTGGTCTTCTCTCTTATTTACCTATTTAAAAATTTGGGGTGCTGCTTGCTGGCCTTTGTGTGACTTGAAAAGTGAAATGTATCCGTGTTGTTTGCTTATGGCAGTTCATAGACACTGTCAGCCTTGAGCAATACACAAGCATCGTGTATCACTTAAAATCTTAAATAAAATGAAAAATATTAGAGCCAAGCAAAACACTGAGTGCATCACACGGATTTGTCATTTTAATTGTGTTTTATACATAAAATTGAAAGTCTTTTCTTCGGTGTGTCATAGAATGTTTCAAGGAGGTACCAAAATGGAGTAGGATACTTGCCCTGAAATGAAAAGGCATATTTTATGCATAGAGGGTCACCTTAGCAAACTGGAGATACACTCTGATGGGTTCTGGGCTTACGGTGTCTTTAATTATAGATGATTAACAATTTGCTACTTGCTTTGCAGACTATACAGAGAAAAATCCCTGCTGGGAAATACTCACAGTCTAAAGCCTCATTTTGGTGGTGTGTGTAGAGCTGTATTTGAAGTCATGAGAAGTAGCAATATTAAAACAACAAAAAAATTGTTTCCATTATCTGAGGGAAAAACACTGGTTTTTTTTTAATTTTATTCTGTTAGAGTTTTGAGAAGTAGTGCATGGAACCACTTCATAGGGAACAGTTTGCAGCAAGGTGCTTTTTGGTAAATGATGAAAATAGGATGCAGCAAAGCTGAGTAGCAATTTGTGAGATGTGCTAATTTCAGCTGTGAAGTAGTGGGAAATTGAAAGAGAGCACCTCTGGCATTGCAGAACAGACTGTTGTACTGCAGGTATTCTGAGCTGACCTCTTGCCAACTTCTTATTTGAATGCTGCAAAGAGGCTTTAGGTAGTTGGCAAGTATCCGTATTTTAATATGCAGCCATAAAAAAGTAAAGTATGATGATTTTTACATCAGAAGATTAACATTTTACTTTTAAATAAAATATGATTAACTGGTACCAAATTAAAAGTAATAGAACTGAAATATTCAAACTATGACTCTGTGGTGTCAGATTATGCATCAAGTATGACGATTTAAGTACTGAAGTGATTTAAACATGATCCAGCTGAAGGATGTATATTCCAAGTATCGAGAATAAAATAGAATAAAACAATTGTGGCTATCAAAACCTTCTCAAACTCTCCTGGCTGAAGAAACCAGGAAATCAAAAAGTGTTGTTTACAGTGACGGTGTCCTGTCTGGTGCCAGTGCAGGTAATGTGAGAGAATGGTCAGCGTGCTATGATGGCATCCTAAGCTATGATTTTAAGCTTGACAGATGCTGATTGCGTTTAAATTTATCTCCCAGGCCAAGACTATTGCTTTTGGGTTCGTCTACCTCCAGCAAGGATCCAATGTGCTTGATCTAGCAAAGTGTTTTTGCTTTCAGCAGTTTCAGTCAGCCAGGCTTCTTATTATCCATGTGCAGTTTCATTTCTGGTAGACTGGCGCATGCTTTCATAAATGAAACCACATATTTATGATCTGAACTATTTAATGTTATGTCTGGAAATCTGAATATGCCACTGTAAAGGTTTGACATTTGACTTGGCATATTTTAAGACGTTGTTAGTAAAAGTTAATTTAAGTTTTTTTTACCCACCTATTATTTCTATAAGTAGAATTTGACAGTGAAGTGGCATCTTACTGTCTGCTAAAGTCCTGTAAATGAAGTGTTTGAGTGCATTTGGGCATTTAGTAATCATCTTGTAGACATTGTTTCAGCAGGTTTGTGCACTTTAAGCTGTGACACCTTGGTATTATTTATGCAGCGTAAGAGGAGTGGAATCTGGCTCATGTTCCAAAGTACAAAAATAAAAGAAGTGGTAAATAAAATGTTCTGTGATCACAATAATTGGCAGATCTAATTTTGTTTACATCCAGGGAGCAGGATACTGAAGTAAGAGGGTGTTGCTTTCATGTAGTTTCTTCAGAGAGCAAAACTTTAGTAAATATGTAAAAATGTGAGCAAAGCACTTAACAGCCTTCATATAGTGTGTTATTTCGTCTAGTTACACAACTCAGGTGTTTGTGTGAATTTCTTCATATTTTGTTATTTTCAGGGACAATGTTTTGGTTGCTATAAATACTGTTAGTCGCATTAATGAAAGATTGTTAGGTGCTTTTAAAGATGTGTTATACCATCATGTGGAATAAGACTGAAGTGAGTACAGGTCTTGCTTTAGGTAACTGGACAGTTCCTATGAGTCCTTACTGCACTGTTCCAGTGCAGATAACCATATTTAACTTGCAAATGCTCTTTGCTTTAACGTGCCATTAAATCTACTGAATATATTTGCCCTATGAATAGAAGGGAATTAAAAATTTAAAATATGTTTCTAATTATCAGTGGAGAGAAATTATGGGAACAAGTATTACAAACTTACCTTCAGGACAGAATTTGACTGTGGAAAGAATTGCATGGTAATATCTCCAGTAGTGTGAGAGGAGTTTCTTTTTCATGTGGATGCATGTCATATGAATGATGGAAACTGCTTGAATTCTGGATTAGACATGCTAGAAATACTGGTGAAATGGTACAAAATTGGGAAGAATTGTATGACCAAAAGGTCAGGTAGCTTAGCAAAGTCAGAGCAGTAATGTGTACTAATTGGTATTTGATTGTTGTTTGTTTTATTTTGTTTGTCTGGCATGTGAAAGTTGTCTCAATAAAATTTTGTTTTTGTAAAGCTTCATAATGAAACTTCTGATTGGTGTTACAGGGAGTACCCAAAGGCCAAACTGAAATGCATGTACATACTGCAATTAAAGGTTGGTGTTTTTAAGCAGCTAACATGGTTGAGCAGACAAATTATGGTTTGACTTTAAATGGGCTTCTGGATTTCCGTCATGGTAAAGGTGTGTTGTCATTTCTTTAAGTTAGAAATCCTGATTGGTCCTGTTTTACCATCAGCCAGGGAGGATGTGGGACACTACTGCAGGTGTTCTTTTAGAGTTTATTTGAGGACATCAAGCTGTTGTAAATAGTTTAAATTTGCAGAGAAAAAGCATCACATAGTTGGATCTGCATTAGCTGTGTACCTTTCAGTGTCTCAACTCTGTTAATGATGCTACCCACATCAAAGTTAGGACTTACTCCCCAGCATATTTATTTTTTTAAATTTTAAATAGCAACAACAAAGTAGTCAGGAGTTTAGAGTCTTGATCTGCAACAGATTTATATTTCATGTAATACATCTAGCAAGTCACATACCTGCTTTTTGTGTGGTGAGGTTTTTCACTGTGCATAAGAAAATAAACATACTGAAAGTAAATACAAGACTTTTGGCTAAATGCTAAGTTGCTAAATATTGTCCTTGGATTTTTACGTGGGCTTAGTCTTTGTCTGCAACTATTGCTCTTGGGGATGATTTGCAGACCTTTGCCATTGTCATGTCTGTTTTTCTTTGTAGACACTAAATACCTTCTTATCTAATACTCCAGGAAAAACATATGAAAAGGAAGTCCTGCAATTTGTATCTTATTGAAAGTGTCATTATTTTCTGGGGCTGCTTGAAAATAGATAAAGTGTAGGCAGCTGTTGCATTGCAGGAGCTTTGCTTTGTAGCTTATGGTTCTGACATGAGCAACCAAAACTGAGTTTGTGAGCTGTAATGAAAGGTGGTTCATTGTTGTCATCTTCTTTTTTTTTTTTTTTTTTTTTTTTTTTTTTAATAATATTGTGTTGCTTAAGGTGTTCTTCTACTTTCTTGTTCTTTTGCTGTCAGGGGTTTTATTTTAATAGGACTGGTGAAAGCTGGAGACTGAAACCAGGCAGATCGGTAAATCTGCCAGAAGTTTATAAGATTTATGAAGAATATATGAGATTATATATAAAGTATAACTCATCTTCACTCTTTGAATCTGCTTGCTAGATAATGTGAAACTTCATTAGGAAAGAGGTTTTCTGTTCAGGAAGCCAGTATAGTAAGCATATTCTCTGAATATTTCTAGAAGATTAATTAGTCTATCAGTTTTTGAAGTGCTTTGCCTAATGTGTATCTGTATTTCAGTGCTAGATATTTGTTTGAAAGGGTTGTATTGTGTTTTTGCTGTAGGGCAATTCAGTAGGGCAAATGTGTAAATCACTATTAGTATCACTTACCTATATTTTGTATTTTAACATCTAATTTATTCAAGTTGGCTGCTTGTCATTGGAGTGCAGAAGATTTTTAGTCAGGACAACTATGGGGACAGGATGTTTTCATAGGCTTGTTTGAAAACACATACTGGCTTTTTATTTTTTGTCACCTCTTTTAACGAAGCCTACAGAAGGAGTTCTGCAGAAGACTTCCTAGAGAATTTTTGGGCGGCTTCCATAGATGAGGATAAGCAGTTCTCTCACTTGCATTCTGTTGTATTACGTGAAGTGTGAACTAGAGGTGACCTCTTGAAATTTCTGCTCCAGACATTCTGTCAACATCATGTCTCTGGATGCATATATTTGCATCTTTGTGATAACATTGCTAAATAATAAAGATAAGCCATGACCCATTTACTGTTTTTGCAGTTTAAGCTGTGCTAAACTAATTGGAGAGAAGGTTTGAGCTTGATTTGCTCATTCTTCCCCTTTGCCCTTTGTACTTTTTTCCTTGCACACCTTGATCCCAGCCATGTCTGTGATCCAGTACTATGGACAGATCTGCAGTTATGTGTTCAGAGAACGCCTTTTGTGTCTTTAATGCAGAGATGTCTAGAAGCCATGCAGTAACCAGTCACAGCACAAATCAGGAGTACAGCACATGGAATTGTCCTTCTGTACTGAGGAGACTCCACTATGAATCAATGTGCATACAGATAGGATGTCATCTTTCCTGCTTGTTTGCTATTTTTTATTGACCAGGTGGTGTTGAATATGCAGATAATTGAGAAAACACGAGTTAGTACTAGTCTATTAGTATTGGATATGTTTCCCCTGAAATTCCCCTGTTAAAGTTTGTTACTCTCGCTTGGAATATGGGTTCTTGGATCTTGATTTTGTCTCAGGCAAAGTGAGGCCTCTAGAGTTTGGATTTGTGGGTAATGGGCAGTAGTCTTTTTATGCTTGCAGAATTTTCCATAAAAAGCTATCATCATCAAAACACTGGGTTTTTTTGTAAAGGGCTATGAACATGAGAGTTTTGTGTTTACAAAACCACTTTGAGAACCGATTGTAATATCAAGCCTAGAGCTGAGAGAAATCTATGATGATAACCATAGAGTAACTAAAATCTTCATACATTAAGTTGTGCAGGATGCACATTAATGAAACAGATACCTGTAAAAGGATGGTGTCATACTGCAAGATGTTTGTCTGGTCATTTACATCAGCCTGACAAAACTCCAGAATGAAAGGTACATAGTGTGGACAGGCTCTAATGAATTTGCAGACCCGATAATCTGTCAGAACCTAGGTTAGCTGGGAACAGACTTGCTGACAGACGTGAGACTTCTAGTATAACCACGTGGTGCTTTATCTTTTATTTAAAACTCAGCTGTCTCCTTGTTCTGTAAGCTTAACAGAGGTGTATTCACCATTGCCACAATGTCAAATTTTCTATGGTTTTGTCACGTGGAATGTTGAATGCTACATGCCTTGTTCTGGGAAAAGTATGCATTAGGCCTTTTGGAAAAATCAGCAGTGATAGAAGAAAATATACATTTACTTGAGATTAATTTACAGGAGGAGTATCCCACAGTTTTTATGGTCTTGAATCAACAATGTTTTGTTGAAATAAAATGTTGCATGCAAAAACTGCAATGGGATTTATAGTGGTGAGACAGTCTTGTGGTTAATTGGTCTTAACATTGTATTATGTTGCATCTCAAGCAGAAAATTTAGGGAAGCAACTATTAATTTTAGAGCTGATCACAATTTTAGATTTCTGTTTTGAAGAGATTGTTAGTACTTCAACGTTCAATTCTATTTCACTAAAATATATTTCAAGCAAATTTGAAGACTTTTTGTGATGCTATGTTTTGGTTTTATATTCTTTCATGACATAGTGAGAGATCCATGTTGTGATCTTGCTCTCTTAATGATCGTTCTCTGCCACAGTGGAAGTGATGTATTTGTAATTTTTTTTTCAGATGTCAGTCTTTCATTGCAGCATACACAGTATGTCAACACTGAACGTCAGTCATCCTTTTAGACTTTCAGCTCCTACCGTATCATTACGACTTTTTTTTTATAATGAGCAAAACATGACAATTTCTGTACATGATTATACAAAATCTCAGCAAGCAAAGCAATACTGATGCAAAATGTGTTGGGGTTTGTTGGTTTTTTGTTAGTTTGTTTTTTTTTTTTTTTTTTTTTGGGTGGAAAAGTGGTTTTGACAAAAGGTTAATGTTCTGTTAGAAGTATATGTTAGAAAAACAGACCTGAACAAAGTCTCGTTCTTTCCCACTGAAGGATGGCTCACAGCCTGCCATTCTTTCTTGTTCCTAGTTCTTTGCCCAGATAACCTGAAGTTCAGATTTTCATCCCAGTTTGGGGGCTTTGCCATAGCTGTAAGCCTTTGCTAGGCTAGGAATTTGTATTGTTTCTTGCTCAACAAATTAATCTCTGCAGTGTTCACTGCTGATGCACCTTCCAGACTCAGAGGTTTGTTTTGTCATTTGTGCTTTGTGGAAGAAATTGCATTTTGAGTACCTGTCTCACATATATCTGGGAAGAGTTCTCAGAAATAGTGAAGCTGGGCAGATTTCAAAGGGGTACATTATGGAGAAAGTGGTGGCTAGGCTGTTTGCTCAGTATGAACTGCAATGCCAGCAAACCTTTAACTGAGCTGGCATTGATGCAGCCTGACTGAAATAGCATTTAGAGTTAATGAAAATAGTTTTAACAGTGTCTGCAGTGCTTTCTGTGTGTGAGCGTGTGACATTTTACAAGTGCATTGCAAGGGCTAAATTGATTCTTAGAAGAATACATTTCTCTAGTCCAGACAAGACCTAATAGATCTTAACTTTTTCTTAATTTTCTCTGTTGATTAAAATCCTGAATGTGGTGAGGTTTCTACTATATGTCTACTCAAAGCAAGCTTAAAGAAAATGAAATGTCAGCCTTAAAAATGTCACTTTAATATGCTTTGACATGGTAAGGTTCTAAATGTCTCATAATGATACATGTGCAAGTAGAGAGTATGTATGCCTGCTGTATTTGGAGTCAGTGAAGGAATGTATAGTCACAAAATATTGATGATACTATTCTGAAGAGATTGCTTGGAATGAGAAGCACTGAAGAAAAGAACTCACTGGCAAACCCAAGATACAGAGTTGGAGGAAAGGCAGCTGAATTCTCAGTATAGAAGTGTGCTGGTTTGGGGCCAGACAGATCATCTCTTGCCCCGAAAGGGACAAAAGAATGAGACTCACACAAACGGATTGGAGAGTGATGGAAAGTTTAAATGGAAAAGCAATTGGTGAAGCTACAAAAAAAACTACAAACTACAAAGCATAGTGACAAAGAGTATCCCAAAGCGTACAGAACCCTTCACAGAATTCCCAAAGCTTCCCAATCCTTCCCTTCTTCCCACCTGAGGGTAAACCCAAACCCCCCAGGGCTCTTTCTTCCCCCTCCCGCTGCTAGGCAAGTCTCAGGCTGGCCAGATCTGAGACTGCCCCCCCTCCATTCTCCTCCTGGCATTAGGCCTAGACAGGCCTAAGAGGCCTTGAGGATACTCCCCCGGCATTACCCGATAAGAGAGGACATCTCCCGTGGGAGCAGAGAGGGAAGAAAGAGGAAGAGAATGACTTTGCAGATGGCCTTATAGGGTGCAGGATTTATGGGTAGAAATACGTCGTTTCCTGTGTCCACCCCTGTGGGTGGGCACCCAGGACACCAGAGGTGTATCTCATGCGGCAGTGGCAGGGGGCACCCAGCCTAAACTGCCACAAGAAGGTTAAAAAAAGCAAGTATTGGACTGCTGGAATAGTGACTTATATCCCTATTACACAGTTTGCTTATTAATATTTAGATTTTTGTAGTGGAAATAGTGCAATTCCAAAAGATATGTATGCTTTTAGGTGTGAAATAGAAACAATTTCCAATTGTGTATTGGTGCACAAGCACTTCAATATTCCAACTATTTTTTGTAGTGCTATGTCCTTAGTACAGGAGGTATTGTACTTTTGGTAAGCTGATTTTTGTTTATCCATAGAAGTCTGCTGACTTCTCTTTTGTGTCTAAGTACTTGACTGATTACTGAATTCCATGCATTTATGAGTACATCAGAAGTCTTATTTAGCAGTTAGCATCTGGAAAATCAAGAAAAGGCACATGTAATGCATATACCGCATATTTAAATCAAACTTTTAAAAAAAAAAATCTGTGCAATAATTCGTTTTTAGGGCATTCTTTATTCTCTATAGAAGTTCAAAGGGGAGAGTTCAAAACCAACTTCTGTACCTGTTAGGCATGGTGTTGATTTTATGTATATATGTGTGTGTATATGTGTTTGTGTGTAAATATACTAACAGCTGCCTGGAAACAATTGACGTAAGCTCCTGACAATGACGTTTTGCAGCTTGTAAGCAAACTAGAGTATGGACAAAGACAACAGAGCTTCATATTGATCTGTGGACAGTTGGATTGTTTTTCTGCTTTTATGTAATTTGAAACTTGGTAAACAGTTACTTGGAATAACCTACAACCTCCTATGTATTTTAATGTTAAAACTTTTTGTGACATTGTTTTACAGTTTCTAATGCTTTTAAAAATTTTATTTATTTGGTTCAGAGCCAGCACATTACAGTTGTGCTTTGCTGATCTAAAACAAGCAAAACAAGCAAAAGTTGTGCTTTGCTTATCTAAAACAAGATTTTGGCAACCACTTACTGTGCGTTTAATGCTCTTGGGCAAATTCCCCAAACCCTCTAAACTTGTTTAATATCCTCTTGCAGTGTTTGAACAACAAACTGATGTTATTAGAAACTATGAATCAAAATAAAATTGAGGGTATAAATGATGGTTAGACCACAGAACAAAATCATATTGATGTGAAAGTTACAGTAACTAAAAGAAACTATTATAGAGTCAAATAATTGCAGACTGTGTTAAAGTATGTGCATACTACTTATAGCTTTCACAATGAATGTGAGGTTTGTACATGTGATGCCTTCCACATGTGTCCTAGAGTTACAGGTCCCTCTTTTGTATTTGCCTTGCACTGACCTGGTGAAGTTCAAGTTTGCTGACTCTGTGTTCTGAATGCATCAAAGCTTGGCAGTTAGCTGAAGACATGGGTAGGGCTCTTACTTCAGACCTGTGAGAGATGTTGATACTGGGAATGGTCAAAGCATTCCTACCAGCAGATAAATTCTCTACATGCAGACTAGAGCTGTGGCCCATCAATGTATGATCTCTGGTGCTGTCTTTCCTACTGGAAGACACTTGAGAGTAGGATACAAGTAGATTGTAGGAGTTTGCAGAAGCAGTCACCTCTGCTTGTTAGATCAAGAAGCAAAAAGGGCTTAATGAAATGGGTGCTACTAAGACATCTGCGAATGTGATCAGTAGAGCTTAGGTTAGAAGAACAGAAGTAATTCTTCCTCAGGACTTAAAAATCTCCATGTTTGCTTTCCTTCCAAAGTAGACTAGATGGATGTGACAGTATTTCTGAATGAGCTCGAAGTTTGCTTTTCTTGTAACACGCTTTTTGTGTTTGCTGCAGCTGTGGGATATTTTTCTGTTAGATATTAGTAAGGGATGTGATGTCTGAGTTCCTGCTCTTACTAGTCATTATTTTCAGTGCCCCACTGTCTTGTTTGAGAAAGTGTTTTGGTAAGAGTTGGTTTCAGTCTAGCTAGTCTTGAAAATGTGCACGAATGTGGTTACGCACATGTATGTGTTCAAATACTTAGCCAGCTGTCCCAGAGCAGCACGTTAACTCTTGGGTATATCTATCTCTGCATGCAGTTATGGATATCTGAAGTAGATGCTTGTTGATGTATTATTTTTCTGGACAGCACAGGCCAGGTCTAAACTTAACAGTTTGTTGTTTCTGCCACTAAACAGTGCAGGAAATGTTTAATGTGGAATGGTAAAATATTAAATCCAAAAAGTGCAAAGAAAAGCAATGAGGAATTTAAGGATGCGAAGTGTAATTCAAAGCCAGGCATCTCTTAAAACAATAAAACTTCCTTCACACGATCTATGTGTTACCAAATTTCTAGTGCTGATATCTATGCAGAATCTTCTTAGTAATCTGTATTGTTATCGCCATCGTGATTTAAAAATCTTAACTGCACGCTGTAAGCAACTGGATGGTAAATAAGCCTTGTTTCTTATCTTAACCTTAGACTTTGTGTGCAGACTTTAATACCTTATTCATAAAAGATCTGACCTTTTCTAGGGTTGCAAACAAGCCTCCAAATAAAATGTGAATTATTAAACCACCCTTCATATGAATGCAGTTCTCATACTGTTTTATATTTCTCCAGTTTACATTCCTGTCTTACAGAAATGTACCTAAATGGCAAATCTGTCCTTCATAAGCAAAGGTGCTTTATCTTTTCCTGATTAAGCAAAACCATTCAGAGTCTAAAGCTGTTGTTGAAACAGAACTGAGATCCTGTAGTAAGCATGGACATAGAAGAAGCTTCTGTAGGCTTGCTAATAGGCATATAAGTATCTGTTTCAGGTCCTATTACAGGACTACTGCTATAATAAAATTGAGAATTGTTTTCTAAAATAATATCAATCTTGTGACAGAAGCTCGTGTTCTAGTAAATGTGCTGTTTGTGTGCATGCGTGAACCAACCGTCAAGCTGTAGTGATGCGTGTATTTTTGTTTGCATTGTATTAACAATTCATGGTAGTAAGGTGAAACCAACATTCCTGGGCTGAGGATCTGTTATGCTGAGCATAACATTATATTTCTTTAAACACATCAGTTCTCTGGACTGGTTGGCAGCATGCTGAATTCCCAAGCTTGAGTTGCTGTGGATCACGAATGGCAGATTGAGTTTTTCAGGGGAAGGAAGGAACTGTAGAGATGAGTAAGTGGGAGTATGTGAACACAGGCACACATATGGTGTTTTAAAAACTAGACTTGCTTGTGTTTTCTCAAAATGCTATGGTTGGGGAAAAAGAAAAGCCATATTTCAACTTGTCATTTTAAATCTGCCCTTAATTGCCAATCTGAACCATATTTGCAACTCTTCTGAGTAGTGCAAAAGTTTCACTGGTATTGTTCCCAATGGCTTTAGAAAGATTTCTGTGCTCTCTGAAAATATGCATTCATTTATAGCTATGGTTTATGTACCAGAGTAAAGTTGGGCTTGACTTATACTGCTTTACTGCATGTATGTCCTTGCTTAAGTCAAGGTTCCCAATGTAAGAATTCAGCCAGTCTCCTGAATATAAAAGTGTATAAGGCAATAGAAAAACTGTGGTTAATATTTCCCAGGTTGCATGACATTTGTTTACAGGCCATGGGAGTTGAGCTCAGTTCCTTTTAAGGGAACATTTGAAAGTTTGGGATGGGATATATGAAGTATGGAGATTTTTAATTACAGCTCATTGACAGATGAGATGTTCAGGACCAGTAGTTGGATATTTTCCTTTGTATGCAGGAATATGAAACAAAATGCCCCAAATGAGAGGGGGTTTATTAGTGAAACTACTATTGGAATTTTTTGCAGTGTTAATGTATTTATTGTTTATTTTTTCACATTTCCTTTACCAACTATACATTATTGTAATATTTTTAGTGAACTATAGAATATGCATCGTTGTTGAAATTATGTTTATACTGAAATCTGAATTACTGCTTGTTACTTTCTTACTATGAACCTTAACAATGGATTACTTTTTTTGCATTTATTTTGCCTTAGGTATATTTCAGTGAAGTTGACAGCCTTTACATTATTGCTGTGAGAGCCACAAAGAAAAATATTCAATGTCTTGAAAGAGACCACTTTTGTATATCTCATTGAAGTGCTTTAGAATATACAAGAATTTATATCCTAAACTATAATTCTAAGCTTGTCATTACTGCTTTTCTAGGCAATAATTCTAGGCTTGTCATCATAGAAAGACACCTTCACACATCTTTAATTTCTGTAACTAGTTTTAATAATTTCCCTGGGACCATACTGAAAATAGAGCTTTTCTCTCTTATATCCTGGTTATGCAGGTCAAACTGGGAGGTTTTTGTCCTTTTTTTCCATTTGTTTGGTTGGGTTTTAGTTTTGTTTTGGTTTCTTTTTGGTTTTTTAATATTTTTTTTTGTCATCTGGATAAACATAAATATTGTCCAGGAGATAGAGAATTTCAGGATTTTTAATGTAGTTTACAATCAATTAAAAAAATCCCAAAACTGATTTGTATACCTCACGTTTTTTCCCTTTGGTGATTCAAAGTTAGAGTGGCGATGTGTATGTGCATCTGTATTAATGTTTCATGCTTTCCGAGTACACATATCATTATTGAATTAAAATAATGTAGTTGAAACTTCACTGAATGGTCAGCTTCTTTTGAAATATAATTAGGAGCTGAGATAGCTTCCATTCAATATGTGAGAACAGGAAATGTGTGTATGGAACCAATGGGTATGTATCTGTACTAAACTCTCTATAGTGCCTTTAGTCAACCTTTTGACAGTATTTGAATAATTTCCTTCTAATTTCTACTTTCTTGTAACTAATTTACATAATGCTGCTGCTCACTTAAAATCAGCTCATTCTAAAGGAGTGATATAATGTGTCTTGCTAATCTAGGTCCTTTCATTCAAGGAAATCAGAGTAGTTTGCAAATGCTCATAATTCTGTCCTCATCCTGTGAGTTGAGCTGTATTGCCACCATCTCATCTTCATAAAAATGAAGAAAATGAAGTAGAAATTTAAGAATTTGATCAACACATTAAAGGAAGACTGTTGCAACACTTTTTAAAATTCAGGTATCGTTATTCTGGCAATTGTGTTTTCCTTTGTTTATTGTCTACTTTCTGAGCTTGCACAATAAGGACTCCGGGTGAAAACTGTCTTTACTGAAAGCAAAAGGGCTAGGACTTCATTTAAAAACATTGGAAGATGAATTGTATTGCCAACTAGGGATACTTGCAGTAGTCTGTAAGAAAAAAAAATAACAAAAAATACCACCGGAAAACATAGCAAAACAAAGCAAAACAAAAACCCCATGTTGTGGTGTGGTGGGCTGGAATTCCCCTCCCACATTAACAACTCCAGACTAGCTCAGTTCAGAAGGAAATGAAGCTGTATTGTACAAGCAAAACTACAATCTATAAGGAAATGTAACGAACATGTACAAATATATTCACGACATTTACAAATATGTACAATTAACAGAAAAACACAACAAAACCCCCTGGCTTCAGAGGGGCCCTGCTTCTTTCCCCTGCCCCTTCCCAGAGCTAGCAGGCAAAGGGGAAGAAAGCCAAGAAGCAGAGAGGTTGTTAAACGTAGCTTTTCAAGGTTAGTATGCGGGTGTGTGTTATCTCCAAAAGCCAGAAGAGAAACGCAGAACTGCCCAGCAGAAAAACACCAGACAGACAGACTGAGAGACTGCATGTACTTTGAGTACTGACTCTTAAATATTACTTTGTCTCCAATGGAAGTATTTAGAATACTCATTATTTTGCTTTCTTACACCCAATTGTAATTTATTTACATTCTTTTACCTTTCTGCCCAAACTCTGTGAAGAAAAGTTAAAGGCACAGCCTTAAAACTACCACAACCCAAAACAAAGAAGACCCTCTTATACTTAGAGAAAGAGTGAACTTTAGATTTCCTTTTCTGCATTTTTTCAAGTCCTTAAGTTTTATAGATGCTTTGGTTGTGTTAAATCTGCTTCTGTCAAACCGTATCTTTATGTGTGTTGTGCTAACCTATCTGACAATGGTTCTTGCCAGTTACTGCTACTTTTGTCTTCCTATATTTTTATTTCAGACTTGACCTTAATCTCCTTGTGGAGCATTTAGATGTTTTCTTTTGTTTGCATGTAGACATTAATACCTTAGGCAGCATTAGGGTTTCTTGCAGAATCAAACGATGAAAATTGAAGCAGTGTCTTTTGCCATTTCCATGTTAAGTATCTGTCGAGATATGTAGATGCTGATCTTTTATTCTTGAGAAATTTATATTGCAAACTTCATTTGTTATCTAGCTGAGGCACTGTAAGTCCAATACGGTCACCTTTGGCAACATGGTCTTTCTGAATAGGTATAAGAATTTGCATCATAGAAAATGTCTTTAATACCCATTTGTGGAAGGTTTTGCAGGAAGAGAGAAATTTTAAACTGCAGAGGAAGCTGAATAACATCTTTTTGTCTAGCAATCTTTGGTAACTTTCCTTAAATGAAGTTTCTTCAGAGTGTCTAGGAATATGTCTGCAAGAGTCAACCTTCTCTTTGCTTTAATCATTGCATTTTTGTTTCCTCTGTTACAAGGGGTTTTTTGTTGATTGCTTGCAGTCTATATTATGAAGCTATGTCCATAGACTTAACTGGAACAGTATAACTGGCTTATTGATAATGGTTACATCTGCTGGTGGAGTTGCTTTACCACCTTCTGTTTTCCAAACACTTGGAGTATGCTTTTATAAGTTTTCTTTGTTAATGCAATTTTGTATTCTTGCAATGATTAAGAAGCAAAGAAAAGATTTATGCCACCAGCAGAGCGGTTTATGACACAGCCTGCTTGTTTAGTGGGAGGTACACAGTTTTTGTTTGAACTGAATTATGTAGTGGGAGAATTGACCAAGTGGATAATGCTAAAGCACTTTTTCTTACTTACGTCTCAGAGGGGAGCTACCATTGGCAGACAGATTTGGGTGAGATCCAGGCCTGACAGAAGACCTAAATTGTAGGGTAGTAACAGAACACTCCTAAAATCCAAAAGTTCTAGTTTGGCAAATGGAGTAATATAGTAGTTTTGGGGTATGCAGACAGTGAAAGGTATGAAAAATATAAATTCTTTTTTTAAGATTGGAAACAAATTCTCAGTAGGATTTCTTCACTCTATCAAAACTTAAGAATGATTAAGTTGGCCTGACCTTCATGAGAGCAGGCAACCAGTAGTGGATAAAAAGTAATCATGTTTAGGAAGGAGGATTGACACCTGAGTATTCATAGAGTGAAAATAGTGAGGATGAAAGAGTGTACTCTGAACAGTGAGGGGTGCAGGAGAGTATACAGTCCCTGTGCCCACAGGCTTTCTGTGTAGATTATTCTTATAGACGCTGTAAAGCACCAGAAGTAAGAGATTATGTGGGTGGAAGAATGCCTCTGTTGCCCTGGTTAAAAGTATGATCTACACTGGTTGTATGCAAGAGGCAGGATGTTCTGTTCAAAGATGATGTTTTTTGTTTGTTTAAAATAGTCAGTTATGCTGAAATAATAGTTTTGAGGTTAATATGGGAAGATGTAAACTGTCTTGTGTTAGATATGGAGAATAAGCATCCCTCCTACCCCTCCTGAAAAAGACATTCCATACTTTCCAACCTTGCCAGTCCTTTGCAGATGGCAATTAAGAAATTAAGTGAAGGTAGGATGTTTAATACCTGTTCCTCCTATAATTTTCAAGTCAGTTCTTTACCAGAGAGTAAATCATTCTTTGTCTAATTATTAAAGATAATGGTTGGGACTCCAGCCAGTCGTATTTTCCCTTGCATCCTTACTAACTGAGCTGAATTTGTTACTTACCTGAAGCCTATTTTCCCGTATTGTGTATCCTGATGTCTGAATGTGGCAGATTATTTGCAGAATTAACAGTTGCAAGATTGTTGCTTTGGATGATATATTTTAGAAAAGCAAAAAAGAAAGCTCTGCCATTCTTTATGCCCCAAAGAAAGTGTGCATGCTTCACTCAAAGATACTGTCTTCAGATAGTTTAGCTTTCAATTGTAGTAGTCCCAAAAAGGATGTGTAAGGCTTTCTTTCATGGATGTTTTGTCAGCCACACTTACTTAAATAATCCGTGTCTTTCTACGTCAAATAATACAAATGTTACCTCCATGAAACATTGCCTTTATAAAACCAAGTCCCTCTTTTAAGAACTCATAGTGTAGATGTAGATAATACAGAAGTATTAAATTTGGAAAAATCACAGACTAATATAGTTAGGAAAAAATTTCAGTTTTTATAGTAGGTATGTGTTAATGGTATCAGAAGTGTTGCAACACTTCAAACTGGTAATAATCATGAAGGACTTAGAATTTTAATAGATAGTGGAGGTTAAATCTTGGGGCTGAAATGTGAAAAATTATTCCAAACTTGGTAATGAAGTTCATGACAGATCTTGTTACTTCTGAATTTGTATGAATACCTCTGGTGATGCTTATTTTCCTGTCTTGGTTAAGTGTTACAGAACTTTAGTGGGGAAATCTGCATTTTACATGTAACTTTAAACGTTTTCCTTTTCTTTCTTTCTTTTTTTTTTTTTTTAAAGAAAGTATTTGAAATGGATTATTACTTACAAAGAAGTATTACTGGAAAATGTGGGATACATTAGTCATTAATCATAATTATTGGCTGAGGTGACAATGTGCAATCTGTTGCTACAGGAAAGAGCATTTTTTTTGGGGACATCCAAAGAAGATTATTGTTTGTGGAGTGAGAGGGTAATCCTCCTCTATTGCTCTGTGTTAAAATCTGGAAAAAACTTCATTTTTATAGCCCTGAAGTTCACATTTGTGGAGAACAAACAGGTAAAATAAAGAAGCAGAGGAAAAGCGTAGAGAGGAGATGGACTGACAAAAACAATAGGAGAAGGAGGCATTTTTATCCTGTCAAGATAGCAATTACTGCTCTGTGGGCTGTTGTTGGTTTGCAACTTAGTGTATGCATTGAGGGAGAGGAGAATTTCTGATCTTTGTAATTTAGAATCATGGTAGTGATTAGCCACAAAATAAATCAATATGTTTCATGTTCAAATTGAGTTTACCAACTTGATTATTACACCCCCTACTTGTGATTTATTTTGAAAGCCAATTGAAATATTCAGCTAGAGCACTGCTTGCTGCTTATTGTGGCAGTATGAGCTATATTGAGTGTGGTACACTGGACATCTCTGATCTACTCCTTTGTTTCACCTGAAATGTACTTCAAAGTACTTGTGTTTTGCTTCTGCAGCCTTATATTTTCTGTTTTAAGTGTGACTTGTGGGAACTGTTTTTCTGCTTTTGTGTTAATCGTGTGTATTTACAGTGTTTTACAAGTACATTTGTAATCCAAAGATCTTTCACATCAAGGTGATTAAAAATGGCAACTTAATAGATGAGACTGAAGAGTAACCATTAATGAGGAGGGAAAGCTGATGTTAATTTCTATGCAGAAAGTCTTTGAAAGCAAATGTAGGTTCTCTTTGAAGTCAAAAAGCAATGGGAGTAAAAATTGAAAATGTGTGTAGCAAAGGTAGAGAAGTAAAGCACTGAAGTAGTTGGAAGAGGTGGAGATGCTAAAAAGTGACAGCCAAGACACAGACAAAATCAAGATTGAGCATTAGATTGAACTAAGATATTTGATTGCTTTAGGTGACTTAATTAAGGATGGGATAAAGGACTCTTTTTCAGAGAAGATACATGCTTCAGCAGCTGTCTTTATGATCATGATGTGGAGAAAAACAAAGTGGAGGGTTTGCTGAAAAGCTTATGTTCAAGTGTAAATTATTTGCAGCAAGTACAATCTTCTCATTTTGGGTATGAATTTCTAAGGTGGTAGAGTGATACAGGCAGTGAACAGTGATAAAGATTTACCAGAATTTGACTGTCTAGTAACAGAGTGGGTAGGATGGTAGAACTTTGAGTTCAGTGACTCTAGGAAGAAAACAAACAAACACACAAAAAAATGGGTGGTGAAAACAGTGGCATCAAACTGTCAGACCCTATGGTATAAAACTCTCAATAGCAAGACCATAGTTGTATGGGGTCCCCAAGAGTTATAGAAATGGGGGAACAATTTCTTGTCTTGCGGTTCCAATTAAAAACTTACAAATTGAGAGGATGCTACATATTTGAAACAATGGAAAACACAGCAAGCTGTTACGGAGGCCTGCTGAGGGAAAAGTGATTTGATTTTGATTGTCTTCCTGACTTGTGACATTTTTGGAAATTAAGAGGTGCCAGAATGAGGATACAGAGACAGTGTGCTGTAATGAAGGATGCAGCAAGTTCATAAAGAAAAAGTGTTCCCTTTCAGGATTTTAGTGACCTAGGTCAGCCTGTTTTTTGAGAATTGGAAGAAGTAGTAGCTAAATCTGCTTAGTGATACTTGCTAGTCATAAGCAACAAACCTCCAAATTAGAAAGGCCTGTATGTACCAGTATGGCCTTTGATATCTTCCGTGTTTAAATTACTTATAAAAATCTGAATGTTTTTTACACAGTCCTTCCCTCCATACAGTTAAAGAAATAAGCCTGGCATAAGTAATTTTATTTATATTTTTGAAGCTGGAGCTAAATCACAGAGTATTTTATTTTACGTCCCTATTTTACTTCCCTATTTTACTTACTTCCCTATTTTACTTCCCTATTTTACTTACTTCCCTATTTTACTTCCCTATTTTACTTACTTCCCTATTTTACTTCCCTATTTTACTTCCCTATTTTACTTCCCTATTTTACTTACTTCCCTATTTTACTTCCCTATTTTACTTCCCTATTTTACTTACTTCCCTATTTTACTTACTTCCCTATTTTACTTACTTCCCTATTTTACTTACTTCCCTATTTTACTTACTTCCCTATTTTACTTACTTCCCTATTTTACTTACTTCCCTATTTTACTTCCTTCCCTATTTTACTTCCCTATTTTACTTCCCTATTTTACCTTTAGTTCTAAGTTATTAGGGCTTGCCAGGCCCTCTCCCTTAAAATTGCAGTACAGAATAGTTGAAACTTAAAAGTGATAGTTTTTTTGGAGCTGTGCTTCGAAGTGGATTTTGTGGCTTCAAAGCTTTGTGATTCCTGGCAATATTTTTGGCACCACCACTGTAAAATGGTCTGCATCATTAGCTTTTTTTAAATTGATACATGAGTGATGGCACAGTCCATTCTACTTTTTTTCTTCTGACTTTCATTCTAAAGTGTTACCGTCTGTTGGCCAGAAAGATTTTTAAGCAACTCTCTTATAACTGTGATGTATTTGACATGAAAAGGTGCTGTGCGGAAAGTGGGAAGCTGGATCTAAGCATCATCTAGTGAATAGGCCCTGGATGCTGCTTAGTTGTCTTTTAATAAAAGTCCTTATTTCATATCAAGCCTGTAGCAGTACATTTTCCTAACAGTTTAACTACTATTGGGTTTTGCAGGCCTTTGTTTTTAATTTCTGATATCATGAAGGATATGGATGTTGGGAGACTTGCATGCCTGAGCTGTGGAATCCAGAGGAGTGCTGGGGAAGGGGATTTTACTAGTGCCTGGGGATGTGGGCTGAGCAAGGATGTTATTCATACTAGGAACGCAAGATCATGTGTTCCTAAGGACAGGACATAGACATGTTAAATTTGGGAGGCTGGTGAAGTAGAGTAGCGTAACCTTTGGTTAAATGTGCTGTGGCTAAATAATAGCTCAGAACCTTCCCTTAAGCTAAGGTTCTTCCAAACAGGAGCTGGGATGTGTGGGTTACCAGTAGATTGAATGGCAGTATGTAACTTGCTTTATAGGTAGGTAGGGATTTCTTTTATATATTTAGATATGAAATAACTTTCATATATTAAAGGCTGAAAGCTGGCTGTCGACTTCGATCTGGTTTTGAAGTGATATTCTGACATACATGGCTCTCTTCTTGATGTACAATTCCTCTTGAGTTTGTATCTGTCCTGTCCCCAAAGAAGCATCTATTTCTGTTCCTTTACTCAGAAGAATTTAAGGTACAAATCTCTTCCTTTTGATTCAAATGTTTGATTCATCTTGCTAAATTTCATGTGGCTCCGTAGGTAAAGCTTGTGTGTTCATGTGTGTTCTCTTTAAATAGGTAGAAATTATACGTAATTTCTCAATATGTGATTGAACTTCACTTTGTTCAGCAGTATTACTTGTGACTTTGAGGCAGTCTTGTTAATTGATCTTGAAGCAGGCTTAGTGGCTTTAGTTTGAATTTTAAAATTGCTTTTTACCTACTCACTACAACTCATGTGCATGGCATTTTATTCCATTGAATACAGCTTGGTTTTAGGGTTGTTTTTCACTTTGTAGAAGCAGTTTGTTTAAAACACTGTGGTACATATAGTTGTAAGGCTTGTGGAAAGCTATAAATATAAACTGAAGAGGAACCAATGAGATTTTGTGTGATCCAGAAGATACTAGTTGTGGAAGAGAACAGTCTGAATAATACTCCTATAAATTGTTTTTCATAGCCAGAGCTGCATTTCTATTGTCTATAGACAGTAGATGGCAGCATTAGACAACGTGTGCTTTGTCCAGGTAGCCAGAAATCAAATTGTTGATTTTTTTTTTTGTTTCCTTTGTTCTCCCCATTACCCTTTTTATCTTATTTCTTCATTATACAAAGTAAGTGGAAGCTCCAAATTTGAGTAAACTACAGGTCTCATCTTTCTCTTGAAAATTTTATATGTGAAAGGATCTGTGTTTGTGCATGGTGCAATGTGCTAAGAAGTCTCCTTCTCTGGAGACATTCAAAAACACCTGGATTCATTCCTGTGCAGACTACCCTAAGTGATCCTGCTTTGGCAGAGGGGTTGGACCTGATGATCTCTTGAGGTCCCTTCCAGCCTGTGATACACTGTGATACTGTGAAATTGTTCTCTAGAGTGAAAAGGAAATTTCTTTGCAGGACGGTGCAGAGTGATGGGAGACACTGTTATTTCACTTGACTCGGGAGGTTCTGTCTTATCCCAAATCACATATATCTGTCCTTCCTCTACCCACTTACAGTACAAAATGTCATCTGGAAAAAAAAGAAATTAGTCATAATGTAGCGGCAAAACTGTTGCCTGGAGAGTGTGCCTGCTGAGAGCCAGACGCAATTTGGAAACAGTAATAAGTTTCCCTTGATAGGATTATTTTCACTCTGCTTTAAGGGGGAGAGAGGATGGAGAAGTGTTTGTTCCTAATGGGAATGCCCTTGAAAGAACAAGTAGGCGCAATCAAGGGAAAAATATACATATTCTGCAGTTAAGATTGCAGTTCTACAGACTAGAACACATCTAGTTAAATTAGAAAGAGGTGGATTATGTGCCTAAGTTCAGTGCAGCAGTATTAGCCCTGCAGCAAATGTTGTCATCTCAGCTGTGATGAGTGGTTTGTGTTGTTTGTGGCATCAGATTATTTTCGGGTGGTTAGTCAATGTCTTCATTGTCAAGAATGCAAGACACTTGTACCAAATGTATACTATCATTAATGCATTAAACACTGTTTTTGCAATACTGCTTCTTATGTGTAAAACCTCATAATTTATATGGGCTCAAAATGAAAAGTGCACCTATGTAGCATTGCCTACACTGGATGCTAGAAGTTGTCTTTTAGTTTTGCTGTCTCCCCAGCAGTATCCCATCCCTCCTGCTGTAAGGAAACTGAATAAAATACTGTTGTCCATTTGTGGCAGTCTACAAATTACGGTTGCTGAAAAGCTTTTGTTTTAGCACATAAAGGATGGTTGGAGTAGTTTCTTTTGACTTTGGAAATGTATCAGGACTGAAGTAGTAGGTTTTGAAAATGGTTTAGAAGCTGTGAAATATCAACTTTTCCCTTCAGAAATAGATTTGAAGGGGGTTAATGATCCTTCCCCAAGCCAGTGAAAGAAAACAAAATAGTGGAGATAAATGGAATGATTTAAAAATGTTTATTACTTGTTCACAGTGTAAATTCCCAGTGATGTACCTAGGTTGACACTGCCAGTGTTCCTAAGCCTAGTGGTAGTGGCTGTTGTAACCTTTAGCTTTGCTTTATTATTGCCTATTTTACAGCTTTTCTTACTTTAATTCCTGATGAAACAATCCTTGGTAAATCAGGACTGCATATTCCTGGTTGCCCATTACATTAGTGAGTCTGATATATTATTCAAGCAAATCAGTAATTAAAGATTTAAGCCTCTGTTGTTAGCTGTAATGACTACTAGCCAAATACCTAACAGAAGTTCACCCAATTATGTGCTGATCTGTCTTGTCCCTTCATTTAATAAATAGAAGGATTTTGTCATGAAAAAGAATAAAGAGGACTATCTTCCCCAAGATGTTAGGAAAGTTTCAGCAGTACAAGGGGAATCTGAAGAGGTTTATAATGGCAGTTAGAATCCAAAAGAAAAGCAAGTTGTGGTTTTCAGACTTCTTTGAAATTGTGGCATCAGGCACAGGGTAGTCACATGATCCATTTGAGTCTTAAGTAGCTGATGTAAGTCAATCTGCTTCTGTTTTGGATACCTGCTGTACTAACTATGGAAGCTTCCATAGATTTTGTCCTGGCATGGCGGTGTGGAGTCACCTAAACTTACTATACAAATGCCAGATCAGGATATGCAGTAAACAGCTCATTTTTGGATCACTCTCTGTTTGGAACTGAGGTTCAGAAATCTGCTCTCAAAAGCATTTATTCTGAGTCTGCAGTGCATTTTGTTTTAATTGTGGTTAACACTACTCTTGTTGTATGTGACCATTTTCAGAGTTCTGTGATTGCCTGTATGTGTTTCTGCTGGATTTTTAGCATTTGCACATTAAAACCATGTGTGATGGCATATTATACGGTTTCAGTGTGAGGTTGACTGGATAGTACAGGTTTAATTGCATATTGCTTGTATATGCTGGTTACTAGGAGTATTATTGTTTTGGTCACATTTTCTTTCAATAAAGGCTACAAGAAACAAAGAATAATTTTTAAAAACTTCTTCAACTAAAGTCAGTTTTTGGTCAGTCAAGACATTCTTTTATGGGTTTTGCTTTGTGTTTATGGTATTGCTGTTTGGGAATACATTTTCTTGACTCTTACTAGGGAAGAAAATAATATTGCTAGTTCTTGGCTCTTGTTGGGAAAGAAAAGATTATTGCTAGTTTTGTATTTGGGCTCAGACGCTTGAAAAAATGTGGATATATGAAGAACTGAGGAGAATTACCTACTTCAGATAGCCAAAAAAAAAATTGACATTAAAATGAGAACATTTAAATCTGTCAGACTGAAGCATGATTTGACGCATTTATGTTCTGGGTTACATGGTACATGTGAAAAACTGCAAGGACTGACATAACATTGACATCAGAAAAGCTGGGCAAACATATTGAGAAGAAAAAATCCTAAGCCCCCAAATATGAATACTTTCCCAGTGCAGCAATATACAGACTTACCAGTGTCAATGAATATTGTTCTGCTAGTATATTTCTTATTTCATGCTTCATTTTCTCTTCTCCCAGAGCTAAAAGTGTCATAAAGTGTTTTGCATTATAAGTACTAGGGATATTGTGTAGAGACAGTATTTGCCACGTTCTAAGAAATAGAAAGTGCATGGTGAAACCTAAGAAATTGAGTAGACATTTCTACCTCTACCATTTTCCAAAGGAAATGGGCAATAAGTAAACACGTGGGCTTGGGGAAAATACTGTCTGTTTGTCAATACCTTTATTATTTATTTATTTATTCATTTTTCTTTTTTCCCCATGAAGCACAACTCAGACATACACTTACTATAGATAGGTCTGTACACAGACCTTGCATATTTGTGTTGATAGCAGTTAATGATATTTAGGTTCAGCCTAGATATCAAGAGAAAAGAAGAAGCATAGTAAAGCAGTGGCTCAGCTTCTGTGAATTGGGTTTTAATTGTGCTTTTTGTGATGAAAAGCTAATGCTGTTTCCCAGAGATGAGTAGTTCTGTGTTCCAGTTGTAAACAGAGGAGATAGGACTGTAGTCAGGGAAGGCTTGTAACAAAATATGATACCAGAAATGTGGTTGTTGACTAAATACATTGAATTATTCTGGGGAGAGGAAAAAAAGCATGTATTTTTGTTACAGGTTGTACACTTAATTGTGACATATAGGAACACTATGGCTGAAGCTAGACATGTATTTTTAACAGGCCTGTTCCCGCTGTGGTTCTTGAAACAGGAAGTAAACATCTGTACCAGAGAGGATTAGATATTACCCCTGATAATTGCTATGATTCTCTTCTATAAAAGCCACTTAACTCCAACAACATACTACAGATTTTAAGATGTTTGTATAGTCTGCATACAAATAAGTTCTATTTTCAGTAGTATTCTACGTCTCTTTTTCTGCATTGATCAGCTGTAATACGTTCAGAATATGTTACTGAAGTATGCATCTTAAGAATGAACATTTTCCTGCTTCTTAAGAATGAACATTTAGGCTTCAACTTCTTACATTTTTTCCCAGGGTCTCTTTGATTTAGATATGGTGAGGAAGAGAAAAATGATAGTGCTAGAGACCAATGTGTTCAAAATTTCAGTGTCTGAAAATATTACCTCAAATTGGTAAGCTTATTTGAGCAGAATAAATGAAAACCAAAAATGCAGATTCCATCAATTGGTCTATGCTTTGTGTCTTGCTGAAGCAGGAACATTAATAGCTTTCCTCTTGATACTCTGTCTGCTTAGTTATGTCTGGAAGAAATGAGCCTATTCTGTTCATTTTAGTCACAAAGGAAACGTGAAGAAATTGGCCAGTGTTTTCTAGCCATTCCTATTGTTTATATTCTTGTTTTGAGTACATTAGAAAAAAGGTCATAATGTTTATTTGTGGATACCTAGCTTAGAGCTGGGGAAATTCTCTTCTCACAGGAGTTTCAGCATAGGAAGTGGTAATATTTGCAATAATGCTGAATTTGTTCTTGTGCCCCAAATTGGAAAATATATACTTCATAGAACACTGCTTAAGTGTGTCTGTATTCCGCTTTGCTGCCTCCATTTTACAACCTTGGAAACACAAAAGTGCATCTTATTCAGTGCAATGTAAATGGAAGTGACTCAGTGCAAAAACAAAACACAAGCATTTTTTTGTATTAGTTCCTGCATGGATGACTCTCTGGTGAGCTTCAAAGGTCTTGCATCTGAAAAAAGTGATCACATAAAGAAAGTATTCAGCGTAGAAGATCATGTAGAGATCAAGAGAATTGGAAACAAAGTCAGCAATGTAATATTTCTAAGGAAAGCCTTGTATAAGAGAGAAAATAGTTTCCAACTTATCTTCTATGTCTAATATTAGAGATTTTAGGAATAAAAGTCATGAAGGTGAGAGCTCAAGAAAAAACCAAAAGGAACAGTTAAGACCGTAAATATGTGATGATGAGGAGCAGGATATGAAGAAAAAGAGACGCTGGATTTTGTAGCACTGAGTTGAGGAGTAGGTCATGAGTTTCTGTGTGAGGTGCTGGGTAGAGAAGCATTACTGGATAGAGAAGCATTACATTGCCGATGAGATGAAGCTACTTCTGGCACTTTGGTTATGAAATCTGAGGGTGTGTAATTATACTGAGGGCAGTTCTGCTCTTCCATTTAATATTTCTCTTGTGGGTATGTGCACAGCCTTTTTGATTTGGTGCTGACTTCAGTAGAGTCTGCTTTGCTAAGTGAAATGCAGTATCATCATTCTACCTGTAAGAACCAAGCTTCACAAACAGATCTATTTCTAGCTCTCCTACTTGTGAACAAGGTGGCCCTTGCGTTCTTGGTAAGTATGCTGCTGGGTTGCATTGCCTATGGCTATGCAGACTGAAAAAATACTGAAGTCTGAACTTCAGCATTCATCTTTGAGAGTTGACTAGACTTCCTTATCTCTGTCCATCCATTTCAACAGCAGAACTTCCACTGAAAATAAAACTTAAACGTTCAAGCCTCATAATAAAACGTGCCATGTGGTTAACCTTTAATACAATGTAACATTTAAAAAACAGTTTGCATCTTTTTTTGGTAAATTATTACATAAATATTTAGATTAGGTATGAATAGGAATGTGGCATTATTTATGGATCCATATTTCTCTGGCATTTCAGATGCATGGTTGTTTTGCTCCTTAATAAATGCAGACATTAAAAAAACCAGACATATGCAAAGTGCTAATTTTAAAATTTTGCAGCTTAGGGGAGGAAAAATCTCCACAGGTTTTGTGCTTGTCGTCTCTTGTTGCACGATAGAGAAATGCAGTTGCATTAAGCCTCTGTATTTCTGATACTTGTCATGGAGTGACATGTCTCACCTGCTAGTGCAGATTGGTAGCAGAACAACCTGTCAGATCTGAAGATGTTTTGGTGCTGTCTGTTCCTTGTCACTTGAGAGGCAGATGTGTTATGGTACAGTTACTTCTTTAATTTTTGCCCTATCTTGCTTCAGTTCTTTCTCACCTTAATCCATAGAAGAAGAAGGCAAGAATATATGACATGTTTTATGGTGGAAACTGTGAAAAGAGGAGGAAAGCATAGGTTTCTTTTTGGTTTAGCTAGAAATCAGACTGTTAGGTAGGCTGACCTCAAAGCTACATTGCCAGTACAGGATACAACAATTCAGAAAACATCCTGAAATAGTAGCATTGCAATCTGTTGTGGAAACACTCTGAGATTAAATACACATGAATTATTTTACCTGTGCTGCACAAACTTCTGTGAAGTACCTGCTTTGTAGCTCACCTTCCCCTTTATGAAATGTGACCTTCTTTGTAGAGTGAACATACAAGGATGATGATAGCAAGTCCATTGATACCTGTAAGTTAATCAGATACTATAATTATAAAGCTTCCTAATTATTACCACAGGAGTAAGTTTCCATTTGAGTTGGAAAAGCTATGCATGTTTCCTTGATCTGTTGAAATTAAGGTGAGTTACTGAGTTGCTCTGCTGTAGTCTTTGTGTCTAAATTAATCCTGCACTTCAAAAGTTAAAACCTTTGTGGGCTGTCATTCCCCCATGGTCTCCAAAATGTTTATCAATGAGAACACCTCACTGAATGTTCATGCTTTTGTGCCTTGGGCTTGGCAGAAGTATCACTTGAGACCAGTAGGATTTTGTATTCTGGTTCACTGGAGTGTTCACTGAACAGTATTCTGTCTTGTGTTTTGAACTTCTGTGAGGAAAGTAGCTTTCTAGAATTATTTATTCTTCTTTATGATCCTCTTTTTGAAAACCAGTCTTTCGAGCCTGGGTCCCCATGCAGTGTGTTCACATATTCCTTTCCTACTTGTTGGCAAGAAACAAGCATATTCCTTGCCTTCTTTGGTCTGCAGTTAATTTGACCTGTTGGTCTGGAAAATACCCCTGATTTCTCTGATTCCTATAGGCATCTATTGTATAAAATCTTATAGTGTTCAGTGTTTTTCTCATTCCCTTATAGTGTCCTTGTTTTGATGGCTCAGTTGTTTTAATCACTGGAATGTATTTTACAAGAAGGCTTTTGACTAAGCTCTTCTAAGCAGAGGACTTGGGATGGTTGATTGATGAGAAATTCAACATGCCTTGGGAATGTGTGCTTGCAACCCAGAAGGCCAAATGTATCCTGGGCTACATCAAGAGAAGCTTTAGCAGTGGACTGAGGGAGGCGATTCTGCCCCTCTACTCTGGTGAGAGCTCACCTGGAGCACTATGTACAGCTCTGGGCCCCCCAGCGTAAGAAGAACATGGAACAGTTGGAGTGAGTCCAGATAAAGGCCAGGAAGATGATCATGGTGTTGGAGCACCTTTCCTGTGAAGACAGGCTGAGACAGGGATTCAGCCTGGATAATAGAAGGCTTCAGGGAAACCTTATTACAACCTTCTGGTACTTAAAGGAAAGCCTGGAAAAGGACTTTCTACAATGACATGTAGTAATAGGACAAGGGGTAACCATTTCAAACTGAAAGAGGATAGATTTGATTAGATATAAGGGAGAAATGTTTTACCATGACGTTGGCCAGAGAGGTTGTGGATGCCCCTTTCCTGGAGAGTTCAAGGCCAGGCTGGATGAAGCTTTGAGCAGCCTGGTCTAGTAGAATATGTCCCTGCATATGGCAGAAAAGTCAGAACTAGATGATCTTTCTGGTCCCTTCCAATAGAAGCCATTCTGTGGTTCATCTGTGATGAGCCCTGAAGTACTCGCAGGTCCACTGGATCATAGATTTTTCTGGTTTTCTTTTTATGGAAATGGCTGTCAGCATGGAGGCATCTGACTGTAATTCTGACTGTATTGGAATAAGTGAAGAATTTGCGAAAGAACTGTTTGCTTATTCAAATATTAATCCTGTGAGAGGAGGATATCTGTAAGTATCATTTTCTTGCCAGTAGCTGTCTTTATGCAAACTCTTTTCAGCTATTTTTGATTCTTCTGATGAGCACTTCTAAGCTTAGATTTTGGAATTCCTGTCTTCTGGAACAGTGGCCCTCCAGCACTGATATCTTCAAGGCTAACACCACCATTTCTCTAAAATGAATGGAGAACTACGATGGGGAAAAGAAAAAGACATACCGATGTAGCAGATGGTCTCTCTTCCTCACCAATACAGAAGACTTCCTTTGTTTTTACATATCACAGTATGTTAGAGGTTAGAAGGGACCTCAAGAGATCATTGGGTCCAACCCCCCTGCCAAAGCAGGATCACTTATGGTGGTCTGCACAGGAATGCATCCAGGTGTATTTTGAATGTCTCCAGAGAAGGGGACTCTACAACCTCCTTGGGGAGCCTGTTCCAGGGCTCCATCACCATCACTGTAAAGAAGTTTCTCATGTGGAGGTGAAATCTTCCATGTTCAAGTTTCCTTATTACTGTGCACCACCAAAAGGAGCTTGGCCCCCTCCACTTGACACCCACCCCGCAGATATTTATAGACATTGATCAGATCCCCTCTCAGTCTTCTCTTCTCCAGACTAAATAGCCCTAGGGATCTCAGTCTTTCTTCATAGGGGAGGTGCTCAAGTCCCCTAATCATCCTTGCGGCTCTCTGTTTGATTCTTTCCAGCAGTTCTCTGTCTCTCTTGAACTGGGGAGCCCAAAACTGGACACAGTGTTCCAGGTGTGGTCTCACCAGGGCAGAGTATAGAGGCAGAAGAACCTTGCTAGACCTGCTGGACATACCTTCCTTGATACATCCCAGGATCCCATTGGCTCTCTTGGCTACAAAGGCACATTGTTGTTCCATGGAGAACTTGTTGTCCACCAGCACTCCAAGGTCTTTTTCTGTGAGACTGCTTTTCAGCAGGACAGCCCCTAACCTGTCCTGGTGCCTGTAGTTATTCCTCCCCAGATGTAGGACCTTGCACTTGTCGTTATTAAACTTCATGAGGTTTGCCTGCACGCAGCTCTCCAGCCTGTCCAGGTCACGTTGGATGGCTGCACAGCCTGATGGTGTGTCAGCCAACCCCCCCAGTTTTGTATCATCAGTGAACTTGCTGAGGGTAACATGCCTGTAAGACCTCCAGAATGCCAATTATTCTTTGATAGAATCATTCTGGGTCATTTGGTTTCTTTTTTTTTCTATTCAATAAATATTAACTGTTTGATTTGGAAGCCTTTGTGTTGGCATAAGGTAGCTTCTGAAATTTGAGCGTGATGGAAAAAGAATTTTGTTAACATGCTTTCTAACAATTATGAGTGGTAACAATTCTCTCTTTGGAGAGAATACTGTCACTGTATGTAGCAAGTTTTAATATATTAAACTTACTAATTTCAGTGCAATGGGTATGTAAAATGTCTGTACCATGTCAAATGACAGTTTGGTGTTTATGACAATGGTCACAAGTATGTGGCAAAATATAAGGACAAGATAAGCAAGTAGTAATACTTGCCTCCAAAAGTCTTCTATGTCTAGGAAGCTGTAATTAATAAATAAACTCGAAACGTTTCTCTGTTTGGAAGGATTTGTAGCCAGGAGGGGGTTGGTCTCTTCTCCCAGGCAACCAGCACCAGAACAAGAGGACACAGTCTCAAGCTGCGCCAGGGGAGGTTTAGGCTGGAGGTGAGGAGAAAGTTCTTCACAGAGAGAGTGGTTGGCCATTGGAATGGGCTGCCCAGGGAGGTGGTGGAGTCACCATCCCTGGAGGTGTTCAAGAGGGGATTGGACGTGGCACTTGGTGCCATGGTTTAGATAGGCATGAGGTGTAGGGTGACAGGTTGGACTCGATGATCTTTGAGGTCTCTTCCAGCCTTCTTGATTCTATGATTCTATGACTTTTTTTGTTATTAATTTGCTTAGCTGAGTCCATGTAAACTTTAAGTGGTTATGGCCTTGTGTGGAGAGCAGTGCTTAGGAGAACTCTGAAAAATCGCCTCTGCTTCTTTGTCTGAAATGTGGTAGGTAGGAATACAGGGAAGCCTGTAAACACCAGAATCTGTTCAGCTGTTGAACAGATGCTTATTCTCTGTCCTGAAAAGCTTCCAATAGAAATTTTATCTATTTTTGAGTCTTGTATGTATCTGGCTCTCCTATTTGTGCAGGTCTGCTGAAAATGTAAAAATGTTTATTTCCCCTTACCTGATTTCTTCCCTTTCGTATAATAGGTACGATGTTCTGGTTAGCCTTGGTGTGTCTGTGGACACAAATGTACATCATCTCGGAAAGTGCTGTACTTTTGGTACCATACAGCTTCCTTTTCTTTTTTTAATGACCCAGATCTGAAGAATTTTAAAATGCCTGTTGATTTGAGGAGATCTGGTTTACTTTACCTACTCCTAAATTTAAAATTATCAGGAGGAAAGAACATCACTATTCATTAAGGAAAAGGTAGAAGTTTCTTCTGTTACAATATGTGAATGTGTCACTGTTTTGTCTGTGTGTGAGAGACCAAAGTCAAGAAACAAAATCCAGAGTTTTGCCAAATCTCTTAGTTTTAAGCAGCACTCTTTACTTAGCCATGTTTTCCATTTTGGACTGTGAGACTTATTTTTCAGTACTGTTAATACAGAAAGGGCCTACCACTAGGAAGAGCAGTAGAACACCCTGTCCCAGTCTAGTCAAGACCTTAGCGCTGTAAATGATGTAGAAATGGGCGTGTATCAATGGGGGATATAATGGGTTTCAGTGAAAGTGGGAGATGAGAGGTGTAAATATTGTATATTAAGTAGTCCTACAACAGTGAACCTCATAATGAGACTGTTATTAAATCTTTTCTTCAGTGGCTTCAGTTCAGTGAAACCGGTGCATTTCAGTTTGTCATGTTTAAGGCCAGTTTTTGTACGAAAGGACCAGCTTTCTGAGTCCTTTGAAGTTGTTCTGAAATACTTAGCTAACTAGAGGTGCATGCAGCATGTGATGAAGAACTTTGCAGCAGTCTGACATGGAATACTTTCCTTTTTTGGGCTTGGGGACACCTCCTTTAAAATTAGCAACAGTGTGCTTGTGTGGAATTTGATTTGATCTGAGCTGCCTTTTAGGAAAAGGAGCACTGCATTTCTGTCATCAACAACATGCAAACAGATTGTGTGTTATCAGGGTTAGAAAGACTGTCAAAATAGCAATAGTTTTAAAAGAAAAAAAAAAGAATTATCTAGAATGATCTGTGGCTTTTACATTCTGTGCTGTTTTAGCTATAATAACACTGAAGTCAGTTCCATAAGAAGGGCAATATTTCTTGGCTTACTGGTATTTATTTTTTTCTGTTTTGCTTGAGCAACATTTACAGATTTTTATCTTGCCACTTTCATCATTTGCCAATAGATTAAAATCTATGTGCTCCTGTCTGAGTATGTTCTAGTTTAAAATGGAGGGAGAAGGAAGCTGAAATGCCCAAACCTGATGCTGACTGTGCAAGATACAGAGAAGCAACAATGTGAGAAAGCAGCAAACAAAAGAATTCCCTGTACCAGCCAGGTTCCCTTTCTGGTAGGATCTGAACAAGGAATCTCTCATGGTGGGAGCTTGGCTGAAGGAGAGTCTGTTTTCTCTGTCATAACTGTTCCCTTTTGGGGGCTGTAAGGAAAAGAATCAGTGAGAGGCATGAAGTATACAAAATTAAGAGTGATGATTGATTATTTCCTGTGAAGAAGCAACAAGACAGAAATCATCATGTATTCTTGGGTGATCCTCATTCAGATAGTAACTGAGACTAAAGCTGATTAGCTTTGTTATAAAACGAGTTGATGTTTTATGATCTTACATTCTCATTCCTTGCAAAGCAGACACCTTTTTGATTTACTAGAGCCATGAGGATGATTAGGGAACTTGAATATCTCCCCTATGAAGAGAGACTGAGATCCCTGGGGCTGTTTAGTCTTGAGAAGAGAAGACTGAGAGGGGATCTGATCAATGTCTATCAATATCTGAGGGGTGGGTGTCAGGAGGAGGGGGCTAAGCTCTTTTTGGTGGTACACAGTGATAGGACAAGGAACAATGGGTTCAAACTATAACATAGAAGATTTCACCTCAACATGAGGAGAAACTTCTTTACAGTGATGGTGACAGAGCACTGAAACAGGGCTCCCCAGGGGGGTTGTGGAGTCTCCTTCTCTGGAGACTTTCAAAACCCACCTGGATGCATTCCTGTGCAGACTACCCTAAGTGATCCTGCTTTGGCAGGGGGGTTGGACCTGATGATCTCTTGAGGTCCCTTCCAATCTCTGATATACTGTGTGATACTGTGATAGTATGCATATTCTTTAATTGAGATGGAGGTGCTGTAGCTCTGCTCTCACTAAGTTCAGCTTTTACATTCCATTTCTTTTTTGCCTCTTCATCCTCTTTCCTCCATGCATCTGACTCTGAGCTCACATTTGTCCTGTTAAATAACTCTTACTGTGTCTAAACATAACAGGCTGAGCATCCTGTCTCAGATACCTCAGTTCCCTTATAGACTAAAAGCACCTTATCTCTCCTTCAGCTTCTGCCGGGATCTTGTTGTCAAACTAGGGTAAAGAACATGCCTGTTTTAATATTGAGTAGTACTGATATGACAGATGGCTTTGTGTAAACAGTAACAGTGGCAACTGTAAAAGATTTTTTTTGATTCTGACAGAGGCCTGCAACTAAAACAGCAAGTATTTGCAGTGATGGGTATTTTATGTAAAGCTGTGGCTGCCAGTGGGGATGGAGGGGAGCGTAGTTTGAGGAAGAACGGTAGCAGGAGGATTGCATGGCGGATTTTCATGTTTCAAAGTAATGTGTTAGATCCCTCTCCGTAACAAAATTAACCTCAAAATTTGACAAATACTCTTTGCAAGTTAGGAGGAGTGCGGTAATATCCAGCAAGGTCACTAGGTGGAGCGGCAGGTCCATTTTTTGTTGTCGCAGGAGCTGACCAGTGCTCTTGTAGGATTTGCAGATGCACATATGGTAGAATATTATCATTTTATGGTGACAATTATGAGCAATTTGATAGAAAATAAAAGCTAAATTATGCAGTGTTCCTTTTATTTGTTTAATCTTGCACTCTAAATATGTAAGAGAAAAAAATGGCACACTCTTTGTGTGGATGGTGATAGATACAATACCTTATTTTGGCTTCATGTTCTCACACAGCATAAGTTGAGATTATTTTCTGTAGCACTTGATGAAATGTGTGGTGTTCTCAGATGCTGGGACTGTTTTGCACATAAATGTTATATGGCTGAATCTGCAGGCTCCATTTTTTCCTTAAAAAATAATCATACATTTTCTGGCTAATAGACAAGTACATAAGTAACAAGTTCCTTAGCAGTTCCCAGTGGAAGAGACTGGGTAGCTGTGCTGTCTAAGCAAATGACAAAGGAAATCTTTAAGTCCTGAAAATCACTATAGATATTGGCAGAGCTTACCTGAAAGAAGGGGATACGTTCTGAACAAACTCTTTCTTGCCAGTGAGGAAAATGTCCTGCCATCACAGCTCTTAAGCCAAAAGTAAAAATTTCTATAGCCTATGCTTGTTACAATGATCTGTTTTGTTTCTATTTTATGTATTCAGGTTCTTTGTGTTTCTGTCATCAGATTCCTTATGTTCATTATTGTAAAAATTCATGGTTTCAGCAGTGTGTGTAGTGGCATAATTTGACTTTTATTTATTGAATTTTCTTCCTTTTTACCAGAAGAAACTTATTAGAATATCCAGACTGCAGAATAAATTCCTTTATTTCCCATTTCCTTTGCTTGTGAGCATCCTTTTGTTTGTATTAGTGAAGATAAGGCCAGATATGTGTTTTCCACTTCCCACAGAAAGTGCAAGCTCTGAGATTGTATTTGCATTTATTGATCCAGGTACATTTGCTGGCATATGTCGTGTGATATTTTAGTCCTTATCCACCTTTGAACTGGAGAACATGGCAGATAAGCTGTCCAGTTTGACTGGCATACCCTGTGGAAAGGATCAAATCCTGTACCCTAACCGGCTTCTGCATTCTGGAAGTATGATAGAGATTTCTCTCATTTGCTGTGTTGGGAATTATATTTAGGTTTAGGTTTAAGTGCTGGCTGTCTTTTTTTCTGGCCAATTTTAGTTGCACTCTATTTACATTGTGCATCTCAATATTTTTTAATACATTTAAAGTGAACTTGGGAATGTCATCATTTGGGTGGATCAGAGCATATTGGTAGGTATAAAACTCAGGCTCTCTATAAAATAAATTTTAAAAAGAATGAAAGTACTAGGAATGGATCATACCATGAATTTAACCAAGGGAAGAAATCTCGTATCTTTTATTTCTTTTTTTTTTTAGGATCAGTTTTAAGAGTTGCCCTACCCGTGGTATGGGTGGAGATGGAAGTATTTTTTTGAAAACAACTCATCCGGCTTTTAGGAAGCTGCTTTTGTTACTTCTGTTCCCACTTGACATCATGAAATTCAGAGACTAGATTTTAATTTGATGTTTTACATATTCTCCCTGAAAGCTCCAAAGGACTGCCCTGACTTTGTCTTCTTAACTCTGTAGTTTTTCTTTAGGTGTGTAACCATAACTTAACTGATTTGTATGCGTCATAAGCAGTCTTGGCTCACTTCAAAGTGTAATCAAGTCATGAACTAATTACAATACCATATTCCCAAAGAATGTGAATTTAATTTCGCTTCAAACAGAATGGGAATGTATTAAGCAATTCCTTTATATGAGAGCTGTGGCATTCAAAAACATAATACTGATGCTTCAAACAGAAGTGAAGTTCTTAACTTTCGTGGACCTTGTGACCTTTTTCCCAATGCATATTTCCTTTTTATTCTTGTATCTTGAGTTAATTTACTGACTGGATAACTAGTGTAAATTAAAATGTAACTGTTTGGCTTCAGATGGGAGATCACTCTGTCTTATTGTATGTGACTTGTTTTGAGAAATGTGCTTCCTGGGGTTTTTGAATCGGAAGGAGGTTGTGTTTTGAATTGAAGGCTCAACAGGTTCAGACTGATACTAGATGATTGCTTTACTACGTTGAAAAGGGGATCTGCAGAAAGTTCCATACAGGTGCCAAGGAGTCCACATAAATTTGGTTATATAAGAACAAACAAAGTGAAATTGTTCATAAACATTTTATTACCTTCAGTCTTTGCAGCATCTTCAGAGTTTAGATAATTTTAGATAAATAGAAATTACAAGTCTTTCACAAAACAATGATTCACATAAGTTCAACCTACTTACCTTAATTTTTATTTCTCTTTAGTTTTTCTTGATAGGCTTGACTTTGATCTGTGCCTGAATAGTTTGATTTCTGAAATGCAGTCCTATTGTTGCTTCTGTGAGATGGCATTGTCAAAGTGCAGAACTGTACACAGAAATTGTATTTTAAAATTTAATGTGGGTCAGCTTCCAATGAAGTACATAATTGTTTAATGCTAAAGGAAAGAGCTTAGAATATCTCAGTTTATATTTTAAAGTGTTCCTTTTAGATGTTAATTCATTAATACCAGGAGTTTATTTTTATTCATATGACTTTTCATATGTAAGTAGTTGAAGCTGCATTATTTTAATCCTTTCTTTGGTTATGAAGAAGAGAGCCTGCAGGTGGAAATCAGAATGACATACATATTGCTTCTTTCCCAAAAGGCATGGTATCTTTCTCCTATTGATATGCAAAATATTAAGGTAGAAAATAAACCTCGTTGCTTTTTGTGTCAAAAATACTGAAAAATAGATGCTTGAGTGATGGACTGAAAGATGTTGGCCCACTTCAGACTGAGCACACTTACAGTGGAATTCACCACAAAACTGTTGTGGGCCATTTGGGCTCAGCAGATTCTGCAAATTCTGGTCCCTTGTATTAGGAGCATTTAAATCTAGCTTGAGCCTTTTTTTGTAGATACAGGGATAGTATTATATATTACTCTAGCTATGTTAGGTCTTAGCGTTTGCTTGGATTTGTGAAATGCTTTCTTCTTCTTCTTGCAGCAACATTATAAGGCATTTTTGCACTACTGAGTAACAGTTCATTGGAATGCCATAGTAGTAGAAGATGTGTTTATTAAAACACATGTGGGCTTGCTTTGATACTGTTGAAGTTGTTAGACACAGTCCAACCATGTTCTGGAACTGGTGTATTGTTGGTGGTACAGCCAAACTGATGAAAAAAAAGTCATGGTTATATAGAGGTAAGGTAAATTAGAACTGCATGATGCTGTGCTGTTGTGGCTGTGTGTTGCTCTTTGAAGAGGTCTGAGCTGATTACAGGACAGGCTGACCAGCTCAAGTCTGTCTGCAACTTACCTGAGTAGATTTTCCTTTTCTTTGGAGACTAAAGACCTCTCTTTCAACGCTCATCCTAGCTTCATCTATGTAGTCTCAGTGGTAGTTCCTCAATGCCTCCATCTCAGTCTAGTGTTTTCACAGTCTTTGTCTTGACATGACTACCTGAGGCAGCAATGGGAGTTCAGTCTTTGCTGAAACTGGTAATAAGGCAATAACAAATCAGCTTTCTAGATGCGTGTCCTTAAGCAAGAGATTAAAAAACATGTGAGTTTTTTTTTTCTTTTCTTTTTGGCTAGTAGATTATGATTACAGGTATTGAAAAGCTTTTTTCGTCACATTCTGAAATCATATCCCTGAAAGTTTCTGGTGTCTCTACCACAAACTGTGTAAGTTATTGTTGTATTAGTTAAATTTAAATCTCACTTATGTTAATTTAACTTTTTCCTTCCTTTATTTGCTTTACCTTTGGATATATTTGCAATGACACTGACTCTTGATATAGTCTTCCATTAGATCTAAGTCCTGATGGGACTAGACCATCTTGTTGCTGGAGTTGGGTGATTAGCTCTTATGTTCTCCTCTACATCAGGGTATGCAGTATTGAATGAAAGGACATTCCACGTGAGAGTCACAGTCGGGGTCTACAGGAATCAGTTGTCTCTGGCCATCTTGTTTGATACTTGGGAAGTCTATTAAGGCTTGTGTGAATGATTATATCAAGACAAATATGCACTCTAAGCTAATTAGGTGCAAGATGAATCTGATCTGTTAGTGCTGTGCTTGACCTGGGTTAGTTCACCCTATTGAAGATGGCCTGCACAGTGTGGGACTCTGGGCTGTGCCTTTGTGCACAGATGTGCCCAAAGACTCCCTTTGACACTGTTTTCAAAGTGTAAAAATGGAACAGTGGAGCTTATGTCTGTCCCAAAAATGCTTGTGACAAGCCATTGAGGAAGAAATCACTAGGTGAGTTGTTCTCACAAACACTTTGAAAATGCACAAGGGCCTGTGCTATTAGTTTGAATGCCAATGTAATTAGCAGTGTTCTCTTCCCTTGCTAATGGCTTCTAGAAAACTTTTATCCAGCCCTAGGTTCCTGTGAGTGGAGGCTGTGTTATAGTATTGTTGTTTGGTTGTTGTTTTGTTTTTTTTTTCTTTAAAATAAAGGGACGTAAAATTAGGCATTTCTTCTTGAATGACACAGGCTAAAATTCCCTAGTTTCTTTAAAGAAGATCATCTGGGTTTTTTGAGTCTTCAAGAAATGATTTAGGAAAAGCAGAATGTCAGCACGTAGGCCTCAAGGAGTAGCTTGGTGTTGGCTTCATTTGAAAATCTTGACTGTAGATGGAGAGACCAGTGGGTGTTTGAACTGCTGTAGCGTGAACATTACTCACAGAAATATGTGGAGGTTGATGTGTAGAATTCAAAAGCTCTTTAGTAAGTTGCTGAATGCTCTAAACCCCAACAGTTCAAATATTAAGCTGGGTTTCACTTGAAGAAGCAGTGGAAACTGCTGGCAACAGTCTCTAGCATTGGTACTTTTTCTGCCACTCTTATTTCCTCACCCCTTCTCCCACCCAAAGTTTCTGGAGAAGCAAGGAACCTGTAGCTCTTCATCCTGCTTCAGCTTGTGAGAGGGCTGTAAGTATTTCACCAAGTAGTTAGCTAGGAGTAGTTGATACAGTCATACAGCAGACTTAAAAGCCTGAGCCTTAAGAATGGATATGAAGAAAGAGTAGGGTTGAAACTTAGCAAGGGGGTTGGACCCCACCATTCATGTTGCTGCTGTTGAAAGGCATGTCCCTGTCTTCCAGATGCCTGTTCCCTCAGTTCACTTTGTACCAGCTTTCATGTTTGACTGTCCCTTTGTCTTGCTCAGTCAGTTTGCTGAGCCCTTGAAATGAGCGAGGGTTTTGGGAGAGATGCATGAGATGGCACAGATGGAGGGAATGAGACTGAAGGGGTGAGTGGTAGGTGTCTTTGCTAGCATTTGAGCGTTAGGTTGGCTGTGCCTTTGCATGAAGCTTTCCCCTTAAGAAAAAGCTCTTTGTTACCTGCCTTTCCCTGTTACATTCCTTTCCCTGGACATCTGTTCCTGGCCTCTGTGAACATGCCACCACTGTATGCTAGCCATCCCTCTTCTCACACCCAACTCCATTTCCACTGACGTTATGATCTTTTAAGAGCCATAAAGTAACTCTTAATTCTGTGACTTACATTCAGTGACAAAATTAATTTATTCTATAATATGTAGTACTTGTAGTATGATGTGTAAATGTTGCTGTTGAAATATTAACCTTTGCATTTCAAATCTTGATTTTTTTTTTTTACTGTTTCCCTCCCCCAATGTGCAACCTTAATACTTTGCTAATATACTGCATAAAATATATTACTGAGATACATTCAAATGTGTATTTATTAGATATAAAACTACCATTCAGTGAAATGCCAAGTACCACTTCTCTCAGGTAACTAACCAATATTTGTACTCCTGAACACATGAAGAAATCTCCAGTGTGAGCATTTCTGTGGAATGCAAATCTGCAGGGTTTCTTGTTTTACAGTTTTTTTCACCTTTATAACATTTTTTAAAGCAGAGTATGAAAATACTTATAATTACCTATTTATCTACAGATTGTATTGCCATAGCACATGCTTGCTTGTTATATTCGAATACTTAAATATTTTTGTGGCAGTGTTGTATATTGCCTGGCTATTTTGTAGTGGGAGGGATGACACTTCTGAGTGTCATCTTGCTCCTTTTAGCAAAAATTCAATAGAGTGAAAGAGTAAGATCTCATATTAAGGTAGCTTTTTTTCTTAAGAACATATTCTGCAGTAAGTGTATAAGTACATTATGGAGAATTATCATGCTTAGACTTATTCTGCATGTGTTTTAAACAAAATGAGCCTTTTTTTTTCCCTGTCTAAAGCTTCATGTTTACTTACTTACTAAGCAAGGCAGGGCTTTGGAATCTTTGACTGTGGTGACTGTAACAATATGTGGCTAAATGTAGAGTGATTGTGTGAGTCATCAAGGTTTTAATCTTCCAGTACAGGAGGTTTTTAAGAGTTAAAATGCTGACCTAATCATAGAAGAATTTCAGGGCTGTCTTGGCTGTCCTTCAAGCTCATGTTATAAGTATTGCCCTTTCCACTCATGATCACGTAGCTGACCCTTGGACAATCAGGATTTGGTTGCATACTTTCCTAATGTTAATTTTGCATGTCATGTTTTAAGCTGTATTTTAAATAAGTTTGGCAGCTGCAAGCAAGAGATGGTGGCATTATGTGCATCATGAGGGCTTTGCAGTCTGTGAAACACAATTTGGGAATCTCTTTTATGGTACACTTGAACCATAAGCGTGCTGAGCTTGGGAATGAGAGCAATCTTGCCTAGCTTTCCAACAGAACTGATATTAACACTGTGGTAACAGTGAGGGTAACTCTATGGCCATCAGTTGTGTGCCCCAAGGCCACTTAGGGTACTCATTCTTTGTGGCATCAGTGTGCTAGCTGGAGGGAGAAGAGGGTGAAATCTCTTTTTGTGGGGAAGGGGTTGCTGGAAGCAAAGTAAATTAAAAGGGCTTTAAAAAATTGATAAAGACAGGACTGTCTGTTTTTATATTCTGCCACATAACATGGGTTTAAATGAATTTCCCTGTAATTTGTCTTCAAATACCGACATTTAACTCTTAGGCTGTATAAATGAACTGGCTTTTTCTACAGTAAAATTCATGCCCTGCGTCCAGGCTAATATGTTCACCTACTATAAACATTACTGCCTATGGTTACAACCGGAATAAAAAATTCCTTTTATATACATCATAGCTGGCAGAGACTCCTGAGACCACCACAAATCACTTCAGTCTTTTGGTGCTCTCTGACGAAATGAACTGAAATGTAAAACAGCTCAAGCTTCAGGCAGGCTGGCTCTGCAAAGCAATTAGCTTGTTTAGACCATTATTTTTACCCTTCTATATTTTCAGGTGCTGAGCAAAGGTGTTCTAGGAGCTCTCCTGATTGATTTAAACATTGGGGTTTAATAGCCTCCCATTCCTTCCTAAAATGTTTTGCTTACTCTTTGTGTAGCCTTTTATTTAAAGGAAAGAAAAACAAACAAACAAAACCCTGGCAAACCCCCCCACCCCTCCACCCTCCTCTTCCCCCAAAAGAAGGGAATAAAACCCCTTCAGGGTCATAACAGCGAATAACAAAGCAGTGAGTTATTTATGCAGCCATGATTGGCAAAAATGATTGCAACATGAATTTGCCCAGAAGCAATGATTAGATCATAAAAATGTTAAGGAAATCTGCAACTCAACACCATTTTATAGATTGAAGAAGTTTTTGTTCCCTACCTTAATTGCGATGACTTGTTATTAAAGTATTTATTCAGAGTAATCTCTTTGGACAGCGAGCCCTTATCCCATCTGCATGCATAATTAAAAGTGTGGGGGGAGAAGGGGGAGCATAAATGGTTTACCATGCTACATGAGCAAGGGAGGGAATTACACAATGACAGGTGAAGAGCAGATTTATCTCCTGTTGGAATTTCAATGCTGTAAGCAAGGCAGGACACTGTTGCTTGCTAATATCCTTGCAAACACCACAGTTGCAGCTTCCCTGGATTGCGATCCAAAAATCATTGCTCGTCTCTAAAAGGCCTGTAGCACTGCATCTGTGGTTGTGGGTTTTGGAGCTGCTAGTACTCAAGCAAAGAGATTGGATTTGGGTATGTGGGCTTATGAATCCATGTCTGTGCTTAAAAATGGACTATTTGCTTTCTTGGCTGGCTATTTATTTATTTATAAATAAACATTGGTAATGTTTGGCTTTGCTGAATACAAATCAAAGGGTTACAATTGTTCCAACTGAAACAATGTCATCACCTGCCTCCTGCTGCTGTCCCTTTTCCAATAATAAAAGAATTTGATGCGATTCTTTTTCCACTCTCAGTAGAAAGAAGCTTGTACTTGAACATTCATCTTTAGGCAGATTTATCATCATTAGGCAGTACTGAGACACACAGTATCTGTTTTTAAATTGAACTGTTATGGACCTAAATCAGATTTACACAGAATAAGTTGGTGTATATTCGACTTTAACTATTTGCTAAAAAGTATTTTTCCCTTAACTTCTGGTGTCTCACCTCTGCAGCAGCAGTACAGAGAATGCCAGGAACTTTTGAGCCTCTATCAGAAGTACCTAGCTGAGCAGCAGGAAAAACTATCGCTCTCCCTTTCTCAACATAGTGCTGCCAAGGAAAATGAGCAGAAGGTAAGCTCTTTATTCCCCATCTCATTTTTCAATTGCATCTTCGAAACATCTTCTCTCTTTTACTAGAAATGGAACTTTCAAGTATGTTGTCTTGCATTACACAGTCTGAATACTATTTTGTGATTGGCTTCCCAGCAGTCCTTCCCTTAATACATATACTGCAGGGGGGAAAAAAAAGCACCAACCAACCAAAACAACCAAACAAACCGAGACAAATTTTGGCCCCGTGAAATGGGTGAAGTTAACTGACTGTATTGTGATGGAGTATGAACCCATGCCTTTGCTAAAGAGGAAGATAAGATGCCTTTCTGTTTCCTGTCTTGTTATTTAAACAGTGAAATTATTGCAGTCATTATAGTTACAGACTTTAACATTTTCACTGTAGCTTTTGATAATTGAAAAGGAGGTTACAGATGATATTTTTGGTCAGTGAGAGCTTTCTCAGCTCTAGTGAGGCAGTCCATCTGATTTGAGCTGTTTGTGGAAGACCTATAATTACATATGCAGTTTAAACCCAGAAAATGTTGACTAGAGATACAATGTGTTAAATTAAGTGATACAATGTTTCTCAGATGTTTTCGCACAAAGCCTTGAAAACATGGTTGCTTGAGATTTTTTTCTGATAGCTAGGCACTTGATTTACATCCCTGCTGATAGCAGATTATACCCTAGAAATGAAGGCTGCTTATACAAGTGCCCTACCTGATGTTTTTACCTGCTATTCTTTTTTCATGAGCTTCCATCCTAAGATCTCTAGAGTCTATCCTACCTAAGGCTATACCTTTTTTATAGGTTGTGCCCTTGATCCTTTCTTTTGCTGGCTGAGTCTTAAAGGCTTATAACAAGGCTAGAAGTAAAGTCATCAGCACAGAGTATCCAGAAGGTGCCCTGATTCTGGCCTCTCAGTGGTTTCCTGTTAACAATATTACACAGACAGATCCTGCTTCTCAGGAGCCTGTGAAGGAGGAGGAAATAATTTTTAATTCTGTTCAGGAAGCAGGTGGAAATAATTCTCTGACTTCATCAGAATCAGGAAATAATTTTTTTTTTTTGGCATATGTTTTTGGACACTGACCTGTGTTTTGGGCTTTTAGCTCTTATACTCACTCAGTTTCCATTCTGTTGTACTTCAGTCTGTCATCTTCAAAACCAAACCCTTTTTCTCTGAGAACTGAAGGTGCCTGTGTTCTTACCTGTGATATGCAACTTGCTGGGGATCTGTGTGGAAACTGTTCAGAGGAGTCCATGTGGTCCAACAACACCATTGCAGCAGTGTTTGGGATGATGTCAATATTGCTGTTGTTAACCTTGCACCTTTTGTCTTTCAATTTTACATATATCTTGTACTAGACTAGCACCTCATATTCACTGTAATTACATAAAAAGTGCAAAAATATTTCCTATTATTGCAGAATTGCAGCATGTTAGGGGTTGTAAGGGACACCCAGAGATCATCAAGTCCAACCCCCCCCCACCAAAGCAGGCTGCACAGGAGTGCATGTAAGTGGGCTTTGAAAGTCTCCAGAGAAGTTTCATAGGAAACCTTCTGCCCACTGTCAAAGTCAACCTCTGATGGTAGAGCAGTCTACTTCTTTCATCTCTCTTATTTTTCTCTCTTCCTAATCACTCTATCTGTGTATACACAGAGACTTCTCTGAGCTTGTCTTTTGAGCCTGGCAAGTCTGAAATTACCCTAGCCCTCTTGCCATGTATAGACTTCATAGGCATAAATAAAAACATGCCAAAGCATATTTCAACTGTTTTTATTTTTTTTTTCATATAGCTTGTAAAATATTCCTCATGTTTCTGGCATTCCTCTTAAATTTTCTCTTTCTATGCAGTCCTGGTAGGCATACAGCTGTTTACATCTTGAATGCATTTGGCTTTATAAATTGTTACCTATTGTTCCAAACAATCACTTCATGCTATGTTTCTTCTCACAGAGATTAGTAAAACTGCCTCATTGTGTTGATTCTTTCTCTAACACTCCCTCGTGTGATAGCTATCAAAACTGAAGTCACTGGGCTGCTCCTTGTTGTACTCGTGTATTATTTTCACACACCTCTCTTGTTGCTTTTTGTCTCTTGTTGTGGTACCTGAACTGTGAGCTCTCAGGGTCGTGATAGGTCTCTTTTTCTTCTGAGTGTCATCCTAACACAGTAGTTCAGGCAGGCTCAGAGCTTGCATTCTGTTGTCTGCTTTGTTGGGGCGTGCCACAGGGAATGCCTAAAGGAGGGGCTTTTGGGAGAGGGACAGACCCAGAAAACTTCTCCTTTGCTCAGAATGCTGCCTGTGTGACCTCTCTCTGCCACACAGAGGCTCTTATACCTCTTTCTTTTTTTTAATGTTTGTTTTGTTTGTTTTGTTTTAAGACAGAGTTTGAAAAAAAGCCACCTTGTTTAAATATTAGGTTAAAGGATATCTTCATGAGTTTTGTTTGAAGCTTGATCCATTGGGAATCTTTTCCCTATTGTTTGTTTTTGGCTGGGCTAAGGAAATCCTGGATATGTCTGACTTTGTATCAGTAGATGCTCGCTTGCTATCTAGTTTTCCCCTCTTTGAACTGTGTAGGAGAGGTAATCAGTGTTTCCGTTTTCAGATGAGTGCTGATGTTACCAGGGCATCTGGCTTCAATGTAAGACGTAGTTCTCATTTTCCTGTGTCTTGCAGAAACATGAGGCTGCACAATTATACTCTGTACTGGAGCACTTCTTTGTTCTGCCTGTTATGAGCTGTTGTTTCTTATTTCCCCCTCTTTTTCCTATTTGTTTTGATTGGTTTCTAATGCTACAGCTATATCTTAACATCTCCTGCTTTTTGCCTGTCTTGCTCCTTCATTCTTACTGTACAATAATGCTGACCATGAGCTGTCACTTTCCCCTGTGCTTAGATAGGTATTTGAAAGCATCTCTTTTCACTGTTCTAGTGCTGGGCTTGGTGTTAGACAATTAACAAGTCAGGATAACTGCAGCATTACCAAGCATCTGTGGCTTTGTTGCAAAAAGAGGTGGAGTTGTATGGAGGCAAACAACTGCAGTAGCTGTGTGTGCGTGGCTGAAACGCAGCCCTGGTTTGTAGCTATAATGAGCTAATGCAGATATTTTGGTGATAACTTTTTTTTCCCCCCTGTTTTAGCATCACCTAATGGTAGCCAGCATTTTGAAACCACGTTTTCCTCTTACCTAACATTGCTTCTTTATAACAAAAGTCAGCCTTCAAAATTTAAAGCATTCTGGTAGTTGAGAAATAAAATTGCTGGGGAGATGGTGGTGAGATGATTTAAGACAGAACTCTTGTGGAGTCAATAATCAGTAACTGGAACATGGAGCTTCGTTTTTTTGTGAGATAAAGTTAATTCCATTGGAAAAGATACTTAAGGTGACATGAATCGAATTATTCAAACTGGCCTTCTCAGCATTAACTCTAGGTTAATATCTCATGATGCCTCTGGTTTCATTATAGGAGTTTTAAGTACATAACTTTTTATAATAAATTCAATACCTAGAAGCTGAACTGAAATTGGTTTACCTTCTACTAACCCATAAAAAGAAGCATTAATTGTAAAGTGAATATTAAAGTGGTCACTAAAGTTGACTCAGACAGATTCAAAGAGATAGCTCTTGTGTAAAGGAAGTGAAGAGCTCTGCTGAACAATAGGCTTCTGCCCCAATGTTAATAGAAAATACCACCAATATGAAATGTAGTTAAACCTTTTCTATAAAAAAAATGTTTTGGGATGTTCTTTCTGCAGCTCTTTGCTATTTTCAAAAGCTTTAAACAGAGGTGTAAATAAAATTGTTCTAGGTAATCAGGTCTGATCTAGTTATATAGTTGCTACTTCAGTGCCATCTCAAACAGTGGAAAGATTCCAGTATACATTGGCAAGTCTCTGGCTGATGACTCTGTGGATGTTTTGCAGTGTAGAGTATAGAACTTTAGTCACAAAGTTGGGTAAATGGCTGAGTTTCTGCAGGACTGGGATTCTTGAGCTACTTTTCCTGACTGTAGGATAATACCTGTAGTCTCAGAATTGCCTATTAATGTTCGTGTTAGAGTTTACAAGCATGGCTGATAGCTCTTGTTTCTAATTTGTGGAAGATTACCAGCACATCTGTTAATTCCCTTGATTTACTCAGATTCATGTGGTGTATGTTTTGAGTGTTGGTTCTTACCTTCTGTGTAGAAATCGTAGAATCATTAAGGTTGGAAAAGGCCTCTAAGATCATAGAGTCCAACCATAACTCAGCTACCATGACCACTAAACTATACCCTGAAGTGCAACATCTACACTCTTCCTGAACACCTCCAGGGATGGCAACTCCACCGCCTCCCTGGGCAGCCTGTTCCAATGCCTCACCACTCTCTCAGTAAAGAAGTTTTTCCTGATGTCCCATCTAGACTTCCTCTGACACATCTAAGTCCGTTCCCTCTCATCCTATTGCTAGTTACTTGGGAGAAGAAACCAACACCATTCTCACTACAACCTCCTTTCAAGTAGTTGTAGAGAGCAATATGATCTCCCCTTAGCCTTCTCCAGGCTAAACAGCCCAAGCTCCCTCAGCTGCAACTCATATGATGCCCTCCAAACCATTCAGCAGCCTTGCTGCTCTTCTCTGGACACATTCCAGGACCTCAATGTCTTTCCTATACTGTGGCACCCAGAACTGAACACAGTACTGAAGCTGTGGCCTCACCAAAGGGGCACAATCACTTCCATACTCCAGCTGGACACACTGTTCTTGATACAGGCCAGGGTGCTGTTGGCCTTCTTGGCCATGTGGGCATACTGCTGGCTTATGGTCAGCTGGCCATCCACCAGCACCCCCAGATCCTTTTGCACTGGGCAGCTTTCTACATACTCTTCCACAAGCCCTTGGGGTTGCTTGGGTTTGTAGTGGCTGAAGTGCAGGACCCAGCCCTTGGTCTTGTTAAACCTCATTCTGTTGACCTCAGCCCATTGATTTAACCTTTCTATATCTCTTGGCTGTGCCTTCCTATCCTCGAGCAGATCAACACTCCTTCTCAGTTTTAGTATTGCCTGCAAACTTGCTGATAGTGCCCTTGATTCCCTCATTCAAATCATTAGTAAAGATATTAAACAGAACTGGCCCCAATACCAAGCTCTGCAGGAATACCACTTATGACTGGCTGCCAGCTGGATTTATCTTCATGACGCAGATATAGGGTGAGATTGTAGATGGAAAGGAATATCAAGAATTTATTTTCAATGGGATATCTGCTCTCCCCTTTCTTGTGTATTATGTTGTCTGCCTCCTGTGTTTATATTTCAGTAATGCCAGAGGCGGTCATCAGGAACAGTGTACTGTGTACTAAGTGCTGTGCAAGCATACTGAAAGACATGGCCCTGCTTTGGGAATGTTATAAGATCTTAAGATTAACTTCTGGGGGAGTCTAATTTTTTCTTAATTTTTTTTTTAAAGTTACCATTTCTCTTGAATCACTTATTCATCCTAAAAATTGTCAACACAGTTGTTGCATCACTTCACAGTAAAGACCAAAGGAAGCCTTTTCCTACAAAGACTAGAAAGTCTTGTTTTCATTTCGTGTCAGTGGCTAAAATTCTTGTCCATGTAATTGTTATTTTTTGCCTTAATAAGGATGATTACATACTAAAGCTTCTAACACTGCTTATTTGTTATCATTTTTTTCCTTTGAAAAGATATTGAAACAAGGCAATCTTCAGAGAAGCTTTTCCTTTCTGATTGTCGCCAAACTCTTTTGTTCTTTTTTTTTTCCCAACACAGGTCACCTTTAAACACATTTCTTAGCTTGCTTGAAGTAAAAAAAAATCCCATATATGCAAAGGGTTTTGAGTGCTATAAGGTAAACTTTGTCTGTTTACCCAGCTGTACAGGAACAATGGATGAGCCCATCTGAAAGATACTTGAGAACTGGGATAATAAATAAAGAATTAATTTGAGTGGGTGCCCAAGGGTATTGGAATAATTTTATGAATCCAGACAGAGAAAGAGTTTTAGCATGAGTAAATATGGAGGATAGCCTTGCCTGACCTTTGTTATTTTGGCAAATCCTCTTATCTCTGTCTGTGCCTCTCTTATCTGTAAAAAAGGAAATGGTGTTTTTTTCCCTTATTCTTTCTGTTTTCTGCTAAGAATAGCAGGTGTTGAGTGCTTCTTGATGTGTGTTCAAAGTTATTGGTAATGGTATTTCAAACTTAGAGTAGACTACCTGGTATTGGGATGAAAAAAATAATGTGGGTTTTTTCTCTTCTTTCACTTCCAGGTTACTAAGTCATAGTAAATTTACCTATCTTTTCTCAAAAATGCTAGCACCAAACAGCAATTCAGATGGATGTAAATATTTAAACAAAGAAGAAACATCAGTATTGAAATATCTGTGTATAGCTAACATTCACAACAGAGCTCTACCTGCACTCAATCCTCTGGAAATGGGTGCCGTAGTAGAACACATTAAAGGCCTGTCTACCTGCATGCTGTGAATGATGCTGTATTTGAGGTGATAAGGATGTCACTCTCAGCTCACTGCTTAAGAGAGGTCTGAACAGTTCATTGCTTAACTAAGATCTGTGCCAGCTCACCATCTCTGTTCTGTTGTCTTTAATCAGTCTTTTCTCTAGTCTCTTTAAGGCCTTCTGATTTTCTTTCTCTTTCCTTTGAAGATACCTGTTTTGGTTTTGTCCACCTGGCTTTAAAAACTGTCCCTCCTGTAGAAATTTTTTTTCCTTAGGTGGACACTCCTCTATGGTGTGTATTTTTGTGTTGGATGATCAGTCTGGAAGGAAGACAGTGACTTCCTTTCCAGCACAATATTCTGTTAGCCTTGTAGACTTCTGATGGTATTTTTACTCTTGTAAAACTCTCTGGACTTTTAGGAGAATTTAAGAAATTCTTAACAGGACTGCTTGTCCTTGAGAAACACTTTACAAACTCTTGGATCAGATATTTCAATTTCTTCAGTATAACCTTTGGAGTGGCTCCTGGGAGAGAACCTTGTGACAATACTCTCCAGTATGCTCTCAGTCTCCCATTGAAGTGAGAGTAAGGTTTCATCAGTGAATGCAAGGCTTCATAAGACTGCACTTGCAATAAAAGATTTTGTATTATGCTACAGGCATTGAGGAAGAAAACTTCTGGTCTGCCCTTTGGTTTGTGAAGTTACCTGTTCACTGCAGACATTCTGGCTTCCTACCAATATGCCTGCACTTCCTGTGGTATAGTCTATTTTGTGACCTATATATATCTGCCCTTTGGTTCTGCTGTCTTTGGTCTTTTTTTTAAAAAGTTGAGAGTCTTGAAAGATCAGTTTTTCATGTGCTTCCAGCTTCCTTGATTCAGCAGTTTCTGGCAACAGACTTCTTGGATTCCTTTTGAGTTTGGCAGATCCCTCAGCAAATTTGCAGATGATACAAAGCTGTGTGGTGTGGTTGAAAAGACTGAAAGATGGGATGCTATTCAGAGGGACCTAGACAGGCTGGAGAGGTGAGCTGAGAAGAATCTCATGGTTCTCAATAAGGCAAAGTGCAAGGTCCTGCACCTAGGTCAAAGTAATCAATATCGTTACAGGCTGGGGGGATTTGGGGGTGCTTGTGGTTGAGAAGCTGGAGAAAGAAGAAGAAAACAAGTTGCATCCTGGGCTGCTTCAAAAGATGCGTGGCCAGCAGGTCAAGAGAGGTGATTCTGCTCCTTTGCTCTGATGAGACCTAACCTGGAGTTCTGTGTCAGCTCTTAGGCCCCCAACACAAGAGAGACATGGACCTGTTAGAGCAGTTCCAGAGGAGGGCCACAAAGATGATCAGAGGGCTGGAGAAACCTCTCTTATGAAAAGAGGCTGAAAGAATTGGGGCTGTTCAGCCTGGAGAAGAGAAGGCACTGGGGAGATCTTACATCTATATTTCATTATTCACTTCCTACAGGAAGACTGGGGAAGGACTGTTTAGAAGGGCTTGTAATGATAGGATGAGGGGCAGTGGTTTTAAACTGGAGCAGGGTAGATTTAGGTTGGACATAAGGAGAAACTTCTTTACAATGAGGATGGTGAAATACTGGCACAGGCTACCCAGGAATGTGGTTTGAGGTCCTGTCCCTGGAGATATTCAAGATCAGACTCAATGTGGCCTTGAACAAGCTGATCTAGCTGGAGGTGTTGCTGCTCACTTGTGGGGTGGTTGGACACGATAACTTTTGAGTGTTCCTTCCAACTCAATGCAATCTGTGAATCCTGTGTGTTGTGATCAAGATTACATTTCTCCAGCAGGAACAGGGAAGTCATTCTGCCCCTGTACTCAGCACTGGTTAAGCCGCACCTCGAGTACTGTGTCCAGTTCTGGGCCCCTCAGTTTAAGAAGGACATTGAGAGACTTGAACGTGTGCAGAGAAGGGCAGTGAGACTGGTGAGAGGCCTCAAACACAAGCCCTATGAGGAGAGGCTGAAGGAGCTGGGGTTGTTTAACCTGGAGAAGAGGAGGCTCAGGGATGACCTCATTGCTGTCTACAACTCCCTGAAGGGAGGTTGTAGCCAGGAGGGGTTGGCCTCTTCTCCCTGGCAATCAGCACCAGAACAAGAGGACACAGTCTCAAGCTGTGCCAGGGGAAGTTTAGGCTCGAGGTGAGGAGAAAGTTCTTCACACAGAGAGTTGCTAGCTGTTGGAATATGCTGCCCAGGGAGATGGTGGAGTCACCATCCCTGGAGGTGTTCAAGAGGGGATTGGACATGGCACGTGGTGCCATGGTTTAGTAGTCATGAGGTCTTGGGTGACAGGTTGGACTTGATGATCCTTGAGGTCTTTTCTAACCTTATTGATTCTGTGATTCTGTGATACTCCTGGCTTGCTGAAATCCAGTGCTGGAGACCTTCAAAGCCTAACTGAAAAAAGCAACTTAATGAAATTTTGAAGCTAGCTTTGTTTTGGTGAAGTGTGGACTGGATAATTAGCAGGGTTCCCTTCTAATTTGAGTTTCTCCATGACTCCGTTGTGTATTCTTTTTTTATCAGCATTTCAAGAGAGAGATCATCCTGTGAGGGCTTGTTTTGGTAAAAAGTGAAAAATGCTTCTGGGCCAGTAGCAATAGTCCAACAACTGAAATGGACCCTTATTTCTGAAAGTGGAAATGATGAGAGTTGCTATTTCTTGCTGTTGAAATGAATAGAGGCTGTACATTAATCTAGGACATTGTAACTTGAGTACCTTTATTCCTAATTTAATTCCAGATAGTGTGATATTAGTGATTATTATTTTGAAAGATGAATTGCTTACGGTCTCTTGCCTGCAAAGCACACATTTGCAAAGCACACATTTTTTGTGTGTTGATCAGCTTGTTTAATTAGAAGTGTCTTTAATGAAAGCCAGGTGATTATCAGCTCAGGGCACTGTAAGTTCGTCTTTGTATGGCAGATTTTTCATGAGAACTAGGACTGTAATTTTCTTCAGCTGAGAAGGTGGGAATTTGTTATCTGTCTGTAACAGGATGATTGCCTGCAGAAATATCTCTTTGAGTTAGTTCTGAATACCCTAAGATTTAGCTTGAGTTTTTCGTTTTGAGCTGCATAAAGTTCAGAGTAAAACTTTTTCTGATTCACAGTTTGCCACTTGAAGTTTATAAGGACTCTCCTCCTGGGATTTTATCCATCACAGGACAAATATGTAAAGTTCTTGAGACAGCTGGACTCATTTTCTTATATAAGCAGAATATGTCTGGTGAGGTGGCATCAGCACCTACAGCATTTCTTGCAAGACTGCATACACAATACAGGTGATTATGGTTTAAAACCACCTGGTTATGTCTTTCTGATCCAGTGAATGTGTTTAATATCATTGCATAACAATTTTTGATTGCAATCTATTTGTGGCAGATGCCAGAAAATGTCTGAAATGTCCCACTTTCGGACGTATAGTAATACACATTTCTTTTTGGAAATTTATGATTTTGGAATTTGGGACATGGGTAGAAACAGGCCATGTAGACACTGGGGACTGTCATGTACCAACAGCACATAAGTACACATTTCTCTTGTCTGTGCAAAAAACTAAAAGTGAATCTGAAAGTGTCAATCTGAAACCAAAGTAGTCAGTTAACCGCAGAGATAACACGTTTTTGCAGGCTGGTGGAGCTACATCCTAAGGCTTAGAGCAAGGGAAAGGAAATGGTGTCCTCTGACATGTCTCAGAAGTTTTGACTGCCTTGGAGCCTTGTTTCTGTCTTGAAATAAAGTCATTTCTAGTCAGTCTATAATAGATGCATTTGATTCTGTGTCATCTTTCCCAATCCTACTGGATTGCTGCAGCAGGCCAACCAAATTTTCAGAATGTCTTCTCTTTTCAAAAACTCTTCTTACTCTCTGGAGCCAAGTCATGAACATCAGTACATTAGTTGAAGACTGTCAGTTTGCAGTGCATCTGATGAATGTCTTTGCTCTAAAACTTCAGACAGGAGTTTTCATGAAGAAGGATTAATGTTGGTGCCTTCTATATGGCTAGGTCAAGGACCCAGTATTGCAGGTGAATGTCACTTTTAAACCTCAGCAGAGAAGCTTTTAGAGTATCATTGGAGTCGGGAACCATTTATGTTCATGGTTACAGAAAATGAGACTGAAAATTTTAATACAGAACTTGTTTCATTAAATGAGCTTTTGGGTCTGCAATGGTAGAACATCCTGTGAGCAGCTGAGGTCACTTCTGGATTTCCAGTGAAACCACTTCTTTGCCTGAGGTCCATCCAGTAATCACATAAAGCACAACACTGTACTGTTGATGAAGCTCCTTGGCACAACTCTTCCTTTTGGATGCTTATCCTCCAGTGCTCATTCAGTCAAACGCTCTGGGACTATTGGTGATTTGTGGGTTTGGAGGTATTGTGCCTCATAATGCGTGTGTGTTCAGGCATGGGGTTGAAGGAGATAGAGCAGGAATTTTGATGTGTAGCTTTTTCGTTAAAGGGCCTTGGAGCCCCTGAAGATTTTTGAGGCTATTTGGAATAGAAGACCTGGGGTGCACAGTATTTTTCGGGTAGCAGCATGCATGTCCTTGTGTGTGGGAAGGACTTGCTTCGGACTGGCACTGATAATGCAAAATTAGTCCTGTTCTGTGTGCCTGGTGCACTTGCAGCCATCATGTTGCATTACTGACTTGTAAGTAACACCCCGTTTTTCAAATCAGCATGTAGCACCTGGTGAAAACACACAGCTGTGGCTGAAATAGCAGCCTAAGTTCAGCATTCACACTTCAATTGATAAACATGTAAGCAAACTTTAGATATGATAGTTTCTGGTTATGAAACTGTATTATTTCTACTATTTCTAAAGCTTAAGAAAAATAAGTGCCAATTCAAGGCACTTAAAAATATTTTTAACTAATATTCTAGTTATGAACAGATGTTAGCCTTTTGAAACATTGTCTTAGATTCTTTGTGTAGATTCTGAAGCTTCATGTAGAATTAGAGCTGATGGTATGTTTGGAGGAAGTTGTTTTTACTTGAGGAAATGAGACACATGCAGAAAGGTCTTTAGATATTTAGGCCTTTGGTTTTCATTTTGTCCATAGGAAAGTCATTAAAAGGACATGAGAAAATCTGATTAATATTATTTCATTACTTTTTCTGATCACGAGAATTCTGTGTACAAGTGTTGTGCTTGGACTGCTGCTGTGGGCTACGAGGTAGTTAAGGGCTGGCAGGCAGATGAGTTTGGATCTAATTCTGCTCTGTTACTGTTTTGTCATCAAGGTATTTAATTGCTTTCTGGCTTAGTTTCTTGCTCTTTAAATAGAAAATGATGCCTACTGTTTGTTAGAGCAGTGAATTTAAATTTAGACTCAGTGAATTTAAAATGCAAAGATGAATTGTTGGTTTAGTTACGAGCTTAGGATGCTCTGTTCTGGGACTTCTCTGTACATAAGTTAACTTCTGTGAAAAGGTGGTCTTTTTGTCTGTGCTTAGTAAGAACAAGTAGGCAACATGGGGAAAAACAATCTGATGTTGTCTGACGCAAGACAGATATGCATATGATTCATTTCATGGGTGTGTTTATTCATCAGAGGCAAAAAGGGTCATGTCATCTCAAATGAGAGTCTGAACTTCTGCAAGTAAAACAGAAGTAGAAAATACTGTAATCCTCAATTAGCTAGGCACGCATCTATGGATTCTTGTTATCTGTTTCTCTAAGCATTAAATGTATTAGAATGGTTTATCCAAAGTATTGCTATTGTAACAACTTATGCTTATTTAAAAAGAAATAAATGCAGAGGACTACGGATTTGCTTTAAAAATGTAGTTCAGAACTTGTAGATTTAAAAAATATTTTCTTTTAGTGCTTTGTCAGTGAGGACATGTAGCTCACGTAAGACTAACATCTTAGAAAGCTACTTCCTGATGGTTCCTTCTTCCTAACAATGTGTGTGATAGGAGCCTCAGAAACTTTGGGGCTGCTCTGTAGAAAGCAGGAGTGAAAGTGCAAGGCACTTCCAGAAGGTTACTCAAATCCAGCCAATTTTAGAAGAATCTGAGCATCTTCTTTCTGAAATCCTAATTATTTTGTCAAATTATCAATATACTTCTATTGCTTTCTCTTGAAACATTAGGTGGCATTGTTATCACTAAGAAGATCATCAGTGACCACAAAGCATACAATCCTAAGCTGCAGCATGTCCAGAGAAGGGCAGTGAGGCTTGTGAAAGGCCTTGAGCACATGACCTACAAGAAGAATCTGAGGGAGCTGGGATTGTTCAGTCTGGAGAAGAGGAGGCTGAGGGGAGACCTCATCACTCTCTACAACTGTCTGAAGGGAGGCTGGAGTGAGGAGGGGGCCAGCCTCTTCTCTTTGGTGGCAAGGGACATACTAGAAGAAGTGGTTTCATGCTGTGCTAGGGGCGGTTTAGGTTAGATATTAGGAAATACTTCTTCATTGAAAGGGTTATCATTGGAATGGTCTGCCCAGGGCAGTGGTGAAGTCACCATCCCCAGGAGTGTTCAAGCAGTGTGTGGACCTGGTGCTTACAGACAGGGCTTAGTGTTGACCCTTCAGTGCTGGATCAATGGATGGAAAGCATGATCTTCAAGGTCTCTTCCAACCAGATATATTCTGTGATTCTGTAATAAGTATTTTTCTTTGTGTGAGTTGTTGATTTTTTCACCATGAGGGTGGTGAGACACTGAAACAGGCTGGCCAGAGAAATTGTGGAGGCTTCAACTTGGAAATGTTCAAAGCCAGACTGAATGGGCCATTGGCCAGCCTGGTCTAGTAAGAGGTGTCCCTGCCCATGGCAGGGGGACTAGATGATCTTTCAAGTCCCTTCCAATTCAAACCATTCAATGAGTCTGTGGTTTTTCAGACATATTTTTGATGCTGTTTACATGCTGAGCTAATTCCTTGTGTTAAAATTAGTAAATATTCTCTAAGTATTCCTTTGAATTTGTCTTCAACTTTGTGGACCCATGAGTCTAAACTCTTCAGCATAGAGCTTGGTGGCAGGCTGCCAAACAGATCTGGCAAAATCAAGAATGCTCGTAATGCCCCTTTGACTTCTTTCCCTAATAGGGGAAAGTTAATAAATTGACATAAGAGATAACTACTTCTAATAGCTAGAAAGAGTTTAAGGACATTATGAAAATGTTTTGAAATGTTAGAAACACCATATAATATAATGATCATTTTTCAAACAAACAAAAGCCTGGGGAAAATCTCACCTTAACCAGTGATAGTGCTGGTGACATTTTTTCCCCCTCTTATTCTATGATGAACCGGATCGATGAACAAGATGACGTAAGATGCTTGAGTGAGAGGTAAACTGGGACTTGCCAGACGTCGTGGTAGATGAGCTATTTCGCAGTAGTAGTAGGAGAAACACTAGTAAATGAGGCTCAGGTTTTTTTGGGTTGCAGATGCTTTCTGAAGTAGGAAACATCTCAGTATCTGTGCTAGCAAGTGTGAGTGAGTCTAATACCAGAGAGTTGTGACAGCCTGTGTGGGGCCAGAGGCCACTGTCCTCTTGGTGCCTGCACAAAGCCTGGCACAGAGCTGGGAGGTGCTGCTGTCAATGCAACCATCACCACTGTGGGATGAGAAAATACTCTTTCTATGATGGCCACATTCAAGTAATGAATATTTACACACCACTAACAGAAAGCTGTTCCTCCCCGAAACTGGTCCTTGCAGTTACAGTTTTTACATGAATTTATCTCTTTTCACAAAGGGGCAATTAAACTCCCATAAATCTGCCAAATTTATTACATTCTGTCTACCTAAATATTTCCTGTCATTTCAGTTGAATGTGGCATTTTCTGGTTCTTTTTATCTTGGAACTGCTTAACTGTCACACATTCTTTCTGAGCTGGTTAAATGTCGAGGGTGGAATAAATTATTACTCACATAGTGCTATTTGTACAAAGGTAGTATTTGTTTGGGAGCCAGTATCCACTTGTACTGGGTAGGTATCTGAATCTGAATGATGGTCAGTGTTCCAAAGAAGTCATGATGTCAATGTGTTGAAGTGTTTATTTATTTATTTTAAAAAATTGTTTGGAGGTGAAGGCTGCTTTAAAGATAAATGTAAGATGATTATATTGAATATTATTTACTGATATATGTTTCTTGCATAAATTTTATTTTCTATTTACCTTGCTTCCTGAAAATGCTATTGTTAATAAAAGTTCTGACATCTTATTTCCCTTATTGCTGTCTCAGAAGCATTTTATTTCTGATGCTTTAATAGCTCAATGTAGACTAAAAGGATAAAACTGAGAGAATTGACTGAACTAATTAGACCCTGATTTGTCTGGCTGTCCAGGGCCTGACAAACATGTCTTTGACATAGAGAGAATAAAACATTTTTGCCATTAGCCACTTACAAATATCTGTTTTGGCAGAGCTTTGAAACTATTCAATTCTTAGGGCATTTTGTGCTGGGTAAGGCACCAGTTCAGGATTTTTCTTTTGTGATTGTGACTCCTCCTTCCTGTCCCTGTTGAAGTAGGGTCATATTTAGTAGCTTCACAAAAACTCCAAAGCAGTTAGTGCAGTTATCACCCTAACAAACTGAGTGTTTCAGAGAAAGTGGAAATGTTCCCATTTCAATTTCTGGTTAATGACACACTAGAGTATAGGATCTGAAATGTCAGTCTTTTATTTTCAAACCTGTAGAAACATGAATAAAGCTTATACATAAGAGCAATCAACTCTGATAGCAGTAGGCTAAATATCAGTTTCTGAAAATAAATTTTATATGAATCTATTCTCCAGACAATTTGACTTTAAATGTTTAAAAATGTGACATCTTTATATAAGTGAATACTGATTAAGGCAGAAGCTATAAAAACTTGAAGTTTTCATGCATCACATGCTTTTCACTATCACCTGTTAAACAGCACAACTAGATACGATACAGACTTTACTACTTTTCATTGCAATAATTTACTGCCCTTCTGACCTATAAACAGACAACCGTTAGCATGACTTGATACTGTTAGGTGTGTGGATACACTCTTGAAGGTAATTCACAGTTTTAAATATTGTATGTGTGAAAGGTTTTATAACCTAGCATTTGGAAAATGGCAGCATTACATTTCCTTGAGCAGTGTTCTGGGAGTAATGATTTGTCACTACAGCCCTGTTACAGGGCTTCCTGAGCAAGTGTCCTCTCTTCTCTCCTCCTCCTGGAATGCTGTATCCTTGCATAAGGACCACTGAAAAATTAATGAAGCACCTTCCTTTTTGTCAGTGCTTCACTGCAATCTGCATACAGAAAGTTTTCAGTGACCTCAATTATTGATTTACACTTAAAACTTCAGTAAGAAGGAGGATGCTCCATTATAGAATTTGGGAGTGAACGTAAGTGGATTCTTGTCCAGCATCTACTACTGACTCACTGTGTGACCTTTGGATAATTATTTCAGATTTCTGTGCCTAAGTTCACTATTTGTTCAGTGAGGTTAAGAGCGCTTCTCACTAACCCTTGTAAAGCTTTTCACGTTCTGTGCATGAAAGCCTCAAGTACAAAGCATTGTCATGGTTCATAATGGCATTACACCTTTGCACCAAAGCTCTCTGTTGAAATAAGTACAGCTGTGATGCAGTAAGAATGATTCAAATCTGGGTTTTGTTTTTTTTTTTTTCCTACTTTTGGGATATAAAATAGCCATTAGGAGCACTCATGCAAAGTGGCAAGCCATTCAAATGCCAGTGAGGTCATTAGCATCCTTAGATTGCTGTTTTAGAATGCTGTTTTTCATTTTGTTCAGAAATTAGCCCAAGAACCTCAGGTATATACCTGAGTTTGCCCATCTCAGTAAACTGTTTGTGCAGTAATGTGCTTGAATTGTACCTGTTCATAGATATCAAAGTATTAGCACCAGGTAGTGGTGCTGGTTGAGATGTAAACTACTGCGCAGTGAGGACTTGCTAAAGTAATCTCCATCATTGTTTCAGAGAGTAGGGGCAGGAGGGGAGTAGTCCTGAAGCATGTCAGCTGAAAGGGGTGTCCTCCTTCAAGAAAGGGCACATGGAAAAATCTTGAGTCATTTGCTAAAGACCCCATACGTGAGGTGCTTAATCCTAGCTTTTAGGATATAATTGAGATGAGGTCTAATTGTAGACAGCAAATAATGTGCTTGATAATCCGGTAGAGATAGAGGGACCTGGAAAAGCTGGAGAGGTGGGCCCAGGTGAACCTCATGAGGTTCAACAAGTACAGGATTCTGCATCTGAGCCAGAACAATCCTCGCTATCAATGCACAATGGTGAATGAGGTGTTAGAAAGCAACCCTGCAGAAAAGGACTTGGAAGTCCTGATTGATGAGAAACTGGACATGAGCAGACAGTGTGTGCTTGTAGCCCAGAAGGCCAATCACATCCTGGGCTGCATCAAAAGATGCATTGCCAGCAGATCCAGAGGTAATTCAGCCACTCTGCTCTGGTGAGACCTCACCTGGAGTACTGTGTCCAGGTCTGGAGCCCTCAACACAGGAAGGACATGGACCTGATGGAGCAGGTCCAGAGGAGAGCCACGAAAATGATCAGGGGATGGAGCACCTCTGCTACAAGGACAGGCTGAGGGAGCTGGGGCTGTTCAGCCAGGAGAAGAGGAAGCTCTGGTGAGACCTAATAGCTTTCCAGTACCTTAAGGGGCCTACAAGAACCACAGAATCACAGAATCAATAAGGTTAGAAAAGACCTCAAGGATCATCAAGTCCAACCTGTCCCCCAAGACCTCATGACTACTAAACCATGGCACCAAGTACCACATCCAATCCCCTCTTGAACACCTCTAGGGATGGTGACTCCACCACCTCCCTGGGCAGCATATTCCAATGGCTAGCAACTCTGTGTGAAAAACTTCTCACCTTGAGCCTAAGGTTCTCCTGGTGCAGCTTGAGACTGTGTCCTCTTGTTCTGGTGCTGATTGCCAGGCAGAAGAGACCAACCACCTCCTGGGTGGAGAGAGACTGTTTACAAAGGTGTGTAGTGATAGAACGAGGGGCAATGTCTTCAAACTAGAGAAAAAGAGAAGGACAGATTTAGATTGGATGTTAGGAACAGGTTCTTTACTATGAGAGAGGTGAAACACTGGAACAGGTTGCCTGAGGAGGTGGTTGGGGCCCCATCCCTGGAGATAATCAAAGTGAAGCTCGTCAGGGCTGTGGGCAGCCTGGTCTAGTTGAGGATACCTCTGCTTACTGCAGAGAGGATTGGACTAGATGATCTTCAGAGGTCCCTTCCAACCCAGACTATTCTCTCCCTCTCCCTCTCCCTCTCCCTCTCCCTCTCCCTCTCCCTCTCCCTCTCCCTCTCCCTCTCCCTCTCCCTCTCCCTCTCCCTCTCCCTCTCCCTCTCCCTCTCCCTCTCCCTCTCCCTCTCCCTCTCCCTCTCCCTCTCCCTCTCCCTCTCCCTCTCCTTCTCCCTCTCCCTCTCATTAAAGACAAGCAGAAGACCTCTGACATTTGGCTAATGTGTACCTAGAGCACTCAAATCATTATATGGTGATTAATAGGAAATGGGAATGTAAGATTAGAATGAGAAAAAGAAAAAAGGTAGAAACACATGGATGTTTTCAAGGGGGAACAGGGAAATGACGTAGCTGTGCTCTGTTGATGATATTTATGTACTATGATAATGCTATCTCAGTAGATACTCCCAGAAGAAGAATTCATCCAGACTATTGTTTCTTGAGAGGGTAATCTTCTCTGTTAAGCATTATGAAGATTATCTATAAGTGCATGTAATGTTGATAAGAGGGCTTTGCGGAGATCCAGAGTTGATATTTCTCTTGAACTTGGAAGAAACTTTGACATTTACTTGTAAGTTAGGGTATATGCCTTTTGTACACAGTAGGTGTCATGAGTTTGCCAAGTTCAGCTGCTCATTGAAGATGAGAGCATTGGGAAGAAAAACACCAAAAAGCCTTTTATGCTTCTGTAGGCTGCAGAGGGGACTTGGGTAGGGTAGGCAATAAAAATGATTGGAAGAACAGCAGAAAGTTTACAGTACAGGTCAAAGAGAGATTGTCTGTGATGACATTAATTGTTAGCAACATTTTAAAATACACTTAATCAGCACTGGGATTATAAAGATTTAATATCTGACAGGCAGAGATTTCCATGTAGCCATAATTAGGGGACTTGTTTAGACAGTGAAAGGTCTCTGCTGAAGTAGCAAAGGTTGGATTAGGGTTTGACCGTGGCCCAATTTTATGTCTACAAGATTTTGGAGGCACACTGGAATCTGAGAATATAGTTATGCTGGATACTGAGTTGAAACAAGTTTTTACTGCATCAGGGGGAGTACCATACACTCAAAATTTTACTGAAATATTAATAAAAAGAAGTCCTTTAGTTCCTCAAACATTCCTAAAAGGCTCTTTCTAAAAAGATAATAACTAACCTAACAATGTTGTGTGCATAACCTTTTGTAGGCCATACAGTGTATGCAAGCAGAAATGCCAGGCTGTAAAAAAATGTTGTGGTTGGTTGTATTGTGATAGTGCTTAGAAGCCCAACCTTTGTTCTGCCAGGTACAGCATGAATATTAAAAGAAGATAGAGGATTCTGGCCCACACTGATTCTGCAAAAGCACAGCCTGATGCTTGCAGGCCTCTGTAATAGGCAGTCAGGTGGTGACATCACCAGAGAAGCTGGTGGTGTTCTGCTCCTCAGCATGGTGCTGTTCTGGGCAATAGGGTCCTGAGCCTGAAAGTATGTACATGTTACCAAAAGAACTGCTAGGACTTTTGAATTGATGTAATAGACTAGAAACAAAATTCAGAGATTTTCTAATTATTTTCACTGCAGAGATGCTGGGAAATGGAGGGACCAGAGCTGTCAGTCTTTGAGTCATTTAGGCAGATGCTGCACATGAAAATTAAAGACAGCTCCTGTCTTACAAAGCTTACAGCTTGAGTACAGGCATCAGAAAAAGAAAGGGAAAAAAAAAAAAAGTCATGATAGCAGAAATGGAAAGGCAGGGTGACCACAGAAGCATATTGCCATGTGAGCTTGCTGGGAGCACAGCGGTGCTCTATGCCTGCCTTGCTGTTATCTTCTAGCAGTAGTAAGCAGCAGTTGTTGTTAGCCCTAGCAGGGCTTGCAATTCTGATTACAATCTTGCTTTTTTTTCCCCCTCAGCTTGGATCCCCATGTAATTTTAGCAGTATTTTTATGGAGAACTGTTAGAGCAAGATAGGAAGCAAATGTTTTATGGCAGTTGAAATCTGTGCTGGAAAATGGCTTAAAGCATTCTCTTTTAACCTGAGTGTTTAGTATGATATCTGAGGCAATCAAAAATTCAGGAAATGAGGATGCTTTGTTGCAGAGTTAATGAAGAAGATTTCAATGTGTGCAAACCCTCGGTCGCAGTTATGCTAGTGTTCAGAAGGTGCTTATTTTCTTGTCTTTCAGTAAGTCGTTCCCTGCTTATGCACTCTTGTGAGAGTGTTTTCTCCGTGTGGCAGATGAGGCACAGAGGAGGGGGCCTGTGGGAGATCACATGCTGGGTCACTGCTTAAGAAACAGAGTCTGTATTTGTTGTTTGGTGTCAGAAATGAATTACTTAAGGGTGTGCTTATGCCCTGCTTTGGTCAGGTACCTCAGCCTGCTCCAAATGGGCTGATATACTGTACCGCATAGTGGTATTAGATCAGCTCCCAGAAGCAGTAGAGCTGCATCAGTAATTAGTTCTTCTCAGCAAGCTTAATTAGCAGGCTCAAACAGATACTGCACTGACATGGATACTTAGCTCCTGGTTTCTGAGCCAGCTTAAGTATGCATGCAAGAAGCAAGCCGTGTGTAGTGTGGACTTAAAATTTTACCATCTCTGCTTTATTTCATTTACAAAATGGAGCTTGAATCTCATTTTAAACTGCTTTCCTCAAACTGTTGCTACAACCAGTGCCTTTAGAGATCTTTGTACCTATGGGAATAAGTACTGCTTTAAACAAAACCCAAACATGTCTGATTAGAGAATACTCTTTTTGATTAAAATCCACTGTTTAATTTTTCAAATGAGTTTTCATTGTTTTTATTACTTTTTAAGAAAAAATCAAATCCCATTTTAGTCATCGTTTTAGGCAGGAGATGATTTATAGAACATGATCTTAGTGTTTCTTTGAACATCCAAATGCAATAAATCTGCTCAGTATTTCAATAGCATGCTTATTAATAGAACACATTATTGTGTTCAATATTGCATTGTCTTTAAAATTTAGCAGTGCATTAGTAGTAATGAAACTAGTTTAAATCAATATATCCCTGTTATGAAACTATCTACATAAGGAAGAAAATTCAAAAATTTGCCTGTAGCACAATAGCTGGATAATAATTGCATAAAAAGATCTAAAGGGAAGGCCTTTCAGGGAAGTTTAAATTTCTAATTTAGGATGTGTGCAGATCACAATGTATTAACATTAATTTTAATAGCAATATTTTGAGGACTAAAAAATTTTGCCAGAAAGTACTTTGTTGAGAATGAAATTTTGGTCTCACTGGTAATAATGAAAAAAGCTGCAATTCATTGGAGTAGGCTTTATAACTACACAAAGTGCAACAACTAAATGAATATTGTGAATATAGTCCAGAAAATATCGCAGATATTTTCCTTTCAGTAGCAGAAATTGTGTGAAAAACAAGTATGCAAAGAAAAACTAAAATTAGATTTAACATTTCTCAGCTTGGCAAGTGCACACTTCCATTAAATGTATGGGCCAAAATTTTTATACTTAGATGTCTAAAATTATACACTTGAACAAAGGACCTGATTGTAGAAAGTGCTTAAGCACAATGTTTGCAGAGAGATGCGTGTCCTAGTTCTGATTGTTTAATTTCAGTTTTCTTGGTGGCTGTCAGTTCATTTAACTCAGTGTTGCCACAAAATGCCTACTTCTCTTAAATGCATTGACTAGTATTGAAGTGAGGGCAGGATTGTGCCCTGAGTCTTGTGCCCTTGCAGCAGAGCCAGTGAAGTAGGTGGAACTCTGCAGAACATGTGTGGCGTGTTTGTCTCACCACCAAGTATTTTAGAGAAGACTTTTTAAGTTCTTAAAAGGTGAAATAACTTGGTGTTGTTATGAAAGGCTGCGGAGAGAGCTGTGTGGTTTCCGCTTTTGAGAACTAGACTATGCTTCTACACGACTTGGCTCGTCAGTTTCAAAAAGGCAATTCTGGTTTGCATGTCGGTAGAATGGTTGCTAAGAATGCTCTCATATTGAAGACTCAGTAGCTTTTTAATATGGTGTAGGGGTTTTTTGTGGTATATTGACCACAATTTTCTTCATTGATTTGTTTGCTTAAATTCTGCACAAATACCCACTACCCCCCATGCAGTAAATTAAAAGAAATTACCCAAACCAAACAACAAAAAAACCCTAACCTCAGTCAAAACCTTCAAAAACTCCTCTCCCCAGACTTCAGATGCACTGTTAAGTGGAGGAAGTTACTTGCTACTCTGTACTCTGTCATTCTCCACCTATGGAACTGAAGGTCTTTAGAAATCACAGTGCTTTCATGAGATGGGCAAATAGTAAACTGTTGCAAATGGGTATCTTTAGTCATAGATAGGTTGAGAGATAGTGTTGAGATATCTGTGGAAGAGACAGATGAGTGGCAGCATTCCTGCTCACGAACTTACTAGGTCTTTCTCCTTAAGATGTTGAAATGTAATGACACTTAAACATTTTTAAACAACTTCCAGATTAAATTTTAATAGGAATGAAAAATGAACAATATTCTTACAGTTAAGAAATGGTCTTCATTATTTTTTAAAGTCTATATCATAAGGAACAGCATCATTAATAAGAGCCCTGAGGTTTTTTTTTATATTATGTACACTGTTCAGATAGAAATTTAACAGGGAATTTTAATGAAATGGTGGCAGAAATCACATTTTTATTACATCCCTTTGCAGAATATTTCCTGTGAGACCAAGATAGAGAGAGGCCAAAATTAATGGCTTTTCATAGGAACTGAGTGATAAGTTATGGAAAGCTTGTAGAGATAATAATTTTAGGCTGCTGTTTGGATAGCTAAACAGCCTTATGGAGAATTGCTGCTTAATAGACATATCATGGGAATTAAAGACATTTGGATGTTAATTTGTATACATATTTTTGGTATAGAACCATAAAGAGAAATTAATTTTACAAATACTTTGTTTGCTATTCTATAGAGAGAGGGAAAGAATTCACTTACTGGATAGTCCCTGTCATTCAACTGCTTAAGAGAATAAAGAGAGTTATCAAGGGGCTGCCTCTTTCTCCCTTTTTCTCCTCTCTTGTGGTTTTTAATCTAAATGTAAGAGATCATGAGATGATCTTACCATGGTTTTGTTCTCATTAAAAATTAACAAAATTGTTATTTTGGGAAATGAGAGTTATGCTTAGGGAAAATAAGCACCAAAAATATTTATGAAAATCTAAGCAATCTAGCATATTATGTTGACTTAGAGTAGAGCTTGTATTGCCCACTTGGCAAATATATTTTACCATATTGCCATACGACTATAATAATAAATGAACATATACTGAAGTCCTCTATCTACTATGGCAACTGGTGTTTTAAAAGCATTTCACGTGCTCGGTTTCCTGTATTTTAAATGCAGATGTTCATCCAACTTTTAATACCAATGGGAGGCCCTGTTCAAAACCTGCATTAGAGTGAAGCACAAGGTGGCAATAAACTTAATTCGGGCTTTTATCTTTCTTGGTTCCACCTCAAAGCTTTTAAATATTGCAGTTCTGAAGTGTGAATTTCTTTTGTGTTAGTCATTTCTATGAACACCTGTGAGCGGCTGGGTTTAATTGGCCTACAGCTGGTGCTGATTGTGTGTGCAGGGGCTGGGGGAGGCACTGCCTGATCGGCTGCCTTCACAGCGGGCATCATTATCTTTTCTCCTTCCTTTTCAGCTACCTTTTTTTTTTTTTTTTTGTTATGTCTAGGTTAGAAAGGTTTAGGGATTAGGGACTGAAAATAGAAGGCGCTCCGGTGAGATTTGATGCCTCTTGTATGAAGTCATTTCGGCAAATATATCTGCATGCATCAACACCTTATTGAATAAGTCAAGTGCAGATTTGCTAATCTTGTTAGTCAATTTGCCAGACATCTGAAACTTTCGTAGAGGTGACTGTGCCAAGAGTCAAGGAGGCTGAAGTGCACAGCAGTGACAGCAGCATAGAGGGAGTAGCAATTTTAAGTCTTCTCTTCATATCAACTGCTACCAATTTAATGGAAGGTACCACCCTATGGATGGTCAAAGTGAGTTTTGTGTATAGGCATTTTTGATGCAATGACTTTGCTTTAGTTGTTGATAGTCTCATTTGCACTAAGGCTTGATCAATCTCAGTAATTCGTTTAAAATTAGCACTCTTATTGTTTCCTTGAGTGTGTTGTCCATGCCCTTCCACTTTGGAATAACTGATGCTCTGATTTTTTATTTTTTTTTTAAAAGTTGATTTCAATATTAGATACTGAGATTGCAGACCCTCTTGTTTCCTAGAAGCAACTACTGCAGACCATTTCTTTAGAAATATATAAAAGGAAATAAATAGTTCTTTACCTGTTGTTGCTTGGTACACAGTTTTCTGCCTGTAGGATTCTCTAGACTTTGCAGTTGAAGATGAATTATGTAGCCTCCAATGCAGAAAGAGTGAGGGAAGGGAGAAATGGCACTAAATCCGTTGAACTAAGACAGAAGGTCCTAAAGGTCATACTTTGTGGTGCTAAGGAGAAATTGAATATTTTACTTGCAACACGAGCCAAACTGCAACTTTATAAATCAAAATTGTAAGCTGTGAACAGCCTCAATCCTATAAACACACCTTTTGGATTATAATAGGCCTCCTAATTTTCATGTGTCCGTTACAAATGGATTGCTGTTTGAAGAATTATGTAATTTTTGAATCCAGTATGTTTGCAGCATCCTTGATTGCTGGCTGTATTTCCATTAGGTATACATTATATGTGGCCTTTGGGGACTGTTGATGCCACTGCATTGCGCTTTGGGGCTTAATGGTCTTCTGCTTAAGAGGCCATAAAAAGTAAGGAAGTGCTTCCTCACTTTCATGTCTTGCTGTTGATTGACTTTGTTCCAGCCAGATCCATGCAAGTCTTTATTTTTGAACAATGGAATTTCAAAAAGCAAATACACTTTGGGTGCAAAGTAAACAATGGAGAAGGAAGGTAGTTTAATAATTCCTCCCAATTTTGTATTTTTTTCCTTGATGCTGTAACAATTTTATGATTCTGTGATCTGCTGATATTTCTACTGTTTGTCAACATTGTTGCTTTCACTTAAAATGCTTTTCTGTGCAGCATTAGTAAATCACCATGCTGTAGAAAGCAGCATTATTCATATACACTGGAGGAAAGTCTCAGCTACTTTGGTTACTTTGTTCAAATACAAGGGCAATAGTGGTGAGAGAGGTTGGGAAGAGCTTAGAATGGGGAGTTTTTTGTCAGTCCAATGTTTGTGTAATGTCTTGCATCCTTCAACTTTTCTGTTAAGTACAGTGGGTATGACTGACTGCAGCTGCAAGAAAGCGTAACAGCAGCCCCTTAATTTCAGTGCAAGATGTTTTAAGTTTCCTCTTTGTGTTGCCCAATTTTGTTTAATTGGAATACATTAATATAGCAGACCCCTCGCCTTCCTCTAACCAGATTTAGGGCTGAGAATGAGTGGAAAGTTCTTATCTTAATGAAAATGAATTTTCTCCTGTCTGAATAATAATGCTATAAAATGATCAACCTTCTTTTTTAAAAAAACTGTTAATTGTCTGCATGTGTAATGCTACCTAGCAACGTTTCTAGCAGTGCTGCGCAAGGGCCCTGCAGTTGGTCAGAGATTTTTGGAGAGTGCTGAAAGATAATGTTATTAGTTACAATTAAGACAAATGTTTCTTTCGTGGCTTGAAGAAGGCTCATTTAGCAAAACCTCTCAAAGACAAGGCACCAAACATTTACATTGTTGTGTTTAATTTCTAGGAAAGTAAATTGTTTGTGGTAGGGGAAGAGCTGTGATTGCATGTGTATCAGCAATCAAAAGCCTTCCAGTAATGGTGCCAGTGTAGGCCTGAGTGCAGTGGTAGGATGTGAATTTCATATAGTGTAAAGGGTGAGAAACGGCTACCTCAAGTGTTCTTACAGTAACTGAAAGCTTTGGTTCCTGAATTAATTAATCAAAGGCTCATGACTGCAATGTCATTATGAATAGTCAGAACATTTTCAGCTTGGTGCTTGGCTCATCAGTCTGGCAGTCATTGAACTCTGTCAATCCCTGCTGAAGTTGTGCCAATCTTCTCAGATGAAGCTGATTGATGTGAGCCCTTTCCTCACCATTCATTTGGACAGCCAGACTGTGTGTGACTAAATTTTTGGCCATCAAAGGCATTCAGAGGAATTCATTTTGATTAGTTCTAGTTGAGACTTTGGAGAAACATGAAAACAATTGCCATTCTTTTTCTCCCTTCCCCCATGCCATTCAGAAGCTCTTCCCTTGTTCATCCGCAACCACTGTGCTCATACATGCGTGTATGTGAATACCCATGCAGACATTTCTGTTGCTAGGCATTAATCCATGGGTCCAGGCAGAGTTTGAGAGCTTCTTTTTGTACTAATTGTTTTTTGCCAAACTATTTCTTTTTTCTGTGCAGCACAATATTGGAAAATCATGCTGTTTTCTCTGTTGCAGCGTTTTAGTGCTTGCTCTGTCTTCAGTGAGTTGCTTTGCTTTTTTTTTGCTGGTACAAATTTAGTGTAAATTAAATGACCAGTTCATTTTTTGCGCTCCATAGGCTGCAGCAAGTAATAAACAGCTTATGTAATCTTCTAATCATGAACTCTGCCAAAAAATATCATAAAACTCTGCAGTATACAGAATCTCACAATGATTTCTGTAGCCTGCAGAAACCATATATTACAAATATTGTTTGCTATAGTTATATTTTTATTTGAATTGTCATCTTCCTCCATTTGCAAGAAGAGAAGGACTTTATTTTCTTATTAAATGTTCCACTTTCAATCTATATTTATTGCCTCTATGTGTGGTTGTTAATTCTACTTGGAGCTTGTTGCTTTCTTTCATCTCATTGGAGAAATTATGTAAAAATCAGAAACGTTAGAGGCAAAGAATTTCTCTACCCTTTTCTTCCCTGCCCCTACTCCCAATTTTACGGGCTGCTCCCAAATTTTCAGTTTTACTTTTGGTTATTCATCCAATCTTTACATTCTCAGTCTATGTGTGTAACCAAACTTTTAATCTTCCCCTCCTTTCTCCTTACAGATCTTTTTTAAAAACATTTTTGTCTAGTCTAAATAGCATGAAAGTTGGCTTCCATTGCTTCCCATGAAAGACTTCTTTTGTGGTTTGCTGTCAGGAAATGTTTTTATAGCCCTTGTTTCCTGTTTCACCGTATTTTAATGTTGCCTATTATTTGGTGTATCTTGTTAGTGCATACTATCGTGTTTTTCTTCTAAAGGGTTTGTCTTTTAACTGGCTCACTGATGTTGTAAACTACCATCTATCATTAATACATCTTTTTTTTACAGTAGTACTTTGAAAGAGCATTATGGAATGACAGGCTCTGTTTCAGGCTCAATGATATGAAAATAGTATTGATAATTTTCTTGTTAAACTCTTTTAGAGGTAATTTTTCAGTTTTCATGGTGCTGTCATTGACACCAGCCATATCTCATCCAGTCTTCCTCACTAAAAAGCATTGAAGAGAACTGATTTGAAAAGAATGATAGATGTAAGTAAAGTTACTTTGGGGAAACTTCTTAGGGTGATCTTACAGCATCAGGAGAGTTAGAGACAGGTTTTGTTTCTTCATTGTAAGGGAATACTGGCTTGGGATTCTTCTTACAGACTATTTGGTTGGCCTTTGGAAAAGTGATTTACTACTCCCATGCCGTTTGTCTTGTGCATTCTGTTCTATGCACATAGCTGTTTTGAATTTTATTTGTAGCTTATTTTACACGTTTAAATATATTTCAGATAAAATTATTTGATATGGATTTGAGCTAATATTGCTGATGATATGTCCTTGACTCTTTGAAATTGGTGAAAGCTGAGACCACTCAGCTGTTCAGCACCTTTCAAAGGTACTAAGTTGATTTGATGTCAGACATGTATTTTATACGGTCAGTAGAAACTGTATGTTGGTAAACCTTCTTCTTTCTTTGTAATATGAGCCAGGCAGTTGCTCAGTGCCATTTGATCAAATTGTATTGATTTATGATATTTTGAAGTGTCAAATGTATTTCAGGCACAACCACTTCATGAAGGAAAAGAAGCTTTTAAAATGAGCTGGTAAGTGTCTGAGTTGCAGTATGACATAGCTGGGATTCATCCAAGAGAAGTAATGCAACATGTATTGAGGAGGAAATGTAATGGGCATAGTTTCTGGAAAGGAATTGCAAATTCCTGCCTAACACAAGGAGGAAGGAGAGAGTCCTGGGATCTCTTCTTGTGGTCGCTGCTGTGGATACTAGCAGGGAAATCCACATACCAGTTTCTAGGTCATCATTTCCAATGGTTTTCTTGGCAAATTCCTTAGTAGAACAGTGCTTGTAAAAGGATACCATTTTAAGTGCTTTGGTAATCTAGAGAGAAAGATTGAAAAGGCGGAGAATGTAAGTGTTCTCCTTATCTACTGTTCTGGCACCCTGTCTGCTTGTTTAGTTGCTATAGTACATTTGATACAGCTGAAAACTTCTGGAGTTAAAAATCTTTGTGTGGAAGGACAAAGAAAAATCTTTCGGTAAGAACTGTTTAGAATGGCATATTGTGATCAGATGAGGGCAGTGGTTTTAAACTGGAGCAGGGTAGATTTAGGTTGGACATGAGAAGGAACTTCTTAACTATGAGGGGGATAAAATACTGGAACAGGTTGCTTAGAGATGTGTTTGAGGCCCTGTCCCTGGAGACACTCATAATCAGTCTTAATGTGGCCCTGGGCAAGTTGATTTACTTGGAGGTGTCTCTGCTAACTCCAGGAGGGTTGGACAATGTGGTAGTTTTATGCTATGCCTTCAAAATTTTTCACAAACCTTGAACAGAAAGTAGTAAGATGTAAATAAATCACTATTGGGTGTAAAAAGGAAAATAAAGATAATTCTAAACAATCTCATTGGAGAGATATCTGCCATAAGATTTAGTTCCCAAAACAATCTCTCTCTCTTCTGACTTCTTCACTCTGGGAGATACTAACTGGCTTCACTGACCTTGCCTGCACTGTTTTGACTGGTATTAACTTCTCTGTTTTTGTCTCTTGTCCTTTGTGTAGAAGGGGGTAGGGGAGGAGGCAGGGAAGGGAGAAGCTGTTGCAGTTTCCCCTGGTCTTCGGCCAGGGGGGTCCTTGTGCTGTTCATTAATTGTAAATATCTGTAAATATTGTATATTTTGTACATATTCATTGCATTCCATTGTAGATTGTAGTTTTGCTTGTAAATACAGCTTTCATTTGCTTCCAGCTGAGCTGGTCTGGTAAATTCAATGTTGGGCAGGAATTTTCAACCCACCACAGACAAGATAATCTTTGAAAGGTCCCTTCCAACCCAATGCAATCTGTGAATCTGTCTGTATTTTATATGGAGCAATGTCTTTTGTATTTTCTTCTTTGGATTGATCAGTCATTTTTATCCAGGCTTGATTGCTGTAGTACAGCTGTTGGTTATTGTCCTTTTTAATGCTTAGTCTTCGCCCAAGGTGCTTTATGGAGAGGAGGAATACATCAAAATAATAATTTTTCTTTTCCTAACATTAAGATAGTAGCTCATAAATGACTCAAGACAAATTATTGCAGGGTAGATTCATTGTGGATACACTCAAAATCTATCAGATTGATCGATGATGCTGTTTTATTGACATGCCTGTTTGAAAAGAGAATGTGGGATAATAGGTTGAAGATTTGATGAATGCCATCTTATTTAAAGAAAATGATATTTTGGTGTGTTTAGTATATTTGTAATATAGGAAAGACTTTGAAAGTTACCTTCATAAAATGACTGTAGGAAGGTTTCCATTGATGAAATCAACCTGTGTGGAAATGGAGGGCTTTGGCACTTCTCCAGTTCCAGGGAGATTCCACTGCTGGAAAAACACAGAACACATCTCTATGGGCTTTGTGATCTGAAGGTTTTTTAAAGAAAAACAAAACACCAAAACCCAACCAAAACTAAACCAAACCCAAGTCCAAAACTTTAATTTGAACTTGGCTGGCATACAACTTGTATGTTCACCTTTTAAACATTAGTGGATTAAAGTTTTATTTCTAAAAATGTTTCTAACTTTGCTATAAACAGGCTCACTCATTACCTTTATGAACTGGAGGGTGACACTTCAATTATTCCTGCTTTATAGCTTTTGTGAAGTAAGACACTTTAAAATTAGTGGAATTCCCTGAAATCACTTGGTAATTAGGAATCAAATTCTTAGTAATGCATGTGAACTTCTAAAATTCACAGGAAAATAAGCTAATAGATCCCCCTTGCCACTGGCTTATTGAATCACTACTTCTGCCTCTTCTTGGAAGTAAAAAACTGTTGGATAGCATGTTGAAAGTTCTTCTGAATCTTTTCCACATTGGTTTTACTTTCTGAAGCATAACGTCCTCAAATATGTGAATTTGAAGCAGAGACATACTCTAACTGAAGCAAGTGACTTGCCGAAGAAGAAGCAGCTCCATAGCTTTTGCAACAGTTTGCTTATTTCAGGATGAAGCTTTTCTGTCTCTGAATCTCCTGTGGCCTGTTCTGATATTCCAGCTAGCTATGTTAAATGGGCTCTAGGCTCTCCCTTCTCTATTGTAGGTGACTATATATGATTCTTGAGGGGATGGGAGAAAAGAAACAACCGATAGTTATTTCAAAGCACTTTCTATGGCCATCTGTTAGACCAGTTCTCTGTAGCCTTATTTTTAAGTGGTCCCTAAGCCTTGGCTTACTGCAGCATTCAAACCTTGGTTACTGATCACCCTGGATGGGAAGAAGCAAGCTACAGAAGCTGTGAAGTTATGTTAGCAAGCAGAGAACAAACGACCTATTTCTTACACACCTTCAATACACCTTTAATAATAGCTGTATTATGTCTGAAAAAGAATAAATTCACAGAATGACAGACTGCATTCGATTGGAAGGTACCCACAAAGTTCACCTTATCCAACACTCCTGCAGTGAGCAGGAACACCTCCAACTAGAATGGGTTGCTCAGAGCCCCATTGAATTTGATCTTAAATGTCTCCAGGGCTGGGGCCTCCACCACATCTGTGGGCAACCTGTTCCAGTATTTCACTGCTCTCATTGTAAAGAACTTCTATTTGACTAGATGAGTTTAAAAGACTTGTTTAGGATCCTATGTGGAGTCTGTCATCTGGGTAAGAAATGCAGTTAGTTCTTCAGACTCGCAAGCCCCACTGAGTTTGGGGTTGTATATGTTTTTTCTCTTTTCAGTTATATAAAACAGATAGTAGCAAGGCTCCATGGTTCATTGCAGCTGCACTCCTCTAGGTGTGGCTGGCAGGCCATGTGAAAACTGATCAGTCAGTCCCCTGGATGAGGGCATCTCTACATCAAAAGCAGTTGCTCTGTGTTGTCATCCTTTGAGCTACTAAAAAACAGCAAGCTACTCACCTGAACTGTTGCTTGCTCTGATGCTGTGTGCCAGCTTTATATTCCTTACCAAAATGTTGAGCCAGATTGTCTGTAGCTTGTCCAAATGTTCAGGTCACAGATCTGCTGCTGTTTTGAAGAAATTGGTGGTAGGTATGGACGTAAGTGATGTTAGATACAGTAACTGCAGAAAAGCTAAGGTATTTGGGGGACTTTTAAAGAGGGCAAATAATGATGAGTAGTACTGGGTGATGCTGAAAGACTACTGAAAAAAAGCCTTTTGTTCAGCAAAGTCAGGCAGGATTAATTGTGAAATATACACAAAGTGCCTAGAAGAAATGTCACTTGCGAGATGGAGTAGCTCCAGACAGTGACAGGATTGTGAAAGATTAGGGAATCAATAAAGGTGCATGTGCATTGCCGTAGGTAGCCAAACAGTAAATATGTAGCATAGTCTGTCAGAACATACACTGGATAAAAGCCAAGGTGAGGAAATGCTAAAATCTAGTTGCTAAACAGGCCCTATGGTTCAAAGTTAATAAAAACATACCCATTTTATGCTGTTTTGCTACTTATCTCAGATAAGGAACAATGTCTTTACTGTGAGGGTAGTGGAACACTGGAACAGGTTGCCCAGGGAGGTATTTGAGGCCCTATCCCTGGAAATATTCAAGGTGAGAATTGACAGGGCTTTGAGCAGCCTGATCTAGATGAGGATGCCCCTAGGTGACCTTTGGAGGTCCCTTCCAACTCAGACCATTTTATGATTCTATGATATGGTAGAAGTAACTGAAGGGATGATTTGGGGGATAGGCCAAAGCAATCAAGGGACCGGAAAGGTAAACTTTGAAGGAAAAGTTCAATTGCTCTGAGTTCGCTCTACATGTGGCATAAGAAAACCCTGCATACCTCCTTAGCCTTCTGATGCCTTAAGCAAGCAGCACCAGGAGAAAAGTATTTCCATTCCATACACACAGGAGAATGCAGAATGGAGATTTGGGGATGAAATAGAGCTCCACAAGAGAGAACAGCTTTGAAACTTTATTTAGCCCTTGTGTTCCCCTTCTGGCAATTATAACCTCATTTATTTTCCACCCAGCTCTGATATGGGGACTGTAGTTTTCTATGCTAGAAGAAATTATGGCTATTACTTTAATTATTCTACTTGGGTGCTGCCATGAATACAGTACATGCAGGTGGCTTTTTTTTTTTTAGTAGGAAAATTGTATTCAGAGGTTGATATTGATGCATTTGAACACATACAAATTCAGTACAGAATACAAGACTCCTAGAGTTCTAGTTAGTGGCTTTTGATGAAGTGAAATAAATTCATATTCTCTTATTAAAAGCTCAGAAAAAAACCAAAACAAAACAGAAATGCAACTCTGTATGCATGATTCTTTTTTAAAATGAAGGCTAAGAAAATCCCAACTGATACATATAAGACATGCCTTTTTAATTTATTGCTCAAGCATATGCAAAAAAGGCATTAATTTTCAGTAATATAAAATTCCCACTATGTAGTGCCTGGAGCTATGGTTCTGAACTTAAATTGTATGTATTTACTAAGCCGTATAGCTCTGCAACATGGAAAATGGAAGTGCATTTCAGATTTGTGCAGGGATTTCTATTACTAAAACCAGTTGTATTTTGTAAGTGAGCAAAATAAAGCTTCAGATGGCAAATGAAGAGATGCCTTTATTGACTCCATATGCTTGACTGCATGAGGTGTGTTCCTGAATATGGGAAGCAAGTGCCATATTTTAAGGAATTTCAGAAGTCAAGCATCAAGGGGTAATAGAGTTGACCTCTAATTTCAGAAATCACAGGCTAACATTTGAGAGCATTTCACTTCCAAAATTTATTTAAAGCTCTGCTTAGCAATCAGTTTTATAATAGTAAGGATTTTTGGCTGGGAGTCACATCGGTTATAGTGTTACCTAGCAGACTTTTTTGCTTTTAACAAGAGACACTAATGGCTGCTAGAAGTGAAATGCTGATATTTCAGACTTATGTATACGTGTGGTTTCTGCTTTTGGTTTCACAAGTATGGTTTTGTATCCCCTGTTCCTTTTACCTTAAACAAAGTACAATGTGGTTCGTCACTTATACATGACAGGAGATTTTTTTTCATTCTGAAAGGTTTACTCTCTCCTTGGTGTTGAAATATTTTAACTGGCGTTTTTTTATCAGTCTTTTCCTAGAATATCCATTATCCATTGTTGCAGTATGTTATCTAGAGGCTGTGTCTTGGAATTCTCAGTGGGTAATTCTCAGCATCTTAAAAAGGACTTAAGGAAATACAGATTCTGGGTGTTTATTTAGTGTAAAATTGAATACACCTTGTGTTACCTCCACCTTAAAGTAAAGATTCAATATAAATACAGTGTTCCTCTTTCCAAAATGATAGAACTTCTGCTTTTAGTACAGATTTGTAAATTGTTAGAAAAGTGAAAGTTAAAAGTATCAGGCTTTTCCCTGTATATGAGAAACTTTAGCACAGGTAGGATAAAACTGTGACTTCCACATTGCTTGCTACCTGCTCATAACTTGACCATGTTCTTGTATGTCCGTCACTTCTGGTATGAATAGAAAAAGTTTTGCAAGCATGGTCACTGCCACCCGTAAGACACATGAACATAGTTGAACATGCATGTTCAGAGTAGTTACTAGTGTAACAAACTACCTGTCATCCTTTGTAAAAAATCGAAAGAGGAATTTAAATGTATTTTCTGTAAAGCAATTTCCTTTAGGTTATTCATAAATATCCATACCTGCTTTCTGAATATAGAATTTCAGCCTTATTACTATATAATACATAAACTTGCACAGAAGCAAAACATCTTTTTACCATCTGGACTCTGAAACTGACATGTTTAAAGAAGATTCTCAGAAACATATCATGGATGAATAAGACTTGAAAATACAACATAGGTGTAAAACCAAATGTGGGACAAGAATTCTAGGTAGACATAGTATCATTTATTAAACTGGACTGGTGTATGCCTGGGGAAATTAATAAGGTTCTGTGCAGCCAAACGCTTTTTGAGATCTGAAACGGACACAGCATATTTCAAACACAAATACAATTTAAAAGCAATTTCAACTTGGTTAATATCTAATTAGGATATTTAGATGTTTATCCATTAAGTGTAACATCCTAGGTTAACCTCAAGTTATTCAGCAAGTCATTTACTTGAAGTCATGAAGAAAAGTCATACATAGTACTAAGGTTTTTTAAAAGTGTGATTGCCTTGTACTGATAGCCAGACTATTTTGTGTTGCTAGCAGTCTGCTGTCATGCCTGCTAGTGCTTAGAAGCTAGAATGCTGTTTATAACTGTGACTGTATTTGTTTCCAATTTGGAGGAAAGGGCATGTTGCTTCCACAATACAAGGTGATTATTGGCAAAGCCAGGAGGTTTTCTGAACTGAATTAACTCCTGCACATTTATGTACTGAGAAACTATTTGGGCAATTCAAGTGAACTTAAATTGGAAAAGGGCAATAAGAGGACAGAAGGCACAATTTTCATGCTAAGGTTCCTTCTCTACTGCTGAGGAAATGAGCTGCCACATCTGCTGTGCTGTGACAAGATCTGGACAGAGTATGTCCGGATGACTGTATGGGAACTGGAGCACAGGAAGATGATGGAATTCTTTGAGTCGCAGGCTATCTATGCTGTCACATTTAATGGTGTATGCTTAGCGTCATCACAGGCAATAGTGACATAGAACACAAGTATGTGAAGCACTGCATTTTTTTACTCTTTCCAAAAGTGAATTTATTATATTTATTAATTAGGCTGGTGCAGAAATACCCGTTTTGCTGATGTGGGTATAGCAGCAGTGCCATGAACATGACTAATTTAACCAACTTTCAATTTACCACTGCTTACCCAAAGCTAAATGAAAGGAAAGACTAGAAATGGAACCAGACGCCTAATAGATGTTTTTTTGCAGCAACATGTTGTGAGGGATATCAGTATAGCATATTGAATTTCTCTTTGCATGTAAAGATTCTATTGGTTTAGATCTGGATTGCATTTTTTGGGGTGTTTTTGTTTTGTGGCATTTCCCCTCCCTCCCCCACTGGCTGCATATTTGCCTTCAGATTGATAACTAGACTCAGTTTCAGACAGACTATGCATTTTCTGAAATGTAGAATTTGTTCATAAATCTCTTAACCCTTTATAACTGCTAACTCAGAGTAGCCCTTCTGTATCAGTTTCCTTTAGGACTATAGCCAGAACTGTGGGTTTTCTGTTCCTCCAAAATATGGGCCATTACAGCTTTGAATATCTCTCTATTGTCTTGAGCAATCTGATTGTGACTATGATTCAGATAGGTCCTATGTATTCTTTGACCTCACTGTATTTGTCTGTAAAACAAGGATAACAGTGCTTAGTTTCTCCCAGGAATATTCCAGCATAACATATATAAATACCTCTGAAAAATAGACAAAGGTAAGGTAATACAAAGTATTCTGCTGATTTTATGTTAAGTAGAAAACTCTATGTATGTGTGGTGGCAGTGGGGTTCAATCATCTGATGCCAAATTTTGTTTTCTTTTTTTTTAATGATTGATGCAGTTGTTAATCAGCAGATAGGTCCTCAGAGAAAACTTCAGGGAGATGATGTATTTAGAAACAATCTGGCTTCTAATACTTTCTCTCTGTATTTTTCTTCTTTTGTTCTCTTTATGAAGGACATTTGCATGAAAACAAGATTTTTTTTTTTTCTTAAGAGGTTCATCTGCTCCTGCTGTTTATTCCCCACCTGGCCATAATCCTCCATTTGTGACATCTCAACTGGTGGCTGTGCAAATGATTATGATGTCAAAGACAAGATTATGACTTCAGGTGAGAAACAATCAGCAGGAACTAGTGAACTTCGGAGAGATACACATCTAGATTTTTCTATAACCTTCTTTATGCTAAAAGCTTAAAAGAAGTGCAGACAATAGATTACATATGCATATATAAAATAATAGTATAAGCAAGCTATCATACTAGTGAGTAACTTGACAAATCTATTCTTTAGATTTTCTTCAGCTGTTCTTATTTTGTAGTTTCATCTACAGAAAATTATGGTAGTAGGATAATAACCAATGACAGTGTGATTAGAACATAGTTATTTGGTTTTTACCATGTTACAACTCTTGTAAGAGAAATATTCTGTATTCCTGTGTTGTACTGTGATGTCCTTTGTTAGATTATAATAAGGTTTGATTAAAAACATAGTCAGACCCAAACTGTGGACTATGAATAAGTTAACTGGGTTCCCTGATGAGAGGGTGGCTTTGGACCAGATTACACTGATTTGTGATAAAATGGGGGGTTCTTGGAAGTGCCTCAATTCTCCTGCTTCTTTTTTTTTCTTTTTTTTTTTCCCCCTATTTAATATTGCACTTTCTCTTTGCTCATGAGAAACCTCCTGCTACTTCTGAAAACTCTTTCCCTAAAGGGTTGTTTGCACAATGTCTCCTTTTGGTATTTGTCTGCTGTTGGAGTCCTATGATAATAAATAACTTGAATGGCTCTGTAGTCATTTGGTACTATGCATTTAACAGTGGAGAAAGATAATTCACAGAATCACAGAAGGTATTAGGTTGGAAGGGACCCTCAAAGGTCATCTTGTCCAATAACCTTGCAGTGAGCAGGGACATCTCCAACGAGATCAGGGCCCTGTCAGTTTTGACCTTGAATGTTTTCAGGGATGGGGCCCCTACCACATCTCTGGGCCACCTGTTTGAGTATTTCACCATGTCTTCCTTATGTCTAACCTAAATCTACCCTGCTCCAGTTTAAAACCATTGCCTCACATCCTACTGCTACAAGCCCTTCTAAATTGTCTTTCCCTGTAGGTCCCTTTCAGATACTGAAACGTACCTGTAAGGTCTCCCCAGTGCCTTTTCCTGGCTGAACAGTACCAGCTCTCTCAGCCTGTCTTCATAGAAGTGCTTCAGCCTACTGATCATCTTTGTGGCTCTCCTCTGGACCCACCCAATTAGGTCCTATGCCTCTGTTGTGTTGGGAGCCCCAGAACTGGACACAGTACTGCAAGTGAGGTCTCACCAGAGCAGAATTGCAGAATCATTCTCTGAAACTGCAGGCCACGCTTGTTTTGATGCAGTCCAGGATGCCTTCTGGGCTACAGATGCACATTGTTGGCTCATGTCTGGCATTTGTCCCCCATAACTTCTAAGCTACTCTCTGCAGGGCTGCTCTCAATCTCATCATCCCCCAGTCTGTATCGATATCTAGGATTGCCCTGACCCAGGTACATGACCTTGTGCTTTTCCTTATTGAACTCATGAGATTCTTCTTAGCCCACTTCTCTAACCCGTCCAAGTCTCCTTGGATGACATCCTGTCCTTCAGTCTTAAGAGTCACAGTACTCAGCTTGGTATCATCTGCAGACTTGCTGAGGGTGCACTCAATCTGTCTGTATATCATTCATGATTATACTAGAACAGCAGTGGTCCCAGTACTGACGCCTGAGGGACACCTCTTGTTACCTGTCTTCATCTGGACATTGAGCCATTGACCGCTGCCCTTTGGATGCCATCATCCAACCAATTTCTTATCCACTGGATAGTCCACCCATCCAATTCATATCTCTCCATCTTAGAAAGAAGGATGTTGTGAGGGACTGTGTCAAAGGCTTTACAGAAGTCCAGGCAGACAACATGTGGTGGTCTTCCCGTGTCCACCGATGTAGTGTGGTAGTTTCAGGCTGTGCCTGGAATATTTTCCACAGATCTTGAACAGAAAGTAGTAGAATGTAAATAAATTACTATTGGACGTAAAAAGGAATATAATGGTAAATTCTAAATAATCCCATTGGACAGATATCTGCCATAAAACTTAGATAGATAGGTAAACTAATTTTTTCTCTCTTTTTGCTTCCTCCGTTCTGGATGGTGCTTCTGCTGGCTTTGCTGACCTTGGCTGCATTGCTTTGTTGTGGCTGAGTATCTAACAAACAACTCTCTGCTCTTCTCTCTTCTCTATTGTGTACGGGGGAGTAGGGAGCAGGGAAAAGGAAGCTATTAGTAACGCCCACTGGTTTGTCCAGGGGGGTTCTTGTGCTGCTTGTAAACTATACCTGTAAATATTGTAAATATTTTATATTTTGTACATATTCATTACATTTCATTTTAGATTGTAGTTTTGCTTGTAAATACAGCTTCATTTGCTTCCAACTGAGCTGGTCTAGCAATTTTATGCTGGGGGGAATTTTCAACCCATCACATGTAGTCACTCCATTGTAGAAAGCCACTAGTTTGGTCAGGTAGGACTTGCCCTTGTTGAAGCCATGTTGGCTGTCTCAAATCACCTCCTGTCCTCCATGTGCTTTATCATACCTTCTAAGGTGATCTGTTCCATGATATTCCCAGGCATAGAGATGAGGCTGACAGATTGGTAGTTTCCATGGTCCTCTTTTTTACCCTTTTTAAAAATGGGTACAACATTTCCCTTCTTCCAGTCTCCAGGGACTTCATCTGATTGCCAGGACTTTTCAAATATTATGGAGAGTAGCTTAGCAGCTGCATCAGCCAATTCCCTGAGGACTCTGGAAAAGCATCACATCAGGTCCCATAGATTTTTATGTATGTTTGATGCTTTACAACGTAAAAGGTGGTGGTGGTGTCATAACATAAGCTGGTGTAACAATTGAGATTATCTCTTTGGTAAATTGTGGTTTCTGAGGAGATTGCTCAACAGAAACCTCATCTACAGCATCAGCTTGTAGACTTCTGCTGCTGAAGTTGTTGCAGTGATTTCTGCCATTTCTGCTGGTTAATTTTGACAATTTTGGGTTAGGAATTAAATTTTCCTACTCAGTATTGTTTTAAAAATGCCTACTTATGCATTTCTTTTGAGGTATTTGGCTTTTTGTGTGCATGTGATTGTGAAATGAAATGGAAGACATTGTATTATACCGCATAGGTGTAATATTGCCTTGTGTCAGGATGACTACATGAAAACAAGAGGGAAGAGAGGAGTTAATAATCACAGAATTAAAGACATTGAAAGTCATCTAATCCACAAGTTTGATATTTGAAGTACTCTAGCTTCAGAGAAACCATGGGGAGTTGTTTTTTTAAACAGAATTGAAGTAGTTATCTTCAGGAACCCAGTAATTAAAATTAGAAAGTTGGTAACATTTTTATTACAGGCAATTCTAGTGGTGAGATTAATATTAGATAATCTTATCATGAAATAACCAGGCACCCTATGATGATCTGACACATGAGAGGCTGCACAGAGCTTCTGGTCCCCCAAGGGCTGTGATTGTTTTATGTTTTTATCTTACGATAACTGTGCTTTGGTTTTGCCCTTTTCTAAGCGTTTCATGCAGTACACATCTTCCCCACCCCACCGTAAATTTGTAATTTAATACCACTCTAGAAAATGGCAAATCAGCATGAAACTATTAATCTTATCTCAGATCATGAAACAGACACTGATCCAAGAGATGTGATTACTTTGCTTCTGGTCATTATCTACACTGAAAGCTGGTCTTGGGCGTTTGTATCATCAACAGTACTGTCATCAGAAAACAGATGATTTAAAAAATGAAGTGAAATTCAACAGTCAATCCAAGTTATCATTTCATGCCAAAATTACCACGTGGCACCAGAGTCCTTTTATGGCCTCCAAGCAGTGAGGTGTGGTTCTGCCCTATGTCTACAGCTTCTTTTCCTAGGCATTTGAAGTATAATAAAGGACCTGAATGTCAGGCATGGGGGCTTTAAATAATCTGTAGTGATTTTAATGAGTTCAGTCACAATTGCCACAGGTTTGTTGTGCATCATAAGTATTTCTGAAATGGAGCTTGCAGTCAGACTCTCTGCTGTCAGGTTGCTTTTGGGTCTTTTGAGAAGGATGGAAACTGGCTCTTGTTCAGTCCTGCAGAACTAAGTCTGTTTTAGCTGGAACTGTGCTGGAAATAGCCAGCTGCATCCCCTCCCCTCCAATGAATATATTGTGAACAAGAAATTCAATTTTAATTTGTATTGCAGTTCAGCTAATTAAAGAAAACCCTTTCTAAATATCTGACTGAACCAATGTGATTTGGCTTGCTTTCTTTTTTTTTTTTAAACTCTTCTTCCTTTTTTTCGTTCAGTGACTGAATATTTGCAGCTTCATATTTCCGTTTTCTTCAAGTCTGTGGCTCTTGAAAAGATGCTCTTATTTAATATGTAACTGTGAGGGAGGTTCAATCTCATTTTTGCTTTTCCAGTAGGATAGAGCTTCTCTAGAACAATATTTGGAAATATTTTTTATTATTATTATCGTTATTTTACTATTTACAAATCCCAAGAAACTGTAAAGATACAGAAACATGTGGTAAGAATTTCTTCTGTGCTCAACTGAATGGTTCAGCTTTGTTCCTGAAGGGAATGAATTTTACTGTTGACCTAATTCTGTTCCCATTAAAGTTGGCCCTGAGTGATTTTAGTGATTTTTCATCCTCAAAGCATTACTATTCTTTGTTGAATCCAGAGTTTAAGAAGGAGAGCTGAAGTACAGCTTTTTCAGTTAGAATAAGGAAAGCTTGAGCCTGTTACTCAGAAAACATTTATTAAGTATCCAAAGAAGTGGCCTGGGACCCCAGATAGAGGAACCTTCCACTCTGCATTAGAATTTTATTAGAAGTTCAAAAATTCATACCTTTTGGCACTGTAGTCTCTTTGCTTTCTGCATTGTGTGTGGGTTCTTTGCTTTCTGTATTTGTGCAGACATCATACATATGGAGTTTACAAACTGTAAAATGACAAACCAGAGCAAGAGTGAAATGTGAAAGTACAAACATACACAATTTTCTCTGGGAAAAAAAAATTCCGTTAAAAAATTGGTTCCCTGCTGAGAATAATTAGTGTCAAATTTTCGATGTCACGTACCTGCTACATTAATTGCTATTAAGTGAGGAACAGATTTTTTTTCTTTTCAAATGCACAGCTCTTAGGGTAGTGATTGGAAAGTGCACAAAATAGGTTTGTAGCACTTGCTCATAGCTATAGGGCCAGTGCTCTTAAACTGGCACAGCACAATAAATGAATGGCTGTCTATTGAAAGGAAGGTTTGCATCTCCATTCTAACTTGGGGAGACTGTACTGTCAGCGTTCACAGTTAGAAACTGTGCCTCTGTGTCCTTTATCCTTCAACTGGTAAGCACAGCACAGTGTTTGTCTAATTATTAATGTCAGGCTATAAGCACATACTCTTTTGTGTAATTTGTGGGTGATTATGTCAAAGGCCTAGCTTTCTGCAAAGATTTTCATTCAGGCTGTTGCAAATGCTTACACTTGTGAACTTTTCTAAACTAAACTTGCTTTAATAAACCTGTAGGTGAGTTTTACTTGGTCTGTCTGTCCAGTCTGCAATGTCTCAGGGTGAAGGCGATTGCCTCACAAGGTCACTGCTGCCCTGGAGAAGTGGAAGGCCTTTCAATTTATGTTTGGTCATGCCCTTTTAACTTAATGTTCTCCTTCACATAAGATGGATGTCCATTCAGACAACCTAATGGCCTATGGTTACTGTAGAAGAGCCTTTATATCAATGTCCTGCAGCTGAGACCTATCAAGGAAGACCGTGAAACTGCTGTGCACCACATCTAGAACCATTTTATGCAAATAATAGCTGTGATAACATTGCTATACTTTATAGTGTCAAGCAGGACTGTAAAAGATCATTTCCATGGGTCAAGAGGAAGTTGATCTTTTCAGCTTGATATATCAGAGGTCATTTGCCTCTGTCAACTGTTGCTACCTTCAGCAGTACTAAACTCACTGCAGAATGACCTCAGGAATTGAGGAATCTCAGCCATAGAGTAAGAAGGTCTGCTGGGACATTCTCAGTGGCATTTCAAGTGTGGCAAGAGTATTGTGAAGTCAGCATCTTCATAGTGAGCTTCAAAAGGTAACAGCTGCTTACCCCCAGGGAATGAGAGGCACCTATTTGCTCTATGCCTGCTCCTATTCCTTGACTCAACTTTTCCTGCCATCTTTCACAGGTTAATTTATGTACGCATTTGAGATATTGCAAGTCTGCCAAATAGAAAACATTTAATTTCTCACTGAAATCACACCCTGTATGCTGAGAGGACCTTGAACTTTTATGTTCAAGGAGCAGAGCCTTCCAGACTTGAGTGAGGTAGTGTGACTGTGTTGCTCAGAGGTTTCGGGCAACACCTGTCAAACGTAGAGGCTGTCGGATTAGGTAACAGATTATAAAATAGCATATAGTGAATCTGCTTAGATAGAATTTCTCCAGGGGTTGTTGTATTTGCACAAAACTTTCAGCTACATGTGTTCTTAGTCAAAAATCTTCACATCCTTTCCATTTGTAGAGTGCCATTTGCACTTTCCTAAACTTCCTATGTAACTTTAAACTAAGATACTGACTTGTGATTAGAAATAGAGTATTTGCCAATGCAAGAGAATCTGCCAAAAGTCTTATTAAACAGGTATATAAACTAACTGTAGAAAGACTGAAGCAGGAACTGGAAATACGATATATGTGTAATATTTGCCCATGATGGAGTTCTGCCACCATTCAGAGAAGACTCAGTTTTAAGTGTCTTGGTACCAACTCCAGTGTTACTTATCCTCTAGTTCATTAGTCTGTGTTGCACTGTACCCTTCATTATGCTCGCTCCCTTTAGATATGTTTTAGATTCTTTTTATACATATTTTCCCAGTATTACTTTAAAATAGAAAGTCTATGCTCCCATTTCTATGTACTGTAGCAGGTTAAAAGTGTTGTTCCTGGTAATTTAGTCATCTTGGCATGAAAAGTTTTGGCATGTCAACTGCTCTGCTCTGGCCATTTTATCTCAGCTTCACTCCTAGTGACAGAGACGTAAGTTACCCCATATATACACACCATCTTGTGTTTACTGTGAGTTACATGTGGTAAAAGCATACAAGCTGTGATCTCAAAGCTGGTGAGCACAAGAGCAGTTGATGTCCAAGCCTTTAGAGAAGTGCCTTCTAATAGATGGTGTAAATGGGTTTTTTTGAAGTGTGGAAAGGTCAAGTACCACGTTTCTGACTTGATTGTTCTAGAGGATTTTCTGCTACCAAGACTATTTAAAACATAGTATCTGGGCTTCCTGTTCTGTCTTGCAGTAGCATTTGGCCACTTAATATAAAGATGTGTACCAGTCAGATGCTAGTGCATTAGTCTTCTTCCAGTCTTTGATCTGAAGAATAGCATCACTACAAAATAAAAGTATCCTTCTTAAAAGCGTTTCTTTCTTATGCGAAACTTCTTCTTTGACAAAATAAAATGAGTCAGCCAGTCTTTAATGGGATTGCATTGAAATGTCTGCAATTCTTGTTGTCATTCCTTGGCATGATCATTACTTGAGGGGTAGATTAGAGGTCAATCAGCCAGAGCCATTGGGGCACCCACAGCTAGCCTCAGGATACTCCCTACAAATGTAGATCAAAATGGCATGCACATGAAAATTGCTGATTACTTTTTATGGATTCTTTCCCAGAGATGGGATCATTAGCAGAATTTTAAGTGCAGGAACACTCTGACAGAACACACTTGCTTGGACACACCTTTCTACTCTTAATGGGAAAAGATTTTCTGGTTTCGTGTTCATGAGACTTCTGTATTATTTAAATAACTTTCTGGTTGTTTTTCTGCAACAACCGCTATTTCTGAATATGCTTTCAACTTTTGGATGTTGTCCATTTCTTATATTTGTTTGGGCAGAAAAGGTACAGACATAGTTCAGAGCCTATGTCTGTACTCCAGGAACTCTGCAGGAGAGCACTTATCTTCTGCAAGAAGTAGACTTACTGGTAATCTTTCTGAGTGAGCAGTGGTTGTTACTTAAAATTCATCACTGGCCAATGGGTACCACAGTTGTCCCTACTGTAAATACAGGGGAAAGGTAATATTGGCTGTCATGGTCAGGTACATGCTGGCAAATGCTGATTCAATGTCTGCTCCTGTGGTAATCTTCACACATCAAACTCTGCACGTTCTTATCCACATAAGTATCTGGCTTCTGTTTGATCACAGTAATCAAGGCTGTTTAGAAGGGTCACGTTATATTTGCCCTTTTGTCTTGTGTCTGGAGCTATGAAAGCTTGACTTTGGAGCAAATGTTGATTGAATTCTAAAGAGACTGGCAGTAGCTGGAAGCATGTGTAGCCACTGATATGCTAAACTTGTGATTCCAAGTAGGAAACTGTTTGCTTTTTAAAATAACTTTGAAAAAGTTACCTTGAAGGACGAAATATGTGGTAGATATTACTCTTTAATGAAAACCAGTATGAACTTCCTGCTTATCGTCCTTCATGTTACTACCTTTAATGTGAAATAATCAAATGATGCCCAGCATAGGAATGAAACTAAATCTGGCTAGTAACCAAAATAAAATCCCTATAGCTATTTTTGTATATCCTTGAAATGTGTGCTCTGAGATTAGGCACTTGTCTTTTTTTCTCCTTTCTGCTATTTTTCTTAAAAAGTAAAAAAAAACCCAAACAAACCACAACTCCTTTGCAGCTGCCTCCTATGGGTAAGAAAATCTGATGTTGTGCTCTGTTATCTAAGTCCATAGTCTTCCTAATCTGACTAGACATTTTGGATAGGTGTGTTGTTACTTATTCAGTGTGATGTTTTCTCAGCATCATTGTTTTTTTGGCATTTATTTTGACAGCAGCAGCTAGAGAACTTCTTGCTAGTGTTAAAAGTGATAAACTGAGTATCTCCATTTCCATCTTTCCCTCTTGCTGTTGAATAGAGCTGAAGAAGCTTTTTAATCCTTGTAAACCAGTGGAAGTGCAAAGGAAATGTGTGTGCGTAAGTGGAGTTGCTTTGTCCACTGAGTTAGGGGTCTACAAGTGACCATCTTGGGAGTGGGTCTCAGGTTTGTTACAGCAGCATCAAGAAAGTTGAGATACAGATACTATAAAAACAAATCCCTTGGTGCTCAGCACAGTTTAGGCTTGTACTGAGCAGCACCCAATCCAAAAAACTTTTTGCTATATGTGTTGGACTTCTTTGGCTAGATTGGCAGTAGATAGGGTGTCTATAATCCCTTCCAACTTCAATTATGAGGCCATGCTCACAGGTTCATGAGATACTGGAAGGCAACTAATTCAGAGCCAGGATGTGGTATGCTTGCTCTGTGTTTGTTGCAGGCTGTATACTGAGGCAGAGTCAGATATACAGCTGTGTGGTTCATATCAGGTACCTTTGCTGTTGAGGTCTTTTGTTCTTGTAGTCATCATGGAAAACAATGATTTTAAGATGTCTTTTATTGTATCTGTGCTTCTCCGTTTTTTCCATAATGTGCCACAAATGTCCCTAAACCTTTCCTCTGAAGTGGTACATCTTGAAGATGATATCCAAATCTAGATGGGTTTCTAGAGCACTGGTACTTCAGTACTCTTAGGATAGAAGAATAGTAGAGGTTTCTTCTCCTCCCAATTGTGAAAGAGCATGAGATACACCTGTCAACTGGTAACTGTTAAATTAACATTTCCATTTCCCTGTGCATAGCCTTATCTCTACAGACAGGAGTATATGTGCAGGGAGAGGGGCTATTTTTGGCTATACTGTAGGAGAGCCTGAAGGTAATGAGTTGTGCATAGTAAATCTTGCTTACCCCATAATTTCCACTACATTTCAAATTAAGGGCCTAAATTAGGGTTAGTGTCAGACTTACTGTTTTGCTATGTCCTAATTTTGTTTTAAAAGCACATAGCTAAGGACTTTAATATGTTTTAAATTCAGTGCTTGTAAGTTATACTACAATCCCTGAGGGAGCCAAAATAACTTATTAAAACCTTGCAAATGTTTTTGACTGCTGCATTCTATTATTTTCTATTCCAGTGGTAACATACAGCCTCTGCTGCTGGTGGGTGGAGGAACGCAAACCTCCAGGGCCCATTAGACTTAACTTGTTTACTGCATTGATATCTATATGTTAAATGACAAGAGAGTTCAGGTTATTGAATAATTTAAAATTCAGCTCTAATTGGTGTCATATGACCTGGAAAAGGCCATGGATGACGCCAGGAGCATGCTGTGAAATTCTTATAAATAATTCATAAATTAGATCATTCATTTGCCTGGATGTCTTGTTAAATGCAGAAGTTTGTAAGTAATAACTGATGATATAACACCTGTAAGTATTTAGTTCATATGCTGGAAGGTAATCTACCTTGATGATCTTCTAGCAAAACCTGCCAGAGTACGAGAGTTAATTGCACTAGGGAGAATGCACTACATTTATTTGGGATGGGCTTTGGCAAAGCACACTGTGCAGATGTTGCATTACGCATTCTCTATCAGCTAGACAACTATTCTGTGTATGCCCATGTTAAAAATGCAGCTCATCACTCTTCTGCCCTTATTTCACATGAACTCCAAATGCACTGGGAAATGGTAGTGACCCGTTCTGCTCACAAATAGTATAGTTTTTGAAATATTTATCTAGGTCTTGAACTACTGATTCTTCAGTAAAAGAAAGGGCAGAAGTAAAAAATTGAAGTCAGAAGATTGTGGGTTTTTTTTTTATGTTTTTGTTTTTATAACACTGGCAGCCCATTGAATGTTAATAGCTAGACCCAGTGCTGCCAAGATTAGTATAGTGGCATTTTTCTATAGAGCAAACAGGAGTGATGTAGTTTTGTTTCAGAAAGTAAACGTTTGCTTAATTTTAGTGGTCAGGTATTGCATTGCCATATGTGGGTACTGTTTGGGCTTAATGGACGTTCTGCTCACAGTGACTTCCAAGATTCAATGCACAGGCACCTTGCTTTCATTTTCTTGGAGCACAGTATTATTAATAACTGCCTTATCAGCCAGCATAAACCCAGTTTGCTGATCTGAAATGGAAGCATTTGTTAAAGTTTTATCTACAATATTTGTGTAGCTGGAGAAAAAGGGTGCCATGTTTATGAATGCAATATACATACTTAAAGCTGAGTTCCAGCAAATGCTCACATGCCACTTTGAATGCAGGTTTTTTGTGCACCTGGCATCCCAGTTCAAACCCTCTTAACAAAGAAGAGGAAAAAAATTGAAGGTAACACAAACATAAGAGGTGTTCCTCTATTGTCAGCTAGCAGCTATAGGGTCATTCTTGTTGTGATGTGATCCTATTTTTTTAATTTTTTTTTTTTTTTGCTACACCTGTTCAGTGTATTGAGTTCACTTGATTTTCATAGGAAAAACATAGGCTTGTGACTGTCATTCACATATTGTTTCTTTTTTTGAGACCACTTTTTTTATTCAGTGGAATGTGACAATCATAGCTATCCATAATTTCTACAGAAAATGGTTCTTGAAAAACAGTCAGCTTACCTTTCAAATTATCTGCTGTATTTATTTTAGTTACTGACAGAGACAGTTGCTGAACTGTTATTATGGGGGCATTTTTTAATGACTGATACTAGATTGCCTGTGGTAGAGATTTTAATAAAGATTGATACGATTTAAAGAAAAAAAAAAAAAGACTTCTTCAGATCCTACTAATTTACTTTAAAATCTTCACCTTTGTACATTCTACTTGATAAATTCTTACAGATTCTTGAAAAGAATAGCTTCTTAATCACTAGTAATGCACTTCAAACAGTCCTGCCATTTGAAATAATTGTTTTAAAATGGCATTTCTGTTGCCCTGATATACAACCTGAACTTATTCATAATATATTCTCCTCATTCTACTGACAAGACTAAATGCTCATATGCTCAATAGACTAGCAAACCTAAAGCCAGGCTCTGTTCATATCAGACCCATACAGCAATGATGTATAGTGGTGACTGAATTCTAGTTTTAGGATGTATACTATAGTGAATTGTGTCAGGTAGGTCACTAATACATGCCCTCAGTGCTTTTTAAGGTGTCCCTGTGTATGGTAGGCTCTCATTTGTCCATTTGGAATTTTTTTATTCTTCTTTAAATCTCTGTATTTATCCTCTGGTTGCTCTTGGCTTTCTTGCCATTGCACTTGGCTTTCACTAGGGTCCCTGCTCAGGTCAGCAAAATGAACTAATCTTGAACCTGCATGTTCCTTCCTCTTGTTTTTACCCCACCATAAGAAGCTCCAGAGCTGAAAATCCAGGTCAGAAAAACGTTCTTAAGATACAAGTGAGAACAATTCTAGCTCATTGTTTCTTTTTCCATATTGATATATTTCAGCTACCAACTATTAAACCAGGCACCAGGGGTTAAACTCTAATGCTGTTAACATCTATTGGAATTTGGCTGTTCAACTTAAAAGCACTATATTTTGTTAGGACCCTAGCTTTGTCCTCAGAATGCAAGATTTAGAATCATAGAATTGTCAGAGTTGGAAGGGACCACAAGGATCATCTAATTCTAACCCTCCTGCCGTGGGCAGGGACACCTCACACTAGATCAGGTTGTTCAGAGCCCCATCCAGCCTGGCCTTAAATACTTACTTCTTTTTCCTTTCTTTCCTTTCTTGAAGTCATGATTTCAGGCTGTTTCTTAAACATGTTTTGTACATGCAGAGCTACCAGCAAAATCTGTCAGGACCTTGCCTGCGTTGGTATTGTGAGATCTGATCAGATACTCGTTCATCCCTTGCGGTACAGAGCCCTGTGTGCTGGAGTCAGTCTGTAAGTGTGTTTGTTCTGACAGTGCTGTGAATTAACACTGCAGAGAACACAAGTTGCATTTAAGAAGAATTTGCAGAGATCATAATGCTGTGGGTGTAGAAGTGGTGTGCTATTTTTGTTTGTAGGAAGTTTTAAGGACTGTGTGTTTGCTTAAGCTCTAATCTGAATCCCTGAGCAAAAGTTACTGGAACTGCAGTAAAGATTTTGTAGATCTCCCTACATGTCTTCCTATTCAAACCCTTCTAAAGAGTATTTGAACAACTTTTTAATATCTTCTTGATTCTGTGTGAAAGTTTAACATCTGATCAAGTCTTATTAATTTCATACATTGCAAGGAGCAGCCTGAGTTTGTTTGTTTATTTATTTAAACCTCTGTTAAAGGAAGTTGTATCTTTAAGTACCATACAGCAAGCCTGAAAGAGCTCCACAGAGGGGAAAGCACAGCTGCTCCATCATGGTTCGTCATGGTTTCCATGTGTCCCATAGGCAATATCTTTCTTAAACTCATCTTGTATAATTGCCCAATTCCTTATGCTTGTGCATCTTTAGACTCACGATGTAGGCGGGTCTTTGAAATTTTTATATTTTTTACTCCACTTTTCCCCTTCACCTGGCCTGCATCAAACAGATCTGTCATGGCATGCTCCAGTCTCATCTGATCCCTCATAAATGCAGATGTCACTTTGTTTTCCCTACAGCCTCTACCATCCAGCTGCAGGTTTCAGAGCATTAACAGAAATATACAAATTGTGAAAAAAATTCTTGTGCCCATCTTCTGACTTTCAACAATTAGTTTTTCTGTGGGGTTAGACCTTGCAAAGTACTGAGTAGCCTTCATGTGTTGGAAGTCAGTCTTCTGCCTAACATGATCTCCTTTTTCTAAAGGAATAAAAAACCCCACTTGTATTCAGTGACATTAATGAGAATTTCCCCCCCTGCAAACATATTGTAACTGTGAAATAACATTAAAGTTTCTCTGCCTTGTTATGAAGTCTTTAAATGTCAATGCCATTCTGAGACCATCAGGGCAGATTTAATGGTGGCCAAGGTCAACAAATGCTAACTGGTACCTCTCTTTTAGGGCCTTCAGGGACTCTTAATAGAGTCTCATCCATGAAGTTAATTTCTGATGTGGACCTTTATTCCTAAACCTGCTCCTGATGATTATTTTGTGCCATTATCATTCATGTGGTTAGATTTCTTAACGTTCTCTTGTCTGTTGAAGAGACAAAACAAACTGCTAAAATAAGGAAAATTCTTATTTTTTAAATCTTGCATCTTTCTCCCCCCTTCCCCCCCCCTTCCTTTGTAATTCTGTTTATAAGCTGCAGAACAGCAGCAACCTATGCTTTCTTTGGACTACCCTAAGCTGCCAGCTTTGTTAGGATCTTCTAAGAATACCTTCAGGTCTAAGAATACCTTCTACTGTCCTAACAGGCTGGCAAACTGGCCACCTTGAAAGCCTCTTTCTGTTGGTGGCATAAGTGCTTTATTAGGAGAAACAAGTGAAATAGGAAATGAGAGGCATCATATAACAACTGGATTCTCTTACTTTTCTTTTTATGTAATATTTCTTCCTGTTGCTAGTCATGCCTTTATATATGGTCTAACTTAGACTAAAAGGGTTTTGTAGCCTTTATTTGTCTAGAAAATATTGCAGACAACGATGGCACACTACATATAATAAATAACAAAACTCTGTCTTTTTGGCAGCATGTTGCATTTCTGCTCAGTTGCCCTGCCAGCCCCTCTGACTTTAAAATATTTTAATGTCCTGCACTTTTCACCCAGGCCAAGCACCAGGCTTTCCTCAGACATTTAGCAGTGACATTAATGCAAATGCCTCCAACTCACTGGGCCCTTTGGGGCAAAACGTGACATCTGTGGCTTTCAATCACATGGCAAAGGGTATATAGTTTCATCCACAAAACTGGAAATAATAAAATATCAGTATTCAGGTGCTAATTCACTTTAATTTACATTCTGTGAAGTCTATAAGAAACTTGTAATTGGTTGACTTGAAGGGCAGCAGAGTATATTTGGTATTTTGATTATTTATAAAAAAGAATTTTAATTATACATATAAACACTGCATAGACTTGAATTATCTCTGTCTTCTAATCAGTGTTGGACACTTGCTTGTGTTCCTAAGTTTTAGTGTTTTGGGCCTTGCTGACTGTCTGCCACTCTGGAACGATATCTATCTATTGTAAGAATTGCCAGAGTGCAAATAATATCTTCTTTCCATCAGTGGATAGCAAATTTCTCTGTTAAACCACTTGCACTGCAGTGGTTTTGTTATTGTTAATAAACCTGGCTTCTGTAATTAAGAAAATTAGATCTTTGTGAAAGGTCCCAAAGGCTGGAGGATATTAAATTCAGGATGTTATTGAAATTAATGCACAGGTCTGGCAAAAGAAATGCAAGTGCCCAATTCTCTGCTGTTCTGATGTGCATAAAATCTCAAATGCTTAACTGCCTAGCTGATTCATAGGGCAAGGATACTCTGGGATGTAAGTAGAATTTTGATGTCTGTTACATAATACATACCACTATAACAAAACCCCTAGAATTTGCTTGCACTGGGTTGACAAATTAGAATTACAGTTGCTTTCTTTCTTCAGAGTTTTATCAGAGTATAATCACTTGCCCAGCTTAATTGAAAAATCACTTACATTTTTAGCTGAATTTAAACATGTTTTGTATTTAAATGACAGCTTTTGATGTACAGCCATTTTTTTTCAGAAAGTAGTTAGTTTTTATCTGTGTTTCTGTAAAGATATTTCAAAAACTCTCATCAAATTTCCAGAGGTAAGTAATATCCCATTCAGTACAAGGTGAAATGTTTTACATCAAATCTCCTGCTGTGTAATGGCCAATCAAAGAGTATTTATAGTGGCTGAATGGATTTTTTGGCTCAGTATTCAAAATTAAACATTTTCAGACCTTAACATTTAACGTTTTTCGCCACTCTTCGAGTTGATTTTATGTAACCCTGGATGGTCGCAACTACTTGATACTCTGAAGGAACTCATTTTGTGCTGAGGATGCTGCAGGCAGTAGTTTTACATTTATTACACTTGTGTAGATTGAATGAATGTAGATTTAATGGCGGATTCATGTCTGTTTTCTGGTGAACATTTTCTTGGGTTTGGCTTTATGTCCATTGGCATTATGCACTAAGTCTGCCTCTGAGAGAGCACATTTACCAAGTGAAATTAATGAGCATAGATAAACTTTGGCAATTCACAGGAAATTGTTTCTTTTACTGCAGGTGTCTAGTAAGAAGAGCTTGTGCCAACAACCATCTTTGGAGCTAGATGGTTCATACTTGGGTATTGGACAACCTCAAAATTCTTACAAAAACAGCAGAGCACCAAAGGCTGGAAGCCCAGGCCGTGTTGCATTGTCTCAGCCTTGCAGGAATAATCACAGTTATGGGACTGAAATCCATTACAACCATCAGGAGAGTCTGAAGGACGGTCCTGTGCAAAATGGCCTGCACAGGAAGTGTAACAATGTAATTTCGCCAGTCAAGCAGAGGAGTGCTCACTATGTAAAACCAGCTCAGGAGATGGACCAGAAAGCTAATGACGTTCAGAGCTCATGCACTCAGGCACTGAGTCATGGTTGTGCCTGTAGGCATCTAGGGAGCTCAGGTACTGCACAAGAGAGCCACCACATCAGCCCGGTGCTTAGAAGACACTCTGGGCCTGTTCACAAAACCCGTGCTTATTCTAGGTGCACTCAAGCTTCTGTCCTGAATGACAGCATGGACTCAGGGCCTAATGAAACAGAAAAGGCTGAAAGGTTGTATGAAGAAAGAAGGCAGAAGCTGCTTCTGCAGAAGATGGAACTGGAAATTGAAAAGGAAAGACTCCAGCATTTATTGGCTAAACAAGAAGCAAGTGTGCTCCTAAAACAACATCAGCTACGCCATTCCTGTATGGATTATAACAGGTGATTTTGAAATTTATAATTAAAAACATATTCTAGAATTTCTAATGAACTTGTGGGCAATAATTAATTACAATGGGAGAATGAAACTGATAAGATAAGCAAGACGCATGGCATGGATTTTGTCTAACAGTGATTTAGAGAGGAGATTTTTTTAGTATATTAGCATATACTGTTGGGAAACATCATGACAGCTGTCAAAAGCAGCAGAGGAAAATAGTATGTGGTAGAAAGAAAGGCACAGGAGAAGCAGTGCTAAAATACTAGGTAAGAATAGAGGAGCAGTAGTGGAAAACAAGAGATTGATCGTGGTGCAGGGACTTGAAGAAATACAGACATTTGGCAAGAAAGCATTGTGAGCATGGATGACAGATGAGGCATTCCCCCTTCCTTGGAGAGGTCACTTTGAAGTATTACACCTTCCTAGGTAGGAACTGGCATAAATGTGTTTTTCAAAAAAAGATGGAGATAATTTCATACATACATACATATATATATATATATATATATATATACACACACACACATGGAATATTTTTTTCCATATGTATATATATCTATATCTATACACAACAGAAATGGAGCTCTGTGTAGTAAGGACATTTTCATTCGAGTGATGTTTGTGAAAGTGAGAATGCCAAATCTGAAGCACAATGCATTCTTAAAACTGGAAGAAAGGGAAGGCAATAACCATATAAATATGGGATATAGCTTGAAAGGTCTCTGAGCTTGTTGCAGAAGGTGAGGTAACACCTTTCTGACCACATGAATGAAGTCTCTTGAAAAGAGGGAGAAACTGGCTTATTGGTATCATTTTACTAGAGTGGAGAAGAACAGTGAAAGGGAGCAGGATAAAGCAAATTGAATTAGTCATTATAAATCAGTAGAATACTAGGATTTCAGCATTAGGAAGGGAAAGCAATGGGGAAATAAACTACGTCTTTAGGAAGATGCAGTAGGAAGGTTTCACAAAGATGCTTACTTTGATAGTGTTTTAAAATGGTAACTGCTGATAGCATCTCATGAGTCTGCACTACATGTCCCACATTTACATTTGTGTGTTATAACCAACATGGAGGAATATATCACTTTCTCTTCTTAATCCTAGCCTCCTGGTTACTCTTCAAACTCTGAAAAAAATACTGTGATTTAGGGTTGCTTTTTTCCCCTTTATCTTAGATTTTGGCCCCTATTGAAAATAATGCATTTATATGCTTTTAAAAATTCCTGTCTTAAAGGCAATCACAGTTGTGCATATTGAAAATGGCTGAGGTCACAAACAAAGTATTATGACTTCAGGTGAAAATTAGATAGGAACAGATGGATTCTTAATCATCAAATACTTTAATTCTATGCATTTATCCCTCTAATGAAAACCAAGTGGAATATGAAGGACACACAGACTTAAGCATTTTGTGATTTTGTTTCCAATGGATGTTTTCCAGTATTTGAGGCATCATAAGCCTAGGAAAAGAAAGGTCATTAAATATATCTAGAATGATGTGATTGTTAATGCCATTATACCTATTTTATCTGCTTTTCTTTCTTTCTTTTTTTTTTTTTGAAAAAACCTCAAACTTCAGTGTGCTAGTTATGAAAAATATTTCTGTGAAATAAAATCATAGATGATTAATTTGAGGACTCAGTATTTATGATCTCTTTTCAGAGATGCTGGTGAAAGCATATTTGCCATACTCCTTCTAAAACAAGCAACTATAATGTAGTGTGTTTGCTCTTAAAAATATTCAGTCCTTTTAGAATTAAATATTTGATGTTTACAGGTAAATCTCTTACGCATGCACTGTTCTGTTTCAGTTCTAGGTATATAATTCAATTTTGCACTTGGTAATAGGGTAATTTTATATACTACAAACAATAAAAATTTGTTTAGCTAAGCTTAAATACCCTTTGCTTCATTGCCAGGAGGCTGTAACCTAGTTCATCCCTTAACATCATGACAGTTCAAGAAAATAATACAACAAAAAAATCATTTCTAGATAATGTTCATTGTTGTCTGTCTTTCTGCATGGGCTGGTTAAAGTTCATTCTGAGCTGCTGAAAATATTGTCATTGAAAGACAAGTGAAACGTCTGACTGTTTGTAATTATTGGGTTTTAATTCTTCTTTTTTAGTGAAAGCAGGTATTGATTTATTTTTTTTTCAACAATGTATCATAACTGCATTTTAATTTTCACATTTCTCTCTGTACTGTCAAGTGTGCATAGTACTTTCAATCTAAAGTTCCTCTATATGCAAAATAGTTACTCAGCTGTCAAAAATGAGGTGTGTGTGGGAAAGGGGCAGTTCAGAGACTCCTCCTGATGCCAGCCATGCCAGAGTAGACAAATAGGAGTAAAATTTGGAACTAGAAATTTTATTCAAATAGGGAGAAATGTCTTTCTTGCTGACTTTTCTGTCTTCATTGGTATTACACATTTTGACTATTTTCTTAAGGGAGCTGGTCTGTGGAAATAAGTAAATGAAATTTTTGTATTTTTTTTCCCAATGGTAACCCTTGGGAAGCAAAGGCACTGGACATAAGTCAGCCTTTCAATACAAAAGTTTATTTGAAAGTGCAAAAACAGCCATGAAAGCTTCTGCATTTAAAGTGATTAAGTGTCCTATTTGTTGACACAGAACTCACCTTTTTCTGGCAAGTTCCTGGTGTGATGATTTGACCAGCTGCAAAAAGGCAAACTCTGCTTTTTTCAGGTTTAGAGGCCACATACCTGGTTCAGAAGATGTGCCCATTGATGAAGCACCTGGAGAACTTTCTCTAATGATGAATGGCAACAGCATGGGGCTAAGGTAATTTCTCTCTTCACTTCTAAGTACTTCGCAGTGTCAATATATCTTCTTGACAGTGTGCTGTTGGCTGCCAAGTGTACTAGTTCATATGTTTGTTTCAGATTAAGAGCTTTTTTCTGAAGGAAAGGTAAAATTCATTGGCTGTTCAGTTTTATGACTCAACTCAATAGTTATGCTGACCTGTTAATCCTCAAGGTTTAGGGGTTGACTTTCTTTAGAGGTCCCAGATTTTTTGTGTTGTCTCCTAAAGATACCTACCTAGTCTAGTGCAAAGTGGAGATCTTAGCTCTTGTTCTTTTCTCTAGGTACTGCTCATTTGTTTTATTTTTCTTTTCTTTTTCAATTAAGATAAGAATATTTCTTTAGTCCTGATTTGGACACAGTTTAAAAATTCTCAGATATGAATGACCTTTTTACAATTGGTGACAGTTACTTGTTTTTTAAACAATATTATGTTGCATTTCTGCTTCAGCACCTCGAGTTAACTACCACTGGAATAAATGGCAATACTTAACTCTTTATCTCAGCTGTGCATGCTGTAAAAAACTTTAATCAATACATCTTCTTGTTCAATGCTTGAAGTATAGATGTTCTTTTGACCAAGTGTTGGACCAGATGAATAGCTGTCCTTAGAATGGCACCTTCTTTAGTGACAAGAGGATATGTAAAAATAATAAGCTTTTCTCTCAGCTCTGACAATACTGGATAAGCTATTTATTTCTGAACTAAAGGTCCAAACTTTTTCTGTTTTTAGTATTAAGTGATACTGATTTTATTCTACTTTTTTTTTTGAGACCCTTTGTCATGGCAAAGTGATAAGACCTCTCCAGAACAACAGTTGTTAATTTTCTTGGAATACTTAACTGCTTAACCAGGTGTTTGACTACCCGGAATTACTGACGTATCTTCATTGTGTTCTGATGCTTTTTTTTGTGTTTCCTTCTCACACAGACTGATGTGATCAAAGTGCAATCACTGTAACAAAAAAAGAAAGAGTGATGGTGTGTAAGATGCCATAGCATTAAGCCCCTTGGAGAAAAAAAGTAACTTAGAACATCTGTAGGGTTTCTTGACAACAGTTTCTCCAAAACCTACAAAAATCTACATAGCCTACCAGGGAAACTGGGGAAAACCTGTGCTGTTAACAAACTGAAAGTCCCAGATTTCAGAAGGTTCCACACCCTCTCATCGTTCTCCTGGTTTAATTTATTGTAATTTTTCAAAGTTAGTATGTGTTCGTGCAATCTCAAGTTGCCATGCCAGCTGGTTACAAAGTTTGGCAGCTAAATGCCTGAAAGTTTTTCTTCCTATATGCCATTTTCAGTTTCAGAAAGGTTACCAGATGAATGGTCCCTAAATAATTTATTCTAATGTAAGGCTGAAAGAGGCTACAGAAGACAAGTCCATTTGTCTCTTTTACGCATTTGAATACCTAAGTGATGTTTTCTTCAATATAGAAAGAGTGTACAAATGTGAAAATGGCTAGATCTGACAAAAGAGGATGAGGGGGTAGGAATACTTTTTTTAAACAGTTTCTTTTTTATTTGTTTTTTCAGGGTTTGTGGATCTTTGTGGGTTTTTGTTGTTGTTGTTGTTTGTTTTTTAATTGACCTGCCAAACAGTTCTTGTTACAGCAAACACTATCAAATCCCCAATGGAAAACCAACCCTTTCTGACTTCAGTTATTATATGAGAGTTCCCCTAGTAAACCTCGCAGCATGGAACTTGATTTAAGTCTTCAACTGTGCAAAGCTGTGCTATCTTAAGAATATGCTGGCATTCTAGAGGAAATTATGAAAGTCCTTTAAAATACTAAACTTGCTGAAGTGAGATATTGGAGTTTAGAAGTAAAATAAATAATATCATCAAGAACTGAAAAACATAGAGGTTTTTATAATTAACAGCTCATTTTGAGTTAATTATCTACAATTATGAAAATCTAATTGCAATTTATTCTCTACAATCTGTAGAAGAATCGTACGCAAGGGAATGTGCATCCTGCCAGGCTTAAATGCTATAGGATGGATACAAATAATAGAGGAGTCGTTAATGAAAAACAAAAAGCAAATAGCAGCATGCAGCTGTGCCAGGCTATTGAAAGGCAATTGTAGCCAGAAATGAGATATGTACTTTAAAAGGCATTTTGTCATCTCCTGTAGGGAATAATTTTTTCCTTCCTTCAAAAAAAAGAAACAAAGATTCCATGAGCAAGTGCAGAGTTTGATTCCTGGTATGGAATTTTGGTCATATTCTGTCTGTGTAAAGGAAAACTCTTATCTCAGTGACTATTACTATAGCCAAATTTTCTGTTTCATTTTCATTCTTCTGATTTCTAACTGTTTAATTTTCTCTTCTCTAAATGTGTTGTTATGGTTTTTCCATTATCAAAGTCAGCAAGCTTTTTCCATCTCAACCTCTTTGGATTGTCCTGATATGAATTTGCATCATTGAAATTGAATTTGCATCACTTCCTTGCTGGGTATGCTGAGGAATTGTTGGGAAGGGATGTGTCCATCCCCCTGTAGGCTGGCAGCTGGGCTGGTGGTATCTGAAGAGTCTTCAGATGCAGGATCTCCAGTTCTCTGGAGGTTCAGCAGTCAGAGCAGATTTTATTTGGGGTGGGGTGGGGGTTCAGTAGCTTAGGGTATTCCTAAGTGAGCCCAGAGCCAATTTTCGGCTATGGAGATTGTGACTTGTACAATCACTGACAGGTTGCCTGTGTAATTTCATTTCAAGTCTGCCCTAGTGTGCAAGATGTTTTAAAATATTCAAAATAAAAACATAACCTGATACATTTATTTAGCATAAAGTAGCCTTTTACAAAGTGCTTTCTATCTCCCAGACACAGATGCTTGGTACATGCTCAAGTACCTACTCCATGCGTATTTATTAGGATGAAAACGCTCAGCACCTGCTTTTGTGTGTGCTCCTGAAGTCTGCATCTAGGAGAGGAATTTTAAAACAGTCTACTCTTCTCCCCTTTATTTAATCTTAACGCTGGATTTGAATGCCATGAAAATAACACCTATTCACTAGCACCAACGAGAGAAGATACTGCTTTGCAAGCATCCCTCCCTAGAGTTGTGCTGTTTGCCTCAATCTCAATGTACAAGGTACTCTGCTTTTCCAGTAGGTTTCCTAGGTGGCTTTGCCATTTCAGCTTTCTGCTTCCTTTTCTCTAATACATGTCTTTTCCTCACTTTTCCTCAGTGCCATTGCCACTCTACATGGACCTGTGCAAAAGGTTGTAAGTAGGAATAGTTGGATGCAGAAGCTATCAGATGGATTTACAACAGTTTTCTGCAGGCACTTTTTCAGTATCTGCTACCTGGTGAAAGGATTTTTCTCCCGAAGTGTTAAAGATTTGCAGGTGGAATTTGCCACCTTTAATTTTGTTGAAGGCTTTTTATGTTTCTGCACTTCACTCTCTGTCACGTGCATGTATTTTTTTCCAGTTTATATTTTCAATTAGTTGAAAATACCAAATACAGAATTCAGCAGTACTTTCTTTCTGTTTGAATGCTCATTGCTATGGTAATAGTTCTAGGAGGGAGTGCTGTCAGGGGTCTTTTAAAAGATTTTTTGTATTTATGATGTAACTATTTTTATCATCTTGTGAGAGAAGATGACAATTATCACTTGCTCCGTGTTTAATGCTTTGCTATGAACTCGATTTTCTTTGCAGCTTGTTAGACATACAGGCATCTTTGTGCAGTGGTTTGCAAGCATCCTTCCCTGTTTTTGACCAAATACTCAACACAATTAAATGCACACACAGAGCAGCACAGACTTGCAGCTCCCCCTGGTGTCCCAGGCATATCTAATTTAAAAATAAAATAAAAGCCCCGCACGATCATGTGCCTCTGCTACCTCTGATCTGACTTTTGCTGACCTCCTTACTCCTATTTTTGAAGGGAACTGATAGTTAAAAACTGGTGACAATGGTTCCACTCATTTTGGTTCTTATTCTGAGTTTCTTGCAAGTTCTTCGTGCCAGTGTGCATTAGTCACCTCATGTTACTTTTTTTCTTGATCTCGTGGAGGAGAAAGAGTCACAGTGCCCCAACTGGCTTGTCCAAGGCTTCAGTTTATCAATGAGTTGTTCTCTTGAGATGTGTCTGTAGAGTACTTGGCCAGCTTTTAGGAATGCATTGAATGTAGTTTTGGAATTCTTATTTTTTCATCTGCTGTTTTGGCAGACTGGTGTATTATATTGGGCTGAAATCAACTGTGCTTGCAAATGGCCCATAAAAGTGTATATCTGGAAGCTGCTTACCCACTCGTTAGTGCTTCTTTTTAACACCGAAGCTACTTTCTTGTTCAAGATAATTTTGCATTGAAGTTTGTATCATTTTTAGACAGGATATTTGTGGAGTGAACACTTTTTTGGCCAGTAAAAGACGTGCTTGCAGATCTGCCAATAGTGCAAATGCTGAATTAGTAGCAGTTATGAGGTTTTTCTTTCTCACATGGTGTTGACTGGCTATATATAGGCACAACACCCCTCCAACAGATGGCTGCTGGAGTCTGTTGTGACGTAATGAGAGCGTATAATCAGTAAGATACACAATTTTGCTTTATTAGTGCCACATGCAGACTCTGAAGATAGTAGGTATATATATATATACAGTAAGGGCTTTTGTCATGATGTAGTTAGTAAAAGGTAAAGGTAATTGTGGAATGGAGGGAGGGGTTTGGCTGTTTCTTACTTATGTCTATGCATGCATTTTAATTTTTTTTTTTTTTTTTTTTAAGTAAATCCCTATTGGACTAGGGAGAAAAGAGTTCATTTCTGCTGACCTGGTTGCTTCACTAATCTCATTTTCAGGCTTGCTTTCAACTGTGACAGGGTTTTGGAGCTGCCTGCCATGCATTTACCTGAATTAGGCTGATTCTGTGCTCATGATCACGTGTGCTGCACACAGTAGCATTACATCATTTCTATTACAGTCCAAAGTAACCCTGAGCAGGAGGCTTACTGATAGACTGATAGGATATAAAGAGGAGATACCATAAGTAGTTTCCATAGGCAGATGGAACCAGCCTGTAGGTGAGGTCTTCAAAAAGCATAGGAACTCTGGTGTTAGAGACACTGCTAAGCGTAGGATGGTAATCAGTGAAAACAGGTTTGCTAAACTTGAATGCTTTGATATTTTCACAAAACTTGCATTTCCTGCTGGTCTTCTGCATGGGTATAGTTCTGTAATATCACATATTGGAACTGAAAATGCTTGATGATTTTTTTACATAGGGTTGAAATGTTTAAAATTCATGCAACTCCTGAAGGAGTTTGTTCCTTGCCAACACTTGCAGACAGTGAGAGACATTTTTGCAAGTCATTTGCAGATGCCTCCTTTACAGGAAAATGTAGATGCTGTTAGTTTACTGCCTGAATTGAATTTTTAAAACCTGAGTTCTATTTTTATAAATTGGAGTGGATTACTTTTTCAGACATATCATTTTGTTACTTTTTATTTTTATATGTAATCTTTTATGAAGAGAAAATTATGTTTAATCTAGATACTCATATGTCCCAGAAGTTTGTGAGTTGGAAAAGTTAAGAAAAAAATCTTATAAAACAAAGTATGTTCTGGATGGTAGTTTTAAATTAGGGGATTTTAAGACCACTCACACAACTTTCACACCATTTAAAAACCTTTATGAGAACTGATGGGGCAGGACTAAGAACAAAAGCTATTGGTATTAAAAGTTAAGTAACAAATCCTCTGTACCCTGCTGTTCTGGCCATGATCACAACTGCACTAAGATAAAACCCACTCCCCCACCCCTCTTGTGACCTTGACTGCACTTCAGCACACAGAATTGAAGCAAAAGGCAAACACCAGTAAATACTAGATTCTGCCACTTGCAGATATACAGACTACATGTAAAGATAACAGCACGTATGCTCTTGCTCTTCAGCTTTTACTTTGTCTGAAGTGGACTTTGTGTATTTGCCACTGAATTATTCTGGCATAAAACTTTCCAGACTCTACTGGTGTGTTGAGCTGAACTCTGTAGCTTTGCATGGGTGCTGAGGCTTTTCAGAACTACCTATTACATTTATAACAGTGCTAATTTTTGAGAGCCATGCAGAGAAAATTTTACATTCAGCCCAGCTGATTTGTTCTTCACACCGCTCCTGTGGTGAAGAGGATTGATTTTTGTGTTTCTTTTGATATTTGTCTTCCTTTTTTCTGGTATTCAATGTTTCAGGCCTTAATCCTTTAACCTTGAATCTGAGCATCAAGGCTTCAGGAGGGATCAGGCCTTTTGATGGAGAGAGGATGTCTTTTGTTGTACCAAATGGTTGGGAGTGGTGTAAGGCAAGATAGCTCTCCAGACAGTATTTCTCGGTTGTGTTAAAAGGCTATAAACAGAGGGTGGGTTTAGTGGGGATTATAAATAATCTAGAGGAAGGTGGGGTATTAGAAGCAATAGAAAACAGTTAATGACTTTTTCTTTAACGTTTCACCAATAACCAGTCTATCATAACAGATGTGTACTGGGTTGCCAAATGCTATAGTCTGATCTGGGTAACGGTTCAAAGCTCAGCGTGTCATGGAAATGGCAGTGTGGTCCCTGATGGAGCAAGGGAAAAAAGCTTTTCAGCTTCTCAAAGGGCAGTATTTGTGGAAGCAGATGCTTGCTTGCCCTACCCAGCATAAAGAACAGTTCTGCGTGCAGCCAGGAGAGTTTGTACTGCTGGATTTTTATAGGATCATTAATTATATGTTATAAGGCAGCTAAGCACGGCATTCTTAACTCGGTGAATTCCATTATGAATGGCCTTTTCATATTCTTCATCTCATTATATTAAGTGCTTGTGACCTGAAGTTTAGCTAAAGTTATTGTTCAGGTTAGCTTTCATTTAGTGGTTGCCCTAGTTTTAGAATAGTATGATCTTTAGATTTTATGGAGAGACAGAGTTTTATGTGTGTTTTTGCAGCTCTATTTTAGATAATTTCTTTTGGAACTAGGTAAGAACCTCTGTGAGGTGGCAGAGAAGGGATTTAGTCAGTCCTTGATTTGCCTGGAGATTTCTGTACCCGTGTCCCTGGATGACAACATCCAGTTACACGGATTTGGCCATTATCTCTCTGCCAATAATTCTTAAACCCTCTGCTCTGTTCTGTCTAGTCTTGCATATCTGACTGCCTCCCTGACACATAATCCTGGTTGTTTTGCCTTCAGATCATTCCTAATCTGGCCAAAACAGAACTCCCTACTTTCTCTTCTAAATCTCTCTTCACTTCTGATTTTGATAATGCCATATCCTCCCTGTCACTCAGACTCATAACCTCAGGGTCACTCTCCTTCTCCATATGCCTCCCAGCTGCTGACAGCTGTTGCAGCTTCCTTTTCCTTTACAGCATAAACAGGCCATCAGTATGTCAACTATTACAAAACTCCCCTTGCTCTAGTCCTTCATCTTGCACCTTGCCTATGTCTTTGCTCAGTGTGCGTTCTCCTCTTTCAAAAATAAGTTTTCCAAATGAGTGTCTGGGATGCCCATTCAGATCTTGTCACTGTTGCTTCTCCATAACCCTCATTCAAAGCCCAGTTGCCAATAGTTTCAGTCAGTAAAGCTCTACAGAAAGTCACAAAGCTGTTTCTTACTTTTTCTCTATCATCTTCTCTTTATTCTTTCAGTTACGTTAGACTCAATGTTTTCTTGGATGTTGCATAAAGTTTTGTCTACCACATTCCCTAATTTTTTAAGGCTTTTGTAACTATTGAGTCGTGTCGTGGCGAATTCTGTCTCTGTTCTGCTTCTTTCTTGTTTCACATCTTTCCTCTTCAAGCCCTTTTTTTTCCAGAGTTTTTTCAGAATTTTTCTTTTTTTTTCCTCCCCAACTTCAATCCTAATTTAATGAATTTTAAACTAATGCATCTCTTTCCACTGACCCACAAGGAGGGTCACTGCCTGGTAAGTCCACCTAAAATCTAAATCATAATTGAAAGGTATCACTGGTGACCTGGGCAGAGAAATACTGTAACTCAACTTCCAGTGACAAATCATCAGCTCTTCTGTGTAGAAAACTTTACACATGGCTTCTAGCACACAAGACTGAAATAAAACAATATGCAAGTATCTTTAGTCTTCTGTCAATAGTGCCAAGCTTCACCTCTGTGTAGCTACATGCTCTTCTGTTTGATGGATGTGTAGTTAATCCTTTTTTTTCTTTTTAGCTTTGCACTCCCTTAATCTCCATTTTTGAACCTTTTTGAGGAAATTGTGTCTCTGAGAGGTGGGCTAAATTTATATGCTGGCTGTGGACTCCGTAGGACTGAGAGGGTTTGCAACACAAGTACTGCAAACCTCTAAACCTACATTAGGCTGTCAGAGTGTCACTGGTGGCACCAGCTCTGGGCAGATCTTTCCAAGCATATTAGAACAAACTTGTGTGAAGGTAGACTTTAAGACCTAAGATCAAAAGTGGTGGCTGTAAGATGACAGGAATCACTTGTTTCTGGACTAACAAAAATGTGTGCTGTATTTGTCACGTTCAGTTTCTAGAAGCAGGGACCCCGAGCCAAGAGCAGAGCCCACAGCTTCATGCCAGGATCTCTTCCCTTCGCTCCTTTCCTTAATACTGGGCATGTGAGCATGCCAATTCATATCTATCTAATATGTAGCTCTTGGCAAGGCAATAATTTTTGTTTTTTAATTCCATTATGTCTTTTTATTTTCTGAATATGAGTGCAAAAATGTTAAATTCATTCCATAGGCAGTCTAGTTGAGTCAGTTTTTTGGTGATGTATTCATGCTGACATAAAATCCTTGCAATGAAAAGAAATCTTTAGTGGGTTGTTTTTTGTAGAGACCAGGCCATGGTTTTTAGAGTTGTATGCCACAAGTTAGGCATCTATGTCTGCATTGCACTTGCAGACAAAATACCTGATTTTTCAGTCATTAGCCATCAAACACGCTCTATGAAATATGCTACTTTGATGGATTCAAGCAGTTGAAGTGTCCAGAAGTCCTATTTTAAATCTTTACCAAAAGCTACCTTATCAAATCTATACCTGTTTGGCATGATAATCCACTAATCTGAGTAAAGTCCAAAGTCTGACTTCTCTATTTATTCTTTTGGTCTATAAGAATTTTTTTTCTTTAAAAAGCAGATCAATAAACAATCTCAGTGTTTTCATTTTACTAAGCAATATAATATAGATGAGTACTAGTGCAATAGTAAATCATTAATATACTCCTTAATCATAGAGTGACAATATCCCACAGATGAGATTTAATCATGGAAAAAAGGCCGATGAGGTGTAAAGATGCATCTGGAAGGATGATTCCAACAGAAATGGGATAATGGATGACACCATTTTAAAAGATCCTAGTATGAGAACATTTAGGATGCAGTGTTCATAGTTGCAGACCTGGCTTTATTCTAACATGTCATTCTTTCTCATCACTGTAAAACAAGTATCAAAAGGCAGATTATGTTTGTGTTTGGCTGGGGAGCCAGTGTGCTGTTAGGAGACACGTTGGCAAAATTTTAGAGCTTTGCTTTGTACCTGGACTGAGCGAGTACCAACATACTAAGTCCTTGACGGCTATTTGGAATAAGAAATGCATTAGAGTCTCCGGATTTGCTAGACCTAAGATTTCTAAGACTTTAGCACTAACTATATAACCCTAAAACCCAATAGTAATCTATGCTTAAAATGCTTAATTCAACAATCATATAATACAGATTATTAAAATGAGAGAACAGAATTTTCATGGGAAAAGATGGGTTCTGTAAGGGTGCTTCCATGTTAGTTTCAGTAGTAGTGGTTCCTGATCATTAGAGAAATCAAATTCAAGGGCAGCAAGTCAAGATAAAACCTCTAATTGTGTTTACTATGGAATTTGATACATTTGTGAAAGACTTTCCTTGTAAAAGGTTTCCTGATTTATCAGGGGAGTTGTCAGATAACCTGGAAGGCCATCCCAGGATCTTTAGGGGTATGTGTATTCACCCAGGTTGGTGGTTACTAGTTTTCACTGCTATCAGTAGGAGAAGTTTCTAACTTCATGTTCCTTCATTTCCTCACCGAGAAACTAGAGATGGTAATTCATCGTGCCAGTATGCTGAGTGTTGCAAATTAGCATCTATCAAGTGCAACTTTGGCAATGAACAGAAGCAGCTGTCTTTCATAATTCTTCCGTCCACTTGTAGACACTACAGGATCTTCCCAAACCCTTGTTTTTCTGTGCATATGTAACTCTTTATAATACTTGCATACAAAAAGATAATCTTAAAATATCTGTTCCTCTAATTAGGCATCTCTTCACAATACCCACAATAGTAGGGCATACTGGACACCCTGAGCACCTACTTTCCTACTCTTATATTGTGTCCCTCCTCTTCTATATTGTCACTTACTTAGCAAATGATTGGTCTGTGAAGACCATGATAAGAAATGGACTTTTCAGTTGTTCCTTGTTTACTGAAATCTTCTGTTTTCAACACCTGTCAGCCTCTCTGGGAATACCTATGTTCTGGTAGTCTTAGTGAGGGAAAAACATAAGGACTCTTGCACCAAACAGGTGGTTACCTGCACACTCCAATAGATGTCTGCAGAAACAGCTCAGCCACAGGCTGTTTCACAATACAGCTCATCATCTACTACAGAGTGTTTTGTTGTGGGTAAGCCAGGTTGAGAACACATGATGCATTTGCCTTTTATGTCTTTATCACAACCAAATTGCAAACTAATTTGGGGGATATTAGTTCAGAAGATAGTTTGCATATGGCATTTTGATGGGTACCCTGTCAATGCGGCTGTGTTTCAGCCAAGCAATAGTAATGCTTGGTAAGGCATTAAAGCAGGCATTCACTTTGCTGAAGAACATGTTATTCTCCTTCTGAAGGAGAGAGTGAAGTAACTTGATCTATGGGACAAGTTTGGATTTAGTGCAGAAACTTTGTTTGTCCTAAACAGGCTTTTGCATCATTCCTTATGGTACTTTCACTGGTGACAGCTAGGCAGGCTTTTCAGATATACAGGCGCTGTTTTGAAGGATTGTTTTTATACCTATGACTTGACATTTACATGACTTTCTTTTGTGAAGGCTGACAGCATTGCTTGCTGGAACGACAGCTGCTCTGCTCTGCTCTGCTCTGCTCTGTTCTATAAGAAAGGCCAAACACACAATCACAGCATTTTGTCCTGCTGAAGCTTTGCCAGTGTGTTTTCTGTGGCCATTTCTCTGTGGCTGTCTTCAAACCTTTATTTTGGAATTTTCTTTCGCTTCAGAGGAGAGAAAAGTAGTCAGAGCTGGTGAGGAACTGAAATATAGCTAACTTAAAGCAGAATAGGAACAGAACTTCAAAAGGGAGTTATCAAGTTTAGTACTTGATACAAGTGGATGTCTAACTGTCTATATTAAGTGGAGTCCTGACTTCATTGAAGATAAAGGCAGTATTTTGATTGATTCAATGAGACCAGGGTGTTTCCTATGGCTGGAGTGATTTAATAGGTCATTGCTAACTAAGAGCATATGTGGATTCAGTTCTTGCTGGTGGAATTAAATATCTGAGCACCAGTCACTGAAGGAATAGGGAAGGAACTGGCCTGTGAAAGAGTGGTCTGGAGAAGCCAAGCTATGGATTACTGTACCATGGTACAGCTTGATATATGAGAAAGCTTTTAGCATAGTGACTGGTATACTTTTGAGATGAGAGAAAAGTAAAACAAAGGCAGTACATCCATGAAGAGACTGTTAACAAATGAAAAACAAAACAAAGCAAAACAAAACCAAAAACCCACAACAGAGAAACTTGATATAGCCACAGGCATTACTGGATTTGGGGGCACTGAGCCTGAAGAGGATTGTAACAGATGAAAGCTCTGCATCACTCCCCAGCAATATATTATATGCATAATAACATTTAGATTGTAGGTAATCACTACCTGTTTTCTATAACAAAACATGTTTTTGTAACAAGCAGATTTTATAATATTTATATTTCAGTTCCATAACTCTTGCAAGCCCCTGAGGTATTCCCCTATCTGTCCCTGCCCTCCACCCCTTTGCCTAGAAAAATATATGGGAAAAGAGGTGGACTCTGTCCCAAAGATCATGGATCTGTTGGAGTGGATCCAGAGGAGAACCTCAGAAATTATAAGAGAAGGCTGCAGGGCTACCTTATTGTGACCTTTCAGTACTTAAAGGGGGCTTACAAGAAAGATGAGGGCAGACTTTAGTAGGACCTGTAGTAATAGGACAAGGGATGATTGCTTTAAACTAAAAAACAGTGGATTTAAACTAGATATAAGGAAGACATTTTCACCATGAAGGTGGTGAAACATTGGAACATGTTGCCCAGAGAGGTGGCAGATGCCTAGTCTGGGGAAACCACCAAGGTCAGATTGGATGGGGCTCTGGGTAGTTGAAGATGGCCCTGCTCACTGCAGGTGGCATGGACCAGATGACCTTTAAAGGTCCCTTCCAACCCAAACCATTCTATGATTTTATAATCTCAAAACTATAAATGAAGATGCTTTCTAGAAAGGAAAGCAGCTGTTTCTTATTAACATACGCTGGATCCCAGCAGTGTCATTAACATGCTGATGCATCTAACACCAGCCTCAAAATGCCAAGTTCCATAATTGGGCCATGAAATCTCACTCTAGGCTTGAATATAGCCGTCAAGGACTGTGTTGGAGTAGGATATGTTTCCTCATTTTTAAAGAAGGGGGAATATGTTACGCTCAGATTTTTTTCAGGCACTGTTTCTATATGATAGATTTTTAACAGTGGGTTTTTAATGTTGTTGATTTGCCAAAATGAGCAGTTTGATTTTGTGGTGAGGAACAGAAGAGGATAAGAGATTGCCCTGAAATTCATGCTGTGCTTCTCTTCCTCATCTGCAACACTCTTCCCTCCCTTCCAGGTCTGCTATGCCATCCTGTAGATTTACATACCCTATGCAAGCAGCAGAGAATGGACCAATCTCCTTCCTCTTTCCCATGTGCTGCTTTGCCTCTTGTACATCCTGACATGTTTTTCCCCAGCTCCACTGGAAAGGACGGGATATATCACCTCGGAAGAGGTCTCCAGGTTGCAGATGGAGATGTGCTAAGGAGGGCCATAACTACTTTGTTGGCAGGGTTTTCCTTACGATTAGCTCTAAGCACACACACATGACGTATGCATAATTTCAGGTCTCTCCTTTTGTCAATGAGTCCAAATTTTTAGAATAAAGTATTTGAAAAATCTGTGGCACTTGGTAGTTCTGGACCTGGGTGCTTACAATGAGGAACACAATATGCTTGAGAGGACTGAAAAAATTGGGGTTGTTCAGGGATACCACTGTTCCCGTTTCTTAGTTCCAGTCCTCCTTTTCTCCCTGCATTTTTGTTTTACTTGCCATGCGGACAACCAACATCCTGAACAGTCCCACTTTGGAATTGCTGTTTTTCAAAAGTGTGGTTTAATAAAATCTAAATTGAAATAAAATCTAAATTCAGAACCCTGCTGGAAAGAGGATCCCATCATGTACTGACACCTGATTCTTTGTCTCAGCACTTGTGATACTTCTGCTTTATACCAAGCTGACTATGGAAGCTGATCTGCCTGAAAATGATCCCAGCCAAAGTGGGAGCGTTTGTCAGATTGCATCTGAAATAGCCATACAGGTTCCAGCTACAAAAACGTATTGCTTGCGTTGTCTACTTATCACCAGTTTTGCATCATTAAGTGTTATACATTCTTGGCCTGATACAATAGCAGCAGATTGCACACATGAATGTTAATGACTTTATTTTTAAAACAGAAATTGTGGAACAGGAATATTATGCACCAACATGTTTGCTTTTTGGAACTAACCTACCACGACAGTCTGTTTGATAATGGTTGAACTCTCAAGCCCTTGCCTCAACAAGGGTGCAGTAGGATACCATTAAGGCAGCCATCTGTTGAACATACATACTGGAGGCATGAATTGCCATGCCTTTTGGGTTTCTGACTAGTTATAATGTAGCTGTGTTCTCTGGATACCTTCAATCTGCACTAAAAAATGCATGTGAAGATCGGAGTTCAGTGAAAGGTGAGCAACCAAATTTGGGATTGATGGCTGTGCACCGGTCAGATGAGCACTGGGTACAGAGAAGAGATGAAACCTCATGGGTGTATGCATGCCAATAGTAAATGCTACTCTGTGGCAAGAGTCTGAGCTGCTTTAGTTGCTTAGCGATTCAATAAATCTGTAAAACCATTTGCATATCAAGGCTACCATTATGTTGGATTGATTCATCAGAATGAGTAGCTAAAACAAGTTAAATTCTATCAGAGTTTTCCTGCATTAATTTAAAAATTAATTTAGTTGACTCTAAATGGACATGTGTTTTAGTATCTAGAAGAACTGACTTTCGTCTCTTAAAGCAGAATAATGTATCTATATGGTGCCCTAACTTGAACAGTACCTAAAGATTACTAAATAAGACTCCATTAAAAATACTTATAATGTAAGTAACATGGGTCCCAATAGCCTTTCTAATGTCCATTAATGCTTATTCTGAGGATCAGAGCTCATTTTACTGAGCCATTTACTCAAACCGTGTGATTATTTAGAAAGTTAATTCATGCATACTAAAATCTAGCTTAAGTAATGCAGAGGGTAGGAGGTAAAACTCTATGGAGACGATAGTCCTTTTTGTTATTTAATGATCAGCCATAATTAACTTGCAAATTTGAAATAATTAGAACAAATTAAAGGTATTTAACTTTGCCTCCCTAAAGAAAAATTCAAATTGCACCAAATGCAGCTTTAAATTATTCAAGTCTCAGAGGTCTGTGCTGGGTTTTTTTACAATGCCTTTTCTATGATGAGAATACCAATCTGCTTTTTGTCAGAAAGCATCCTATCAAGTAATTGTTCTTTGTGTCTAATAAATGACAGCTATTCTTCTTTGTAAAAGTATTTGAGTCTCTGAAGACTACATCAGCATTTCCATGGCATTTTAATTCAATAAAACAAAAGGTTAATATTTTTTCTACTTTTTAAGGAATGCAAATACTGGCAGTATTCAATGGGTCCTGAATGACATTTAAAATTTGCCATTCAGACTCGGCAGGGGTATCGCGATACGAGGCAGAGACAAAATGGAAAAAGTGTTCAAGGTGTGTTTTCCTTTGTTGGTGATGTACTTTGACATTCATAAGGAGGCAGGAGTGCTGAGATTCATTTCTTTTGTGGTGATGCTACTCTACAATTTCTGCCTTAGTATATATGTTAGCTAGGTTAATAAGGCCATTATTTAGACAGTCTTCTCTGTTGTGTAGATTCAGGGAATGGCGTGAAAATTCATCAGCTATCGTGACACCCTGCAGGAGGTCATACTAACCAAGCTGCATTTGAGTGATATGGCAGCTTGCTGATTTGAAAATACAGAAGCACCAGTTTTGTTGCTTAATCTCTCTACCTGTAGATAACTGAGCCCTTTGGACCGTATATTTGTTTTAAATTTTCCAGGTTGTAATAGTCACATAATTCTTTTTACTAAGTGACAATGAATAAGTAACTATGTTCTCAGGCAGGTTTTTTTCCTTATGTTTTCTTTGTTTAATTTTGGTACATTGTTAATTATTGAAATTTTCTATCTGCATTATTCGTTTTCCTACTTGGCCTGCACAACAGTCAGATTAAGTGTTTGTCGTTTTAAGATTGGACTCTTTATCCTTCCTTGAGCAATACTTTAGCATAAGCTTTCTTCTACTGAAGAACCAGGTTCTAATTAATTGTTTAGTGAGCTATAAATGAAAATAGACTTGCTTTTTATTATTTTCTCATAAATCAGGTTTTGTAACATCTTTTTGGTGTCTGTTTCTGTTTGAATTGCCTCTGCTGTAGCATTGTTTCAACCACAACTCAGTATTCTAGAGGTAACCACATCATGAAAAACGTATTACAGTGAACCAGTCAAGTAATTGCCTCCTCATCTACAAGCCAAGGGTCATCATCTTCACAGACGATCACAGGCTGTAATTAAATGCACTTTAAAAACTCAGAAAGCATCCAAATAATGATGAACTCAGTGTTTTTAAATGCTGTTAATCATCCAAGTACAGGCAAATGGAACATCAAGCCCCGAATTATCAGGGAAATCTGGTCAAGTATTACACCTTTAAGCCTCTTTAAACAGTTATTAATGTCCAAATCCACCTCTTACAGAACTGTGGGTTGCAGAAATTAGTAGGTTAATAATTTCATGTATTTTAAATAACATACAGATTTAGTCCACCATAAATTTTAATAACACTTTCCAAAACTATCAATGGCCACACAGTTTGAAGCCCTAAAGTAAATTGAGATTGTTCAGAGAAGTTTTATCCAACACTTTAGCCAGTTATTACAGCTCACAAACCATTATATACTTTTCTGCATTAATAATACAGGAATAACATTTAACTGTCCATTAGGTACAGTGGGCCCTCTTAAAAATGGCTTATATAATACATAATTTTGAAACTTTTTAGGTGGCTTTTATTTTCTGTTGGGAACATCAAATACATGTTTTTTTCCTCAGATGCACAGTAACTTCAGTAGTGTATGCCCTCTGTGTTTCATTCATGTGAATCAAACCCCACAAATAACACAAACTCAGTGGCAGTTTTGGGTTGCCCATATACAACTGATGCTTAAACAGGAAAAAGATTAGTGTAACCTTCTTTTAACTTAGGAAAACTGTATTTCACTCCCATGACAGCAGAACAGTATAATCTTAGGATGGACTGTATGAATTCATGTAGATAATCCAAAGGTTTTTTTTTTTAATTGCTTTTTATAACAGTGACAGAGCTAATTACATATTCATGTTGGGAATGCTCATTTAAAGCAGTAGTTGTTTCCCAAAGAGCAGAATTTGAAAGCAGTAGATTGCCTATATAGAGAGAAAGATGGGTCTCCATAGACTCCTGCCTTCCAATAATGTTTTGTGATTGCCTGTGCCTGCAGAGACTGAAGTCATGCATGCTCCACAACACCAAATTTGCCTCCCGACTCTATCTGTGCAGTGTTTGTGATCTTTTGCTGAAGTTCATCTTGAAGTATAATGGTTCTTGTTAGTTTTCTCTTTTCTTACTCACACCACAGTGCTTGCACAGATACTTTCCCACCAGTTTGCTACATACGTTCTCCATCCTGATGGTTTTGTTCATATCACCTCTTTTTGTCTCATCTCCTCTCATCCCTGTTCTTGATTCAATGTATCAGCATAAATGAAGGTATTTAAAAGATGTGCAGATGTGGTACTTACAGACACAGTTTAGTGGTGGAATTATTGGTGTTATGGTAACAATTGGACTTGATGATTATAGAATCATAGAATGGTTTGGTTTGGAAGGGACCTTAAAGATCACAAGGTGTTAGGGGTTGGAAATTACTTCTGGAGATAGAGTCGAACCCCCTCGTCAGAGCAGGACCATAAAATCCAGGGCAGGTCACACAGGAATGCATCCAGATGGGTCTTGAAAGTCTCCAGAGAAGGAAAATTCACAGCCTCTCTGAGGAGCCTGTTCCAGTGCTCCGCAGCCCTTACAGTAACGAAATTCTTCCTCATGTTGAGGTGGATCTTCTTGTGCTGTAGTTTACATCCATTGCCCCTTGTCCTGTCACAGGACACAAATGAGAAGAGAGGGCACAAGTGAGAAGAGGATCATCTAGTTAAGGGCTTTTCTTACCTAAATAATTCTATGATTCGGTCATCTGCTTCCCTTTCACAAACCACCACTCCAGTTTTCTCATCACATAATCTTCTCTTTTTCCGCTTCATCCAAGTTAAGTGATCACTTTTACATTTCTTCCAACCTTAGTCCACTGTGCTGGACAAAGTACCTTCTATGTCTTTTTCTCACTTGTCCTGTCCTAATCACTCAAGAAATCCAGGACCTAGCGCTTTTAGGGAATGCACTACATGCCACTAAACTCTGGATAAAACTACAAAGTGCAGTTAGCTGCTGATAACCGAAGACTCCAGCTAAAGTAGGTTGGTACCTTAACAATTCTTAGGCATCCTGCTTTCAACCAGCAGCATGACTGTTATGCTTCTGGAGAGTGAAAGTGTGGGAGGGGGCTGGCTGCAGTGTTGAAAGGGTTGAATGCATCATGGAGTAATGTGATCTTTCTTTTCTTCCAGTGTACCAGTGCTGAAATGTGGAGATTATTTTTTGAGGATGCCTCCAGTGAAAAAAACCTCCAGAACACCCAGGAGCAGTGGTGGGAGCAATTTGGAGAAGAAAATGGTTGGTTTTGATGCAAATGTGGAAGACAGGCAAACCCTTCTGATGCAAACTGGGAGGGAAGACACCAAGTCAAAGAAAGGTAAGGGGAAGTATTGAAGGGCCACGAGTGTGCTGATCGCATTTAGAAATTGTATGTGTGTGTGTGTGTGTGTGTGTGTGTGTGTGTGTGTGTGTGTGTGTGTTCAAGAGTATATCAGTGAAATGCACAATTAAAGAGAGAGGATTGCAAGTCGCTTAAAGCAAACCAAGAGAGGGTAGCTACATAGAAAACCTTGTAAATAACAAGTGATCTTAGATGATGTTCCTGATGGAAGGCAAAAATAGCCCTTTAATCTCCAAAAGCTACTTCAACAATTCTTTTGCCTTTCCCAGCAAAGCAGAGAGAATAAGTACAAGTGGGGCTTGCTCTTGAAATGTAATCTTTTTCACATTCTTTTCCTCCCCAGTAATGGCTATACCATCACAACCTGATTTTGCCACTCAGGGATGTCTGTGCAGCTAGAATATATTCTGCTTTTAGCTTAGTACCTCCACTTAACATGCAAAGAAGCAGCATTTCTTAGGAAGAGAAAGGGTTGCGAACAAAAGCAGCTTGGATGTTGCACCGCTGATCCTTGAGCATAATCCTTGGTTCAATTATGAGCTAGCTTTTTTTTATTTTAACTTGTCAGCCAGTTTGCAGTATATGTCAGCATAAAAATAAAGAAAATGGCAAAATGAGAAGAAATGTGGTTCAGTTCTCACAGGAACAAATAACTTGTGTTATTGGTTAAGACCGTACCAACATTAAAAAGCAGTCCCTGTGAAGAAACTTTCAAAAGGGCATCATCAGCCTGGACCCAAACAGTGGCTGAGGTTAATCTCTTCCAAGGCACAGCTACAAAAGTTGGAAGCCTGTAAAGGGCTTGTGTCCAAAAAAATCAATTTCTAATTTGAAACAAAATCATTTTTGACTAACAGGGGTTCAGGACCCATTACTTTTGCTGTATAGTCTGCTGACATTTCACACTTTCTGTTGTGCACAATGAATCCTAATAGTCATTTTATAACATTGCTACACCAATCAATTTAAGCAAGAGAAAGCCATTACAATTCTGCAAAGTTTCAGAGGCAATTTTCACTGATGGTTTTCTTTTATGTTTTTTCAGCTATCATTATTTTTTTCTTTTCTTTTCCTCTTCCTTCTTCCCCTTCTTTCTCAATTCTGTAGTGGTGAAATTGAGATTTTTTTTTTTTTACAGTTGAATGATAGGTTTTGTTCCTTAGATAGGGATAGTCCCCCCAAAATGATTAATTTTCCATAGTATTTTTGGGGAAAAAAAAAAAAACCAACCTGGCCTCTTCTTCATTCATTCATTTCATTATGTTGTACTTAGAAGTTACAAGCTACACATGGCTATTGCACTTAACAACTGAGCTGCACCTATGCTGATTTAGTGATCATAGTGGTCAGCATCACATCTGTAGATGATGGGTATCTTTCACAAACATTTACTGAGATTGCTAGCATGGCAAGTTTTAACTTACAAATATTGGCACTTTCTGAGATACCAAATAAAGTTCAAAGAAATACTTTCAATCTGTGGAACAACCTCAGGTCTATTACAAATTTGAAAGGCTTATTTATCACAAGGCAAATTACCTAGCACTAATCACTGAAGTTGAAGTCTTCTGTATTTAGTACTTGTTTAATTGGCTTCCCTCTGTTATATGTTTGGACTCTTATCAAGCATACACACATACTTATAAAGTGCTTTTTTCATCTTTGGGGATCGCTAAGGAACAAAGTCAAGTTTCCAGTTAGCTCTGGACTTAGCTATCTTTCTCCTTCCTTCTGGTGGGTCTTCCCATCTGTTACTGACCTGGGATTTCTGCTTTGAAATTTATATTTGATTAGGAAGCAATTATGTACCATCTCACAAAAAGAAAACAACAGGTGCTAACATTCTTTTCTATGGTGACATTAATAAAAAAGCAGTATTTTCCTGAGTTTGTCTCAAACCTGTAGTGTCATTACAGACTGATCCCTCTACTGCAGTGCATTTACTTGAGCTCTAGCTAAGTCATGCTGTGTGGGAAAAGGGGCTGACATCAACAAGATAACATCTTGAACCATGAAATTTCATGTTATTTACCCACATAGCTTAAGGAGGTGGCCTTTTGGACAGGAAACAGCAGTGCTGGATACTGTGTACAGAAACATGTCCACTGAAAACTTCTTGACAGTCAGATGTTACCATATTGCTTCAGAGGTTTATTTTTCTCTTACTTTGAGCTGTCTTTTCGGTTTAAATAGTACCTTTTTCAAGATGGGAACTGTCTCCAAGCACACCTTAGTCAGTGCCAGTGCTGTTGTGGACCTTTGGGCTCACAATATAATCTCCCTATATTACTGGGAATGCTGGGTGCATGTGGAGGATGGTCCCTCCACAGCAACATAGGCTGTGGTACCAGATTTTGGTGTTGTTTTATTCGCCTACCATTGTCTTTTTTGGGTTTGTGCTGTTTGTTTTTTTGAGAAGATAAAAAGATTAATCAGGTGGCTATTCCTATGCTGGAATGGTGCAAGTTTTACTGCTCCCAGGACTGCTTACTTACTGTGAGTGCACTGAGTTTGGAAGGGTTATTTCCTGATAAACTGACTTTTCCTTTCTCCCTTCAGATATTTAATAATGGGGAGAAGAGCATTATTCACCTGGTTCTATCACCTTGTGGAGTAAAAAGGGGCACTTCTGTTCTCTTTTCAGAGTGGAATTTACTGGACCTGCTTAAGCAATCAGCTTTTATCCCCTCATTGTTGCTTTTTTGTCTCCTATTTCTGTTTGCTCCTTAATTTTTATTCCATGCCTTAGCAGGTTTTTGTGTCTTGTAGCCAAACCAGTAAAACTTTAAGCAGAGGAACTAATCCTCAAGTCTTAGATCTTTTCAGCAGTAAATTGTTTTTATTGATGTCACCAGCAGCTATGTCAATTTGTACTAAAATCTACCAACTTGTCTAGTTAAAAAGCACTGGAGTACAGAAAGGTGTGTTTCTCTTCTGCCTTGGGAAATTTTGCTTTTTGGCTTGGAAAATAAACTAGATTGTGTCAGTTGCATTCAGCGTTATGGGCACTTCTTTACATTTCTGTTTAAAGTCTTCCTCTTTGCACACTTCCTGAAATATTTCCACATTAAGAGAGAGAAAGAACTATTTTTCCCTTTGTATCTCTTTGGGGGACATAGCATCTGCATGAGCATATAGTGTATAGCATGCATAGCTTTCCTTTCCATATATAAAAGGAAAAGTCAGAGAAGGAAAATTATTTTAGCTCATACAATCTGTTCTTTTCCAGGAGCTGATTCTTCTTGTTTTGTATTTGTTTTTCAGTAGATTTTGTAATGTAGCTTCTTAGGGATTCAGGATCTGGAACTTCTTCTCTTGAGGGAAGATTCTTCCCTACAATCGAGCAGAGCAATTAGTTAATATTAGTGAAGCTCTTTGAAGATGTGAAGTACTATATAAATGTTAAGTATTATGAATATTAGTATTATTCAGTTCATAACGATTTCTTTCATGATTATAAATGTAGATCTCTCTTTGCTTACTTTGATCCCATTACTGCTTGAACCAGCCTCAGCTGTATTACGTAATTCTTAGTGTTTGTACTTTCATATTGTAGACTGTGGTATTTCCCCACTTTCTTTATGTTTTGGTTGTCTATTTCTCGAGCAGAAATATACACCTATTTGAATTTTCTCAGATGATTGTTTAATCTCCTTTAAATCGATCTTATACAAAGTCAACCAAAATGAAAATAATATCCATGACATTACTTTTTAGAAGACATCTATAATTGCTTTGGGGGTAGCTTGCCTTGCAAGCTTACATCTGGTTTGGTTTTTGCTATTCTTTGCTACTCCACGTTCTCTCTGTTGGTGTCAGAATTTAGATTATCACACTGTGAACCTTTTTCTTTTTTTGTTCAAGGGTGAGTGTGTCTATTCTTTTCCCATATTTCTTGTTTCTCTAGATCATCTGCAAGGTCTCCAGTCTCAAACTGTCTTCCAGCACCTGCAAATCTAATTAATTTCCTGTCATTTGTATCACCCCAGTTCTCTATGACTTTTCATAAATAATTACCAGTCACTTCATAAATTCATTAACCAATTCCCTTTAGCCCTGAAGTATATATCCTTCACCATAAAGAATTTGTATTTCTTTCTTCCCACTGATAATTTCTTTTCATCAGTTTTATATAGACAAGTATTATACATCAACATAGTCTTCATTATCTGCTACTTGCCAATTTATTTTTTCTCATACTATATTTAAAAATTGTTAGTAGGTTGGCCATTTTATGATCATTATTGATTTAATCTTCTTCATATATTCATAGACCTGCTTCGTCTTTGGTATTTCTTTTCTCTCAATTAACTTGCATGCATTTTTCAAGATGTATTTTTAAACATTTTTGTAAAAATTTTTTTTAGATATACACTTATTCAAGATGCCTTACTATCTCTTTTTTTATGTCTATGCAATCTGAGAACCTCTTACATTCTTTTCTTGTTTTCCATTTCTAGCCCTAGTAATATTTTCAAACTTTGGTCTCTGAACAGTGCCCTTGAGGCTGTATTGGCCTCTTCCAAGTCCATATATTTTCAATTTTTGGAGAAATAGTTGGCTATGAATATAGTATGCTGACAATATGCCAACCTTTTCTCATATTAAGAATTGAATATATTCTCTCATACTCACCAGGTTTTTATTACTTTGGTATTAGTTCCTTAGAGTCCAGCTGCCTCATTCCACTGTCACATAAGATTTCTAAATATCTTTTACTCAATCATAAAGCCAAAAGACTAAGCAAGAGGCTTCCAGATTTTATATGAATACCCACTATTTTCATCATGGATTGGTACATTATCAAGCTACCAGGGGCACACAATCAGCATGATATTTCTGAGAGATCCATCACAATTAACTCTGTTAGGCACGTCTTCTCTATATGGTGCAGAAGCACAGTAAGAATCCATTTCTCATGGAGGCACCCACAAAACAGACAGCAGTAGCTACCCTAAAAACTATGACTCCATTGTAACCAAAATTACTCATCACTCCTTCTGACACAATTAAATTACAAGTTTAGATGTCAGTCAGGAGTATACTACTACACAACCAGTTATGCTTTAAGATTAAGCTTAAAGGAATGTTCTCTCTAGAAACATGGAGGAAAAGACTGGGTTAGGGATCAGTTACATAAATTGAATATTGATAAGTCCATGGGCCCTGATGAGATGCATCCGAGAGTGTTGAGAATGCTGGCTGATATTATCACTCTACTATTCTCAATCATTTTTGCAAAATCGTGGCAGACAGGTGAGGTGCCTGAGGGCTGGAGGAAAGCCAGTGTCACTCCAGTCTTCAAAAAGTGCAAGAAAGACGTTCTGGGAAACTAGACACCATTGAGCCTCACCTCCATAACTGGAAAAATGGTGGAGTGGCTCATTCTGGAGATCATCTCTAGGCACTTGGTAGAGAAAATGATCAGGAGTAGTCAGCATGGATTTACCAAGGGGAAATCCTACTTGTCTAGTCTGATAGCATTCTACAGTGTCATAACTGAATGGGTAGATGCAGGGAGTAGTCTACCTTGACCTTAGTAAGGCTTTTGACATTGTCTCCTATAACATCCTTGTGAGCAAGTTCAGGAAGTGTGGGATGGAAAAACAGACAGTGAGGTGGATTAGGAACTGGTTACACAATAGAGTGAAAAGAGTGGTGGTCAGTGGTGCCAAGTCCAGCTAGAGAGCTGTAACTAGTGAAATCCCCCAGGGATCTGTGCTGGGTCTGGTCCTGTTCAACGTCTTTATCAATGACATTGATGAGGGGACAGACAGTGTCTGCTCAGCAAGTTTGCTGATGACACCAAACTGGGAGGCTTGGCTGATACACCTGAAGGCTGTGCAGCCATCCAGCATGACTTGGACAGACTGGAGAGCTGTGCAAAGAGGAACCAAATGAGGTTCAACAAGGATAAGTGCAGAGTCCTGCATCTGGGAAGGAATAAGAAACTGCACCAGTAAAGGCTGGGAGGTGATCTGGTAGAGAGCAGCCCTGGGGAGAAGGACCTGGGAGTCCTGGTGGGCAACAAGTTATCCATGGGACAGCAACGTGCCCTTGTGGTCAGGAAGTCAGTGGGATCCTGGGCTGCATTAAGAGGATTGTGTCCAGCAGATCGAGGGAGGTTCTCCTCCCCCTCTATTCTGCCCTGGTGAGACCTCACTTGGAGTACTGCATCCAGTTTTGGACTCCTCAGTTCAAGATGGACAGGGATCTATTTGAGAGAGTTCAACAGAGAGATACCAGGATGATTAAAGGACTGGAGCACATGCCCTGTGGGGAGAAGCTGAGAGACCTGGGGCTGTTTAGTCTGGAGAAGAGAAGACTGAGAGGGGATTTAATCAATGTTTATAAATATCTGAGCATTTGGTGTCAAGAGGGAGGGGACAGGCTCTCCTCTGTTGCACTCCGTGATAGGACAAGGGACAATGGGTCTAAACTACAGCACAGGAGGTTCCACCTCAACATGAGGAGGAACTTCTCCACTGAGTGTCACAGAGCGCTAGAATGGGCTGCCCAGAGAGATTGTGGAGTTTCCTTCTCTGGAGAATTTCAAGACCCATCTGGATGCATTCCTATGTGACCTGTGCTAGATTCTATGGCCCTGCTCTGGCAGGGGGGTTGGACTTGATGATCTTTGGAAGTCCCTTCCAGCCCCTAACATCCTGTGATGCTCACCCACAATGGGGAAACCTCCCACTGAAGGGTACCCAAAATATACACTCACCAAAGGAGGGAGTGAGCCTGCGGAAGTATCCTTAGATGGTGTCCCATTCTAAAAAGAGAGGATCTGACTGCAAGGCCACTTGGTTTGATAAGACCAACCCAAAATGTCTCTGTAGCAGGACTCTGTTTATAGTCTGGGCAGAGAGGTGCTGGTTAATGTCTGAGAGTCTCAAGCTGGTCTTTATTAGCCTCTAGCAAACCTCGGCGCTTTGTCAGGTGTAGTCAGGCTTCTGTATTTCTTTCAGGGCAGTGTGCCTGCCACACCATTTTGTTTGTTAGCGTTCCTAGAATACACCTTAAAACAGATAGTTTATTACATTGAATATATTTATTTATATCTTAAATAAATGCAGTATTTTAAATAGTCTAAATTCTTTGAATGTCTGTAAATTTTGCACTAAGATGGAATTACAGCTTTGTTGTGTGTTTCATATTTCAGCATGGATGGTAGATAATGTTGCTGTTCACAGAGCTGAGAAATACTAAGGCATGACAAAATTACTTAAAGAGCAAAATACTGATTTTACTTTAAATTTTGCTGAGACTCGTGGTTTTCCATGTACTTGCTGCTTAGTTAAGCGATGCCGGTTGAACAGAGCAAATAAGGCTAGATTTAAAAAGCACAAACCCCGCAGGCTTTTGTGTAGTAGATGAGATTACTCCTAATTTGCCTATTCCATTTACCCCTGACTACTGGTATGTAAGTTGTGTAACTAAATCCTGTCTACAAAACCACTTTTCAGGTGGGTGGGTGGAAGGTGGGAGAGGGGAGAAAAGTTGATTGGGCCACAAGCCTCAAAAGGTTGTCATGGTTGCTCCTGGTTATCTGCTTAACATTAACAACTTGGACAGCAGGACAGGATATACCTTCAGCAGGTTTGCACACAGCACCTTTTAGGGACGTGGACAATAAGCTGGAGGGTATGGCTCAGTATTCATGGTATGGGAAAGTATTCAGTGGTCAGGCTGGGAAAATGGTCTGACAGTGACCTATTTAGGTTCAACAAAAGGAAAGGCCATTCCTTCAACTGGGTTGGAGTAGCCTCATGTTACAGGACCACTTGGGGGATGAAAACCTAGAAAGTGGTTTTGCCAGAAAAGAGGTGATTGTCCTGCTGAAGAGCAGGTTGAATACAAATTAGAAGTGTGGCTGTTTGATGGAGGAACCAAATCTCACGCTGAGCTGTAATAACAAAATCATGTGCCATTTCTCTGATGAGAATGGATCTGTAGAGTGCCATAGCCAGTTTGGAGCTCCACAGGTCAAGAACAGTGACAAACTGTAGGAAGTCTGGTAGAGACAACCAAAACAGTCAAGGGGCTGGAGCATAATAACATGCTGGGAGAGGCTGTGAAAGCTGAGAGTGTTCAACCTTAAGAAGAGATGATTCAGCACAGATCAAAACACTAGGACAGGCTGTCCAAAGAGGCTGTGGAGTCTCCTTCTCTGGAGACATTCAAAAGCGGCCTGGATGTGTTCCTGTGTGACCTCCTCTAGGTGATCCTGCCCTGCAAGGGATTTGGCCTAGATGCACTTTGGAGGTCCCTTCCAAACCTTAACGTTCTTTCTTCAGCTACCCAAGGGGAAGGTGTAGAAAAGGGAGAATAAGACTGTTCTTGGAAGTTATCAGAAACAGATCAAGAGTCAGTGGGAAAAAGGTTACAACTCAGGAAATCCTCATTAGCTATACAGAAAAATGTGAGGATGATCAAATGCTGGGACCAGAGAAGTTGCCCAGCCCAGAGAGGCTGGTTCACTACCAATGGATGTGTTCAAATACTAAATGCCTTAAACCTGTTGGCTCTGCTTTGAATTGAGGACAGTACTCCAGACTTCGCCCTTCAACCTAGGTTATTTTGTAAGTTAGGAGTTACTGGAAGGAGAGAAGAAGAAATGGACAGAAGAAGGAATGGACTAATAGTTCTAATTTACTGAAAGCAAAATACTGTTACAGTGATAGTAACACTTGGAAAACTAACATCTTCTAGCATGTCATGAGAACTCTGAAATAAGCTGAATCCTGTGGACCCCTATAAGAAATTATATTAGTGTAAGTCTGACAGACTTTGGGCAGTAAGATGGAGGTTGTGGAGTGTGACTTACTCTACAGAATTGATTCTGTGTGATCTTGAAATGCATGGTATTCACAGTCATTGTGAACTGATGAGTTCTTTGATTAGCATTTCACTGTTTATTTGGCACTCCAAAGAAGTTGTAACTTTTAGTCCTAGTGTTCTGTAATAATGCAGAATCACAAAGCATCTGTCCAAAACTTACTATCTTCTGTTGTCTGGCTTGTCTTCACTTCATTCCACAGGGATAACTTTAGGACCTAGGAAGGATGCAGCCACGTCTCCTGTGCTGATAGGCAGCAGGAAAGAGCTTGCAACCACAGCCACATCACAGATCCAGCATGACACTTCACGGTAAGACACGAGATAATCTCTGGTTTAAGATTCTGCAAACACAACCATCAAATTATCATAGATTCAGGGAAGTGGCTGAATTTGTATGGTATTTCATGTTAGCATGAGATGGATAATATAAAATGAGAACTGTCATATCCTTCTGACATTTATAGTAAGCCTTAAATTGCTTGTTAGAATACCAAAAGCAGGAATATGCCAAGTTCTAACATGTTAATTTTACTTAGATTCTGAACAGAAAGTATTTTATGTTTCTAGTCCTGACACATTAAATACATTTGTAAATATTTTGAATGGATGGTGTTACCCCTTGTTAGATTTTAAATCCATTTGAAGATTTTAATATCCCTTATTCACTCCCATGCCCCATATTTTAACAACTGCCTTTTTTTAAAAAAAAAGCTTTGTTGTAGAGTTATTTTATGTGTAATAACAAAACCAAAATCACCATTAAGTCAGCAGTTCCTGATTATACACTATATATCTGCACTCAGCGTACTGGAGAAGCAACATTATCATGTCTGTGTTACAACGAGGAAACAGCAGCATTGTTGTTACAAGTCTGAAAGCAACTTGCCTTGCTTAGGACTACAATTCTAGCAGTAAGTGCCTAGAAGAACAATGCACAGTCCTTGCTTTTCTTTATCATAGCCTACATTATCTCACAGTGAAATCATTAGTTTAGGAACAAAGTAAGTGCAGATCAAAATATGAATTTTATACCGCTAGTTAGATGACTTTGTGCAGTGGGATGACAAGAATGTATGACCATTCATGAGAAGAGTTAAATGTTTCTTGGAGAATGCGAGGGCTTGAGTCAGATTTAATCTTCTGTTGGCCCAGTGGACTAGGAAAATGTGTGCTTGATATCATCCCTGTGTTCTTGGCAGCAGCTGGCAGTTTATTTCTATCTTCTAAGAGAACTTGTGATCTATAATAGGTGAAAAACCACTATCAATATCGGCAAATTTGTACTTACTTGCTATGGAAACACTTTTTTTTTTTTCCATTTTTCTTCTGAAGGAAGGGATGATAATTCTGGGAGGATTTAAGAACCGAGATGGATTGGACTCTGTTTCCCTCAAGTAACTGCATGTTTAAACAACCAGAAACCACAAGATTGCCTAAGCATTTCTCTTAAAAGCAAGAGTTAGCTTTACAAGCCAATAATATCAGATAAAGAGTGTGCAAAGATACTGACTGATACTGTCTAGTAGTGATAAGTTGAGATTCCATTGAAGCACTGAGGAATAGATGTAATTATTCACATCATACAACTGCTCAGAAAAAGGAATTCTATTCAAGAGAATTGATGGTCTATTCTTTTCCACAGAGGGGAGTAAAATATTTGTAGAAATATGCTGTTAGAAATCATATCAGATAAAGTGATCAGTGAAAGGAGTCTGATTAGCTGTCATCTTTAAAGGTTTATTTTACCATTGATGACAAATTTTGAAAAATCCTGTATTTCTGAGGTGCTCTTTCCCATCCTTCCTTGCTTGCTTTCTCTCCATTGGTGCTGTAAATATAATTGTCCAATTTAAGCAGCCATGTTGTGCTTTCCCTCACTCATGGCCTTCTCTAATTGGAAATGGTAAATGGACAAGTATTTCTGTGGAGACCTAAAGCTGATTCTATCCTTCATCAAAAAACCTGCTTGGGCAGCAGGTCAGTCTCAATTTATCACTGAATGGTTATAAGCTTAGACTGCAGGTTTAACTAACTAAATTAATCAATATTGAGAATTATTGCTGCTTTTGTGCCACTAAAGTTAGGGTTTGTCAGCATGTTTGTTATAATCTGTGATTGGGGAGGGGGAAGGGGGGGTTAACAGTTTAACCACAACAGTTGGCACAGGCCTGAAACTTGCAGCACAAAGCCCTAGCCTAAGAGCAAATTTATTTATCGTCAGTATGTGTAAACCTAATTACTTTGGACTATTTAAATTTATAGGACTGAATTCAACTCATATTTGTGCCAGCTTTAACTAGCACAAACCCTGGCACCCAGCAGTAGCAGCAATGGATTGCCTGCCAGAGAGAAGGTGTTGGAAAATGACAGAAGCTCCCTGCCAGCACGAAGCGTCAGGGTGCTAGCACAGCTTCTGGAGAGAGCTGGCTGGATAAGCAGGCATGGCAGGTAGAAGACGTGTTGGCTTGATAGCCTGTCTTGGCAGGGCTCAGCAGAGGCTTCAGTGTGTTACAGCTTGAGAAAGAATTGTCATAGTCCTACTTTATTCTCTCTTGGAGTGAATCTTGTCTCAGACAAGAAGTGTGTCTAGAAGGTAAAGATGTATGTTTTTGAGAGCCTCAGTGCTAGACCCGAAGAAGGACCACACTTGCAGAATGAATGTGCAGAAGTTTGTTTCAGTGAAATCTTTGAAAGAATAAAGAGCATTTCTTTATCTTCCATGCTGAGATGGGCTAATACCAGATTTATTTGCCCATTGTGCGTGGCCATTGCTCCTTTTCATAATACAGCCAGGCACTGCATGTTTGGTTACCCAGTATTCTTAAGCTCGGTGTCTACACCTGCACGAGCCCCTTGAAATTATGTTCACAGCAGGTCTGGAAAGCTTTTCTACTCCATGTACTTATTTATCTAGACCAGAGGATGTATGTCTGGAAAAAAAAAAAAATCACAAGGAAGGTTGAGGCTGGGCAAATTTGAGAGATTGAGTTTGTTCCTTACTCCTAAAGCTTAGTTACTCTCATTGTCTTAAACATTACCTTTGGAGTAACCAGGGATGTATTTTTCATAACTTTTTTTTTGTTGGCCTGGAACAAAGACTGTTGGTTTGGACTGGAAGGGAACTGGAAAGAGGAGGTAGTGATATTTGTATGCCTTCATTTAGTAATGAAATTTTTACATAAAATAGATCCAGCCTTAGGTATAATCAACCATTGATTTCAGTAAAACAAGTGGTGTGCTGCAAAACAGAAATGAAACTGCTCTAAATCAAAGTATTAAGTTTTTTGGTGTGGTGTTTTGGTTTGGCTTGGTTTGTGTTATTGTGTTTTTTATTTTAATGTTGTAAATTGTGTTGTATGAGAGACCATTTAATTTGATTACAGCCATAGTGCAATTGTCAGGCTCTCCCCACACAGAAACAGTTGCAGTGTCAAGTTTGGCATAGAAAGCCCTGCAATACCACAGATGATCAAGCGCTTAAAAAGACATAGGCAAAGGTTCTTCTAACTCACCATGGAAACAGATAATTCTCCTGTAATGTTTTTACATTTTTCACTTGAAGTATCTGAGAAGTGAGTTTAAGAACAGCTAGGTAAATTAAGGGATTGAGTGATAGTCTGGGATTTCAGCATTAAGCTTATGTTTTCTTGTTGCAGTTTTAAATCAGAACTTTAATGCTAGCTGAAGGCATTGTCTTGGGGTGAACTTTCTTGTAGCCATTAAAATAAGTGATTTAGAAGTTCCAGCAGTATGAATACTATATTCAACTGTATTATTATCTGTTAGGCTACAGTGGCCTGTTGGAGATTTTATAAACAGATTGTATTGTGTAAATTTGTGTTTAGGGACATTTTAAACACAAAACTATTTATCCAATTGCTCAGCACATCTCAGGTGAATGTGTATTCAGGGACTTTTAAGCAAATTAATATCTGATGTAAAATATAATGTGCAGATTTGTATACTTAATAATGCACGCTGGAATAGTCTGGAGTAGATCTGTTGTGCTGAGTGTTAGGAAATACAACAGTAATGAGATTTAAGCTTTTGCTTAAACGTTCTTGCTTTTCAGATGTGTGTATGTTGGATGCTTAAATATAGTTTTGCTCTTAAGAAAATGCTGAGAAGCTCCTTCTACTGCAGAGTCATAAGCAAGCACTGCAAAGAAATAGATCTTATTTTATTTCACTTTTGGATCAGATACCATTCAAGAATCAAAAGGAAGATGAGAAGACTTTCAGATCTAACTTAGGAATATTTCACAGAATTGACTGCTTTGAAAAAGACCTTTAAGATCATCGAGTCAAATTTAAAGGGACTAAAAGCATGTTTGGAGTGGGATAGTGAGTTAGATGCTGAACAGGGTAACAGACGCAAGTTTTGCCTACTCCCTATGAAAGACAGAATGTAAAAAGTCCAATATAGTTCCATATGCAAGTGATAAAACAAGACATTGGCAAATTAATCTCTCTTATTCACAGTGTAAGTTGTTAATTGTTCTCTCTGCTGGCTGCCGATACAACGTGAAATTTCCATTCCCCATTCAAGATGGAAAAAGTTGTGGCTGAAAATGTTAACATTTGCATTTTTATTTGTTGATTTATTTAAAGGACAGCCTCTCTTACAGCAATCCATCACTCACTGACACCCCAAATATGAATAATGTATTGTAGACTTGCGGTTACAATGTGTAATAAGTGCCAGAGACAGTAGAAGAATGTTAACTATGTTGCAAATGTAATATTTATCGACTCATATTTTATTGCTTTTGAGGTTCAATAATACTGACCATAAGACATTAATATCACTTATCTTGATTTTAGTTGGGCACCTCTGTGTGTAGAAATAAACGATCTATCTCATACTTACAAAATAAATGTGAATTTTACAGCACTTTGTAAGAAGTGCATTATAGGTTTCTTTGCTTAATGCTCACAGTTCTCCTTTTCTGCTTTCTCATTTACTTAAATCTGACATCGATTCCATTCCAATTGGCTGATTGAGATTGTAAGCACCTCAGCACTCTTCTAGGGGCTATATTTACTGGCTGCCTTATGATCTTGTGCCTCTGATGGTGTTTGGACCAGGTCTCTCTTCTCGCTTTGTCAGTATCAAAAGAGACTTTGTTTTCTAGTGTTTCTGTCTGAAAAGCGATGGCTGAGAGGCTGAAACAGAGATTACTTCTGTTTTGGAAAGACTTGTACAGCAAGATCTAAATCATCTGTCTCTCATGGATATCAGAAATAGAAATGTTTAATTAAGTCAGCAATTGTTTTTACAGACATTTATTTACAGAGAAATTTTAAATCAATGAATAGAAATACATTAGATTAATTTTGGAAGATTAATATTTGAAACCCAGAGGTTTTGAGAACCAAAATTTTATTGATGAGGTACATAAAGCAAAAATTTGCATTAATGCTGTGCTATGGTAACAACATCAATCGGTAGTAATCATTGCTGTCTTCAGTAATTGCTCAGGAGTTTTGCGTCAGAAACTGATACAAACTGTCCAAACACTGCTACTTATCTATGCTGTTCAGTTACAACCACTGAAAGCTTTGAAGTCTTGAGAGTGAAATGCAGATGTGAACTCAGGAGAGGGATCAAACCCAGTTTTAACAATGGAAAATTTCCAGATTGTGTTGAAATCAGATTTCACCTATGACGTCTTGCTCTTAGGAAGCCTGGAATTGATTCAGCCATGACATTGATAAGTCTTCATTATATTTTGTGTTGTAGATGTCAAGTAAATTTTGAACTGGCATTTTTTATTTACATCTGAGGTTACCAAATTTAACACATCATCAGCTTCTTTTTCTTTACTGTGTGCAACAAGAACACCTATTTGTGTACAAGCAGCATACCTAATTGCTGCTTTGCAATAAGAGTTTTAGTGTGGCCATTGCTGACAATGAAAATCATATTTAGAAATTCTGACTCGCAGTGCTAAAGGATTAATGTTAATTAGCAACTGTTGGCTGTAATTGTCACCCTCATTAAAATGCAGAATTATGTATTTCTTAGTTATAAATAACCTTTCTAATTGTACTTGATGTATGCCATTTTAATCAAAAAGTACACTTGCAAACAAGCAGATATTTGCATTAATCTAGTACTAGATCTTTAAGCCTTTTTTGATAGTCTTTCTTTCCAAAGTTGACTAGTTGGGGGAGGTCTATTATAGCTACATATCCTTTACACAGTTTTTCAGTCAGCTCTGTGGATCTGACAGGATTTTGTATTAAACTAAGGGAAAAAGTCTTCTGGGAATGTTCAGTGCAACAGAAAATGTGTCAGTTTTGAAGTAATTGGCAAGGTTTTTATCACTCAGTAGTATGACAATAACTTGATTATAGTTTGAAAGTAATAATAAGCAAAGGCAAATAGAGTACAAATCACATTATGTATCAGACCGAACTCTTTGTATCTGCTTCTTACCATTGTTTTCATTGTTACCTTAATTATTTTTTTCACATTTTACCCCCACCTGTGCTTTTGTCGATTCTGAAATACCACATTAAGTCTTGTGAATGTTGGCTTACTGATTGTTACTCCTGTTTGCATTTGTAATCAAAGCAATGAAAACTTAGTCTCAACATTTCTTTTTTAAAATATTTTCAAGTTCCTTCTATGCTTTGCTTTACTTTTTGTTTTGCCAAAAATCCACATTTGACTGTCTTTTCTTCCTCCATTGATAGCTTTTAAAGTTTTTCTAGGAATTACTGTGATGGCCATTTCTACAGAGCTTGACACTTGAAAACAAGTCTACGTTCATCTCTTCATGGTTCTCTTATGAGATGTTCTACATGATTGTCTTCCTAGTACTAGCTACTTTTCTGTGCCTTCTCTTTCAGAGGTTTTGCTTGGTTTTTGTAGGTTGTTTTAGGGTGTTTTTTTTTGTTTGGCTTTTTTTTTTTTTAGATGTGAAGAATTGAATAATATATGTAAAATAATTGCATTTTACTTTAAGAAGTCATTCCCCCAAAAGATGGCTCTGTTATACTTCCCCACATTGCTTATGTGCTAATGCATCCACCTTTTTCTCTTGCCTTCACCTGCCTGGACTTTTCAGGCTGTAATCTCCTCAGGGAAGGATCTTGGCACAGTACATCCCAGTGCTTGGTTGGTCCACGTAATAATGATGATTAACTGTGATGCTAGTATAGTTAGGGTGGCATTCATCTTACTTATCTTGAGACAGCTGAGCTAGTTACTCTCAGCTCCTTTTATGGTAAATGACTTATTTTAGGATCAGCTAAATCACCTTTTGGTGATACCTGTTGTTCTGTGGGCTATAAAATGAGCTCGAAGTAACACGCACTTGACACCTTGTCCCTCTCATAGCTGAATGTGTAGAACTGAAAATAAGTTTTTTTGTCATTCATATTTTGTACATGGAGTGGAGGTAAATGCAGGCTTAACCCACATGCTGCATGATTAGTGCCTTGATTATTAACACCATTTTAATGTTCTTATAAATGAAAGGGTCTAGGTACTGAGTACTCTGGAAGAGGGAGTGGATGTGTGTGATTGTGAACATACAGCATCTTCCGAAGTAGAGCACAAGCTTGTGACATGGTACTGTGTTTAGTAAAAATTGTGATTGAAGTTTGGAGAATCCTTTTAAGAAGTGACATGAAGGGATGATGCTCTGTAACTCAAACATAGGTATTTGGTTCATAATGCATAGGTGACTGCAGTGTATCTGAGGTCTGTGCAGGGTCTTGTACCAGCCATGTCATATCTCTACTAGTCAAATGTATTATGCATCAGGAGACACAGCTCTGTCTTCTTAATTCTTTGAAGATGAGGGGTTTCCTACTTACAAAAGAAATTAGAATCACAGAATCATAGAATCAGTCAGGGTTGAAAGGGACCACAAGGATCATCTAGTTCCAACCTCCCTGCCATGGGCAGGGACATTCTTGTCTTGCTGTCACTTAAGGACATTAACCAGTGTGTTACTCTATTTCATTTGTCTCATTTCTGCTTTTTAATGTACTTTTCTTTTTTCTTCATGATGTTCTAATTATCTGCCTCAATAAAGACCTCCAGCTTTTGTTTTTACTACCGTGAATAGTACAGTATCACAGTGAATGTCATCTCATTATTGTTCTTTCTCTAGGCTGCCTATGAATGCATGAAAGGGTTCAGGCCCTAGCAGATTTCTGTGAAGCTCCACTGATGACCTCCCTGGCCACTTTGTAGAAGACTGATTTTAATATTTTCTCTTTCTTTCCTGCCTTTTAACCAGTTATCTATCTATTAATGGATTTTATTCTTTGTTTATGGCAAATTTTAAGTCTTTGGTGATAGATTTTCTGGAAAGCTTTTGGAACTCCAGATAGATTGTATAAACTGTAATTTCCTTTTTGAGGTCCCCAGTGAATTAAGAATACAAAGACTCTGCCAATATGCCAAGTTTATAGATTCTTTATTATAATTCTATCAATCTTCTGGTTCGAAGCATCAGGCCCCTTCATTTGTGGATTTCTGCATCATTCCAGACTACTTTAAGAAAACCTGTATTTGCCTCAGAACTGAGGTAGTTTTAAGTAATTAATTATGTGCGACAGCTAGTATTTAGGTATTTCATACCTGAGATCCTTCAGAAGTTTGAATAAATACCAGTCGATCCCAGCAATTTATCGATCATTCCTGTTGATTTGTTCTGTAATATATTTATACAACTTCAGTCTGAGACAGATCTTCCACTGTGTCCTTTGTGTCTTCAGAATCTTCCTAAGCTCCTGTGTGACATATACACATGCCAGCTCACTGAGCTTTTCTACTACGGTATTATCATCCTTACATGCTCCTTTAGAACTTTATCTCCTCTTGCCTTTAAGAGATACTCAGACTTCCTATTTTGTTTATATTTAAAGTGACATTAGTTGGACCTCAGGCTTTTAGGATAACTCTTATTCTTTGCTGCAATTTATTTTGGGGTTTGATTGGTTCTTTTTGTGGTTGTTCAGGCTGTGGTATAGTTTGGGGGTTTTTTGGGGGGTGAGGGAAGGTGGGTTTGGGTTGGTTTTCTTGTTTTGTTTTTTTGTTTTGGGTTTTTTTGGGGGGGGGTTGTTGGTGGTTTGGTTTGGTTTTCTTAATATACCAGTGTGTATTTTTCTATTTTCTTTTTTTTTTGGTCTGACTGGACGTAACGGTCTCTTTTACCATTCAACTTAACTGATATAACTATTTCATCCTTCAGAAGTCTTTCTCCATAGGTTGTGTTTCCTTTTTTGAAGCCCTAGTATGACTATTAAATAAATGTGTGCCATTAGCAAATATTTTTAGGCTTTGAACTGTCCCTTTTTATTTCTTTTATAAAAACTGTCTTACTTTTACATTGTTTCCACTTCTGAAGTGAAAGACTGACATAGCAATTTTTTTTCTCCATAAATGTGTTGAATCTAAGTACTATAATATGCATTGTTACTTTTTGGTCATCGTATCTGAGCAGTGCAATGGATTGCTCCCAGGTGTGAGAGAGATTTTGTGGAACACTCAACAAAACAGACTGGTACTCCTCATCCTGGAAAGGATCTGTCTAAGTTTAGAGTACTATAAACTATAATAAAATCAAGTGTGACACACAGAAAATGAGTATGGAGCAATTCTTTATTGTCTTTGCTGGAGAAACTGGTGGTTATCAGAGAGAATGGTGAGATGGCATATTCAAAGTGTGCAACATTTAGACAGAAACCAAAGGTTCAGTTGTGTTGTATCCTGACTTCTTATTGTTATGGTGTTCTTAACTCCACATACTCCATAATTTGTCATTGTAGTTTTCTCTTACTTACACAGATTTGCCCCTCAGTTCAAGGACAGGGAACTGCTGTGCACTTGCAGCCCAGAAAGCAAATCACATTCTGGGCTGCATCAAGAGAAGCATAGCCAGCAGGTGGAGGAAGGCGATTCTCCTCCTCTGTTCCACTCTGATGAGATCCCCCCTGGAGTACTGTGTCCAGTACAAGAAGGATTTGAACATGCTGGAATGTGTCCAGAAAAGTGTGTACAAGGATGATCAGAGGGCTGGAGCTCCTCTCCTATGAAGACAGAGTGAGTGAGTTTAGGCTATTCAGTCTGGAGAAGAGAAGGCTCTGAGGAGTCCTTACGGTGGCCTTCCCGTATCTGAAGGGGGCCTACAAGATAGCTGGTGAGGGACTTCTTAGGGTGTTGGGTAGTGATAGGACTACAGGGAATGGAACAAAAATAAAAATGGGTAGATTCAGATTGGATGTTAGAAAGACGTTCTTTACAATGAGGGTGGTGAGACACTGGAACAGGTTGCCCAGGGAGGTGGTAAAAGCCTCATCCCTGGAGATTTTTAAGGTCAGGCTGGATGTGGCTCTGTGCAACCTGATATAGTGTGAGGAGTCCCTGCCCATGGCAGGGGGGTGGAAGTAGATGCTCCTTGAGGTCCCTTCCAACCCTAACAATTCTATGATTCCATGCTTGAAGGAGTCCAGTGCAGAGCCACAAAAATGATTAAAGGAGTGGAACATCTTCGTTATGATAACAGGCTGAGGGAGATGAGTCTCTTTAGCTTGGACAAGAGGAGATTAAGGGGTGACCTCATTAATGTTTCCTTCATGGAAACAAGAGGAAAAATTTTATCACTGTGAGGGTGACAGAACACTGGAACAGGCTGCCCAGGCGGGTCGTGAAGTCTCCCTCTCTGGAGATATTCAAGACCCACCTGGATGCATTGCTGTATGATCTGGTATAGGTGATCCTGCTCTGGCAGGCCGTTTGGAGTAGATGGTCTTTTGAGGTCCCTCCCAACCCCTAACATTCTCTGATTCTGTGAATACATGGACTGTAATAATAACTTTTAAATAAATACATGTTCATCTCTTAAGGCTCTTGCTAATACATTGGTGATATCTTAAGCCCGATGTCTGGTTTTAAGTCACAGTATAACAATATTACCTATTTGGTATTAGTTCAATGCAAAATAATAACTGACGATTCAGGTCCCAATTTTTCCTGGATAGGGTAATAAAAAAACCAAGATATTTTCCACATCACAGTAGGCAGTGTTTCAGTGTAAAGAATACTGAACTGTTCAGTATGTTTTCATTTTGTAGGCTTTCCAGCATTACTTTTGGGTACTCTGAATCTTGTAACATAGCTTCTCTTTTTTTCATACATATTTGAAGGAAACAAAAAATTGGTGGTGTAGTACCAGATTACAGATCTTTGTTCAAACTGGATGCACCAATTTTTACTGTAGGTGTGACAATTTTCTCTTCATAGATCAGATATCCTTTTCAAAAACACATGGTATTGCATATTAAGTTTGCCTTTGTGAAGGACTATGTCCAGAGCAAGTTATCTTATCAATAGAAAACAGTATCTTGGGGTATTTTTCAGAATGTAATCAGTAAATACTGATTATATTTAGCATTTAATTCTTTCAGTGCAATGTGTTTCTAGCTCCCAGGTAATTTGGGGTTGTATATAATAATTTTGATTCTTTTTGTGTTGTTTATGAGGTACTACTTAATTTGTGGCCCTCTGGAAAAAAAGCTACATTACTTCCTTTAGTCTGAATGTGTTGGGAGGGAAATAATTTGAAAACATGATGGAAAATTAAACCTTTTTATGATAATAGTGTTATATATTTGTCTTCTGCCCTGTATGAAGTTAATTCTGTCTGTTTTAATAGTGATGCCTTACGTGTTTTTTTAATATCCTTCAGTTCTTCCCATCTGTAAGTTTTAAAGGAGAACATAGTGAAAATTACCTAGTTGAAGATGTTCCTGTTCAGAACCAGATGACCTTTAAAGGTCCCTTCCAACCTAAACTATTCTATGACTCTATGAAAAAATTAATTCTAAAGTTCCTTTTTTTTCTGTAAAAAAACAGCCAAAGACATTTTAGAGTACTGATACATAATTTATGTATTTAAAATCTTTTAAAGCAGATTCTCAAAGCCTTTAAAGCCATTGTACTTTTAACTTTCATTTTTGCTTCATCTGCATCAAATCATCTTTTACTACTTAAAACAGAAATTGGATTTATTGAAACATTTCAATTCTGATTATTTTTTAATAAAGACGAAGAAGTCTAACCTAATGAAATCACTGGAATGAAATGAGAAAAACTTAAAAAAATTAATAAGCTGAAGTCTTGAAGATTTTATTAAGTCACATTTGGCTTTACGTTTCTCTGTGTGTACCGTCTTGGATCAGTAGGGTGAGAAACATGCCTTGTGAAGAATGACCTTTGCACTGTTAGACTGACTTTTCTGTTTCACTTCCAGAAGGATTACTAGAAACATTGCCAATAGTTTTTGTGTGTGTTAACTTCTGTGCCTGTGATGATGAAACTATGGTTTGAGATGAGTAGTAGTACTGAATTCAGAGGGTTTTTTCCCCCCTCATAGTTAGACCTAATAATATATTTTGTAGAATGCATGCACATCTGTCAGTCTACACAGGTATCTGTGAAACATAATGTACAGGCAGCTTTATGATTTATGAGTTTGTAACCTTTTTCATACTCTTAAAATGCTTTCTGTTCTTGCAGATTATCTGATAATTCAGTGTTGCATTGTGTAAGTATATTTGTAGTATAAAGGGTACTGTTTGTAAGTACCCTTTGCAAGTCTCAAATCTGATGGTGGCATGTTCTTGTAACAATGTCTATGTTCCCACGTGTGCATCTGCCTGAAATTTTTCAAGCTCCATTCTTTTTCCAATGACCTTGTGCTTGCTGAGGCTTATGTTCTTCCAACACTGCCTTTTCTGTTTACTGTATCAGGTGAAGCAATTCCTAAAAGGACTTCCATTGTGCTCCAGCTGCTCAGTTGCTCTGTACATCCCTGTTCTTTATCCATATGCTTGGAATTTGAAACCAGCATATATACTTTGTTTGTAGGCAACAAACTGATCTAGTAAGAGAGATGTTCCTTCCCTCCTCCTCCTTTGCCAAGTTCAGATCTCTTTGTTGTCCTCTATTTCCTATTTCCAAATGGTATCTCAGCATCTAGATTTCCTAGTGTGAAAGGAAAGTAGGCTTTCTTAAATCAGCCATCAGTGACAGCTAGATACCGCTTCTATGTGCATGTTAAGGAATGTCTAGATTGCTAGAATGTGTAGGCCTGTTGTAATTATCCATACAATTTTCTTGCTTTTTCTCCTTCGGTTTTGTTATGAACTTTTTAGCTGCAGACCATTCCTACCAGTGCACAAACTGTAACATCACATGACATTGACTTTACTCAAACCAGAAGATTTTTGTGCCAAGGTTGTAACATTGTATCATTACTTCATTGTATCTGTGTGAAAATTTTAATTTCACGCCCTGTGGACTTCACTGTCTCTGTGCACTCTGCTCATGTTGTTGCATAGAATGGTAAGTCCCTGGGTCACATTCATTTTGTAGTGTGAGGTTTTTTGTTTCTTTGTTTTTTGGTTGGTGGGGTTTTTTTTTTTTTTGTTTGTTTTTTGTTTTTTTTAAAGTAAGAGTTCTGTTCCCTTTGAGAGATTGTGCTGTAAAGTTGGATGGAGATTTCTGCCAGAAAAATATTTGCAATCTTAAAGTGAAGATACTAAAAATATATTTACTAATTTTCTTACAGTGTAGCTACGACCATCTTGCTCAAAAAGATGTGTATGGGGTTGTGTGCTACACTGTGATATATTTGTATATGGATAGATAGAAGCTCTTTGGTAAAGATGTGGGGAAGGGAGAAAAAAATCCTTGTTTAAATGTGCCATCAAGTTTCCCATGCATCCTGGTTTTAATAAGCTGTAAAACTTTCTGGGCAAAAGCCCTTGGTTAGTGTTTGAATTTGTTTATAGAGCCTCCTGGTTTGAAGGCATTGGCCTTTTAAGCTGACCTGGTTGTGCTGTGTCTACTCTATGGGTCAGTCAGAGTCCAGTCCTTGCTAGTGAGTTCTTGCCCTTTTGTTGTATGCTGTCCGTGAGGTTTAATTTATTTATGAAGAGAAATACTCAGCTGTGAAGCCACAGAACTTGTGAGGTTGGGAAGCACCTCAAGATCATCTACTTCAAAGCCCTACTCAGAGCAAGGTCAGCTTGAGCAGGCTGCTCAGGACAGTGTTGGGTCAGGTTTTGAATATCTTCAAGGGTGGAGAGAGACTACAGGATGGACACTCCAGCTCTCTGGGCAGCCTGTGCCAGTGTTACACCACCTACATAGTGAGATAGCTTTTTAATTGTATCTGAATGGAATTTCTTGCATTTCAGTTTGTGCCCATTGCCTCTTCTCCTTTCATTGGAATCAAATATTTATACACAGTGATAAGATCACTCTGAGCTGCCTTTGCTCCTGACTGAACAGTTACACCTTTCTAAGATTTTTCTTTCATGTCAGATACTTCAATTCCTTGCTTATCTTTGTTGCCCTTCGTTGGACTCACTTGAGTGTGACCATGTCTCTGTCATGTTCAGCACTGGACCTAGGACTCCCTCTGTGTCCCACCAGGGTTGAATTTAGAGGAAGGAACACCTCCCTCAACCTGCTGGCAGTGCTATCCTTTACTGGCTGTCCTGAAGGGTAAGCCCCAAACATGCCTTAGCCCAGACAAAGGGCTAAGCACCTGCGAATATGCAAACCTGGACAGTTCCTGGGGTCCAGATAAACATGTACTTTGTGTAATTAACTTTGTAACACAGCTGTGAACTGTGTCTGCCCCTGGCCATGTTTGGATATGCCCTATCCCATAGATACAGTTATCAGGGTTCTGTGTTACCAAAGGGCATTAATTGTCTTGGGACAGTATTTAAACCAGCCAAGAAGTCAGGCAGCTTGCCTTGTTTTCACCCAGCAAGCAACTAGAGCCAAATGCTGCCCAAGTAGCAGCTCGGAGCCTGCTTGCCACAAAGAGACAAGAGCCAAATGCTGCCCAAGAGCAGCTGAAGAATCTGCTCTAGCAGACCAACAACTTCACCCAGGCCTTGCACCTGGACCAAGGCAGAAAGGGGAAAAGCTCTGGGGGAATTGAATCCCAGAAGAGGCTGCAGCCCAGCGACAGAGCATGCAAGGGAGAGGACCCATAGCCCTCTCTGAGCCAAGGGCAAGCTCCAGACCTCGACTGGGCACAACAAGAGAGAGGCTCCTTAGACCTCTCTGAGCCAAAGACTGCTCAAATCATAGCCACAGCATCTGGGAAGACACTAGACAGAGGAGCAAGTCATGAGTACCTGGCCAACCTGCCACGGAATCCCATTTGTGGGAAAACCACAGATCACAGCACCTGTATTTCCAGTTTGAATTGCTTTATTGGAAAGGTTAGATCTGTGCTTAAATCATTTAGCTGTCTTTCTATGTGCAGTGTAAAATCCACAACCAAAGAACTGAACCTGGGAATCCATTTTGTAAATAAGTTACAGTGGTGTTTGAAGATACCACCACTAGGAAATATTAATTATAAAATATATAAAAATATACATATTATTACACCGGCTTGTGTTTAGGTTTTCTGTCTGCCAGGACAGCAAGTGTCCATGTTCTTCTCTACAAAGCTGTTTTTCTGCCAGTCAAAGCTGATATGTGCTGATATCTGGGGCTTATTCTTTCCTAAGTGCAGGACTTCATGTTTCCTATTCTTGAATGATGCAAGATTCTTGTGGGCCCATTTCTCTCGCCTGTTGAGGTCCCTCTTTGTACATTTTCTGGTCTAGAATGTATGCAAAAAATATGGAGAATATATTCAGACAAAGATGGGAATGAGAGACTTAGCATCAGTATTTTGAGCTATTAAATGCCCTGCATAATTTTGTATGGTATCAGTGACCTTATGCAGTTTCTAACAGAAATATGGACTGTCTACATGTGTGTGGTTATTGAAAAGTAATCCTGCAGAGCCCAAGATCATCTTTGCTAGTTACTGCTGGGAGTGAACAAACTAAAATTTCACTTCCCTGTGCATCTGCTCAGCAAACAAAAGAAGGTAATTTATCTCAATGGGACACCTACCACCTGTGTAAAGTTCTTGAAAGAAGTTGCTAGTGTGTGATGACTACAGCCTAGGGACACCAGGTCTGAGCATCTCATGCTCCATGCTTTACTGCTGTTTTTTTCTGTAGGGTGCTTTCTAACTTGGTACTTGTGCAATGTTAAGGCTATTCAGTGCCTGTGTCACTGTGAAGCTTACAACAGCTCTACCTGGTTTGCCACATGGCATGCTCTTGTGCTGACTGTGCAGCTCCTCACCAACAGTCACCCCTCTTTGACATGCTAAAGCAGCCACTGCCAACATGCTGGTTTTTTTACAGCTTCTGTTTTATCTTGGTGGCTTCTCTTGAATTATGTATCCTCATTTTTGATGTATGAAATCTCATCTGATTTAAAGATTACCCCAGAGAGTTCAGCACACCTGGAAATGAATGGAGTGAGAGATAGTTCCAACCCTTCCAGACTGAGTGCTGAGTTGGAAGTTTATAGCAGTTGGGTAGTGGAATACAATTTTTATGAGGCATTGTTTCTTCATGTATGGTCTGCATCCAAGCAGTCAATAAGTTGGGATGCCAAGTATTTGAGCTCAGTTGCAACATTTGCTCTCATGCAAGTTGGAGTGGATGAGTTCAAATAAGATCCTGGCGAATAAGGAGGTTGTGAGGTGTTCTGTTAGGGCTGGGCACCAAGGATTCCACTAGATAAGGTACCCAAAATTGTGTGTGCTTGTCACTGGTAAGTGAGTGGAACAGAGCAAGTGAATGCAAATCTGTCCAAAAAGCAGTTGCTATCTGACGTGAAGCTTCCAATTACATTATGAAGCAACTAAGCGTAAATGTATATATAATGTCAGCAAGAAAGAAAATCACAAGGGGTACAAAGCTTAAGCACTCTCACCTATTAAGCATACTTCAGTTTGTTCAGTGGTTGTCGTGGTCACTGCTCCCTGCAAAAATTAGACTTCAGGTGAACTGCAAGATCCCATTCACTTCTCTTACACTAGCATGGCTAGTAAGTGTAAGATGATACCTTTACTACATCATTAGCATTAAGAAGTGTTACTATTTAAAAGCTAAGTGCAACAAGCAGAGCTCAAGTTTTTGATGCAGTCAGATGGCCAGAAAAATGAGCTTTTTGCAAGACATAGTATGCCTGTTCTCTTTATTTTTCCTCAGAATTTCTAGACAGATTCAACCTATTAGTTCCCCATCGTGCCATCCTGTAAAATGTCGTTTTCGCTTCTTCTCTTTGTCCTGCTCCACACCAGGCTCATAAAGAGAGAACAGCAAGGCATTGTTTTTTCCCTAATGTTCTTTTAAAAATAAATGTCTGACTGAATGCTTTATTCTCACTAGTTGGTTACTACTTCCCTCTTCCTTACCGAGGAATGGCAGGCACAAGCACAGGGGCTATTGTTGTGGCCCCACCATTCCAGGGATCAGGAGCTGGGAGATGTTTGCACTTACTTTTAGAATATAATTCTGACTTATGGGTTCTTATCAGGTTTGCCAAGTCCATCCATCCAATTGTCTGTTTCTGTTTTGAAGACCAAGGAACCATAAAGTTGAAAACTGTGTTGTATTTTTGGAATCTGAAATTTCAGACAATACGTTTATGAATTATTTATAGTGAATGTGTTTTCAGTAATGTGGGGCATAAAATGGAATGAATGTGTGTCCATACTTGCCCTGAACTCTCCAAAGTGCATGTTCATACACAGAATGATAACCTACCATCACTTTTGCCCTGTAAGATTTACAGTACAAGCACTTTTTTATGTGGTTTAATTCAAGTCAGTTTGTCAACTTAAAGCTCTAGTGCTTTGTTTTAAAGTACAACTTGGTGAGTGATTTTCTAATACTTAAAGAAATCTGTTTTTTTTCCCCTGCTATTTCAATCCCAAGTTAGTGTCTGTACATTTGGTGAACAGCCATGATAAATTATACTTTAATTCACAATTAGAAGTTTTGAAATGGCAACTCTGCAGAGCAGCAGATATTTCATTTAAAATGTCCATTATACAAGATCATGATTCTACAGAATGATTAAGATATTGAAGAATAATTAAGATATCTTTAGGGTTTTGGCCATTGAGAAGTGCTGGGCTTATTCGATTTTTCTTTTCCTGAGCCTCCCTGAGACGGCTTTTTTTCTGTAATGACAGTAATACAGAACTCTGTTATCACACCTTGGTGTTTACTGGTATCTGAGTTGTCTAATGGTAACTTGTTTTCACTGATACAGCTGACAGGGCAGAGATAATTAAGGAACACAAGAATTTGAGTGCTAGATCTTGTTATTAAAGATTCCATACCACAGCAGAGGAAAGGAAGCCGACAACCAGGAGAGGAAGGATCATACATAGCCACAGGAAGAGTCAGTGTTTTGGTGCAACAGTTGACTCTATGTAAAACATTTCACCAGGATAGAAACAAAAGAAGGTGGTAAAAGAAATTATTTGCAAGCTTTCATTGAGGCATCTCATGAATGTGCCTCATGAGGCATTTCATGAATGTGAAATAGAGAGCTTATAATACTTATTCACCCCAAGACAACAAATGGCAGTAGTCAGGAAAGAAACCCAGCCCTGGTGGAAGACTTCCACAGGCTTCCATAGGGTCATGATTCCACCCCATTATGTACTTAAAACTGCCGCAGTCCAATTTTGCTCCTTTGCTCAATGAGGTTTTAAATCTTGCAGAGCTAGTAGGAGTTCTTGCGACAGTGGTTAGAAAGTCAATGAAAGCTCACAGTTCAGTAACTAAATGACAAGGTAAGAAACTTTGGAATCATAAAACGGTTATAAGTGCTTGACCTAAAACTATGCAGATCTCCCAGTGATTGTACAACTGAAGCAAAAAAGATGATCTATTATCTGACAGGCTGGGGATTCAGACTGGGCTTGTGAGAAAAGACAAATTGGCATTGCTAGACTATGCACATGGTGATTGCAAGCTATATGTGGTGGGGTTTTTTACCCCAAAGCCAAGCCCCTTAAAATTGTGGTGTAATTATTTAGTGCCCACAAAATTCCAGTCAGTGTACAGGGTGTAAGAAGTCCCAGGTTTGCTTGAAGCACACTAGGATAAAGATGAAATGTGGGAGGACAAAAAAATCAAAACTAAGGGCAACACTCAGAGCGGCAGAGAAGAGGTGCAGAATTACACTGTTACTTACATATGCAACCCTTTGTGAAACGCTTTAGTACATTATAAAAGAAAAGGCACAATTTTAGAGATGATTCATTAAATTAAGAGTTTACTTTGAAGGGAAAGATTCTTGGGGACAAATTTGTAAGTGTAAAACTTAAGGAGAAAGCCTGTTAAGTCAGAAGAAGTGGGGGGATGAATTATGACAGAAAAGATGATGACAGCTTAGTTTTGGACCAGAAAAATAAAGGGTGAAGAGTTTGCTGGAGATATGCTGTGGTGATGGAGTGCTTGATGGAGTGCTTAAAGGGAGTAAAAGCTAAGCATGCTCTGAAGTGCAAAGTAATTATGTAATATCACAGTAGAATCAAGGCCCCAGGTACTATACATATACTGAGGTTCATTTTCTGATCTGAAGAGCTTTCAGACTTGATGAGACGGAAACGGGTGTGTGGGAGTAAGAAAGAAGGACAATACAAACAGTGATTGCTGAGGTGGTTGTTAAACTCTGTGGTAGTTCCATGGTTCTGTAATTTCTTTCTTTTATACTAAAACTTCATTCCAAATTATTCTTCAGTCACTGACAGATTGGATTTAAAAGGTTGCTTTACTTTGCAGCATTCATGTCTTTGTTCTCTTTCCCCCTTCCAGAATTATTACAACCTCAGTTATGCCAGTTTAGCCTTCTGCAGCTGTATTTTAAAAGAAACAATCTGGATTTTCTTGTTGTCGTGGTTATTTTTTAGCTATTAGAAGCACACAGCGACAAAAACAATGAAGAAGCCCTTTCAGTTATACTTGACAGGTTGGTAACATGGCAGCAGGGTCTCAGTGAAAGTCCAATGAGGAAATAATAGAAAAGGCTGTTAGCAGGAGTAAAGAGGTAGGATAACAGAGGATTGGTAGCACTGAGATGGGAGTGTAGAAAGTTAAGGAAAGCAGGTGTTGGTCTCTGACTCCTGTGTAAGTGAAAAATTGTCTGTATAGCAAGGAGGAATGAGAGCATCAGTAACTCTTATTTCACTAATGACAGCTGGTTGGATGCTGTCATAGGTAAAGGCATGGTGAAAACTGAGAAAGAAAAATCTCTTACCAGTTCTGCCTTAAGGCACATTTGTTTTTGAGATGCTCTTGCTATATCCAGTCTGCTTTAGAGCACTGGCTGTGCTTGGGTGTGCAGAAGGCCAAGGGCAAACCAGCAGTGCTCAACCCCTTTCAAGACTAAGTCCTCATTAACTTTTTAGTTCTGTTTATCAGACTGGGGAGGGGAGGTTGTTCCATAACACTGCCAAGCATGGCTCATTTAGGTGTGATGTTATTACTCAGTTCTGCTGCTTCTCTACAAGTTCTGCTGTGTCAAGACTGTAATCTGTGATGCCATTTTCCACAGGATTTAGTGATAATTGTTGGTAACCCTAGGAAACAAGGCATTCAGTTCATTGCTGCTTTAGATCTTGCAGTGTACAGGAATATGTTGCATTGTGATGTATCAAAACATACATGAGAGAGGGACCTGGGGAGCAATGAAGTGGCAGCAAAAAGGCTGTTATCATCTGAGTCTGCACAGAGAAGCATTACATGAGTGCTGGGGGGAGCTGATCTCCTCTCTGTTTCTTTGTAACCCCACCAGGTGAATATGGGGCTCTTTTCTGGGTGATCGCTTACTAGAAAGATCTTTTCAAAGATTGAAGGAGAGACAAGATCTGCTGCTATACTAGAAGCATTGATTTATGAGAGAAGATTAAAATGTGTAGCTCAGATAAATGTTGACTGAGGCTGGAGCAGAAGGGAGAAATGTAATATTGTTCAAATACTTAAGGAGGATTTGCACCCAAAAAGGAGGTAGATTTCTTAGTACCATGTCAGATCTTCAGTTGTAACTAACAGCATGAAGCTGAGAGGAGGAAAATCCTTTGTTTACTTCTAGCTAACTATCAGAAATGCATTCTTGTTTGTGACACACACTTTTCTCTCCCACCATGCTCTGAATGAAAATAATCATGGTATGCTTGTAACACTTTCCATGCTATTCTATTTTCCTTAATTGTGTGTTGTCTTCCCCATTGGACTTTGACTCAGCTACTTGGACTATGTGCTCTTCCAGAGAGAGGATTGCTCTTACAAGTGATAGGAGAGTTGATTCCCCTGATTCTGATCAAGGCCTTTCATGCTATACCATAGCCTATAAATAAGTAATAATGGTAATGATAGTGTGAGGTATACTTGGCTGTGGAATGGCTTCCCAAGGCGAATAGCAAGAGGCTCATTGTTAACAGTAAATGTAAAGAAGCAGGCTGTAGGGAATGGTTCTCCGTCAGCAGGGAAATGGCTGGATGATCTAATAAGTCTTTCCCTTCTCCAGGTTATGATTCCATGAATACCACCTCAGAGAGTTCTCTGCAAGTCTCTGATACTGTAAGCTCTCTATTATGTGGATGTGGGTTTTACAGCACACCGGGAGCCTCTTTCTAAGGACACTGTGTAAATATATTCTGTTTTACATTGTGTGATGTATTTTAAATAACAGGCTCAGATCTTTTTTTAATTGCTTTGAAATATTCTGCACTCTGATCTTTTTCTTTAAGAATTAAGAAACTGAGATGCCTTCGTAAAATACAGGCCAGTTACAGACAAGGAGCATGTCCCAACCTGGAGATGGTTTGTGACACACACTTTTGTGACATACACGGAACTGTTGGATTTGCCTCCTCCTGTATGCCACAGATATCTGCTCTCATTCTCAGCCTGCATGAAAGTAAAAGGGGAATCTCAGGACAGCTGGCACAGGCCCTTTGTCTCTGATTCTCAGTTTAATTTTATTCATTCTCTTGTTTCAGCCTCAAGAATTGCCCTTTTGTTGTTTGTTTTTGGTTTTGACTTCTTGATAGTTGGGTACATGGGAATATCATTTGAGGGTTTGTTTGGGTCACTGAAGATGCAGTTCACAGATGAAAGGCAAGATCCCCTATTCTGACTTATCCCTGACTTAGTCATTCAGGGAATAACTGTGAAGTCAGCTTCTCTTACTGAGCTTTCATTTCCAATCCAACCAGTCTCCAATGTTCATTGGCTTGTTCTTTTTTACTCTTGCTGGGGAAAATGTCATGCTGATTAAAACCTGGATTATACTCCTACAGCAAAGAGGGAAAGAAGAAAGAATCAAGCATCGTTTCAGGCCTATGGATCCTGAACTGAGAAATTTAGTGACACATAGAAGATCCAATGGACATATAATGCATTTGGATTTTCAAAAAAGCCTTTGACAAGGTTCCACACCAAAGGTTGTTAAAGTTTCTGCGGGACCTGAGGAAAGGTCTTTCACTTAATGCTTGCTTTTCGTGACTGTCCTGGAAGAGGCGTTAATGAACCAGCTAAACTGTTTGGCCACTGCCCTTTCTCCTCCCTCCCTGTTGCAGCAGTCCAGGTTTGAGGTCGAGGAGCCAATAGGCAGGCACCATTGAGGCTGCCTGGGGGGCGTGGAAGCTGGACCCCGTGCCTCACGTTTCATGTAGACAACTGCAAGTGTCAGAGACTAGTCGAGAAGGTGTGTGCACTTTGCCTGCCATACAGCACTTTGAGCTGATTGGCGACATTTGGAAAGGTAATCTGCCATTGGGCCATTCAGTTTTCAAAAGGGGCATTTATAGGGGATGATTCGAAAGCCCACACCCTGTTCCTTAGCGGGATTCAAGGTGGCGACAAGCACCCACTTCGTGCCTGATTCAGCATGATTACCCGCTAGTCCTAGTAGCAGCGTGTTGAGTCCCGGGCCACACCACAGCAGCGTGCTCTTTTCTCTCCCTCACTTCTTCCAGTTTTGGGATTTGTCTTTGGATTATCCCTGCCCTTTGGACTGCAAGTTGTAGCTCCATGTATCTCTCCAGTTGGCAAAGTTTTGATGACTAGAAGCTCAGCAGTTCATGAGTAACTAAAGCTAATTTACTTGGTTATTTCTAAAGTTCACAGACTGTTTCTCTGTGGCTTAACTCCACAGCGAGGCTGGGAGGGTCTGTCCTGCCTCCTGAGGCAGTATAGCTGTTTGTTTTCGCATTATTAGAGTTTCCAGCTTGTTCCTCTGTAGTCCAAGTTTCTGATTTTTCTACACTGTTATTCGATTGTTCATTAACATCCAACTGTGTGTAATCAACCTATCATCGACCGGGTAAACAAACCTGGATCAAATTAGCTTGGAAAAATAAGTTTTGATATCTAATAAATCATATTCATATTTTATCAGATTTCCATCTTATAAATTTGATCATAAACCATATCAATGATGCAGAAGGGTCAGCATTAGGGTCCCCCGGGAACGCACTTGGCTAGTTCTTCATCTCTGACCTGCAACAAGAAGTGAACAGCAAAATCTCCTTGCTGACCTAACTCAGAGCAGATGGTTAGGACTGGTGTACTCACATTTTGATTCTGACCTGTGCTTTTGGTCTTCACCTTTCAAGAAAGATCATGGAAGCTGAAAAAGGTGCATGGGACAATTAATTGGATCAAGAGGATGAAGGAGCTGCCATATAAGGAGAGACCAAAAAGTTGTGACTTTGGAAAGGAAAAAAGACTGAATAATAAAATGATCAGGTTTGTGAAATTGTGAAGGTTGTGCATAAGTTGAACAGGGAACTGTTTTTTACCAGGTCCCACAACATCAGAGGGACTACAGCCAGCCCTCAAAACACTTGATTGCACTAGCAGCATATCAGATAAAAACATAAAACAAAAGTATGCCTTTCAAAAGCAATGGACTCTCCAAGCTTTCTGTCACGGGACATTGTGGAAGTAGCAGATTGGAAAATAGATTGATACTGTGAATTCAGCAAATTTATGGACAACAAGTTGGTACATGGATGTTGAAAGGACAGGCTATGGAGAGACCGCTAGCATTTCTAATGTAACAACTGTGGATGCAAGAATAAAGACAGCAGAAAGTGGATAGAACTCTTTAATTTGAGTAGAGATCTGCTCTTTGTCCATAGAACCTGGATTAACTTCAAGGTTACCCCAGTCTTCACAGCTCAGGTTTGAGGTAGTGCTGAGTGCTGAGGCCACTTACCTGCTTTTGTTTTCCCTGTCTGTTCCAGTCAAATAGAGGTTCAGTATTTCCTTTTTAATAATAATAAGCTCAGTTTCATTTTCTGTAGAATGGGTCTGTTCCTTACCCCTTGAATGTGTTCTTAGCTGTATTTAGCGTTTGTAAAGTGCTGAGAGGCAGGCAGTGTTTTATGAATACGAAATAGTGTTAGGCTTTGTGTGTATGCACAGTTCTGTACCGTAATTCAAAGGCAATTCGTGTAACATTAGTAAATCACTTTGAACTTTATGTTGAAAATATAAGCAGTAGTATAAAAATAAACCTTTTTATTTCCTCTGGTATATACAGTTAAATAAAGTAAGCCTATACAGCTACTAATCTCCAAAACCGTATTGCCAGTATGCTTTGTTGAAATGCCATCACCTTGCAGAAGAGACATTCTGTGTGTTTTGTGCACGTTTATGGTCAAAGAATAAATTTTCAGAGACTGTAAATGAAAAGATATCTCTGAACATACTGATCAAATAATATCTGACACTGCTTGTTTAAAGAAATATACATAGATCTCACTGCCAGAGTATTTATGACTCTAATAAGTTTCGTTATTTTACCTCATGGGGAAATTCCTTCTCCTCCGAATATCAAACTTGTTTGGCATTGTGTAGTTTTTTCGGGAAGGAACAAATGATATTATTAGTTAAATTGGACTGCATGATATGAAAATACAGTAATGTGGTTTAAAAATTGAACAGTGTGTAAGAAATATAATATATTTTACCAGCAATGGGAAATAGATAAACATTAAAAATTCAATGACATATCCCAAATGTCTAAATAAATAAATAAACAAATATCACTGTTCAGCCAAATTGATGCAAGGATGCTCTGTGTTTACCTTCAAAAGAACCATTTTCTCTAGTATTCTGTGCAGTAATGAGTTCTGTGCATCACTTTTGCATAATCTGACCATTTTTTAGGTACTGTACATCATGGGACTGTCTGAACTCTGATTGCCCGGCAGGTTTTATTAGACAGAAAACCAAGTTGTTCCAGGTGATTTCTCAGCAACCATCCTGGGAATAAGTGGTTTTATGGTTCCCAGAATAACAGCCACATTTGTATTTGTCATTAAAGTGTGCGAGCCTGCCTTCCTATTCAATTTTGAAACACAGTGCAAAGTGAGATGCACTTGGAGATCTTCAGAGAGTTGTATTCTTGCTCCACAGCCAGTGAAACAGAAGTAACTGGGGAAGGAAGAAGGCTCTAGCCAGCCTCCTTTTGCAAAATTTTCCTCTCTAAAATGCAAACATTTAATAAGATGTACTGAATCGTAACGTTTTGTGATGTTTCCTATTACCTTAGTGATGGACTAAAAAGTTCTTCTATATTAAGAGTTTATAAACTTTACTAGTTATTTGTTTAATTTGAAGCTAATGCTGGAAATTTCTAATAGAATTTCCAACATCATTTATGTGTCCCAGGTGCCAGATTTCCCAGCAACCTGTGTTAATTGTGTGGAGGAGGTTCAGGGAATACCATCACAGTCTCACCAGGATGGATTTATCCCATCTGGGTCACAGCTTTACACTGACTCAGCTCTGGTGGCGCCTACCTCTCAGACAGTTTTGGGCATTTTTACTTTCTGCATTAAAAGTTAAGATGAGATTTCTTCATTGAAAGAAGAGCTTCAAAGCTTACCTTGGTTTGTTGTCTCCCACCTCTGTGCTCTTGCTCATGGCCCTGCCTTCTGCATGCTTTGTACACCTGTTCTTTCCTCTCCTGATGGAAGATAAGATTACTGTCCCCAAACTTTACCTGTCTAAACGGTTAAGCTTGTAATCCAAATTTGTAGACTTTACACATTTTCTTCTCCTGTGATGGAAAGTGCAGCTTTCAAGTTCATGAAAATTATATCAGGGAAGTGTCAAAAACAGGCGTAGAGAAGAGATTATTTTCCAGACTCTTGCAGAGATGCTCTTTGACTTTCCAGCATACTGGCAAATGCACCAAAAAGGTGAAATCAGGCTGAATTATTGTCATTCTTAAAGAGACAGTTTTTCATCTCTTTCCAACTGTTGAGAGGGCAAAACCCATCAAAGGACATAGGTGTAAGCATTTAGCACTGATGGGACATTTGGTTGCTTGGTTGAACATCTATACATGAAAAATTTCTCTGTGTGGCTTAATGTCCAGTGCTGGTGCTTCTGCAAAACATTTGGGAGTTTTTCTTCTTGGGAAGCATAAGCAATATGAGAGCACCCTTGGCTGTTAATTTGCATTAAATGAGCACACAGTATTCACAAGCCAAGTTTGCCAGATCAGTTTTCCTGTTTGAAATGTTATGACTCTTGGGTGCCTGATCCTGCACCTTTGACTTCACTGAAGCCATTAAGTGTCATATTAAGAATAATAATAGTAATAATAGTAATAATAATAATAATGATGATGAAGCCTGTTTTCATTTACGTATTTATTCAGATCTTGTAAGAAATACATATACTGGTTTTAGAGAAAGTTGCGTTTCAAGACTTGAACATTCTGACTGTCACTTTAAATTTTCTGATACAAATAAATGGTGAGAAAATCATCTTTGCAAGCTTCAAACCATTCTAGGTCTACTCTGTTGCCTCCAGCCAGATGCTGTCTGATGTTGCCTAGACAAACCAGGGCAAACCATTATCATGGGATTAAACACTAAACACCTGCAAGGAGCATTCTCTTTATCAGACAGCACTGTGTTAGCAGAGTTCATTCACTTTATTGCATATATAACTGTGGTGTCAAATAGACTGATTTACAACACCTGGTCTTTTACATAATCTTTGCTATTTGCTGTGCTTGTAATCTGCCAAATCATTTAGCCTTCCTGATAGCAGAAATGCTGTAAAACTTAGATAAACTTTCAGAAGAAATGAACTTGAAGGTACTGCTGAAATCTAGGGTCTGCACGTTTGCTATAAATGCACTGGCTGGTTTGGTTTCCCTCTACCTAATCTGTGATTGAATGTGGCTGCTAGAGAAATTGAAATTTTATGATAGCACTACAGTCAGAGGAGATAAGCATTTGTATGCTTGACTAGATTAATCTAAAAAGAAGTTTTAGGTGTGGCTAATGAAACCAGTGTATGTGTTAACTGGGTTTCTTTAGGGTTGAAAGTATCTGTGTATATCTATAGAGTCTAGTTCAAAACTTTCTCCATGTGAAAGTCTAATATAGCTATGGGTAAGTTCTCACTATCTGTGGCTTTTCCCATCATGTATTAGAGGTATATTTAAGAAGTTTCAGTTTTTAGTGGGTACTTTCTGAATGCTAATACAAACAACAGACCCCTCTAAAATGGTCTTGCTCAGCTACCCAAAACCTTTGTCCTTTTGAGATTCTTAGGATAACTGTAAGGCATCACAGTTGCCTGGGGTTGGCCGCTTACACAGCCCTGCTGTAACAAAACTAAAGCTGTATTTTGTTGCTCTGAGTCACTCGCTTTTCGTTATTAGGGGCGATTTAAACAGACAGGTAGTAGAAAGGTACATATATAAGCTTAAAATGTGGAAAAACAAATTTTCAAAGTGGATTTCTGGGCAAAATGTCAGATAGTGCATGCAAAAGGAAATAAAACAATCTAGAGATAGTCAAATAGAAGAAAGAGACTTGTGAGGAAGCAACGTCAAGTCAAACTGTGTTAGGGATAATGGTGACCATCAGATTGGAAGGAACAATAAAAATTGAAGGAAATGAAAGAGCTGACTTTTCCAAGCAATCATAGAAAAACTGAAGTGGTGGCCATTAACATCAGTACTAACCCACAGTTCACTAGTTTGAGCTGAGGAAATGTTTCAGTGTCTCAGACATAGTTATGAGTTACCTTGTCACAGTCAGTTTTCCAATGATTGTTGGAACATAACACTCACTGAATCACAGAATCACAGAATTAACCAGGTTGGAAATCATCTAGCAAATCAAACCAGGTTTGGTTGGTATAGGATGATAGTCCAACCTGTCACCCAACACCATCTAATCAACTAAACCATGGCACTAAGTGCCTCATCCAGTCTTATTTTAAACACTTCCAGGGACAGTGATCCACCACCTTCCTGGGCAGCCCATTCCAATGGCCAGTCACTCTTTCTGTGAAGAATTTCTTCCTAACATCCAGCCCAAACCTCCCCTGGTGCAGCTTGAGACTGTGTCCTCTCATTCTGTCACTGATTGCCTGGGAGAAGAGACCAACGCCCACCTGGCTACAGCTTCCCTCCAGGCAGTTGTAGACAGCAATGAAGTCACCCCTGAGCCTCCTCTTCTCCAGGCTAAACAACCCCAGCTCCCTCAGTTGCTCCTCACAGGGCTTGTTCTCTAGACCCCTCCCCAGCTTTGTTGCCTTTCTCTGGACACATTCAAGCAACTCAGCATCTTTCTTAAACTGAGGGGACCAGAACTGGAGACAGTACTCAAGGTGTGTCTAACCAGTGCTGAGTCCAGGGACAGAATGACTTCCCTGCACCTGCTGACCACTCTATTCCTAATCCAGACCAGCATGCCATTGGCCTTCTTGGCCACCTGGGCACGCTGCTGACTCATGTTCAGCCTCCTGTCCACCAGTACCCCCAGGTCCCTTTCTGCCTGGCTGCTCTCCAGCCACTCTGTCCCCAGCCTGTAGCACTGCATGGGGTGGTTGTGGCCAATGTGTAGAACCTGGCACTTATGTGTGTTAAATCTCATGCCATTGGACTCTGCCCACCTGTCCAGCCTGTCAAGGTCCCTCTGCAGAGCCCTCCTACCCTCTAACAGATCAACACCTGCCCCCAGCTTGGTGTCATCTGCGAACTTACTGATGATGGACTCAATCTTCTCATCCAGATCATCAGTAAAGATACTGAATAGGATTGGGCCCAACACTGATCCCTGGGGGACACCACTAGTGACTGACTGCCAACTGGATGTGGCACCATTCACCACCACTCTCTGGGCTCTATCACTAGCTGAAGATAGTGGAATATTTTGCATGGCATTGATATTTTAGGGAAGGAAGTCTTTATCTGATGCCACTGCTGTGTGATGCTATTGGACAACACAAGTGTGAAGTCTTCCTCTGGGAGACACATTGGCCACTGCTAATCTTGCACATCAATAAACTGTTCTGAATATTTGTACTTAAGAATTTTTCATCCCATCTGAGCTTGAGGAACCTACCCCAGGTACCTGACTCAGTTGCTCAATTTTCCTAAGCTCCCACTGTCCTGAAAGGAAAAAGGCTTTTCATAAATCAGGATACAGCTTGAGCTTGAGCTGTTTTCTTACACTTTGGATGAGCTCTTTCTGTTTAGAAGAAAAGGACCCTATGGAAATTAGCCATGATACCTTAGGTTGGGTGCTGTGAATAATATTCTGTGCATGTAAGTCACTAAATTCATGAGTTATTTCAGCATTGGGAACATTAAGGAGATTGGTGCTAATAACAGGATGGAACAAAGGGGACTTTTGGGTAAAACTCTTGAGTGATATCCTCTTAGGCTGGGGAACAGCGTCCCTGAGGAAGCAGTTGAAATGGTATTGTTTGAGAAAATATATTGTAATGATCAGTCCTGTGCTGGTATTTAGATCAGGTCTTGTGTGAATATTAATAGGAAGTCTCATTCTGAAGTAATTGCCATTATTCAGTGTATGTTACCAGTTAATGTTGGCTTGCAACCTTCCCCACATCTGTACTCACACTTAAAGGACAGCCTGAGTAATGTTTAGCACCTTGGCCTTTTCTCTTGGTGCTCAAGTGTTGATTTTGTATTGCCTTGCTTAGATTATATTCCTCCAGTGCTTCCACGAGACAGATTCCATATAGTGCACAGAGATTTACAGGAAGCACATGTAGAGTGTGGCAATAATAATAAAATCTCCTGCTGTTTTCAAATCCCTGGGAAATTAAATTAAGTATAGAGGTTTATTCAAAAAAGTGCAGCAAGTGTATAAGTCACTGTTACCTGTGTGGGTCTGTCATGTACCTCTTTGGTGTATTTGGCTGTCAAATCTCTGAAGTCAGACCTCAGTCTCTGTAGAAAGACTGAAACATTACATACCTCAAATGGAAAAGCTTAAGATAACTTGAGCAGACGTGCTTTCCTCTTTTTGACTACCTCTGTGTTAGTGTTCCTCATAGGAACCCATACATCAAAATTTGTTCTGTGCTCTGGTGGCTTCCATCAGAAAAATCTAGGTCTAGTTTGAATTATGAGGACAGGAAAAATGGATTCAGTTTCTGCATGATGGTGTGATGCTTAATTGAGCTCCATTTTCTTGATGTTTCCATAGGTATGAAGCCTGTCTTCCTGACCTGGTTGAAGCTATGAGTCTGACATCCTCCCCAGGACACCTCTGCAGACATTCTTATGAGAACAAAAGGCAGAAGCCTCGTCGTGTGAGTCACAGGCCGTCATCTTATTACCAGACCCCACACAGCTCCACAAGCAGAGCAGATGACCTAGAGGAGAGCCAGCTCCTTGAGGAGATTTTCTTCATTTGACACAGCCCTTCTGTATATTTTTAGGACTTTTGTATTGCTGTTTGTTTGTGTTAAAGTACCATTTTAAAAACGTGTGACAACTGCTTGTCTTTGCACTTCTAAAGTACAGCTCATTATCTACCATTTTCATTTTGGATTTAGCAGTCATGGTGCAAGAATGTTTTTGGGGTAGACCAATCAGAAAGCATTAACCTTTCTTTAAACATTCTGAAACATTTTGAACATTCTGAAATAGATTTTTTTTTAAATCTAAAATGTTTTCTAGTAGATTGAAGTCACAGTTATGCCAGGCTCATGTTGGAAGTATATTTCATTGTTGATTTTTAGCTCTAGAGCAGTTTGCAAGAACTGCCTAACATTCAAGAACACCATGTTCAAAGCAGATTATTTTCTAATTAAAAAACTCTGTTTAAAGCCTGGTGTATTATAGAGGTACAAGCACTTTAGTCTTTTTTTTCAGTGGCTTTATGATCTACATTTTCCTTCAACATTCTGATATTAACATGCTGGGGTTTTAGGGGCTGTATCATAAGCTCAACCATATGGTGTCTAATAATATTAATAGACAGTGTTGCAACTTGATGTACTAGGCATCCATATGAAATATATTCCCTTTAAATCAGTGCTATTTGACAGTTTGTGCTGGGTAACTTAACCTTGAAATAGCAGAATGCAGGCAGACATTGTAGTGGTCCAAGACCTATTTGATATACCTTTCAAGATGACATACTTGGTAGTGGTAGTATGAGAACAGACTTAAGACATTTTTACTAACTTGCACTATTTTGATCCTGTATCCAGGCTCCATTGTAAATAAGATAAATCAGTAATTATTTCCACTAGCAGCTCACAATGCACATTTCCCTGCTGGCTTTAATTATTCATGCTGTATCTATTTCAGTTTATTTAAATGCACTCCCATCTACTGCATGTAGTTTGTTATTTAAAGAAATGTGCCGAATTGGTAAAAATGACTGCAGATTACAGGATTAATGGTCATTTTCTCCACAATGCAGTATTCATATTTTATTGTTACAGTAGCCACTGGCACGTGTTCCTAGAAATATGAGGCTAAAATACTCATTTTGCATAGTAAAATTGCAGCAAGAGAAAGGTAGATTTGAGCCACTGTGGGCAGATTCTAGACCATTTGCTCCCACACACCACCAGGACAGCTCTTCTGACAGTCTCTTTAGGCAACTCATCTTATTGGTAGCAAGTTGCTGTTCTAATCTCTGGGATATCACTGCTGCCTGCCACCCACGTGCTCATTCCTGTGCAACGTTAGGTGCTCCATGAGGGGACAGCAGGGGTTGGTGATGAGGCCTATGGCATGTCTCTGATGAGACCATGGGTGCAGGTTATCTAGTACATGCCTCTGGCAGCACTGTGCTCTTAGAGCAATTCAACAAAAGGAGAATGAAGGGGAAGATGAACCTCAGGTTATGCTGAGCCACCTCATTCAGGCCCTGCCTTAATCACAAATTAGGTGATATCCTTTTTGTTCAACCCAGATGAATTTTAAAGCTGCTAGGAGGAGTTTAGAGGAGAACAGCATTACTGAATGAGAAAATGACTAGACTACTGTGGAAATGCCCTGCTTGGTCTGGCCTGCTGTCAGTGAAGTATTACAGTTCTTTTGATTACATCCATCTGCTGTTGAATGTGCCTCTTGTTCTGCACCCCAGGCCTGTGAAGGCACAGGTTTCTGCTTAAAGTCCCAAATATGTATTCAGTGCCCTGACCCAAGTATAGCAGGTGGAGAAATAGGTTTTCTCATTCTTACTGGCTGAGTAGTCTGTTTCCTTAAGAAGGCAGGGATAGGGAGGAGCAAGAAGAGAAAAATGTACAAAGAGCAGCAGGAAAACTGTGGAATTCCATGAAAGAATGACCGTCACATAAATCTTAGTGTTCTGGGTTGTTCTATGGTGATTTTTAGTTTTATTGGTTTGGGGATATTTTTTTGTTAAGGTTTGACATTTATGAAGAAACAGTTCTCTGATCTCAGTCCAATTGCTTCTCTTCTCTTTTCCAGTTCGACTGAAACTTTAATTGCCTTTTCTAATAAGTGCTAAATGACCTTATGAAACAGCAAAAAATACGTGTGTATCTCTTGAAAGGTGCCTTTGTGCACCCAGTTGAGAACACTGCATGGGAGCATTCTGTTCTTTGGTTCTTTGTGGGTGCCAATATTTAACTGCTTTACAATTCCTTATGATCCATTTTGTCCATTACCAATTCTAATTCTGAGGGTGACTTTTGACTTAAATCTATATTTTGTAAGTAGCTCTTTATAAAAGGACATTGTCAGGTCTGTGGGCTCTATGCTTACGGTGTTATCAAAGCTACAGGGGAGGTATACATTTATGAAGGCAAAGATTTCTAGAATTAAGATGGTTGAAATGTCTCATGGGTGAAGACCTGCATGTTTTAACTGCCTGTGAGATGTGGATGAAGAAACAAAAGCTATTAATTTGGTAGACCCTGTGAAAAATAATTTTTTATAATGCTGGCTCTTGCTCTAGTTATCAAGAGTACATTAGGAGTAGTGTTTAGCAGTCAGTGCAGGCAAAGATATTTTGCCATGAGGCACTACAAAGTTGAAGTTATTAAAACATTTATAGCCCTAGAAAAAAAAAATCAATGATTGTCAAATAGGAAAGGACAAAATCAGTAGTTGTAACTGAGGGGGGAATTGTTTTCCATCTGCTAATACAGTAGAGGAAATGCAAAAATTAAACTAGTAAAAGCAATCACTTGACAATGTCCTTTTAAAGTTTAAGCTCATGTATTAGGAAGCTGCCACTGGGGAGTTAGTCTAGCCATAGACTGTTTGTCCAGAGTGTTCCCAGTTAATATATTTCAGCTACATGTGAAGCTGTGTTTTACATGAGACTTTGTAGAATAACATGACTTCTGCTAAGTCTCCCACCCATGCCTTCACTTTGTGGTGTTCTTGACTGGCTCATGCTGAGTGTTTGTGTAGTCATTGCTTTTGTGCACCTTGCACACTGTGGACTTGTTGTGATCACAGTCTTTCTGCTTCTAGCAGTTTTGCTGTTGAATCCCATCCTGAGCATATATTTATATGTGTTGTGTGAAGTCTTAATCTAATAAATTATCTGGTTATTTGATTTATTCATTCAGACTTTTATTTAATGTATCTTCTGGTTTGTTTTGTCAGATGTCAGTTCTGCCATTAATAATATGTTCCACTTTCCTCATCGTCATATTATATATACTGTGAATTTCCAGTTTGTTAAGACAGACAAGAAGCTTGTTTTAAGCCTTCTCTTCCTCTCTAGAACATGGGGCTCGCTGTGAGGAGTAATGAGAATTTTTCTGGAGCATGAAGTGGTGGAGAGGTCTCAGAATACAAAAGAAAAGACAAGGAGTGAACCAGCACCATGCTTTGAGACAAAAAGGTAAAATTAAATGGTAAGGAAAAAAGGCTGGAGATTAAGGCAAAAAAGGACAAGGATGCAAGACATAAAACTGTGCTAAAGGATAACAGAAAGTATAGGTTGAGTGAAGTTAAGCCATATGATAGAGACAAGATGTTAAAATATAGTACATTGTTGAAGGAGAACTTTGTGCTTATATCCTGGAGTCTTCAACAACCAGTTTGCATAAGAGGCTTATGATTCCCCAGTCCTTTTCTGGAGCATACTCCTGCATTTGGGGAGCTACTTCCAAAGGTTACTTGTCAAACAAGGGAAAGAAGAAAGTGGCCTAACTTCAGCAGGTCCCCTTCAGAGTAATTAAATAGGGAGGCCAGAAAACAAGGAGGGTAGTAGAGTAGAATCTAAGTATAACTTGGGCATGAACTGAACTTAATTTGCTAGCAAAGGATGGTGGTGTGGACTTAGAAGAGACTGGATATAGTAAGAATCTGAATAGGAAAGAAACAAGCAAAACAAAATTTGCAGTGATCCAATGAGCTCCCGAGGTTTGGTGTTACAGGAGAGGAAAGGGCTTAGCTATGCTTGAGAGAGATGGAGCCTGATATACTTAAAAGACATCACTTGAAAGCACACACGAGCCTGTGGTTAAACTCTAGAAGTTGCAGAAGCGATTTCCTGAAATACAACCTCCAGGCAATATTTGAATTTGCACCATCTGAGGGGGAGAGAGCACAGCCTGGTTAGTTAGAAACCTGACCTTTTTTTTCCCCCCCCACTGTTACTAAATTTATGAAATTGTTTGCCAATTAGTGCCTGATTTGTAAATTTACATAAATGCCTGCTGCATAACGCAACACAGACTCTTGAATGAAGCGATTTAAACCAGCAGAAGCAGAGAAGTCTGCTCTGACTGGGTGGTACTACTCTGGAAAATGCCTCTTCTGATCTACAGCTGTTCCCTTTATCTCTTGAAGAGTTATTATCTGCTCACAATAACAATGGAATGACAGAACTTAGGGGTTGCAAGGGACCTCAAAAAATCATCTAGTCCGACCCCCAACAATGGTTGACCTGAATGATCTTATGATGGCTCTTCCAGCCGAAACACGCCATGATTCTATGACAGGTTTTACGGTCTTGTGCCTTTACATAGCTGTGAGAGGAAAGACCACCTGGAGCATTTGGGGCATGGTTGCACCAATGATTTACTATGATCCTTGAGCAGGGTGTTCAGAACCAGAAGTCTGCGAAAAATGTTCAAGAAACCAAACTTGTTCTGGTTACTGTTGGTACATGACAACTCCTGCAGCAGTTCACAGGGAAAGCTACTGCATCCCAACAAGATCCCTGCAAAAGGATGAAAACTTGAGTGAACTGGATTTGATTCTTAGAAGTGGGGAAGCCACTTTGCCTCCATACAGTGTGCTTTGAGTTCTGCTAGTGAGGTGTGTTTACTACCACATCTCAGAGGGGCTGAGTGGATTGAGAGCAGCCCTGTGGAGAAGGACTTGGATATGCTGACTGATGAGAAACTCAACATGACTTGGCAATATGCACTTGCAGCCCAGAAGGCCAACCGTATGCTGGACTGCATCAGAATAAGCATGACCAGCAAGTTGATGGAGGTGCTTGTGCTCATCTATTCCACTCTTGTGAGACCCCACCTGGAGTACAGCATCTAGCTCTGAGACCTGAAACATATGAAGGGCATGAACATGTTGGAGGGAGTCCAGAGGAGAGCCATGAAGTTTATCAGGGAGCTGGAATACCTATCCTATAAATAAAGGCTGAGAAAGTTGGGAGTTTTTCAGCCTAGAGAAGACTCTGAGGGGTCCTAACAGACTTCCAGTATCTAGAAGGGGCCTACAAGAAAGCTGGAGACTTTTTATGAGGGCATGTAGTAATAGGACCTGGGGTTAATGGCTTTAAACTGAAAGGGTAAATTTAGATTAGATGTAAGGATGAAATTTTTCACTGTGAGGGTGGTGAGACAGTGAAACTGGTTGCTCAGAGAAGTTTTAGATACCCCATCCCTGGAAGCTTGCAAGGCCAGGTTGGATGTGGGTTTTGAGCAACCTGGATGAAGGTTTGTCTCTTCCCATGGCAGGTGGCTTGGAATTAAATGATCTTTGAGGTCCCTCCCAACCTAAACCATTCTTTGATAGTAGTGCTTACAGCAGAAGGCACTGGACATGTCCAACAACAATTCATCTGGGAACTGTAAGCTGTAAAAGCGAAAGCAAATCAGCCAGTTGTTTCCATCCAACAGAAATTGAAGCTCTTGGACTTCATATATTTTCATGCTTGAAGGGGTCACTTCAGGCATTGGGGAACTAAACTTGAGAAACTCAGATGTCACTGACAGGTGAGGACCTGACATAGGTGAGGTGAGAGATGCCTAGGCAGTCCCAAGAGACACATCAATCCACAAGCTGCAGCAAGAGCCATAAATTCCTAGCTTCCTTAATTCAGGAATCATGCTGAGTATGAGCAAAAACTATTTCATTCACTCAGCATTCAGTAACCAGTCTTACAGAGTGTTGAGTTCATTCTTTCTGGTCTCCTATTTGCAGACAAGAGGAAAGCGCTAAACTGGAAAAAGTTGTATTTCCTGGTTGCTTACTGGCAACTACCTTGAAATGTGAATTTGATTAAAACACAGTTCCAAATGTTGTAAGTGCTACAGACAGAGTGGGAATTCCTCTGCTACAGCTGGTAAGGAAGGAGAGGACAAGGTGAATTCAGAGACACAAAAGTTGGCTCTTTCTCTAGCTAGAACTGCCTATGTGGGAGTTGCATTGAAATTTTAAAAGGACTTTGTCAAAATTTTACCGTATCATTACTGCTACAAAACTGCCTTATTTTGAGGTTGAGTTTGTCTTAATTTCTAGCTGCTGGATTTAGTTTTGCCTGTGGTAGCAGAATTGCAAACTCCTCTGCTGTCAGACAGCAAGTCTCCCAATACACAATGATAAACTCTTGATTCAGCCTTCTCTCTGTTGAGATGGGGTCCTTTATGCCTTCCCATCCTAATGTGTTTTCCTGCCCTGGATGAATTTCGAGGCCTGTTTATGAACTTTCTCCAGCATTTATGCATCTTGAAGTGTTTACAGTAGAGCAGAACCCTAGGTGCTATTGCATTTTGTGAATGGTGACATCATGGCCTCATTCTGCACAGAATTTCACTTTTTACACCTTCCAGGAGTCTTGTCTGGAGGTATTGGGCTGGGCACCCAGTCTTGTTGCACGTCAGATCATGGCTCTATTTCTTGGAAGCAGAAGTTCTGTGTGAGAAGCCAGGTGACCCTGCTGAATTTGGAAGAGTTGAGGAGGAAGAAATAATGTGAAATGGAAACACCAAATGGAAAAAAAAGATCACAGGGTTCAATCTGAGATGGGTCATAAATCTGAGGGTGCAGCATCTGTGAACTCAGCCACCTTGAAAACAATCTGAAAGACACATGCTTGATGGGATGGGGGAAACCCAGACAGCAGAAACTCAGAAGGGGATGAGTGAGCAAAGCACGAAGTAATGATCTCTGATAGCAGCAAAAACAGAGGAGGAGACTTTTGAGCTGCAGGTGAAGAGGTGATGATATCTCCACATTACAGAGGGAATAGCTCCTTGTCAGTGGGTCTGGTGCCCCTCTATTTGCACTAGTGCTTTCAGCACAGGGATCTCATTACCAGAGAGTTTACTGGCAGATTGGAGGGATTTCAGTGAGCAGTAATAAAAATGATCAGGGACTTCTAGAATTGACATAATGAGGAAGCAAGATGAGAAGAGTAAGATATTTATAGCTTGAGTGAGAGAGACAATTAAAAGGTGAGGTAGAAGATGGACTGGGTGACCTGAAAGCCTTGTCTATTTCTAGTAACTTCTCGTCATCTGCTGTGCAGAGAACTTAAATTTACCAAAGCTGTCAATCTGACTCTTAACAGCCCTAAGAACTCCTTGTGTGTTGTACAGCTCAGGCAAGTGTACTCTGGCTGTGTTGACACTGTCAAAATGTCACTGGTACTGTGCTTCACTTAGAAAAATAGTCATCAGTCATGTTGTAGAGAAAAATAGACACCTTGACAGTAAAGGTAAAAAAAATAGACCTTAATGAAATCAATAGCCATTGAATGCTGTCTTGTTGAGAGCAGGACTGATTGGGCAAGGTCCATCTAGTGGTGCTGAGCTGTTCTTACTGCCCGCAGTGAGCTGTTGAGTAGGGAGGTCCATGCAGAAGGACCAAGTGTGAGTCTTTATCTTTGCAAGATAGATGCTCGTTGCATCCAACTAAGCAAACCCACTGCTTTCAGATATACACAGGCTGCTGTCCTTGAGAGCTGTTGAGCTCCATGTATGGCTATTGGAGGAAGCTCTACGCCAGCCAAAAGCTTGCTATTACCTCTGATGGCTATGGCCATGCATAGGGTTTCACTTCTCAAGATCCAATCCTGGGGGACAAGTATGCCATGTCTCCTTGACATGACCCCACTTGCTGCATCACCCATGGGGATTTATGCACCTGTATGTACGTGGGTGTTCATGAATATTTGTGTGTGTGTGTGTGTGCATATAGTTCCCCCAGTTTTCCACAAACCCATTAAATGTTTATTTTTACACATATCCTACCACACATGAGTAGTTGCTGCTTTCTGCTTTTCCTGAGTTCTTTTGAGGAGACCCCTGAAAAGAGGGAATGTGGCTCATCTGAATAATTGCACAGCAGCTTTACATTGAGGGTTATTTAAAACCTTGACTACAAGCACGGCTGACTCACACACTCCCCAGCACTGTGGAGGAGAAAGACCTGGGCTTGCTCTGGACTTGTGAGACCACTGCAGACTTGGAGACAGTGAAGCCAGAGACATCTTAGTGCCTGGGTTTGCAGTCAAATTAAAACACTGCTTACTGAAAGCAATGGGGTCATGTGGTAGAAGCACTTTGGGGAAATACAAGAATGGTGAAGGCCACAGCTGCACTCGTCCATTTCACATTAGTCTGACTTTCAGAGAACAGACATAGCCTAGGGTGGTGGAAGGGAGAGAAAGGTGACCAGAAAAAAAGCCATCCATTTTTCTCTTCTGTGATACCAGGGTCTGGCTGAGCCACAACAACCTTATTCAGCGTACTGTTGATTTAGGCATCTTGGATTTATGTAACTTTGGAAATGGTAAACTATATTAATTTGCTGTGTTTTCAAGGGAAAGTTATTTATTGAGAGACATTTTTAACTCAAGTGCCAGAAGCCTTAAATCATTATAATAAATTCATGCTATTCAGGGTTTCTTACTTTGTAATAAATTTGTTTTAAACATGAATGAGGAGATCCGTGATTTCTTTAATATACTGTTATGTATTTCCTTTCAAAATGACACAGCTCACTATATCAAGTGGGAGAATAATAGTGAGAGATTTACAGTACTTAAGAATAACACAGCCTGGGAATGTGACATGTGAACCAACACTGGGCAGGGGGCCGGCAGGTACAGGGAGCCCACTATCACTCCCAGTGGCATGGCCAAGAGTTAAACAAGCTATAAATGGTCAAATCTGTGAACAAAACCAACAGTTGGGTAGAAAACTCCCTGCAAAGTGGGAATCACAACACAGCCTTATATTCAGCTCTGGTTTCCTGTGCAATGCAGAATGAAAACAGCTGAAAGGTGAGATGGATGGTCTGCCCTGAACTGGGAGGGTGGCTACCAAACCAGTGCCTCTCTGGAGCAGAACCTGAGCTAGAGGCTTTCTCCCCAGCTGAGGGTCACCCTTCCTCTTCCTGACCCTGGGCACTCACTGCAGCCTTTTCCGAGGGACCTTGTCCACCCTGACTGTGATGGCATGTTTGGAGCAGATGCATAATGGCTGCCAGCACCCCTTGATGTGCAGCAACAGGGTGCCAGGTAAGCACTTTGGAATGTGTTGTTAATCTTTGATCCCTCATTAAACTGCTGCAGGCCCTTCCACTTACCTTTTCGTTTGTGGGTGGCTGTGAACACAAGATGATAAAACTCACATTCTGGCTTTACATCAAGTCCTTCTGACTTCACAGGGATGCTTATGGGTGGGTGAAGGAGCTAGGCATAGAGACAGCCTTGGTGGTATCTAAGAAAAATACACTCCAACGTCATGGTTGTGGCTTTCTTGGAAAGTGGAAGCCCTCTGCCCCACCTGCTTGTGACCCAGCCTGCTTTGTCTCCTCATGGAGTGCAGCAAGAACTGGGACTCATATTTGTGATCTTGGGATTGGGGTTCAGTGGGGCAAAACATCACAGTATCCAAAATGGCAAAGTGCAGTTGGTTCCTAGTATGTAATGAGAGTGGTTACTTCTCCCCATAACATAGCCTTCCACCTTCCCTGCTGTAGAGAAAGGAGGAGTTATGCAGAACTATCTTGCCATAATGTGATAATCTTATCTCCAGGATGTCTATGCATGCAGACAAGAGCAGTTCCCTGGCTCTAAAGAGTTAACACATCTTTGGTGGATGTCCCCTGCTGCAGCAGGGAGTAATTAAATGTAACCGGGTTTTATGGGATGGGGGCCCTGCTTCTGCTGCCCCTCACCTGGCTGCAGGTGAGAAGTAGGACACCCCCAGGACTTCACCTTCCCAGGGATGTGGCTGGTGGTGTGCAGAGGATGACCTGAGCTGTCATGAGACTAGATGGCTTGGAAGAGGGGAGGACAAGACAGGAGAGGGCCCCACGTGTGCACAGAAGTGATGGCAGGACCTCATCTGTCAGTGCAGAAAAATGTCTGGCCAATAAACTTGCCAAACGTCCCTAATAAAGGGCTGGATGTGTTATCATGTAGAATGGTTTTATAGAGGACAGCCATAAAACGTGCACGTTGCCCTTTAAAATGCCAGGACAAGGATTGATTCCAGCAGGGTGGAGGGAGAGGAGGCAGGTGAATGAGGCTAATTGGAAAAGGGGGATAAATCCAGGGTCTCGTATCTCTGCTGTGCATCCCCAGGGTGTCAGGGAGCAGTAACAAAGCACTGCCTTACGAGCTGTGCCTGGACCTGGGCTTCTCTGCGCTGTACCCTCCACTTTGTGCAATGCTGGGTGTCCTTTCTGGCATCTGTTTCTGCTGCTGACTTAGTCCGGCCCTACTCTTACTCCAGAAAATTAGCCCAGGGAGACCTGTGGAGAAACCTCCATGAGTCCCTCTGCTGTGCTAGTTCCTTCTTATTTACACATCTCCTTTTAATCCAAACAAGTCTAATACCCATTACCTCTTCCTTGCCAGTTCCAGTAGATGCGTCCTGCCTGCCTAGCAGTCCCACCGTCAGTTCGTCTCTCCCTCTCCTGCTTTGGGACTCTGTCTCCTTGCTCCCTGTTGGCTGAAATCCACTACTGCTGAAGAGATTAACTACTGCTCCATGGAGAGGGGACAGCCCATCCTTGGGATTCAGAGGCTTGTATGCACTCTGGGCTGTGCTTGAATAAAGAAGAGAGGGGGAGCTTGAGGAAGGTCCAGTATATGTTTAGTAGTGATCAATAAATATATTGTATTCCAGCTCACATTTAATGCTGCAGAAAACAGTCAGTGATTTCACTTAATAAATGCGTACAGTCTTGCAGAACAACAGCCTATTCTTCTAGGCAATTTCTGTGCAACATGACTGCGCATGACCCAGCACCTGGTGTTATCTACAGCTGAGGCTCACTGGCTGCCGTGGGTGGAGCCCTGAACAGAGATACTGGGCAGCCAAACCCCCATGACATCTGGTGTAGAGAGAAATTCAAAAACCAAAACCCAAAACCTGCCTCCTCCAAAATAAAATAAACCCACCCACCCAACCAACCAACCAACCAAACAAAAAAAAGCTTCTTCTTGTTGCAGTCATTCCAAAAGTCAGATTTTTGTTGGCCAGGACTGTTCAAAATGTCAGCATGAATTTCTGGGTACCTGCTAGATCATCTTACTTCTCTGCCTACTCTGTGTGCATGATGCTGCTGGATTTCAGATTTGCCATGGCCCTAGCAATCCCTGTTTAAGCTGATGGTAGTGCCTGTGGGAGCGGGGGGTGGTGAAGACAGCATTCCTGGGTGTTCAGTGGGTCCCTCAGCTGTGAAAATGCCCTATGGCCACCTTTGGTGACCAAGCATGGGCAAAGCTGGGAGGCCTGTTTGATTCTATCAGACATACAATACAAACCACTTTTCCCATTAAAGTTAGAGGTAAGTCAGTTTATTATGGTATGTATGTGTGTCAACCAACATGACTGATAGATGTGGTTTGTTGTGAATTTGAGCGAGAAAAATCTTTTTAATTATGGAGGAAGCACAAAGATTATGTGAAATGCAGTCAAAGTTTGTAAGTTTCTGACTTTCTGACATGCTGTGAACCTTGCTTCACGTGAAAGCAAGTTAGTTTTATTCAACCAAGGAGTTTCAGAGCTCACAGAGTACTCTGATTTAAGTGATGCTTAGGTCCAGGTTGTACACAGTATCACAGTATATCAGAGGTTGGAAGGCGCCTCAAGATATCATCAGGTCCAACCCCCCTGCCAAAGCAGGATATTTTATGGTAATCTGCACAGGAATGCATCCAGATGGATTTTCAAAGTCTCCAGAGAAGGAGACTCCACAGCCCCTGTGGGCAGCCTGTTCCAGTTCTCCATCACCCTCACTGTAACTTTCTTGTTACACTATTGTGAAGTTCAGAGCAACATCCAGGATCCTGAAGCCTGAACCTTTTTTATTTATTTTCCTTTTTGCCACCTTTTGGCTCAGACCCATTCCTATTATGGGTCCACTGTGAAATTTTCATTGAACATACTTTCTTAGTTCTGGTTTTGTAATTAAACTTAAGGGCTGGTGAATACTGCTATGAACATTTTCCTGGCTCCCTTCCTAAACATTTGGTCTGTTCGTCTAGTACTTAGTGTTTTGCAGATACTTTTTTACATTATGCTGCCAACAACATGTATGAAAAAAATATGTGATTTAGAAAAATGCTAGTACTTTTGAGGTCTTGTTTTTGCCTTTTTAATTTGCATTTCAAAGCTTTTTTCAATGTTTGTTTAAACTGTAAACTTATGGGGGAGATGGGAATATCATTCTACCGCTTCATTCTGAGTGCTGTGACCTTTCCACTTCATCTTCAATCTTACAATCAAACCACGAACACAACTGTACTGCCCATAGTTGCTTTCTGAATTGCACCATTTCTTCCAGCATCCAGTAATAAGGAAAATGAAATCTTCAGGTAGGGTTTAGTAGCTCACTGCAAAAGAATTTCATACTGAACATTAAGCCATGTAGTGATATATGGGCATTTGTCCACTCTGACACCCACGGGAAAGTTCATTCAAATTCACTTTTAAAGGGGATTAATTAAACTGCATCAGGACCTTATTTCAAAACTCAGAATTAAGATAAATTTTAAATAAGAGATGAGAGGCCTCTTTGACATCACTTGAAGATGTCTGAGGAACTGCTGATGTGGTTTGACTAATCTGTTTTATGCTATACCTTATTTAATTCAAACTGAATGACCTGGTGTAGACAAGCTGAGATGCTGAGACTGGGTGTGATTGTACTGGGCATGTCTGCCTTCACAGCTGTTTTGTGAGGAGTGGAAGGTGTGTAAAAACCAGGATGCTTTATAAAATGAGATAATCAGTCCTGGTCTGTACAGAGCTGCAGTGATGCCATGGAGCTTTCATCTGCTCTTAAAAAGTTAAAACTGCAGGTCTTTCATCAGGGATAGCAGATCTCAATAGAGAATGTAAATAGGAGATAATAGCCCCCAGTTGTTTGCTCTTCTGACTTTTTTCCCGTAACACTTTGACTGGGATCTCTTGTTTTAGTTTGATTTTTTTTAAGTTTAATGAACTTTTTTGAACATTTGGAAAAGTTTACTTTTGAGTGAAGACTCAACTCCTTTAGCTAATTAGGTATCAACACACTGTGTGTGCACTGCAAACCCTTCTGACAGTTTCTTATTCATATCTCTGCCATCAGTTATTTGGCTGTGAAATCTGATGTCTGAAATCTTGCCAAGATTTCTGAATGGAGTTGTTGGTGTGGGATTTCTCCACTTTCTGAATCCTATTTCAAGGTGTAAGAATTTTTTTGTTTCCTTTTATATTTTTATTTACCCCTTTCCATTTTCTTCAAAATGGGGATTTTAGACAGGTGATTGACTCTCAACATCTTGGAGGCAATCTGTGAAGTATCCTTGGACACACCTTTTTAAGAGGATAACTGACTAGCTAGCTTTTCTGAGGCAGAGGATTTCAGAGTGCAGTGAGAGTAGGGGAAACTCATGAGATTCAAGCATTCTGCCAATGAATGTCCATGTAGGATTTTCCTAATATCCAAACAAACTGTTAAGTTAATGAGTTTGAATGCATGTGGACCAGCTGAGAAATTTTCTGTGGCTTGGAGCTCAATCTCCATCTATGCCATGAATCTGCCATTAGGTCTTCAGAATCTCAATGAAAAGTCCAGGCAAGTAAGGATAGATTCCACAAAGTACTATACCATCCCCAAATGCACTCTCATGTCTCCCTATGAATAGTTCATAAGCCAGTGTAAGACATCAGATGGGGTGCTTTGCAGAAGAGCTGCCCATGCCTCCTATGGAGTCCCCAGAAAATGCCATGAACAGGTCTAGGCTAGTCTTTGTGGTCCTTCAGAAAGCTAGGAAAACTGAAGTGGGGACCAAGGGCACTAGCAAGCATGTAGACTATGGGGGCTGGCAGGGTCTCTGAAAGCCCTGAGTGGGGTGTGCTGCACTGATCAGTTCTGTAACAGGTTGGGGGTGCTAAGGGTAGATGTCATCCAACATGTTGTGCTAAAGATCATTTAGTAGATCAGGGAGCAGCTAGAACAAATCCTACATGTCATTGCCTATTTTTTCTTTTTTTTTTTTTGTTACCTGATCATGCAGCCTCTCATTTGGCCATTCCTGCTGCTGCTGGTGTATGATCTAGCACAAGACTAAACCTGGGACTGAAGGACATTTGGAGATGCTCAAAGGAGGAGATGATCTGCAGGAGGAAACCTCTCAGGAGCAGTCTGGAAATTGGCATTTTTGCTGGTCCTGGGCATCAAGAGTGGGCACATTTCCTTTCCCTTTACTAAAGGAACAGCACTGAGTTTTCTGAGCTGGAAAATTAAACTCTATACATCTGGCAAATACAAACCCAGGAATTAATTTTGGAAGAAGGACTCCCCATTTTACAAACTCCAACTGCATCCAAACAGGTTCAGTGTGGTTTTGTTAAATGCTTTTCTGAGCCCTGACAATCTTTGGAAGTGAAGCCAGTGATCTCCGCCAGCTGCCCAGGAAGGTGAGCATCAGCATGGGATGTGATTTTAACATCTTCTACACAAAGGAGCTTAGCAATAGGCTCACTGGCTGGTGCAAAAAGGTGCTGATGCTCCACTTTGTTGACCTCTCCTGAGTATCAGTCATGGCTTTGCAACTGTTTGCAGAAAGGCAAATGAGTCCAAAAAGAACATAGTAAATGTAGCCTTGCATTATACTGGGGAGTTTTAGGGCAAATGTATTCCCTCTTCCTCTAATATCAGCACTGCATTGTGCAGAATGTGCTCTGTGCCATGTGGTTTAGGAGCAACCTCATAAATTTCTCTCTTCCCATCACCAGGCACATCTACCCCTGGATGGGATACAGCTGATTGGTACATGGGACTGTACCAAGATAAAGCATGAAATCCCATACCTCAGTGCCAGATAAATGTTCTCACAAATTAAACTGCAGCCAAATTCTGTTGGTTTTGCTTTAAAAGCTATGTTGTTTTCTTTTCCTTGCAGAAGCAGTTGACTGGGTAAAAAGTTCAGAAGCAAGAAAAGGATTTTCAAGTTTTTGTTTTGTTGGTAGGTGAATTGCTAAAAATTTAAGGAGACCATGCGAACACAGGACTACTCTGAGGATGGTTCATTTTGGCACAAAGCAGGAGGAGTATGCAAACTAGTTGTGGCCTCTTTTACAATTTTGGCTGTCACACAAGAATTCCTCAGTAGGAAAGAGCCATTCCCAGAAGCATCAAGATGTTGGAATGGGCAGAGATGCTGTCTGAGCAAGAGTGAAGCTGGCTGTGTGACACAGTGGGGCTACCCCAAATCAAAGGCATTGGCATCTCAGAATCACAGAATTAACTAGGTTGGAAAAGACCTTCAATATCATCTAGTTCAACCTATCACCCAACACCATCTAATCTACTAAACCATGGCACTAAGTGCCTCATCCAGTCTTATTTTAAACACTTCCAGGGACAGTGATCCACCACCTTCCTGGGCAGCCAATTCCAATGGGCAATCAGTCTTTCTGTGAAGAATTTCTTTCCAACATCCAGCCTAAACCTCCCTTGGCACAGCTTGAGACTGTGTCCTCTCATTCTGTCACTGGTTGCCTGGGAGAAGAGACCAACCCCCAGATGGTACAGCCTCCATTCAGGCAGCTGTAGATGGCAATAAGATCTCCCCTGAACCTCCTCTTCTCCAGGCTAAACAACCCCAGCTCCTCATACTGGTTGTGCTCCATACCCTTCCCCAGCTTTGTTGCCCTTCTCTGGACACGTTCAAGCAACTCAACATCTTTCTTGAACTGAAGGGAAACATCTTTCTTGAACTGCTCTGGATCACAGGATAACTCAGACTGGGAGGGAACTCAGGAGGACCTTTATCTAGCAGGGTCTTGTAAACCTCCAGGGATGAAGATGACATTGGCTTTGGGATGGATACGCTGTCTGGATATCCTTCTCTGATGCTTGACTGTCTTCACAAAGGAGCAGTTTTTACTTATATTTAGCCTAGACTTCTAGTCTCAGCTTAGCTCAGACTGGTCACCCCTGTAATTTGGCATCAGCTTCAAAGTCTATTGCTTCCTCCATGTCATTGCTGAAGAACTGAAACAGGAAAGCTCCTAGAATGGATCACTGCAGTATTCCACTTATGGCTTCTTTCCGTGCAAACTATGACCCATTCACTAGGACGAGCCAAGGCCAGACATTCACCTGTCTTTTTACTTGTCTATTATTCACCCATCCAGACTGTATGTCCTAGCTTGGATCCAAGAATATTAACATAAACGGTATCTACTGCTCTCTGGCTAGTGGACCTCAGAGTTGATAAGGAGAGACACTAAAAGCCTTGTGGCTCATCTGCTCTCCAGGCAGGCAAATCTGGGACACTGTAGGGCCATCTCTAAGGCCTCCAAAGCAGTGTTGGTCATCTGCTGGAGAAAAATATTTTTTCCCTCATTCTGTGTCACATGCCATGAGCGACAACCTAGATATTGGTCATGTGGGCTGGGCTTATCCAGCCAAGAACTAGAAGACCTCTATTTTTAATCAGCACCCTTAAGAACCAGCTAAAGGTAAGGGTTATTTTCATCAAATATTGCCCTGTCTTTCCTCACCCTCATTGCCTGTGCTTTCCCACCAGCAAATAAAGGGAGAAGAAATGCTCATGGGAAATTACAACTGTTCCCTTCTAGGTGTTGGGGTCTTTTCAGAGGCAATTGCTACTGTTAATGATTTTAGCTTGATTGGCTGTTATCACATTTGTGCCTGGGGACTGCAGCCAGCTGTGTGGGCTTTGGCAGGCCTTGACAGCAATCAGCTCCTTCCTGCTTTGCTCTAATTTTCTCAGGGGAGCTCAGAGGAAAATACTTTTTTGTTCATTTCCCCTTCTTCCCACATTTCTCTCTTTTCCTTCTTCTCTGCATCTGGTCACATCTCTGAGACCTCTACACACTGGGGAGTCTGGTTGAGACATCCACAGCAAGGTGTGGGGCACTTGGATGTAACCCTGAGAGGAAACATCTTTTTGGAAGAAGCACCTTGGCTTTTGTTATTCATGCCATGTTTGGACCCAACTCTGCACTGCTGCTGGTCCCCCAGCTGTTACAGAAAAAAGAAGGGATCATTGTGGTTATTTTATGAAAAGTGTGTGTGGATCTTTGTCAGCGGCTGATGCTGAGCGCAGAGCTTTTACAGCCTTGAGTTTAATATTCTCTTTTTTCCCTCTATCATCACTTTATATTATTCAAAGCAAATCAGACAGCCTTTGAAGAACAGCTCAAAGCCCTTTTTTTCTTTCTTTCTTTCTTTCTTTTTTTTTTTTTTTTTAAGGGTGGGAATGAGTGGGAGCCACCTGGTACATTTCTTTTCTCAATTCAGTGATTTTATTCATTGGGGAAGAGATCACTTTGCATCTTGTTCTTTAAAGGAGTGTAAAAGGCAGGTAAGATCTGTATTTCTAAAAGCCCCCAAAGAGGGTTCTTTTCTGGAAGGGTGACCAACATCTTGTTTGCACTGAAACAGCATAGCCAGTGGAAATATGACTCCTCATGTGTGGAAGGGCTCTGGCCTGGAACCTCTGCTATACTCAGAACTCCTGAACAAAATCATTGCTCTGAGACACCCCAGTGACCAGACTACTCAGAGCTGCTGAACAAAATCATTGCTCTAAGACACTCCACTGACAATTCAGACTAATCTTGCAGCCTGAGAGACTCTGAAAGCCACTGAATCAAGTGAAATTACCCTCAGCAAACAGGTTGTCCAGGTGTCAGCTCCAAAGTTTGTCCCAGGACCCCCAGGGTGGTCATACACTTTGCTGAATAAAAAATTTGCTGGATGGCCAGACATGAAGAGTTGTGCTGAACTGAGTTAAATCCAGCAGACAGTCACAAGTGGTGTATTGGGGCCTATTCTCCTTAATACTTTTATCGGTTGCCTGGATGAGGGGATTGAATGAACCCTCAGTAAATTTACAGGCCGACAACAGCAAGTTAGGCAGGCATGTTGGTCTCCTTGAATACAGGGAGGCTCTACAGAAGGATCTGGACAGACTGGGTCAGTGTTTAGAAGCCAGTGATATGAAGTTCAACAAGGCCAAGTGCCAAGTCTTGCACTTGGGTGACCACAACCCTTGCAACATTACAATCCTGGGAGAGAGTGGATGGAAAGTTGTCCAGCAGAAAAGGCTGGGGATATTAGTCAACAGGAGGATGAATATGAGGCAGCAGTGTGCTCAGGTGGCTGAGAAGGCAAACAGCATCCTGTCCTGTTTCAGGAATAGTGTGGCCAGCAGGATAAGGAAAGTGATTGTCCCTCTGTCCTCAATGTTGGTGAGGCCACACCTTGAGTACTGTATTAAGTTTTGGGGTCCTCACTATGAGAAAGATATTAAGGTGCTGGAGGGAGGCCAAAGCAGGGCAATAAAGATGGTGAAAGGTCTGGAGAACAAGCCTTATGAGGAGTGACTGTGCTATCTGGGGTTATTTAGCCTGGAGAAAAGGACCTTATTGCTTCCACAACTCCCCAAAGGCAGATTGTAGTGAGGTGGGTGTTGACCTCTTCTCCCTAGTAACAAGTCAAAAGTTGATAGGAAGTGGCCTGAAGTTGCAGCAGGGGCGGTTTAGATTGGATATTAGAGGAAACATCTTCACTGAAAGGGTTGCCAAACACTGGCACATGCTCCTCAAGGAGGTGGTTGCTGGAGGTGTTTAAAAGATGCATGCATGTGGGGCTAAGGAACATGGTCTAGTACCAGACTTGTTAGAGTTAGGTAATGGTTGAACCAATGATTTTAAAGGTCTTTTCCAACCTAAATGATTCTATGATTGTATGATTCTGAATTAAAATTTTCCAATGATGTTTCTGTTCACGTTTGCCAGTGGAACCTGAGTTGAACCTAAACTTTTCCTACATCTCTGTGATGCAAATATCCTTGGGGGAATTTGCCTGAGGGAAGGATATGAAAACCTTGAGGATCTGAATCATGGAGGTGGCCCTTCCTGCAAGGAGTTGAATCTTTGGGCATGTTAGTTGGTGGGCTGAAATTAGTCAATAAATTTGCTGGCTTGGCTTTCAACTGGAAAGCATGAAGGATTTCTGATACAGGGAACTTGGAAAGATATTGCCCTAAAATTCAGTTCTAGACTCATTGACTCCAAACCAAGGGATTTGGCTGAATAGTTGGCAGGGGCTTATTTTAAGCAAAAGGTCTACGTAAAGGTATCAGAGCATGTCCACGAGAGGAGGACCTGAGTGCAAAGCAGTGTGGGAGATTTACTAGTAAAGGCAAACAAGCCACCTCTCTCATCTTTGAATGTGGCTTAGGCCTTTCCATATCCAGCCATCTTTGCCACTTTTGCTGCTCTTTCAGGGAGGGAAAATAAAACAAGTCATCAACTCCAGAGACAGCAGCCTCCTGGGCAAATTGCCAGTTGTTTAATATTGTTGTTAATGATCTACAAGCAGAAGTAAACAGTGTGTTAATAAAATAAGTGGTGGAGGCTGAACTGGGGAAAGCTGCAAGAGCTGGTTTATAGAGAAGATAAAATACAAAGGTTTGGAGAAGGCAGGAATACACCAGGGAGAATCAGGACAGAATTCATTTGGGGATGGTTTGAGGGGATATAACTATTGGGAAAGATGAGAAGGATAAAACAGTGCCAGGCATTTGAACTGCAGTGAGCAGATGGTGAAGGCTCATCAGTGGGATTGACGAGAAAACTCTGGGTAGAGAGAGATCAGTTACGGAGGTTGCTTGGGATAAGCATAGCCCAGTTTGTTGTTTCTCTCCTTTCCATTGTTTTAACTGTCCCATAAATTTACCTCTGGCTCATGGGAAAGAGCCTGAATCTGAGTGGTGCAAAGCATTGCTTTAGCCTGATGAGGAGAGCCTGTTGTTACAGCTTTTGCAGCACCGTAAATCACCACCCAAAGCATTTTTGACAATAACTGATGAAGAGGAAATGTACTTGCTCAAGATTGTTTCCTGTTTTGAATTAGGGACTCTTACATCTAGCCCAGTGAAGCTAGCTGTGAAGACAGAAAGCTTTCTCTCTGCATGGCAAATCTAGGACTGGCTGGGTTTATGAGTCCTGCTTGTCTTGTGTATATGTAGTGGGACATGGAAGATTTCACTGGTGCCACTACCCTGAGCCAGCAGTGGAATGAGTATGCTAGCATCCAGTCCTTCTGTAGACTGCAGGGATAGGGAAGTAATTTTGTATAAATGTTCTGCCCAAACATTTAATTTCTCTTGTTTTTCCCCCCTTTCTCCCTGTCATTTGAAATTCATTGGCTTTAATTGCAGAGGTAGTCAAACTTTGGCTGCATATGAACTGCAGGTCTTCGAGGGGACTTGCACACTAAACAGCAAGATGAATCATTTATTATATTATTATTTATTCATTTAAATTCATGAATGCTTATCCAAATCCAAAATTGCCCAATTTCATCCAGACCTGAATTTATAGATTTTCAGGCCAGATGGGTCTGTTCTGATCAGCATCCTGACCTCGAGCATCACAAAGGCCAGAGAATGCCACCCAGCAATTCCCATGATGGGGGGGAGGCTTTAGTGCTATGTAAATCAGCATTATCAGGCCTAGTGAGTTGTCTGAAGTGGTCTCTAGTCGAATCTGTGAAATTGCCAGGTGGTTTTCAGCTCTGGTTCCCAGAGCATCACAGAAAATGCAGTTTCAGCTCTCCCCTTCTGGCTGTAAGACAGCTGTGGAGAGGGCTACTACTAGTGAGTAAAGGTATATAAAGTAAATATCAATCATTCTTCTCTATGGCTGTGGGATCCAGGGTTGTTCTCATATAAATCTTATGCAAGAAAATATAAACTCTTATAGTTTTAATGTGAAAAAAGCAGCTTCATCTGTACAAACTCTTTCAGGAGCCCACAAGCAAACCCCACAAGTCAAGATGAGTCCTGCCAAACAAGGCTCCACTCATTCAAAATCTGTGTGAACATCTGATTTGAGGAAAGTAAGCTGTGGGTTTTACTGTTTCAATTTCCTCCACCTTTTCCTTTTCTTGACTTGTTTCACTGCCTGTATTGAAGTCCCTGAACAGTGACACATCCCTGAAACTTGTTCATTTGCAGGATTTTGAAGGGGTTTAGATTTTGGGATGTGTTTGGGGTGGAAGTTGGGAAGTCACACCAGAAAGCAGTGAGTAATTAAAGGCAGGCAAACTTAAAAGCAGCCAACTGCAGAATGGGGTCTAGCCTTCCCTAAAAGGTGGAATAAGCAACCCATCTCCCAAAAACTCATTAAAATGCCTGTGGATATCTCAGGGAGGGACTGGAAGAGTGCCCACTGCATGAGAAGATCAGGTTTGAGACATCCAGTGAACCTGAATGTGCATAAGTCCATGGGACCTGACAACATGTATTTACTTGTGAGAGAACTGGTGGATGAAGTGGCTAAGCCACCATCCATCGAGTCTGACAAGTTGTAGCAGTTTTATGAAAATGCCACTGACTGAAAAAGGGAAAACATAACCCAAATTCTTGAAAAGCTAAAAAAGGAAGACAGGATCTACAGGCCAGGCAGTCATAGCTCTGTGCTGTGCCAGGTTACACCCAGCCCAGGGGGGCTGAAAAGAACCTAGCCCCACAGTGGACAAAGCAACTTGACCCAGATGGGCAGAGAGACTTGGTCCCCCCTCCCATGGGGAAGGGTCCCCAGGTCAAAGTCTATTCTGCCTCTCAAATGTCTGCTTGCAGCCCAGAAAGCCCACTGCATCCTGAGCTGCATCAAAAGAGGCATGGTCAGCAGGTGGCAGAGATGATTCTGTCCCTCTACTGCACTCTCATGAGACTGCACCTGGATTATTGTTTCCATCTCTGGGCCCTGCAACACAGGAAGGACCCAAATCGAGGGGAGAGCCACAAAGATGGTCTGAGGACTGGTGCACCTCCCTAATGACGACAGACTGAAAGAGTTGGGGTTGTTCAGCATAGAGAAGAACAGACTCAGGGGAGACCTTACAGTGTACTTCCAGTACCTAAAGGGGGCCTGTAAGAAGGAAAGAGAGGGATTTGTTACAAGAGGGTGTAGTAATAGGACAAGGGATAATGATTTTTAGCTGAAAAAAGGTAGATTTAGATTAGATATAAGAAAAAAGTTTTTCACTGTGAGGGTAATGAGGTTCCCCAGAAAGATTGTGGATGCCCCATCCCTGGAAGTATTAAAGGCCAGGCTGTATGGAGCTTTGAGCAACCTGGTCTAGTGGAAAGTGTCCCTGGTTATGGCAGCAGGGATGGAACTAGATAATCTTCATAATCCCTTCCAACATAAACTATTATATGACATGCCAGTCTTGCAAAATGAGGTATTGTTTTGAATATTTTAGCACACATAGAATGAAAACAAGATAGAAAGAAGAAAGACTCAAGTGGTTTGTGCCACAATCATATCTCCTGTGGCTCTTCAAAGGAACCCCAAAGACTTCATAAACGCCTTAACTTGCAGAAATTCAAGGATTACCTTATCCAGGATCAAAAGACAGAAGTATTTCAACGGTACACAGCAGCAATTCAAGTTTATGAGTATTGTGGCTTTGTTTTGCATTTCAGGTTGTTAGAATGGCAAGGAGGATGTAATCATCAACTGGATGTTGTCCAGAATTCTGAAGCTGTGTCTCTACCTGTAAATTAACTGTAGCTTGGTCTTTCTCTTGCACAGAGGCCAGCTGGCACAGGGTATCCTGCATCTGTACTATTAAATTCTCTCACCCTCCAAAAAAGGGTTTGCATCCAAGTTGTCTGCTGAGAGTAGGCACTAGTCTGTGGCAATTCCCAGGCTATGTCTAGGCATTATTTGGGAAAATGCTAGTTAGATTGTGCCAAAAACCTGCCAGGTAGTGCTTTAACAACTTAAAATACAGAAGATCGAGTTCTAATGTCCAGAGACATTTTTGGAACTGTTCATTCTGGTGGTAAAGATGTAGTCTGGGAGTTTGTTATGACTTAGCAAGAATGCCTCCAGGATCTTTGTGAGTACTGCTAATCGGTCTCTTGTCCTCAGGTCTTCTCTGAAGGTCAGTGCATTGCTGTAGTTCTTTCATTGTCTATTGCCAACAGGCTTCCTCTAATCTCCTGATGGCAGTCTCACATATTGTTTTGCCATGACATGGGCAAAGCAGGGGCAAAAAGGGACTCAGGAGAGAATCTGGCATTGCAAAGTGCTTCACAATAACATTGAGACTATGGAAGTTGCCAGAAGCCAGTCACTCAGGTGTGCAGTCTTTCCATGGTGATTCATGGAGAGACATGGGGAGTGTTGAAAATAATCCTGGGGTACAGGTTCTGCACTGTGGCTACCTCCACCAAGGATGTGAACAAGAAACTTGCACAGGCCATAGCCAGGGTTCATAGCATAAAGTTGTCCCTTCTACCAATTTGTTTTTTGCACTTTCATGTACTGTCTCAGAAATCTCCCATCAGAGTATTTGTGGTGATACAGGAAAAAATTGTGTTATGGTGCAGGATCTGGACTGCGATGTGGTGACATCTCCCTGATCCAAAGCCAGGGTGAAACAAGGGAAAGGTCACAAATGTGACTGTGAAAGCTGTGACAGTAGCTGTTAAAGGCTTTTTGGGAAGGAGCATGGGGTGAGATGACCTCTAGTATCCTCCCTGACATTTCCACACCCCGCTAATGGCAGCCAAGGCGACTTTCTGCTAATGCAAATGTTCACAGCTGTGTGCTGGATGTTGCTGAGTGGATAATGGCTGATGAGGTTGCCTGTAGACAGCCACTCCACTACCAGTGTGTAATTAATTGCTATGTAAAGTGCTCTGAGATGTGGTGCTGTTGAAATGCAGGGTGTATAAATGGCATACCCACACAAAAGGGAACATCATGCAAATTCTCTCAATATATTTTTAAATATGAGCATTTTTCAGCTGTTTACTCTTTTGTAAAATTTATTAGGCTTCCTCCTGAGACATGGAAGGCAGCAAGGGCAGTGCACATGAGCAGGCTGGCTTCCAGGGACTCCTACTCCTTGTGCTGCTTGTCCCCACACCCTGAGGAGGTCATCTTTTTGTCTTCTCCTATGCCTTCAATCTCTGTTTAACTTTTGCTTCTCCTTTTGCTTGCTTACTTACATGGTGAGCTGCTGCCTGCCTGGGGAGGGCAGTGGGGAAGGAAAGTGCTTTTCTGCAGAGGGCAGAGGCTTGTAAGGGCTCCACTCCCTATTTACTTGTGAACTGGAGAGGTTCCTTGTCCTGCTTCCTAAGGAATTAGTTGCCCCAACTGGATGCAACCCAGAGAGGTTTTTTTCAGGCCAGCTGGAGCTGGAAAGGTGGTGGGCTTGCATGGCAGCCCTGGCTGCAAAGGACAAAGGCCTTCTTGTCTACCTGCAGAGCTATAACTCCGCCTCTGAGGAAACAGTGGGAAGGACAGATTGTTTCCGTGCAAACAAGTCTGTCTGTCCTGGCCTCAGCTAGGACCGGGTTAAGGTTTGGGAGGGCTATTTTGTAGTCTATTCTTTCCCACAAGAAGCTGGGAGGAGCCACAGCCAAGATAGGTAGCCAAACCAGCCAACTGAGTATTCGATTTCATATGACATTATGACCACTGCGAAAGGGAAATATTGGTCAGGGCCAGCGCACTGGGTGAGCAGCTGTGTGGGACTCATCTGCTGGCTGGGCCTGAACCATGACACTTTCATAGAATGAGTGACAGGTCTTAGCAATGTGGTCTGAATGGAAGGCTTTGAAATCTTGAGAGGTAGAGACTACGTGAAGAAGGCAAGAGGACCACATTACCTATACCACAGAGAGGAGATAACCAAAAAAAATGACATGAAAGTTTAAAACAAAAGATGTAAAGTAATTTTTTCTCAGGACATACTACCCTGTTAGAGGATTTATTATGACAGAGAACAACTAAAGGGTAAAATGAAGTAGACTCTTTCAGGTCCATTGTTGGCCATAGGACAGTGCTTTGAATGCTACCACTGCTGCAAGAGCTCCTAAATCTCCTGCTGTCAGAAGCTGGGAGAATGTGTGGGAGATTGGTGGATGTGTCACAGTTCTTGTAGTCATTTCCTAGGCACTTGTTGCTATTAATGCACACAAAAAAAGACATAGAGACTATGTGGACTGGAAATTTATAGGGGTTTTATGTGTAAACATTCAGTGGATTAAGCAAGGGGTAGCTGACAGATCTTGGACAGAAATTATGAGCAGGAAATCTGTTTAACGAGCACTTTTCTATGGCATTCCTGAGAAGGTAGTCACAGGTTAGTTGCAATTTAATGTTTTCATCAATGGCCTGAAATAAATAAAAATGGCACCCCTGGCTAAAATGTCCGGAAGACTGCTTCAGAAGGTGTGGGAAGGACTCTGGGTCCATCAGTAATCCCAGCATATAGTGCATACATTTTTAAAGCATCAAATTGGGAGATAGAATAGGAACTCTGAAGACAGGTTGAAGCTATGTAGTGGGGAACAGCAGAATCTTAGAACAGATGAAGTTGGAACGCATCTCTGAAGATCATCAACTCCAACCCATTGTACTCAGAGTCAGTCAGCCAGAGTAGGTTGCTCAGGACCATATCTAGTTGTGCTTTGAATATTTCCAAAGAGAGAGACTTCGAAGTCTTTCTGGACAACTTGCAGTGCTTTAGTACCCTCACAATAAAAAGTGTTTTCTTACTCTCAAAACGAATTTCCTCTATTTCATTTTGAGCCTCCTGTCCTTTCACTGACATCATGGAGAAGAGTCTGGATCTACCTTTATTTGCCCCCACCAGACATATATACATATTAATAAGATCACCTTGAGCCTTCCCTTCTACATGCTAGCCAGTCACAGCTGTCTTTCCTTACATATCAGATGCTCCAGTTCATTCGCTCTCTTCATGACCCTTTGCTGGACTTGCTCCAATATGTCCTGTACTGTCTTGTACTGGAGTGCCCAGAATTGGACACAACATTTCAGATGTGTCTCACCAATGCTGAGTAGAGAAGTACATCCTCTGTTCTACTTGCTAGAAATGATCTGTCTAATGTAGCTCATGAGGCTGTTGGCCTTGTTTGTAGCAGGTCCACATTGCCAGTGCATGGTAAAATTGGAGTCCACCAGGACTCTCAGGTACTTCTCTGAAAAGCTGCTTTTCTGGTGGCCAGCCCTCATTGTGCAGTAGTGTGTGGTAATCCCGCTGGAAGGCAATGACTCTGAATAAGACTGAGGTCCTAAAGGGAAGTCATCTGGGCTTGTATTCTCAATATGGTGGCGAAACCAACTAATGACACCTTGACAGAGACCACTGAAAGAACAGGACTACTTTTAGCTCAGTGTAAGTCACAAGGGGTCAGATAACAGAAACCTGTCATGGACATGTGCTTTGTCAGGAACAGTGAGAAAACTGAGAGGGTGCAGAAGGCCACAAATATCTGGGCTGGAGAAAATGCTTCCAAGAGAGTAATTTGTTCAGCTCATCAACAAGGTAGCAGCAAGGTAGCAGGTTGTTGTGGGTATGCACCTGCTAAAAAGGAGCTACTAAATCTAAGAGCGAATGAAAGGCTCAAGACAGACCAGTGCCTGCAAATTGAACACAATAGACATGAGCAGGAATCCAGGCAGCTGTCATTATCTCTGGGAACAAATTGTTGAAATCTTGATACAGGTTTCACTGATGCCTTTGAATTAACACTTTGAAACTGCAGTTGAACCCAGCTTCTCAGGTGATTCACTATGGTTGCTGTGGCCTGTGGTGTCCAAGACTGCAGACTGGGCTCTTCTCACTGTAGTCTTCAACTCCGATTAGAGTGGACCCTGAAATGATCATGAGCAGAACACATGATGTATGGCATTTGCCTGCTCTTTATGTAGCTGACGGGCTGTGAGTAGCCTCTCTTGGTGCATTTCAGTCTGCATGGGATAGAATTTCAGGTAGGTCAGAGGGTGGAGAAACAGGGGAGCTTGGTATGGAGGACGGATATTAGATGTTCCTTGGGGATTGAAGAGGTGCCTTTATTCATGGAAAGGCAAGAACCCTATAGATGGCTTCTGCAGCTGGATGGATGTAGCCCTTCTGTCCCAGGGTACAGAAGAGACCAGTAGCAAGAGTCTGTCAATATCTTTAGGCATTGATTGGGCTACTGAACTTAAAAGGAAGAGTCTTTGAAGTCTTTGCATAGCGTAAGGGTCACTATGTGGCAATCCTGATGGATTTCTCAACACTATCATGCCTCCATTGCTGAAGTTTCCCTTGAGATCTCAGCTATTGCTTACAATATGAGTATTCATGGCTAGTAGCAGGTGTCCTTTGCGAGTAAGAACCATTCACCTAATGATGACCCAACCTCAGATTTTCATCCAAGTACTTATCTAAGTCAGCAAGAGGCACCACCGTGGCTTCCTGCAAATGAAGCAGAAATGTACCTGCAGGTCTATGATGGGAAGAAATCTATAGGCACAAATGAGTTTTCCTTTTTTTGTGCTTTTACTCATCACCCACAATAGCTTCTATTTCTAACTGTGCATTTTAAAAAATAACAAAACAAACCCCTGAAAGTCAATATTTATTTTTCAGACTCTCTCTCCCCTGCTGTTCATCTCTGAATTTAATGCTTTTGAAAGGTGAATGATTGACGATTTACTGAAAACGAAGTTAAAATATAAATAATTCCATGATTTAGCTGCTGTATTAAGCAGGCATATGAGAAAAGCCCAGAAGACCAAGGTTGGCTTTTATTATTAACAAGGAAAAAAAATTAAATTTAAATAAATGTAATATTTATTAAAATTTCTTTTCACGCTGTTACCTGAGGTTCATAAAACTTTTGAGCTGTGTCAGCTTTGCACTCCCCAGTACATTGAACTCCAGGGAAAACTATAAGCAAATTCTTAAGATCAATGCAAACTACTTCTCCATTACTCAAAAAAGGGAATTTTAACTATTTTTGAAGGCCCCAGGACTCCACTAATCCAGATATAAAGACTTTTTTCACCTTCAAACTTTTCAGTTCCAACTCCCCTTTCACCTTCTCTCCTCCCATTGCCATCCCAACACACACAGCCCTTTAACACACTGAAGAAAGTACACATACATCCTTTAGCTCATTTTCCGTCCTTCCTGTGGCCAATTGTTAATTGTAATTTGCAGAAGGTAAAGTGAGGTATATCAAAGCTCTCACTGTGCCCATCCTGTCCCCATGGCAGTGTCAGTACCAAGGAGAAGAGATGTAAGGCTCTGCTAGGTGAGGATGTTAGGAAGAAAAAATGGTTTGCCTAAGATGAAGACGTTGGAGTGTCTTGTGCTGGAAGCAGGACAGAGAAGAGTTTGGAGAATGCAAGCTCTGTCAATACCCATCTGGGATTCAGGTGTGGGATTTAAAGACAGTGTAAAGGTTCAGTAGGTTTTGCCTTGGACTTCTTAATGACAACACAGTAGGAAAGAAGACTATTATGAAACAGTTTTGTCTGTAATACATTTGCAAATGAGCACTGGGCTTTAAAAATATTCCTGCCTATATCATCCAAGCATTCTTGCTCCTGGAGCTTGATGGAGAATATGCACGGAGGAGAATAGCTGAGCTCTTCCTTAAAATGGAAGAAGTCAGGGAGATGAGAAGTCATTTCAATGGAAGATGAGAGGTATGGGACTAGAGGCTTAAACATGTCCTTAGGCCTAAGTTTGCTTTCATGTCAGCTATGTAGATCATGTTCCTGGAGTAACAGTCAACCAAAGAAGCCTGAGGACTTCAGAGAGAGGAAGAACACGGTTGCAACACCTTCAGCACGCACTCAGCTGTGACTTGATATGTGGGTAGGCTGGGTGTGTCTGTGCTAATCTGGAAGGAATTGAGCATTGGTGTCCATTACAGCAGAGTGGGCCTGCAGTTACCTGAGCTCAGGCTGCCTATACGGCAGCGTGGTGCCCATAGACACAAGCCTTGGGCATTGTCTGGTGGTAACAACACTTATTTGTCTAGGCTGAGCATCCTGAATGCAGCCTACAAATCTGATCTAGTGTGTGCCTCTGGTTTTTTTGGGGAGGGAGGAAAAGTTCATGGAGTGGAAAGTCATCAAAATTTATCACAGGCATAGTATAGTCTGCAGGAGTATCAAAACCAAAGATTTTTGTCTCAGTGGGGATCATGTAGGTGTAAAGGATCTTGGTCCCTGCGTTAGGGCATTGATACCACCCAGAATTTAAAGATTTCATGCACGGAGGCAAATTTTGCTCCTGGTGAAGTCACTGGGTATGGAGAGTACTAGTAGGTTTGGACTTTCCAAGAGTGGACTTGTAAAAAAAGAAAAAAAAAAAAACAAAAAACTGAGCTGTATGAGAATGTGCTTTGATGTTGATAAATGTGCCTTGTGAAGGCATTAGAAAAAAAAAGGAAAAGCAAGAGAAAGAAGGATGTTGAAAAGGATCATAAAGCAAGAAAAAGATGCATGGGATTTGGAAGCATTTGAAGAAATGCTTTTCATAAAGCTGTGCTAGGCACGTCCTGTCAAATCTCTCCTGCTGTGAGGAATTTTCATGTTACTTTGCAGATAAACTCATTGAGAATGTGCTGTCTGCCTCCATGGCGACAGAACAGCATCTTGAAGGAAATGGTCCTACATCATCATTTCTTCTTCACTTCCAGGCAACATCTGTAATTGCAGAGCTGGTCTGCGAGCTGCAAATTACGCCCATGTCCTCCCTGGCCTTGGGAAGCTAAGTGAAATTGCAGTCTGGTCATTGTAGGCTGGCTTTCTAAGGATTTCCTTTGGTCTTGGTTGGGCAGAGGATCAGCTGTTCATGAGGTACATGTTGCTTAGGTCTCTGTACTGTTTCCTTTTAATATTTTTAAATGCTATTTTCCATCTCGGGTGGCTCTTGCAGTGGTAAAGAAGAAGGGAGAAAAAGCTGAAGCTAACCAAGGATATAAGATAGTCCAGGTCTGGTGGCAGCCAGGCAGGACACATTAACTGGCTGTCAGATAGACAGAGGAGGGGGGGTGTGTCACCCAAGGTCTGGCTTCTTAAGGATGGAAGGGTTAATGCAATTGTACTGCACATACTAGTGTGCTGCTTGATATCCCTCTCATGTTACCTTTTAACCCCCTTGAAGAAGTTTTAGGTAGAGGAGTCTGAAACTTTGAAGTTATTAAACTCCTGCAAGTTTTGCGAAGATAGGCATCTTCATGGAGGAAGAATGTCCTCTAAATTGCTGCTGATGTTCACAAGTATTATACTCTCAGCCTCTTCCTGCTCATATGCAGGCTATGGAAACCACATAATTCCTGTAAAATAATAAAAGACATCCACACATGCACAAACACACATTTTGCGTGTTGTAGGAAAAAACATCTTTCCTTGTAAGGAACTGACAGTTCTGGGCTTTTCCTACTTTTCAGTTCACAGAGGTTCATCTACCTTTTCCTAATGAAACCAATGGTCATGACAGTTCTCCAAGGTCTTGTATTACACAGGGTAAGGATGTTTGGCTTTACTAAGAGCAGTAGAAGTTTGTCTGGCAGGAGACATTATCTCACATCAACCTATCTGCCTAATTCCTGCTGCATCCTTAGCTACATCTCTGATATCGCAATGAAAGGTCACACTTTCTTGGTTCAGTCTCTTCTTAAGATCCCACCGAAGAACCCACTGTGCCAGGCATCTTTGAGTTACTTCCATGGAACCAGTCAGGGAAGCAGCTATGTATTTTCAACAAGTCCTCTACCCCCTTTTATGTTTTTGTGGGTTTTTTTGAGTTTGTTTGTTCGTTTTTTATTAAATGGAATCTTTCAATAGAGTACTATAGTGGAAGGTGTCCCTGCCCATGGGGTTTGGAACTAGATGATTTTTAAGGTCCTTTCCAACTCAAATCATTTTATGATTATCTGTTCTGCATAAATTTTCCTCTTTTTAAAAAATTTTATTTTTTATTTAATAAAAAGTTATTTACCTCTTTTTATATGCTTTCCCTTTTTGCTACCTGGAAAATTGTTTCTATTGTCCAATTTAAAGCAGGAAAAGGTTTTTCACTTTTTTCTTATGCTGTGTTGGAAAATAGTGAATAAGTCTCAGCTGTCCCCAGTATACCAGTGGCCATATAAAGATGAACTCATCTTCATCTAGTGAATATACTACAGTTAAAGAAAATAGATGACACCATAGAGTGCTGTGTGATTTTGAGCATATTGTTGTTGAATTTGTGGTCTTAAATCCTCCCTTGGATAGTAAGACACTTAAGCTTTGCATTTCTCCTCCTTTTTTTAAGGAAGAAGGGGAAGATGAAGGGGGAAGGTAAAGAGCAGAGGAAGGGAAAGAGAAGGGGAAAGAGGGAAAGGGGGAGAGAGGAGACGGCAGGAAAGAAGAATGTAGGGGGAAGAAAATCCATTGCTGGTTTCATGATTCCTCCAGCTTCTTGACTTTTAAGGGATCAAGCCTTCCAATTCTTGCAGGATAGTCCCTGAGGCCATGTTAAGTCACCCTTGTAATTACTGTCTTTAAAAAGAAAATTTGGAGTGCTTTAAAAGCAGATTCCCATGTATTAAGAGATGGTACATGTATGAGGCAGTGTGCTCCAGTGATCTGGAGTTAACTCCTCATTTTTCCACCTCTGTGCCTTTGGTACCAATCTCTGGTAATTTTACTTTAGCGGCTTGGTTGCGGAGTGTTAACTTCTGCTCTATGTGGTGAGAATACAGGCGATATCACTGTGGACCATTGTACTGTGCTCTCCTGCAGATATGCTTGGCTGGGAGGGACTGCAACTCTCCCTGCACGTCACACAGAAGTATTTCAGGCAAAGCCTTTATGATAAATTAGGGAATGTGGTCAGCCAGAAACAGCTGGAGCGCTGTTTTATTAATCTGCAGATGGATAACAATAAAAATGATGAAAGATCTAATCAGTGATGTTATTAGCTAGAAGCTGGCAGGGAGAAAGGGGGTGGGTAGGAGAGATAAGGGGTTTGTGGGTGATGTGGGTGCTGGGGAGGGTTCAAAGATAGAGAGACAAAAGCATTGTTGGGAAGAACTTGTTCACCAGTAAAATTGAGAGGTGAAAACATTGCTGGAGGTGTGAAAATTTCAGTCTTCAGCACCCCTTTCTCATTTGCCTTTTCCTTTGACAGCTTGTTAAATCTGAGAGAACCCACATTTTCAGCAGCCAAGCTGTCCATCAGTGCTGTCTCAACCACACCTTCCTCCAGTTCTTAGCACCTCCTAGGGCAAACCATGCTAAGACACCAGTAAGGTATTCCTTTCTTGTCTTCCAGAAGGTAGGGAAATGCCTCCTTGGTAGACTGCATTGAGGGGTAAGCTGCTGTGCTTTCTGTTAGTGTGTCTTCAACTTTTCCAGCAATACTTAGAAGGCTTTGCTGATAGATATGAGGTGGGGTGGTCAAATCGCCTCCTTTGACATTCAGTATTAGCTGTTGGGTGGTTGTACATAGTGAGTGGGATGCTTATGAGAGGTACATAAAGGTTTCTGTGTGTTCTCTGTGCCTAGTTTCAATATGGCATAGTAAGGTAAGCAAGCACAACACAGAGGAGCTGTGTCTGAGGACCCAGATATGGAAGAACTGGAAGTCTCCATTAAGGATTTGATTTGGCGACATTACAAAACCCTACAGTCAACACACCTGTATGCAAATGCATTATGGACAGCTAAAGAGCCTCTGTTCTTCTCTTCCTCTGTCATATTTTGCAATGCATATTATTTGCTTACAATTCAGATCTGTCTCAGAGTCTCTGTGGTAAAAGCATATTGAGGAAAGTCATCTCCTTTCCCAGCAATTTTCTCAGCTTCTCTTGATCATTAACATGCTGGAAATCACTTGAAAGAAACACTGCAATTTTTTAAGGGATTTTATTCATTTATTCATCAAGGTTAAGGACCCTGAAAAACTGCTGTCTACATCTTTTAGCACTTACTTCTTTCAAATCTCATATATATATTATAGTCCTCAATCTGGAGTTATCTTTCTCTATGAGGTTTTCTCTGCCTGTATCTTTTGTTGCAGTCTTAATGTACAATAAACCCCTTTAAAATTAGTTATATTGCTACAGTTGTCAAAAGAACTCAAGTGATCTGATGAATTTAGTAAGAATTCCAGGCTGTGAAACAGACACAATAAAATTCTCTCCTTCAGCCTACTTTCTTCATTATTAAAGCTGCAGTTTATAGTGTGCAGAGAGTTGTGCACTATAATTGAGGTTGAATTGCCGTTCTCAATATAAATCCCCTTTTCTTTGCTCATAACTCCAACCAACATGTGGACTGAAACCGTGTGAACTCTTAGCCCACAGCAGGATATTTAAGTCCATGATCTACTGGTTTTAGTTCTCCTGCTGTGCTCTGCTGTCCCAAATATTTCACCATAACAGGAACTTCTGGTGAAGTTAAAAAACACAACCTGAGTATTAACAGGTACCTGGCTTAGGTACCTGTCTTGCACCTGTATTTTAGGTAGCTCATGAAACCATTGTCATTGTGCAGGCACTGGTATTTGCAAGCCAGTCGTCTGAGAGGGTGTTTTTAGAAGATCCCATCTGCCACCTTAAGTAACAGAAATGTTTCTGAAGCCTTAAAAAACATCTGTTCCTCCCTATCGACCAGACAGGAAACTTAGATATTTAAATCCTTCTCTACTCTGATCTTAGGTCCAGGTGAATCCCAGAAAAACATTTCCTCTACTTCATTCCTCCATGTCGGTGAGGACTAGAAGTTCGGCAAGAAAGACACTGAGGTGCTGGAGTGTGTCCAAAGAAGAGCAAGAAAGCTGGTGAAGGATTTAGTGAAAAAATGGCCGTTTAGCCTTGGAAAAGGAATCTCAGAGGAAACCTTATCACTCTCTACAACTACCTGAAACAAGGTTGTAGGGAGGTGGGTGTTGGTTCCCTTATCTCAGGGAACAAGTGACAGGACAAGAGGAAATGGCCTCAAGTTGGACTGGCGAAGGTTTAGGTTGAACATTCGGAAAAAAATTCTTCATGGAAAAGTCTGTCTGGAACAGGCTGCCCAAGGAAGTGGTTGCATTACTATTCCTGGGGTTTAGTTGAGGACTACTCTGTACTAAGTTAACAGCTGGACCAAATGATCTTATAGGTCATTTCCAATATAAATGATTCTTTGATTCTGTCTAAATTTCAGTAAGAGATTCAAAACCATAGATTGGATCTGCTTGGAGGTCAAGCAATTGCTATTCTCTTAAGCCGTAGATGACAAGAGGTGAGGACCTCTTTTTCTGTATGCTGTACTTTACTGGCTTCCCCTTAGTACCAACTCTAGAACTTAGAGGGAAGCACTTGGATGCAGACTTACACTGCATAAGCCAACTTGGTGCCAAATCTTCCAATAAAGGGTTGGTTCAGATGGATGGTCTGTCCTGAAGGGACAAAGCCTCAAATATGCTGTGAAACAGACTATGGAGTAGGAGCAAGGAGGTCTGGTTTTCCAGGACATTGCCCATGTTGCCCAGGCTTGTCTGAACATGCCCTGGGGTCCAAGTGGGCTAGGTGTGTGTGTCTTTGGCCATGTTTGGAGAAAACCTGATTCTATAGGTTAAAGTATCAGGTTTCTATCTCTTAATCTTTGTTGCCACTGGCCATCACTGTCACAGGAAGTCTATAAAGACTGGCCCAAAGGGTGAGCAATTTGCCTGGTTTTACTGGAAGAAGCAACAAGAGCCACTGCAGAGGTTGCCATTAAAGAACCTCTCCATAGCAGGCAAAGCTACAAAAGCTTCCAAGCCCAGAGCTGCAGGGACAAGAGCTGCTCAAAAGTCTGAGCACCGAAGATACCCCAAGTCACAGCCTGCCCAGGCAGCCACATCATCTGCCTGCCTACCCTGTACCAGGGACGCATCCTTCATAGAGAAGCCTCCCCCCTGGCACAGTAGCACCCATGTACGGATGCCATCGCCGCTTTGTTTGTGGCAAGTGAATTCAAGAGACTTATTTATTTTTTTGCAGTTATGAGAGATCATATAAAAAATAAGAAACACACATAGTCATGTATTTACAATGGGCTAAAGAAGGTGGAGGAAAGAGATTCATCCTAGAAGGAAATTGGTGAGCTGGGAAGTATGTGGTAGAGAAATGACAGACATCCTAAAGCAAGACAAACCAAGATGGATGAAGACCAATCCTGTCTGGAAACTGCTGGCACGGGGGAGTGTTTTTGATGCATATTGTCAGAGAGGCCATAAGCTGTTCATTAAATCCCTCTCTCTGCTCTTGCTGCTCATGCAGTAGAGAGCAGTAGTGATAGAATGTTCTGTCATTTACCCCGAGTGCATCCTTGTTGATTTGCCTTGGTCAGCATGCAAGGACTCCTTGTACCACCCTTAATGTACAAGGCAGCCCATGGCATAGGCTGAGGATGCAGAAGCACGTGGCAGGACCCAAAGAAACCATGGCAACGTTAGCAGAGCTCATATGCCCATGTCCCAAGTACCTTTCTCCTCCAAGCATACAGCTCATCTTTCTCACACCTCTCTCCCATTTTCTTTGCTTTCTAAGTATTACTTGTACGAGTTCAAAGTGAAGTGATGGAGCCTGAGGGGAAGGGAAGTCTATGTTTCTGAAAATGTAAAAAAGACCCTCCTGCGTAGAGTTTATTCCTCTCCTGATGGTGCTCTTTGTCCTCAGCTGAACTGCTGTGACCAACTGAACAGAATTTTGCTCCACAAGTACAGCAGAGATGAAGAAAAAGATGAAGAGAGGGAAAGAAAGTGACTCCTAGGCTGCTAGCAAGGGCAATTTTTTTGATGTAACCTTTATTTTGGATGACAGGGCTTAACATCTTTCTTAATAGCATTTCCTTCATTTCATGCCCACCCATCAGAGTCTGCACTCTGAAAGCTGGTAGTGTTTTTCTGTGTGGTACGTGCCTGTTTTGTGAATGTGTTTGGTATCCTGGCACTAAAGCAAAACACTTTCTGGCACTATTTCTCCATCATAATGTCAGGAGGGTCTGGGCGTGAGCTCTCCAGGATGCTCGTGATAGTACTTTAATAAGTCTTTTGAAATCCTTTCCCTAAGAAGTACTTCTGGCAGTTACTGTCCACATGTGCCTGGTCTGGACAGAGTTTTAAGAAGTAGGTTGGCTGGGATGAGGCAGCTCTGAGCTTTGCTGATTGAGCTATGCCTAGGAACTCTGTGAAGAGTTTCTGCCACCAGACTGTTCTGAATTTCTAATGAAATTGAAAGTCACGCCTCAAGCACGGTCAGCTCTAGGAGCAGCATTTAACAAAGAATCAACTTCAGCTAACACCAGCCCCAGTGAATTAATACAGGGCATTTTGGGTAAGTCTAAGTTCTCATCTGTTTAAACATTATCAGTAGGAAAATTCTGCTGTTCTCCAGTCTTAACCATCTTCAAGAAGCCTACATCCAAGACAAATAAAGACATACATTTTAAGCTGGATTGTTGTTCTGTTTCCAGAGATTGACTGGCTGATGGACTTATGGGTACAGCTATATAAGAAATACATGAAGATAATGTATGCACCCAGTGTTGTGGTTTAACCCCAGCCAGCAACTAAACACCGCACAGCTGCTCACTCATTCCTCCCCACTCTCAGTGAGATAGGGAGGAAAACTGAAGAAAAAAAAAAAAAAAAAAAAAGGTTACACTCATGGACTGAGATAAGAGTGGTTTAATAACTAAACTAACATATAATTATAAGAATAATAAATACAATATTGAGAACTGTAATTAAAACTAATATAACACAAGAAAGAGAAATAAAGCTCAAGTAAAGGCAAATAATCACAATGCAATTGCTCACCACTTGCTGACCAATGCCCCAGCAGTGATCAGCCCTCCTGGCCAACTCCCTCCAGTTTATACACTGAGTAGGATGTTCTATGGCATGAAGTATTCCTTTGGCTAGTTTGGGTCAGCTTTTCTGGCCATGCTCCCTCCAAGCTTCTTGTGTACCTGCTTACTGGCAGAGTATGGGAAAACGAGAAATCAGCTTAGGATGAGCACTACTTAGCAACATCTAAAACATCAGAATGTCATCAGTGTTATTCTCACATAAATCCAAAACACAGTACTGTACCACCTACTAGGAAGAAAATTAACCCTATTACAGCTCAAACCAGGACAAGTCCCATGAAATTTTGCTCACGCATCTCTACCTCATTGTTCTGTTCTTTGGTTCATCCTTCCTCTAATAAATTAAACATAATCCTCTGTTGGAATGTGGTAGCTAGCAGGCAGGCAGCATACTGTATCTGTTATTTGTCAGGGACTGTCACAATGTTTTTCTCTATTGATCTCAATAGTTGGCATCTATTGGTTTTGTTGTTATTCCTCAATTAGGTTTTAAGCTTGTGGGTCAGGCACCATCATTTGGTCTCTGTGCACACAATGAATGGTTTTAGGCACCCATGTAGTGTGACAATTCGGATTACCACAGAAGCATAGCATTGTTTAGTCTGGAAAAGACCTCTGAGATCATTGAGTCCAGCCACCACCTAAACACCACCACAGCCCAATCATTTCCCAAAGTTCCATGTCTATGTACTTTTTGAACATGCCTAGATATGGCACTTCAGTTATACTTACTGGAGAAGGACAAATCATTCCTGTTGAAATATTTTCTACAAAGAAATGTCGGTCATGATGTCCCCATATTTCACCTCCTCAGTAATTAAGAATAAAAATAAAATTTAATTTTGAACCTTCTGGACATAAAGGACTTTGTTATTTGTGTCAGGGTTCATGTGAATTGCCACGCTACCTGACAGGAGATTCAGTTTGTGTAAACTGTGCTTCCATCCTCTGCCACTGGTCCTTTTCCTTCACTGAATGCTATTTCCCATGAAAGACTGAGATATCTTACTAGTTGGCAACATATCTGGAAAGTTTCATTGGTTATGAATCAACAGCTTCCTCAATTAAAAACTTCTATATTTTTAACACTTTGGCCCCATCTGGGCTGTAAAATGTATGTTTTCCATATCTGCTAGAGAGATGTGTGGCAGATTTGGCTCACTCTTTTCCCCACACAGTTCAAGTTGGTCATAAGCTGCTGTCAATGATCTAACTTTAGCTTTACTCCTCCAAATCCTTAGCAGTCTCCTGGACTTGACTTTCCAAGTCCTTTCATGTCACTTCACATGGTAGTGGGAGGAAGTGAAAATTACGGGCCACAGGCAGGGTTCCAAAAAGTGCTCTCTCCTTCTCAGAAAAGGGCTGGCATCTTTCCACGGGCCTTCATTGTATTTTATAGCTATACTACAGTATTTAACAACATAATTTAGTAAGTGTCGGTACTCTGTCTCAGAGTGTGTCTTACTCAACCCCTGGTGACGTGCACTGATTCAAATAACACACCGTGACGTAACATTAATGTTTTCTGGAAATGAGGCTGGAATCAGAAATGCCTTTATTGCCCATCAGCATAAATACTGATGTCAACCTGATCAGCAAGCAGAATTGAAGACTATTTGCCCTTAGGAGGTGACTCTCTTTCATGTTTTAATTCATTTCCCAACAAATTAGCTACCCCAAAGTGCAGACACACATTCAACTGGTTTATATATGCCATAAAGACAGTTGGTTTTGTGCTGTTTTTCACAGCACATTTTTTCCCAGCTCTTGAGCACTAGTAGATAATTTATTTGCTTTTGTTGCATATGGTTGTACCTGAATTAATTTTTTCCAATCACAAAAGATATGAAATTATTAAAGAAAACTAAGTCTTTGGCATGGATTAAAAACATAGCCTGTAAGTGTCTTAAGAAGACCTGCTGCAACACAAAATCTGAGTGAAACTGTTTCTCACCTTCACAGTTGTGGTGCCTCTTCATTCCTTGTGTGTGCTAAATGCTCGGGGAAGATAATTGTGTCTGGGATCCTAGACTGCTGTCTGATTTAGGGAGTTCTAAGCACAAAGGAATGGGAACACAGTAACTTTTCTGGACTTTCTCTTCATGTTTACCTCAGATATACAGCCACCATCTGTGTTTTGTCGGATTCTCAGGGAGGTCAGTTGTCAAATGGAGTGGGAAGATGGAACAGTTGCATCAGAAGCTGTTCAGATATCAAGTTCTGAAGAGATTTTAATGTGTTCTCCAGCTCAGAAGTCTGAAGTAGTCCATCATAATTTCTAGCAGCTGTACCAGACTTTGTACTCAACATTAAAAAACCCACATTGAACCCATGTAATATAATTCTTCACACTTGCAGTCACAATGTCAGGTCTTTCCTTCAGGACTGGTGTAGTCTGATTTATGCCATGTTGATTTTCAACCAGTAGCCAGGTCTAAGTTGAGGCTTCCTCTGTGTATCATCCAAAGGGTAGTGACAGTTCCTCAAGTCATCCTTCTCTTATCTCTAAGATGACTTCTAGTGTTGAAGCTGTGCACGAAGCATGTCCTGTCTTAGATTCACAAGGCTGGACTTGGTCTGATGAGGGTAGCCAGTGATAAGCTAATTAGAGTGCATGTGGGAGGCCACTTACTCTTCACTGGGTGGAACTGGAACTACTGTGTGAGGCAGAGTAGTTCCCCACAATGTCCACTGAAGTTCTCATCCTTTTGTACACCCCAACATTTCTTTGGGTAAATGCTTTTTTTCTCTCATAACTCTCCCTTCCCACATTAGATTTCTTTGAAAAGAAACTCAGTCCAGAAAAGAGATGCAGTAAGTCCTGATAAATCTACCAAGTTGGACAGTGGTGAGGAATGGGTTGCATTGGGTACCTGTCCCACAATGTAGGTGTAATTGTGGTTGTGTAAATCTATCTATAGTTTTATTTCATGAGGCCAACAAGAAATGTGGCCTGAAAACAGACCTTCTGTGAGCAGGAGGCTAGACAAGAAAACCACAGAAGTCTGTTCCTAGCAACATTGCTGTGTTTTGGGTTCTATACCTGCTCTGTTGATATATTTGGTGTTTAAAGTTTGGAGGGATGATATATGACAACATACTCATAGATTTATGCATATGTACAGCAATCATGAAACCACAGAATTATGGACCACCTCACTTTGGAAGGGATATGGAAATATCACCACATCCAACCTTTTATGGGAAAGAGATCTTAGGTGAGATTGTCTAGCACACAGCCCAATTACACCTTGAAAACTTACAGTGATGGGGACTCTACTACATCCAATGACTGAGTGTTCTCACTGTGAAACATTCCTTGCATTTGTTGTCCCTTGTCTTCTCTGTGTGGCTTCTTGTGAAAAGTCTGTCCTCTTTGTAGTCACTCTTTAAATCGGTAACAATTTCCTCTAAAGCATTCATCTGACATTCTCAAGGTTGCTTTTTAATAAGAATGAGCTAGTGGGACATGAATTCTTTTTTGTACTTTTCAAAAATCTCCTTTGTAAACCTTGAAACCACTAAGAGGCAAAGGTGTATGTCATTTCACAAATGTGTAAAGTGAAGTGATGCAATGCAGAAACGGTGATGAGTGACACTGTCACAGGCTATGCACTGGTCCATACACTCCTCTCAAGATGGCATGTGGCTTGGTAACTGTCCAGCTCCACCATCTGCAGAGACTGAAACTCAATTGCTGTTAACGAGTGTGAAATTATGGTGATATTAGCATAATTAAAATGAGAAGAATTCTAGTTTGAGGATGATTAATGTCCATGGAAAACGTTGGATGGAGCTGGAAAAGGCAGGTCCAAGACTGTTGGCTCAGACTTTATTTACCTGCACAATTTCTCCAGGTACAGAAAGAAATGTCCTCAAAAATAAAAAGAAAGGTTTAATGTGGCTACTGACTGGTATTAAATAAATGATGCATGTTGGCAGAGCTATAGATGAGAACAGCAGAAAACACATTGTGAAAGGAACCAGAAGAATTGCTGTCATAAATCTCCCCAAACTATCCTAGTCAAAGAGAGCATAAAAACTGAGCAGGCTACTGGAGGTATAAGGAAGGGGGCTTTAGCAGAAAACAGTGGCTCTGTAGTTTCATTGACACAAGTTTTGCCCATGCATCCGCCCTCCTAGAAGGATGCCCAGGGAAAGGAAAAGGTTGTGATAAGTGTGACATTGCAGCTTGGGTTGTTTGGCTTTTGCATTTTATTTTTTATTTGAGGCAGGTTAAAAGAGCTCCAGGTGTTCTCTCTAGAAAAAAAGAGATTAGAAGGCAACATTAATCAAGTTTACAACATATTCAAACAAGTAGATAAAGAGGAGAGAAAAAAAATACCTTGAAATGTTTTTCTAATGAATGCATATTTTCACTGAAGAATTCACAGAGGCTGACATGGAAAAAGACATGTATATATGCAAAACTAGGGTCAGAAGACAAAGTGGGATTATTTTCAGAGCTCATAAATAATTTAACTGTTGGAAGGAAAATGCAAAAAATAATGTTGATCTTATTGCCAAAGAAATGACTTTAGGTTTGATAAAGTTAAGGGGCTAAAGGGGTTTTCACATAGAAGAATGGCAGAGCATAGATGTTTGTCTATTACAAATTGTCACAATAAACACAGATTTTGTTGGGTAAAAGAAAGGCATGTTGGGGCAGGATAGTCTGGCTTCTTTGACACAGTAGAATTTCTGCATCCAGTAATAAATGACCTTTATATTGGAAAGAAATTGCAGTTTCTTGCTGACTTTTGTAAGGTGTTCATTGAAAGAAGTTTAACTGTTCTTATTAACCTTTTTTTGCTGCTATTGCCGGATGCTTGTAAGAATGCCACTTTCAAAAACCTGAGAGGAGCTTTACAAAGGACTGGGCACTGGAAAAATTTGAAAGGCAGAGAGTATACTTCATTTGCATTCCTAGTCACCATGAAAACTGTACAACTTCACAGTGACCAGGGCAGGTCATATAAGAAATTTGTTACCTGCTTTCCATACCACCATCACACCTACTTGATCTCCACATCAGTCACTTTGCACAGTTTAGTCAAAGGGCTGAAGTTCTCAAAGTCCTTGTTCTCTATAGTTTCTCTTCTTGTCAGATGATGATGACCAATAACTGCCTCTCTGACTTGTATTGTAGTTTTATTTTACTGAACTGAGTTTATATTTCCAGACAGTGAGAGAAGGTGGATTGACAGCCCTGAAACTTGCTTTCTTTGAACCTGTGGTCTCATTGCCTTAACACACCTCAAGCTTGTTGACTGGAAATCGCTATTGCTCAGCTATGAGCTGCACAGAACCTCCAGCACTTCTCTTCAGTATGCAGAACCTGACCATGTGTGCGCTGTCTGAGGCTATTTCAAATGGTAAGTACAAGCCATGGCTAATCTGTTTTACTGCCCGCTGCACTTGGCTTCTTCCTGTTACTACCTCCCAGCTGAGATTTAGTGGTTTCCATCTGTGCTGAAAGTGTTTCCTAATTCAGCCAGGTGTGATGCTTGGCCATGACCTCTGTTCATCACCTGTGGGAGAGACAAAGCGAATCTGCGTGCTGAAGCCATGGAGGACTAATCCCTGTGAAGTGAGACCTCACCTGTTTCTCATTTCTGCTGCTAAAAGTGCAACAAAGCACCAGCTGAGATCATGAGCAGTGATATGGGAGAAAATTAGAAGGGCCAAAGCCCAACTGGAAAATTCCAGGGAGAAAATTTGAAGGGACAGAGCCCAATTAGAAATAAATTTGACTTCAGCTGTTAAAGAGAAGAGAAAATCCTTCTACAAATATATTGGCAGCAAAAGGAGCACCAAGTAGAACCTCTGTTCTCTGTTGGATGAAGGGGGAAACATTGTGGTCCAGGATGAGAAAAAAGCTGCTTAATACATTCTTAGGCTCTGTCTTTAGTGGTGAGACCAGTTGTTTGCTGGATGCCAAGCCCCCTGAGCTGGAAGATAGCTATGGAGAGCACAATGAAGTCCCCATAATTGACGACCAGATTGTTAGTGACCTGCTGCATCATTTAGATGTACACAAGTCTATGGGGTGAGGTGGCATACACCTGAGAGTACTGAAGGACCAGACAAAAGTGCTCACTTTCCATCATTTACCAGCAGTCCAGGCTAAATGGGAAGATCCCAGCTAAGTGGAGATTGCCAGTTGTCCATTACAAGAAGTGCTGGAAGGAGGATCCGGAGAACTATAGAAGTATCAATATGACCTCCATGCCAAAGAAGGAGCAGATCATATTGAGTGTCATTATGCAGCACATGCAGGGAGATCAGGCAGTTAGGCCCAGTCAGCATGGGTTCATGAAGGGCAGGTCCTGCTTGACAAAGCTGATCTCCTACATCAATGTGACCTACTTAGTGGATGAAGGAAAGGCTGTGCACGTTGTTTACCCGGACTTTAGTAAAGCCTTTGACACTGTCTTCCACAGTGATCTGGATGAGGGGATTGAGTGCACCCTCAGTAAGATTGCAGATTAAACCAATTTGGATACAAGTGTTGATCTTCTTAGATGTAGGAAGGCTCTACAGAGGGACCTGGACAGGCTTGGTCAATGGCCTGGAGTCAGTTGTTCGAGATTCAGCAAGGCCAAGTGCCAGGTCCTGCATTTGGGCCACACCAACCCCATACAGGCTTCGGGAAGAGTGGCTGGAAATCTGTGCAGCAGAAAAGGACCTGGGGGAGCTGATTGACAGCAGCCAGACATAAGCTATCAATGTGCTCAGGTGGCCAAAAAGACCAACAGCATCCTGGCCTGTATGAGGAACAATGTGGCCAGCAGGAATAATGAACTTAGCTATGTGGTACTAGTGAGGCTGCACCTTGAGTGCTGTGTTCAGTTTTGGGCCCCTCACTACAAGAAAGGCATTGATGTGTTGGAGTATGTTCAGAGACAGGCAATGAAGCTAGTGAACAGTCTGAACAACAAGTCTTATGAGGAGTGGCTAAGGGAACTGGGATTGTTTAGTCTGGAGAAAAGGAGAAAAGCTCATTTGTCTCCACAACTACCTGCAAGGAGATTGTAGTGAGGTGGAAGTTGGTCTCTTCTTCCTAGTATTAAGTAATAGAAGAGGAAATAGCCCCAGGTTGCACCAGGGGAGGTTTAGATTGTGTATTAAAAAAAAAAAAAAAAAGGATATATTAAAAGGACGGTCAGGTATTAGAGTAGTCTCACCAGAGGGGTGATGGAGTCACCATTCAAGTGGTGTTCAAAAAACATGTAGACATGGCGCTTCAGGACAGAGTTTAGTGGCCATGGTGGTGTTGGGCTGATGGTTGGAGTTGATGATATTAGAGGTCTTTTCCAACCATAACAATTCTATGCTTCTATGCTTCTATGATTCTATGACACAGACTCCTCTGTTCTAGGACCATCAAAAAAGGCTTACTAAGCAGCTGAATATCAAACCCCTATCACTAGTGATCTGGAATAGAGGCAAAGCAAGGTCCTCTCACTTCAGCTACACAGACCTCTGCCTTCTTTTCTTCATCATTTGCAGTTAGTGAGAGGGAATGCTATTTTACATATGACAGATTAAAACCCTTCCTAAAAATTTGACATTTGGTGGTATCAGCTCCTACATGGAAAGAAAAACTCCTCAATCCCTGGTCAGACTGGATCTGGACTGTAAGTCTTTCAGGCAAGTGTATGGCTTTATGTGGTTTTTTAAAACTCTAAGAAAACAAACCTTAAATGTCTAGTATTTTACCCAAACTCAGCTTTCTCTCAGGAGTGCAAAAAGCTTGGTTGTCAAGGAGAGAAAATACTTACTTAGTAAAGCTTGAAGATCAAGCTTTTAGCCTAGAAACTGAAAGAGGTAAATAAGCCAGATATAGGACAACGCCTGCTTGACTGCAGAACTTGATGTGCAGAGCCAGGCAGACTCTAGCTCATTATTCTGTTATGGCTTGGACTGCTCTGTGCAACTCGGTCATCAGAACAGGAATTTTGACATTCACTCACCAAACTATCTCATGAGTGGGTTCTCATATTAGGCAGAGGAGGTTAATTGGTCCCAGCCAGCCAGCTTTTCTCAGGTTGCTATGTGTCTCAGTCTAATCTCATGTTTCTTATATTCTGAACTTGGCTGCTGTGCTTCCTATCAGCTAGTAGAGGTATGCACAGGGACCCAGACCCCCTTGGGCTGTGGAATGCTAGTGTAGGTGTTCTGGACAGGTGTCCCTTGGGGTTGGTAAAGCTGGGTTTAGAGGGACAAATATCTGTTCACCATCAATCTTCTGTTTGCCTGCCCTTAAAGCAAACCAGGCTTGTTCTCTAGAGCAAATTCGTGTGCACTTGAGTGAAATGTGATGCAAGCATTAGTCTGATGAGTGCTGTGCCAAGCTCATGGGCTCTGGCGTGCTCTGGGATTGCTACAGAAAGCAGCAATAACAGAACACAGTGAGAGGAAGAAGTCAAAAAGAGGAAAAATTTGACTGATACTTCCTGTCCATACTTATATGCAATTGTAACAGTGACTGTGGCCTTCCATAGGCTTGGCTTAAAATAGATATAGATAATCTCTAGCACTTGATGACAGATGGTTCAGCAATATAGCTAGGACCATTCTCTCACTTAATAGCTTTTGTTCTAGCTGAAAGAAGGTAATCTTTCCTTGTAGGAGCTGGTGGGGGTGTCTGTGTACAATGTGCCTTCTGATAAGTGTTCCCAGTTTTGGTGTTTGTTTTTTAGCTCACTGATGTGGAATTGTCTCCCTCACCCTCTAGAGAATGAACTCACAAATGAGGCATCACAGTCATGATGTCTGATTTGTGAGTATATTGCTATCTGGTAGGACTCACAACACTGAATTAAACAATTGTATTATCTGCACTGTGTATGGAGAAAAGTAGAACACATGATCTGATCTACCTCAAAAGGTGAGGGGAAGATTAAGTCCTTTGTCTCTCTAAGGAGGAGAGATCCATTTTTGAGAAGCCATGCTGTGGCTTTCTGCTGGGTAAAGCTGACAAACCCACTCACTAGCTGCCTGCAGACTTGCATGGCTATATCACCTCTTTTTAAGGGCTGAAATCAATATCTGCAATGCAGCCAGGCAGGAGAGTGCCATGAGTAGCAGAATGACCTGCTCAGGGTAATGGTGGAGTCATCATCCCTGGAGGTGTTTAAGCAGTGCGTGGACCTGGAACTTAGGGACATGGTTTAGTGTTGACCTTTCAGTGCAGTGTTGAAGGCTGGACTGGATGAACTTTGAGGTCTCTTCCTAGTGGATATTTTCTGTGATTCTGTGATTAAGGTGGACCAAGGAATCACATAATCACAGAATGTGAGGGGCTGGAAGGGACCTCGAAAGATTGTCTAGTCCAACCCCATGAAATGAGCTTTAAAAACACTTCCTACAGAAAATAAAAATTGCAAGAAACAAAGAAAATAAAGGAAGCAGATTTTTTTGAAAGTGGACATGAAAGGGTAAGAAATGAAGTCAGCCTGTCCAGTGTACAGCCTGAATTGAGAGTCAGCTGGCATTTCATTGTGTGGAACAAAGCACTCACAACCCACACCACTGACTGACCGCCCCTGCAGCAGAGCCTATGTCTTATGGTGAAATGTTCTGTGTGCTCTACAATGTGCATCACATTCGTGGGAACAGTGTGGTTTCCTAGGAGAGGTTATGGAGTCATTCACTCATTGTTTCTGTTTCTATTTCCACATTTTCAACAAAAGAAGGCAGATCAATGAGAGGATTTGTGAATACCTCCTTAGACTGCTCTACAGTTGTATTATCAGGGCTCTCTTCTGTGTCACTCAACAAATCCCAGCTTTCAGCTGGACAGAGGAACAATCTGAACCTTTGTTTATTGTATCTCATGTAAATGTACTGCACCTTATGAGACTGCTGTGTACGGGAACAGGGCATGCTTACCTGTATGAGGATAAGGAACCTTCTTCCTCAGTCTTTGCTCACCTGAAGTAGTCCATACCAAACTCAGAACTTGTGAGATCAAGACCTATCAAGATGGTTTATGAATGCAATGGTGAGAGGAAATTTGCTGCCAAGGTGTTTCTTGCCAGCAGAAACCAGTAGCAATGCTGTACAGGTTCCTCTGCAGCAGTGTGGGAATGTTTATGGTTGGTTGGGCACTGAAAAAATCTTGCAAACTACCAGTGATGAGTGCAAGTGTGCAAAGCACAGGGCTCTGAGCAACATGGTCTAGTTGAAGATATCCCTGCTCACCTCAAAGAGATTGGACTGAATGATCTTTAAAGATCTCTTCCAACCCAAATTCTTCTATGATTCTATGAGACACTAGAGTTACCTCATTCCATTAACAAATGGAGTACAAGGGCCCTGATTTTGTACCTTCTGAATTTTGGGGGAGGAGGTGGTTGCTCTGTTGTGAGTACGTAGTGAGAGGGTAGGTATGAGATTGAAAACCATTTTAGGAGCTGATTTCCTCAAAAAGTAGAATAGCAGCTATTATAAAAGGCATTTTCATTCATAGCAGGGTAACTTGAGGCTGTGCCTTATTCCTATTTTGTTGTCTCTGGCGTAATAGGACAGGACAGGTAGTTTCAAAAGAAGTTTGCTGCTTTCTGAGGCAATGGTATCAGCTGCTTCCTTTTCCAGGTGATGGTGTGCATAAGCTTTTGCAAGCTGCTTGGCAGAGTTTGCACATTGCACTGAAACACCAGTTGATACGTGTCTTCTCATCTGCCAAACCCCTGCAGTATGTGAGTTCTTCTTGGGACCATGAGCACCTCACATGCTTCTAAACTTATGGGGCTGTTGCTGCCCAGGTGTATTCAGAACCAGGGAAAATGTGCTCTTGGAAACTAGAATATTCAAAGTGGAAAAGTCCTCACCCTGCTTTGCCATGACATTTCCAAATGGTGTTACAATGTTACTTACATGAAGGGAAAACAGGCATTGTTCTGTATCCTCATCCAAAGCCCAGGCCATCTTTTAATAAAAGCAAGCTATCTAATGGACATCTGCCTGGAGTGGGGATGGGGTGGAAATGGGGAGAGGAATTGTTTCTTCTTGTGTGTGCAAAGGCTCTGTCATGATGTAAGTTGGTGCTGATATGGAAAAGTGACTCCAGGAAGGGATTTACAGCTTTCTTACAGACACAAAAACGTGATTAGTGGTTCAGGTGTCTCCATGGGAATTCAGAAAGAATGATGGCAAAACTATGTCTTGTACTTGTACCAAAGGTTGCCCCTGGCTATTCACGGGTATGTGATTGCAGTTTACTATAATCACACTAGTGCCAAGGAGCACAGATTCACAGATTGCATTGGGTTGGAAGGTACCCTCGAAGGCCACCTTGTCCACCCCCTCTACACTGAGCAGAGACATCTTTAACTAGATCAGGTTGCTCAGGGCCTTGGAGAAGGATAGATATTTGACCTTTAATAAACCTTTCATTTCATGTAATATGATTTAAGAGCTACAAATAAGGAGTCAGCATCAAACAGCCAGTGGCTTTTGAACCTCTGTAATACAGTGTTCCTGATCTGCTCTATCCTGGTCCATACGGGCTGGCAGGTACAGGCTTCCAGGATGGCTTGGTCTTTCTCTTCACTTCCATTGCTTCAGACTGGGGCTTTTATTTGGCTGCTTGCCCAGTGCAGGAATACAGTCCCATGCCAAAAGAGACCCACACTGCAAAGTTTTGTTTGTTTTGCTTTACATCACCTACAGAGCAAATGGGGGAAATTCCTTTAGAAAGAAGCTTAGCGTCCCCATATGACAAGCAGTTAAATCTTAAAACAGGGACGGTGTGTTTGCACAGCACTGACAAGGGTGTTTAAATCTACCAAAAGTTGATACCTACATTTGTGCTTCAGCTCATCCTAGTCTGTGTCTCCACCATAACCAAAGAGTTGAGTGTGACAATTAAACATCACTTAGTTCAAGGCACACCAATGTAAATGAACCTTCAGTGGGCTGACAGCATTGTGATGCCTCCCTCCTTTTTGGAAACAGGACTTGGAGATTTGACCACTGTGAGTTTGTCATAGAATGCATGGGAAAGTATTGGGAGAAAAGTGAGAGGAGTATGCATGGTCCCTCCTGTTTGATGCCTCTTCATCTCTGCAAAGTCAAATATTTATATGGGTGTAAATCTGGGACATGGAGGTAGCTTTAGTAGTGTTTCCCAGCCTCAAGTTGGAAACTGCTTACTCCACAGCTCTGGGTATTTTATCTGTTGTGTATTGGAGGGTAACTGAAACAAGACTCTGAAATGTTGTCTCACACTCATCAGCCAACAGCCTCGAAATATGTCCTAGTGATCGGAGGTGTTCCAAGCTGGGTGCCCCAGGGATGCAGCCCATCCTAACTGGACCATATGGCTGTGTCCTTCCAGATAGGTTGGGACATACTCCACAGTTCCAAATCCACTGTAGGCATATAATATCTACCTTGAGATAGGCAGGGGATCTTGAGGGTGATGGAGCACTGGAACAGGTTCCCCAGAGGGGTTTGGAGTCTCCTTCTCTGGAGACTTTCAAAACCCACCTGGATGCGTTCCTGTGCAGATTACCCTAAGTGATCCTGCTCTGGCAGGGGAGTTGGACCTGATGATCTCTTGAGGTCCCTTCCAACCTCTGATATACTGTGTGATACTGTGATACATGGGAGAGTTGGGAAGGCAACATGAAAAATGGAAGGGAATCAGGCAACACCTTTTAGTGCTACCTTTGCTGTGCCGCTGTGGGAGGCTGAGCCTTCCATACCTGTTGTGGGGTTTTTCTTCTTTAAATGATGTGTCTCAGTCCTGCCCTTAATTCTCAAACTGGCCCAGTTCAGAGGATATATCTCAGTTCATTCTCCTCATTCATGCATCTCATGGCAGAAAGCTAAAATCCTTTGTAGCAGAAACCACTTCTTACTGGATACCTAGCCCTCATTTCTAAATTAGTGACATTTGTGGCCAATTCCTATCTCTTTAGACTTAGCTTGCTACAGAGCACCTTTCTGCTGAAAGGCAGTGGTGTGGTTGGCTCTTCTGTATTTGCTTTTACTTTCAGATGGAGAGAAAGTACGTATCGTATTCCCACCTTGTATTCATCCCCTGATTTACTTTTCATTTATTCTATAGTCTTGAACAGATATTAGTAACTTGTAATAACAAGAGTTTCTGCTAATAGAACTCTTTCCATCTGTGGAGTTCAAATTATGGACAAGCACCATTAGTCTCATTTAGAAATGGATTTGTCTGGTGCAACTTGTTCAAATGCAGATATGGCTGCAAGAATCAGGAAGAAATTGCAAAGGCTCCTGATTTCTTAGAATTGTAGAAATAGAAAATGCTTTAGAGTGGAAGGGGCATCTAGACAAACTCTCCCCACCCAGGCAGTGATCAAGGACGTATTTAACTAGATCAGGTTGCTCAGAACCCCACCAAGCCTGAGCTAGAGTATTTCCAGGGGCTTCTACCTTGCCTATGTGTGCAGCCTGTGAGAGTTTACCATCCCCTCCAATGGTTAAAAAAAATGATTCATTGTATCTAGTCTGAATATGCCCTCTTTTTGCTTAAAACCATCACCTGTCGCAACAGGTCTTGCTAAAAAGATTGACCCTGTATTTCTTGTAGGCTCCTTTTAAATACTGAATGACTGCAGTAAGACTTCAGCTTTCTGTTCTCATTGCTGAACAATATTGATTCTATCAGCCTGTCCTTGTAGGAGTCATGTTCCAGCCCTCTAATCAATTTTTTGGCTCTCCCCTAGACCTGCTCTACCAGGTCCATGTCATTGTGTTGAGGGCCCCAAAGCCAGATGCAATACTCCAAAGAGGTCTCAGAGTGGAGTAGATGGCAGAATTGCTTTCCTTGACCTGTTGGCCATACTTCTAATGTACCCTGTGATGCAATTTGCCTTCTAGGCTATGAAGCACATTATTGGCTCATGTCTAACTCCAAGAATCTTCTTGACTTCCTACAGGTCGCTGTGCTACTTTTCCAGCAGATGTTGGTGTGGTTGAAGTCCCCCAGTATGACAAGAGCCTGTGAGAGTGAAGCCTCCTCTAGCTGGAGTAATAATGCTTCATCAGCAGGCTCCACTTGATTGGGTAGCCTGTAGTAGACAGCAACCACAAGGCTGCCTTCGTAGCCTCAGTTTCTAATTGTTACCCATAATTTTTGACAGGCTCATGGCTATTCTTCAAGGAAATTTCCTCACACTCTATCCATTTCTTGACACTGAGGGCAATGCCCCTGCCCCTCCCTGCTTGCCTGCCCCTTCTGAACAGCTTGTGGTGACCAAGAGCCACACTCCTGTAATGGGTTCATCTCACCAAATTTCAGTAATGGCAATCACTTTGTAGCTTTCTAGCAACATGGTATCACCCAGCTGCTCCTATTTGTTGCTCCTATCATGTGCATTCATGCAGAGGCAGTTCAGCTGGGCTGTGGCTGGCCGTGTCACTTTCTTGGAGGAACACCACTTAATTCCCTTGAGATATTTTGCTGGTGTTTCCCTGTTGGCTCCTACTACCTCAGGAGCCCCTGGCTCATCTCTGTAAGACTTTGATTATGCTGGTGTGTCCCCCTCATGCCTCAGGACAACAGGTTGAAGGCCTTGAATAACACCCTGTTCTTTAAACTCTGGTGTGTGATCCCACAACTTGTCACAGGCAAGCCTGATCTTTATTGGGGGTTGGACTAAATGACCTTTGGAGGTCCCTTCCAACCCAGAATCCCCTTCACATCTAGTTAAAAGTCATATCAATGAGCCCCTCAAGCTCTTTAGCAAAGACCCTCTTTGAGAAAGGTGACTCTCATTTGACACCAGCAAGCCTGGTGCTGTTTAGGCCATTTCATTTAAACCAAACCAAACCAAACCAAACCAAACCAAACCAAACCAAAACAAAACAAAAAAGGCTGTGTTGACAGCAGACACAGAGCCATGTATTACTAGACTGGATCTGTCTGCTCTCTCTAATGTCACTGCCTGCAACTGGGAGGAGAGAAGAAAGGATACCGTGTGCCCCAGACTCCTTTACTAATCATCACAAGTCCTGAAGTCTCTTTTGATTGCACTTGGAATAGGGCTCACTGTTTCCTCTTCACCTACACAGAGGTCAGTAACAGATACTAGTCTGAAGTCTGTACTGATCTGAGAAGTGATGTCCTTAACCTGGGCTTGAGGGAGGCACCAGATTTCCTTATGAGGAGGGTCTGCTCAGTATATTGGACCTTCTTTTCTCCTCCAATGGCAGCCAACTACAGGTATGACCTTTCTTTTCTTTCTTGATGATAGAAAGGTTATGATAAAGGTTGTAGCCCTTCCTCTCCAGTGTAGGTGGACTGTCATATATATCCTCCATTGACTGGCCTTCCTCAACCAGAGCCTCATATCTGTTGTAGAGAGGTACCTGAGAGAGTGAAGTGGGCAAGGAGGAGGTTTGCCTGTGTCCTAAGCATGGACTTACCTCCATTCAGTCCTTTGCCATTCATTTGCCACTCTATTCATTTAAGCCTCACCTCAGCTGATTTGGTACAACTATTTCCAGGGGAAAACAATATGAACATTCAAAAGGTAAGATGTGAAGGATGTTCAGGAAGAAATTGAAGCTCATCTCTGGAGACTGATGAAATTCAGAAGGTTTTCCCAAAGCAGCAAAAGGAACAATGGCCTGAGCTTTGGCCTTTATACTTATCAGCATGAAAAAACCATGAGTGTGAGATCAAACAACAGGCTTCAAATGGCAGCTACAGTGACTCTAATTTGTGTGTACCATTATTTGATCTTCTAACCTACTAGGTTTAAGGTAAACCACAGTGGAATATCAAGCAGACATTAAATGAAACAGTGTCATTAATTCAATCCAGTGAGATATGTTTTATATAACAAAGGGATTTGTTCTCATACTCAAACAATGTATATTAATGAAAGAGTTGAAATAGATTCATTTTGTTCTCAAAGCAAACACATTAAGGAAAACCATCAAAAAGCAAAGAACATGGCTTTTTTTTTTTTTTTTAAACTGTGCTTTATTTAGGGCTAAGCTGGAAAGCGTCATTCAATAATTACAGAAGATTACAAGGAGTTTTAGGGAATTGAGAGTGAAAGAGCAGTTGTATGGAACTGCAGCTGCATTACACATCTGTACTTCCTAGCTGTGGGCTCAGTCTATTCGTCCTTACTCAGGCAAAATACCCGTTACATCCCCATGGGAGTTCTGACAGAGTAAGGACTGTAAGATGAGACCCAATAGGGAATTAAGAGTAAACTAAATGAAAAGAAAATAAAAGAAAAAAAAAAGGAAAAAAAGTTTGAGGTCAAGATAAAAAATACTAAGAAAACTAAACAAGAACATTAAACCAGAGTAAAACCACATAAAGAATCAGAAACTCTTATCACACTAGTCAATTGATGCAAACAAGTATGAGAATGATGTAAATCAAGTTTTAAGACTGTGAAAATAAATTATAATAAATATGATATACTTTAAAATATATGTGTTCTTAAATAATTCATTGTTTTTTTTTCTGAGTCAGATTTTTTAAAGCAATGTCTTATTTTTTAACTGCTCTAAAGTCATTTACCAAAGATAAATATCGTGCTTTCATTAAATAGTTTTCCTTGTTTTTCTCTATCATTACAATTAAAAGTCCTACAAAATATGCAAATTTATTTACAGAGAAACAGAGCCAGCATCTTTTTTTTTTTTTTTTTTAAACATCCCCCTGTTTTTCAAAATTCCTTGTAAACAGTTTCAGAAGTTCTTCAAAGAGATTGTATTTTTCTTGTTTTTTTTTTTTTGGTTTTTGTGGTTTTTTTGTGGTTTTTTTTTTTTAAGTTTTTATTTTTAAGATTAAGGTACTAGGCTAACCCTTGCCCTGAAGGTTTCTAGAGCAAATATGGAAGCTACTGAAGCATAGGATGATGGGAAATTTGCGGATAGCAGATCATGAAGACATGAAGCATTTAGCTGTGTTTCGTTGTTCAAGTTAGAACTAACGTCTGGTAAAAAGACAGCTGTTTCCCATTTGCATTGTCTACAGAATCAAGTTTTGTTTCTTTTATTTTCTTAATAGCTGGAATGCTTGCAGTTAAAAAAGCTGCCAAAGTAGCCATTTATCTCCTTTTTCTCCTTAATAAATAACAGCATCCAACAGCAATTGGCAGAGTAGGAATTTATGCTCAATCTAAACTCTACAAAAATTACAGTTCTACAACATCTTTGTTTTTAGCATTAACGCTAACTTCTATGTAGGTTTTTTTTTGCCTTTTTGTGTTTTTTGGTTTTTTTTTATTTTTTAACACTGTCTAATTTTTTCTATTATATAGGTATTTTAAACTTTTTTTTTTTAATTCTGTACAACTATTAGGATTTTAAATGGGGAGAGTTAGAAGCATTTACAAACCATTCTTGTTTTCCATTTAATATCAACCATCTTCCCTTTCTCTTTTCTATGCCTTTTTATGTGTTTATTTATGTATTTATTTATTAACTTTTTTTGCTTTTCATAGATATCCATCTTACTTGCCTTTAACAGCACAATCCTTATGTATTATACAGAAAACCATATGAAAGCTTCATAGACTCTAATTAATGTATAACCAAAGAACCTCCCAAAGTATCAAAGAACTATTATCTTGCCATTTTAAAAGCATTTAAGCGTTATCTTTTTTTTAATTAATTTTTTTATGTCTTTTTTTTTTTTTTTTTTTTTTTTTTTAGTTTTTACATATTTCGTATAATTGCTCTCAAAAACTGTTTTAGGAACAGCTCAGAGAAAAGGAAAGAACTTCCATATTTTACATACAGCTACAAGTCTGCGGTAAAAAGTTTTGTCCTTTGGTCCCTATATAGCTAAGGAATGACAAATAAAGATGCTCAGTGACTGTTACCATGGGTCACGCATGGTAACCGCATCCTTGGTGGCAAACAGGCACTCCTTTGTCAGTATCCAGGTTTGCATCTCCTGTGTGAAGAAAAGCCGCTGTGGTGATATCAGTGTCTCTTCAGAAATCCTAGTTGATCTTGTTCCTGTTCTGATTTTACTTATGTGTTTGTTTGTTTGTTTTCAAGCGCATGTCCTTCGAAGTCAGCAGATGTGATACTTTTCTTGAAGAAATGTTACAGTCTAAACAATCAAAGAGAGAATAAGTCTGAAGTCTTCAGCTTGATTGATATTTGCTGATATGTCAAAGGTGTAATCCAACAGTTCCTGTTTTTTTTAATATGTATATACTCTTATTTTTTTTTTTCTAAATGTAGCCCATTCAGCTGCTGCCCTAAAAAATGAAGAAGATCATTGCAAATTAAATCAAAAAGGGGAGGGGGAAGTAGGGAAGGTGGGGGGGCATTTGGGACAGGGAGTAAAATGACCTAAAAAATGAAAAAAGAAATTAAAAACAAGCCTGTTCTTTTGCGCCCAATCCTGCTCCTGTTGAAAGCAATGGGTGTTTTCTTCTTCCTTCAATTGGGACAGGATGGGGCTTCTGGTTTAGTGTTTTGCTTTTGGAGGAATTGGCTCTGATTCCGCTCCCACTCAATGTCAACAGAAAGATTCCCCTTGACTTCAGTGAGAACTGGATCAAACCCAACGCAAGCAAGGTAGTCACGATCATGATAGAGAAAAATACAATTGCGCCTAATATATTAATAAAGAAAAACAATAGTAAGACATGTCTGTGTAAATCTGTATCACTACATATGTGCAGATAGCTGCATTTTAATTATTTTTAAGTGCCACTTTTCAATGCCAGATCACAATCTTTCATGATGGGCTTTTGTAGAATGAAAGGCATTGAGAAAGAATTGTTCTACATTTTAATGGGGTGCCAACTATGACGGTGTATGAGCTTTCCGTGGAGACATAGCTGCCAATAACATCTACACCTTTGTGAATGTCAGAAAGTAGGACTTTGAACAGGCAATTTATAGGAGGTTAAATAAAATAAAATGACTGTTGGAATAAACTTAAAAAAAAAAAAAGTAAAGCTAACATTATTTAAAAAAAAATGTAATCATGATCCGACTAGGCTTGACATTTAAGTAGGATGCTTAATCATTAAGGATTAGCTCTTATCTCTTTCTAGCAAGCAGGTTCTTCTTATACACTCGGTGATTTATTACATCAAGAAACTTAGAAACTGCAAAAGGTCCACTCTGGTGGAAAAGTGTCATGCGGAATATCAATCCATGCTGGCAGGTTTTCACACTGTTGGTTCAACAAACAGCAAACCGTACACAGCAGTCTAAACAATTACAACACCAAAAATAATAATAGAATAAAAAAATAAAAAACACTCGTCAAGGACCCTTTTTCAGTTGTAAACAAAAAGATGCATTTTGGTTGTTTTTTATCTGGATGGGTTTTTTCCCCACTCAAAACAATCCCTCCCTTCCCCTGCACAATTAATTTTGGCTGGAGTTGTAATACAGAACCTTAGAATTAGGAATTCTTGAAAAGACATACAACGAGACTTTTCTTGGGGTTGCTTTTTTTTTTGATTGCTATAGTTTTCAAACTACTGTTACTATCATTACTGGTTTTGTTTTTGTTTTGTTTTTATCTTTTTTGTTTGTTTTGTTGTTACTTTTTAATAAAAATTTTTAGAGAGTGATTTGAAATATCCTAAGGGGAAAAAAACGTGTCAATTGAAAAAGGCCCCCAATTCTCCAGAAAAAAATAAAATCACAAGATTTTCAGTGCAAAAAATCAACCACACATTTTTTCTCTTCCCCCCCCCCCCAAATTTTCTGTAGTTATAACAATCCCATTTTTCTAAAGAATTAGGAATCCATCTTTTTTTTTTTCCCTCTATGTGACATCTAAAGAAGCATAAAACGCTGACGAGAAATCAAACAACAAATAAAGAAACCACTGCAAGCACCAAAAACGAAACGAAAATGAGCACAGCAAAAAATCGTGGCAGCACAAAGTCAAAAAAGGCACATGTGATCATGACTGGCCAATCATCAACTGATACAACATCCAAGAAAAATGCTTCAATCACGGCACCTGCACGAAACTTGACGGCATGTCATGCAACCAATTCTTAGCTTGTTACATGACGCCATCATGTCACACTTTCAACTTCGAGTTGATTTGAACTTACGGCCTGGGGAACTGTATTCTCCACTTTCATGTCATTACGTGAACTTTATTCCTAGCTCAGCGCGAGACTGTGGTGGATTTGACTGGCTCTTGGTTGGTTTTGTTGGAATTTGATTGAATGACAAAAGAAGAAAAGATTTTTTTTTATATATATATATTTATATATAGTGTGGAAAAGGGGAAAGGTGGGGAGAGAAAATATATATAAAAATAATAATAATTAAAAAAAAAGTTACAAACACAGCATCAATCAAAAAGATCTAATGGAAATACTTGCCATTAAACTATAGATAATGAAATAAGAAGGAGAGCAAAACAAACTTACTGACCAGAAAGAAAAGAAAGAAAGAAGGAAGGAAAAAAAAATAAAAAGGATGGAGGAGGCCTAGCCAGAGACACACAGTTAAAACACACACTTAAATGTAGACACACGGTCAACAGTGAACAGTAACAGAACGTTATGCAGCAGCTGTTGAGAAGAGCATGCACTGAATGAATGAGCGCAGACACAGATTGGTTTGCAAAGTCTGGAAAATAAATAAGTAAATACATTTGCTGCCAACCAGAATGCTTTTGTTAGCACCAGCATTTCCCACACCACCCCCAGCATCCTGGGCTTCGCTGGATGGCTAGCCAAAGACCTCTAGGAGCCTTTCAATTTCCTTGGATGGACTCTGGAGCAGGTACCACTCTAATTTGATCACATCTCAAGTTTAAAATTATGGAGGAGTAATAGACCAAGAGCTGCTTTGGCTACTGAGGACAATAAAAATGAAATAACATGAAATAAAATAAAAATAAAACCCAAAAGCAACTACTGCCAGTTGCTGCATGTCCATTTAAGTGGTTCACAGAATGGTGGGCTCAGAAACATAGCAATGTTGGTATGGTGCAGGCAGCAGAGTTGTAGGAGAGCTCAGGTGATATGATGGTCCTTAAATCAGCACCATTAAGAGAAGGACATTTACTCCTTTAGTGTTTGGCTCTGGCCTGAATTCATAAAATGATGGGAAAACATTGAGAGAAGAGAAAAAGAGAAAGAGAGAAAGCAAAAGAGAAAGCAAAAGCGAAAGAGAAAGTGAAAGAGAAAGAAAGAGAAATAAAAAGAGAAAGAGAAAAAGAGAAAGAGAAAGAGAAAGAGAAAGAGAAAGAAAGAGAAAGAGAAAGAGAAAGAGATAGAGAAAGAGAAAGAGAAAGAGAAAGAGAAAGAGATAAAGAGAAAGAGAAAGAGAAAGAGAAAGAGAGAAAGAGAGAAAGAGAGAAAGAGAGAAAGAGAAAGAGAGAGAAAGGGAGAGAGAAAGAGAAAGAGAAAGAAAGAGAAAGAGAAAGAGAAAGAGAAAGAGAAAGAGAGAAAGAGAAAGAGAAAGAGAAAGAGAAAGAGAAAGAGAAAGAGAAAGAGAAAGAGAAAGAGAAAGAGAAAGAAAGAGAAAGAGGAAAGGAAAGGAAAGAGAAATAGGAAGGGGAAGAGAAATAGGAAGGTGAAGATAGGGGAGGGGAAGGGGAAGGGAAACAGGGAGAGAAGAGGAGGAGAGAAAAGAGAAGAGAAGAGAAGAGAAGAGAAGAGAAGAGAAGAGAAGAGAAGAGAAGAGAAGAGAAGAGAAGAGAAGAGAAGAGAAGAGAAGAGAAGAGAAGAGAAGAGAGAAGAGAAAAAGTTAAAAGGTTAAAAAGTTTTTAAAAGTTAAAAAAAGGTTTAAAAGTTTAAAAGTTAAAAAGTTAAAGGGAAAGAAAAACCAAATAAATTAAAAAAAATACAAGTAAAAAAGAAACTGCCAGGGGGTGGTTGCTACAACCTCCAGAAACACCCTGTTCCTTTCCTATAAAGTAAAATATCCCTTTATTGGCCCAATGAGTTTTGCCTCAGTAAACACCAAAAATCACTGCACAGAACGATACACTTTTCTCATCCAGAAGCTCTGCACCCTTTTCTTCAAGTATTGCCTTTCTGTCCCCCTGGCAGGGTTCATATCTTTCCTCCCAGCCTATTTCTGAAAAGTCATTGCACATGACTGAATTTTCACCTTGCGTTTGGATGTCATAAGAATATTGCTGGCAGTTCTCATCCTGAAGCCATCATGCATGCTGACTTCTTTTTCTGCCTTTTTTTTCCTTTTTTTACTGTTTCTGTATTCTTTTTTCTGAGCTGAAACACAGTTTCTGACTACAGCAGTTATGCTCAGCTGACAAGAGATGATGCTGAACTAAGCCCCTGATCTGAGCAATGGCTTCAACTCCACACTTCTCTCACAGCTGGCTCCTGTCTTCATTGGAGCTGACTCCTTCTGGACGGCCTAACCCCAATGCCCTGCCCTTTAACGAGCTGGAAGTGTCAACCTGAGCTTCCTGGAGTTTGAGTGAAGGCAATAGACTGGTACCCCTGAGGCAGATGCAAGATCTGGCCCTACAGTTATTTCACAAATGAAAAAGGAGAAAATTGTCATTTTGAAGATGGCCCAGGGTAGATCTGTTGTGATTCGTGTTCCTTGGTACTGAAGGACAACACCAGTAGTACAGGTCCAGGCTGTGCATGAGGAAGAGTAAAAGACCTCTAGCATTCCTCTTACCCTCAGGGCTTTCTGGGTATATCATATGACAAGAAAAAGAGCAGGTGGGGGAGAAAGAACAGATGGCAGCATCATCGTAGCAAGACCTAGCTCGCTCTTTACCTCAGCCATGCCAGCAGTATGGGTTGGGCTTGATGAGGAAAGGGATAACACACTTTGTTTGGAGCATGAAGGCAGCAGGAATGGGAGAGATCTGGTGGAGAAGATTGTATCCTGCTCTATGCCTGGGAAGTGACAGCAACACCCTTCTGTATTCTGGGGTTGGAGTATGGGCTGACACCAACTGCAGGGCTAGGGGTGGCAGCACCATGGGCACTATCTATACACATGGATGCTAGCCTTAGGCAGCTCTCAATCTGAGGAGAGGTTCTCAGACATAATCTTGACTGGCAGGTACATTTTTCCTTATGGGTGGAGTAGAAAGGATTGGGTTGGACTTCGAGTGACCACTGGTTTCGAAGCAAGTAATAACATCCCTCTGCCTCTCTTTCACACGCACCCTCAGACACTGAGTGTAACACATACACACACACACAAACATATATAAGCACGTAGGAAGGACTAAGACTTGCTGAGGCTAAAATAACACCACCAGCAACATGTGGTCATCCTGTCTGTCTAAATTGGGTCTGTATTTCAAGCATTAAGTGAAGCTGTCCTAAAGCATGAGCCTAGAGCACCTACCTAGTCAGTAGAGAAAAGATCCTTTGATGGTCTCTAGGTACATACTCTGCCTACACAGCTGGGATGAACCTGTGTTTAGGCAAGATTTGTAATTAACAATAATATATATAGCTTTGCTGAGTGAGTTAGATGAAACAGACTTACAAATGCACAATCCCTTTTCCGGGTCAGATAGATTTTCCCTCTGAAGGGCTAGAGAGGCAAATATCTTTGTTGACTAGACAGAGGAGTTAGATACCTATCTGATGAGAACTGCTTCATCAGCAGCCTGAAATTGAGAGGCAAGTTAGGCATCTGTGTTAGTTAGGCTGGACAACAGCCAAACTCATCTGTTTAAGAAAAGCAATTCACTTTGCTGGGAGTGGTTATAAACTTTGGATATTGCTGAAGTAAATTTGTGAATAAAAGTGTTAAGGTTATGAAGACAAGCATATACACCCCAGTGCAGAAGTGGTGCCTTGAAGAGAAAGAAGGAGCATACTTTCTGAGAAGTTAGGGCCTGTGCAAAAGGACAGATTATGCAATGTATATTTGCTTCAGGTAATACTGACTAAAAACTTGCTCTACGGAGTGAACCATAGCCAAATACATCTGGTAGATGCCAATATTTCTCCAACCCAGCTACTTCTTTGACATACCCAAGTGGAGCCTGAATCTGTTCTCTTTGAAAACTGGATAGAGAAAACAACTTAAAGTCCTAATGATGGAATTCAGGATGCAGACATCTCCACTTGAGCAAATTACTGTATGCTGGTTTTAGTGGAGACTTGTATGCCCCAATTCACTTGTCCTAAAGGGATTGTTGCAGGTGAGACTGCGAACCATGGCCAAAAGAAGCCTACGTCTCTTCTGTGGTTATAATGAGGGCCTTTGATGACTATGTGTGAAAAGTGTAGGTCTAAAACATCAGGGGAGGTGGATTTTGGTCAAAACCTTGGTTAGAGCAAATACGATTTTAGTCATGTTCTTGTAACCTGTGCTGTCAGTATGGTAGTCCTAACATTATGAACACCGTTGTCACGGGAAAGCTTTTAACAGCAGTTTCTGACCAGATTGTAAGGACCAACTCTCTGTTGTGGGAAATGTTCATTGCCAATATTTAAGCTGAAGCAAGATTTACTACCCCAGAAATCTTTGTCTTGAACTCATCCCATTTATTCAGCTGAGGAGTTCATTTACCCTAAACTCTATGGAACCCATGGAGGTGAAAAGAGCAGTGATTCTGCTTAGCTAAGATATAAATGGGACTTGGAGGTGTGTCTTTTTACTTCTCAAGGCCTACAAAGTAAATCTAAGGTGACTCAATAAGTCATTAAGGCCAAGTGAGCAACTCATGAAAAGCTTTTCTGTGGCTGCTTTCTTTCACTGTTTTCATATGAGTAACTGCATGCATGGTTGATCTAGAACATTTAACGGTAATCTGTTCATTTTTCCATCCCTACTTTCCACACACAGCTAAAGATCAGTGATGTCCCTT